>NW_025335589.1:13604142-14282421 GCF_004798865.1 Varanus komodoensis | reverse complement strand
AGAGAGAGAGAGAGAGAGAGAGAGAGAGAGAGAGAGAGAGAGAGAGACTTTTTTAGCTGTATAGCCACAGTTTCCTTTTGAATTGTTGTGATTAGTATGCATGAATCTGAGGTATACAAAGTGTTTCTTTTTCAAAAATGCCTAGAAAACACTTTAAATATGCAAGGATGACAAAAAGGATTTAGCATTAATTTCCTCTGACCCTTCTATATTAAATTGGTTGCATTGCCAAAGCAGTAATCTCTCATAATAGAGCTTTACCAAAGTTGACATGTTAGTAATTCACAAAACATCAGAGACAGTTAAGAATTAAGCCCTATTCAAGCAGTCTAATCCTCTACTCAAATATACTTTTGCGAGGTAGACCAGGAATGAGTGTACTAGTAACACTAGCTTCATCTAACCCCAAATTTTGGAAGGCAGCATGTAACAGAGATCTTGCTCTACTCATGCAGATGGCTCATGATTTCTTCCAAGGGTCTAAAGCCCCTGAGAAACAATATGGTAGAACAGGCTCTCCACTGCAGATGTTCACCCTCGAATGAGTGAAGGATGCTGGGAACAATAAAGACAATGCTGCCATAGGGGGTGGAGTGGGTGTGCTTGTCCCTTCTTCCCTCACATGATTTTCATCACATGAGGAACTGGAATGCCAAGATAGGGCTTTGGTTTTATAATTCATCACAGAATGTTACAACTCCTATCTTATTACTCATTAGATGGCCTTGGACACGTTGCTAATGGCTTATCTATTTTCCAAGCTCTGTTCTTGGGGTCTCCAACATGGTACCCATGCTGTCTCCCTACTCCTTCCAAATTTTCTTTTTTACCCTTAACTTCTTGTTACTGTTTTTGCTGGGCAGCTGGCACTCTAGCCTTATCGTTACTTGGGTTCAAAGGAGTGTTATGTGTCTTAGATCTCAGTCTCCACCTCTGTTGTGTGCACAGGTTCTTCAGCAAGTCTCTTTTCTTTTAGTTGCGCCCATTTCCCTTTTGTGAAATGAGCATTTTATGGTCTGCTATGTTCACTGGCAGCTATTTCATCAAAGGACAAGACCTTGGCAGTCACTTTTCAAGAGTGCCCATAATACTTTCAAAATTCAAAATGTGCTCACTTACCCCAAAAGTTGGCAACTCCTGAAGCTGTTCCAGTTCTCCTTCCTCCAAGTCACTCAGGACCTTTAAATGTTCATCAGTTACTATAATTTAGAATATTTTCCAGCATGTGACTATCACCCTAAATTTATTTATTTATTTATTTATTTAAAACATTTCTATGCCACCCCATTCCCCGAAGCCTCAGGGCGGCTCACAACATAAAATTAAAATATAATACATTCAAAATATAAAACAAATTAACAATATAAAATAAGTCACCCTGGCCAGATAAAATAAGCAAATAATATTAACAATTAAAATGACATTTAAATAAAAAGGTCTTTGCCTGGCGCCAAAAAACAAATAATGATGGCACCAGGCGGACCTCTCTGGGGAGCGCATTCCATAGATTGGGTGCCACCGCAGAGAAAGCCCTCCTCCGAGTACCTACCCTCCTAATTTCTTTCACGGAGGGTTCCCGGAGAAGGGCCTCTCCCACAGATCTCAAGGGGTGGGTGGGCATATATGGATGTAAGCGCTCCTTCAGGTAACCAGGACCCAAGCCGTTTAGGGCTTTATAGGTCATCACCAACACTTTGAATTGGGCCTGGACTTCAATGGGAAGCCAGTGAAGCTGATGGAGGACTGGAGTCATGTGAACATAACGCCCAGTCCCCGTCAGCAGCCTGGCAGCTCTATTTTGAACCAATTGAAGTATCCGGACCGTCTTCAAGGGTAGCCCCACATCGAATGCATTACAGAAGTCAAGGTGGGAAGTCACCAGCACGTGTGTCACTGTCGCCAGGCAGTCGTACTCCAGGTAGGGGCGCAGCTGATGGATCAGCCGAAGCTGAAGGAAAGTGCTCTTCACCACTGCTGTCACTTGAACTTCCAATGAAAGCCCTGGGTCAAGGAGCACTCCCAGGCTGTGGACCTTGTCCCTAAGAGGGAGTGCAACCCCATTCAGGACTAAGTTCAATTCACCCTCTCCGAAGCCTGATCCACCAACCAACAGGACCTCCATCTTGTCTGGATTGAGCTTCAGTCCTAAATGCAGCTCATAGTGATTCCAACAGGAAGAAAAAGGATCATATGAGTGGCCATTATATTCCCAGCTATATACTTTTTCTCACATTCTTATTGCTATTTTACAAAGTTATTTAGCTCAAATTCTTCCTGGTCTTTGACCGTAAAATAAAAAGTAACTAACTAAATTTAGCTGAAATCAATGTACAGAGTTCTCCTTTTATTTGTGTGTCAGTACAGAGAAGACATGACTAGAATTGAAAAGATTCTGCTAGTCCCTTCTGCAAATGAGCACTTCCTTTGTTTTCTGTTCTCTTTAAGGCAACATTTTTATACCAAGACTGTAACTCTCATTTGGAATTGCTCATCAATATGTTACTGAATGAACTCTCTTAATGAACCTTATAACCGTACTTGGCGACCAACTTGATAACATTAATCAAGAGTTTCACTTACAAGCAGTAGTAAATTATCCAACATGTTATGCTCTCTGATACCATCTCTGGGATTCACATTATTAGCTCTGGTCTTTATGCACAATTCATTGACAGCACTGTGTCTCCTCTGACTACTTGATAAATTACCTTTTCATAATATTTTTCATCACTGGAATCATTATATATCAGCCAAGATCCCACACAGTCGCAATCTGGTGAGCACTTAATGAGGCTTTTAATACAAATCATATCCGTACATCTGATCAGTATCATGCATCTTAATACAGGTGGGAAAATTAAAAATCAAGGTAAGAATCCTGTAGGCCTTTGAGGTGTATGTAGAAAACAGAAATTCCAGATTTGCAGAATGAGCTATGGACTTCCCTCAAAGTGTGCAGTTGCTTTCACACATCATGGTAAGCTATTCTACAAATGAGTGATGCAGTTTTGGCTGTTCTCCGAACAACCCATTGTACACCTGACAGATGACCAGGTTTACCATGGCTTAATCTCTCCTGCTTTTTCTCTTAGTCCTGCAGCCCATATCCCAGTACCATTCATGGCAAAAACCATCTGGTCTCCTGATCCCATTTTTGGATCTCTTTTCCAGCAGTTTATTTATTTATTTAATTTATACACTGTCCCTTAGGCAGAAAGGCTCTCTGGGCAGTTTACAGAGTTAAAATACATAAGCAAAGATAAAAATAGCAAGATCACAGTAAAAACAGTGACAACAACCAGTAAGCAACAATAGTAAAAACTACCCCCAAGACAACTTGTCAAATTGGTACAGCAGCATCATCTAATAAAACCCTATTAAAACAAAAACATTAATTATCAAACTGTCTGGAATATAAAAAGGTTCTCACCTGGTGACAAAAGGAAAAAGAGTAGGGACAGGAGAATCTCTCTGGGAAGCTTATTCCAAAGCTGGGGTGCCACAACTGAGAAGACCCTTCTCCTGCTGTCATTACTGTATGGGGTCCTCAAACTCTTAGTTTGCACAAAATTAAAATCAGGGAAGTAAATGGAGGAGAAATGAGAGATTTAACAGTAAAAAGGAGAAATGTGTGCAACTTACTTAACTGCTCCAAATAGGAGCTGTTAAAAATGGGCCAGAGATAGTATCTCCCCTTTTTGGACTTGAGGGGATACTCAGGAAAATGCTGAATGGAAGAAGACAGTGGCAAATGTCAGTTCACCACATAAAAGTGAAAGAATTACCTTGCTGAGTGGGAATTATTGCTTTACCTATTTTTAGTGCATCTATTTCTCCCACTTTTATCCTCTTTTCCCTCTCCCTTAGTATTACTTCCCTCCTAGTCCTTGCACAATTTAGCTATGGGCAGTCCTACCTTGTTATCTTCCTTGTTATTTACCACACGTTCCTCCCTTTCACAGCTGCAATGTACAGAGTTATTGGCAAGACAAGACTACATGTATGGGGCAGCCATACATGAACATTTGTGAAGGACTAACAAAAAAAGCCATTTGTGCAATTTTCTGGGAGAACTAGTGGCAGAAGTCTCACTGAGATGCTGTTTGACCAGCAGGAAAGAGTCAGTCACTGGTGGGTGAAGCTGGAGGCAGGACAGGTAAGATTGCAAAGAATAACAGGGTTTTTCTTGCTCTTTCAGGGTGAATCTGTAGCCAATCCTGACAACCAATGGTAAAATAGCTCACCTGGGTTCATATGCCATGATGCCTGAACAGGGTGATAATTAACCCCTAGAGTAAGCAATGGGTTGTCAGAGGCAACCCTGTAGAAACTGATCCAAATTGAAATGGCATGCAAACCCATCTCATGTAGTCAACCATAAAGGGTTGTTGTGTCACACAACCTAATCAGTTTGTGTGTTTTATGAGGGCCTTTGCAAGTCCTTTGCAAGTTTTATGCTTCATCACCAACTGTGTTGGGATTTTCTTGGAAACCTCCATCAAGGGGGTAAAAAAACCCCATTCAGATCCTTATTCTGACCCACAAATCCCCTTCTTTGGGGAAAAAAGTGTTTTCCTTTCACCAGCTGGCATTTCTATTGTGTTTTCTTTGATTACCCCATTACTCACTTGGACTGGGTTAGGGCTGCTGCTGTTTGTTGTCATTTTCACTGTATGGGGGTTTTGATGTTTGATGCCAGAACCGGGTGATTTTTTAGAATGTTGGCTGCTATTGCTGATGTCATGGCTGCTTTTATTGTGTTTTTATTGATCTTTATTATTTATTGTTTATTTATTTTTATTATTATTTATTAAAACATTTTTATGCCGCCCCATTCGCTGAAGCCATAACACACATATTATGTGTGTTATGGTTGTATGCCACCTCAGAAGAGTTCCTGCCCTGAAAGGCAGCAAGAAATATTTGAAGTATATATATAAACAAATGTGTAAAGCAAGGGACAAGTAGAGAAAGTTTTAAGAAGAATTAGAAAGAGGACAGGTGGACACTTGTATACCCCTAAGAAGTTGGTTCAAAAATGTATTTGAACCTTAACCTTTTGGGGCAGTTTCACTATGGTTTATACATTTTAATAAATATTTTATAGTTATACATCTTATTATTATGACCTACAAAATTTTCAGGGCTTTTTTTAAACCTATTGCAGAATTTTCCTAGGAACAACATGTCAAAACTAAGGCTGTCATATTCTGGCACATCATGAGAAAGCAAGCCTCACTGAAGAAGACAATCATGTTAGGGAAAGTCACAAAAGAAGAAGAGGGAGACTGAGTAAGAGATGGGTTGACACCGTAAAGGAAGCCACGGCCTTGAATTTAGAACAATAAAGTAGGGCTGTCAGGGTCTGGACATTTTGGAGTGCTTTTTGCATAGGGTCACCATAAGTCAAAGATGACTTAACAGCTCACAACCACCACAACAATGATGACAACAGACAAAAGAGCACAGTCCTGTTGCAAGTGCAATATGTAGCATTTAATGTCACTGCTTATCAACCATGTTTTGACAGGCTAGTGTTCTTCAGTGACAGATTTACAATACTTCAATTTTTGCTCCAGCATGGATTTAAATAAGCCAATATCCACTCGGCCATATGCATATCCTTAACTGTTATAAAATACTCCTCTGCTTAGTCCATTAGGGTCAGAATGAAAGTGTTTAATTCCCATGGAGGCAGAAAGCATCACTTCATTCACATCCACGTTCAGGAAATTTATTTCCATGGAAGTCCTCCTGCCCTGTAGAGCAACTGTGCAATTCCACCACTTCGCTTGACACAGGTCTGTGAATCCTCAGTACACATATGAAGTATTGCGTCCTCAGCTAACCAACCTCACCAACTTCCAAGAAGGTAAAATGGCAGTGTACAAACTGGAACTTACCGGGGGTTATTGGGACTTAATTGGCACATTTTGCCACATACTGGGAAAGAAACATATGCATTTTCCTGAATGCCTCGGGGGGAAAGGCAAGATAATAATGTTAACAGATTAAAACTGTTAATAGCTCCTTTATAGCATTTATATAGCTCTTTAAGAGCATTCCAAGGACTTCACCGGCATTATTTTGGTGGTAACCTTGGAGACACATCAGCATTACAGATGGGCTGAGATCAAGAGTGAGTGACCTTCCTATGGTCTCTGAGTGTGTTCCTTGCTAAGATTACATTTGTACCCAGGGCTCCCAGATTCAAAGTTGATATTGAAATGTTTATACACATTTGCATGGGAATAAGCTTCCTTGAGCTCAGCTCAGTAAATTCCAAGTACATATCTATGTATAGGATTGCACTGTTACTCATTTAGTTACTATCAGTATACAGATGCTACTACAGCAGCAAGATTTTATGGTAATGTTTATGTAGCAATTTTTCTGTTCTTTCAGTTATCTGCCCTAATGTGCACGACAGATCATTAAGTGAAATAAGTACAGTAACAGGGATATAAATCTCAAGTCTGCATTCTGTGTGGCCATTTCAGAGAATACATATAATGGAGAAATCAGAATGTTATCATTTTACATATATTTGAACAAGAAAACTGGAAAATCAGCATGCAATGGAACATGGAAATGTGCCATAGCTGTGAGCTGTCTGCCAAGTTTCCTTGTTCATGTCACTTTGTAGCACGACACAGCATATATTTTGTCTAATTTATGACCAATTTGGAGCCAGATTTTCTGCTGGTGGAACTCCATTAATTTCGTTGGTGTTATGTCAGCAGGGAATTTATCCCTTAGCCTCTAATAAAAGTGTTATGAAGTTCTATATACCTCCTGGTGTTTGCATAATCTCAGCATTGTCTGCAGTGCTTATGAGCCAAATCTTATTACTATAATAAAGTAAACGTCATTGCTACCACCAGCCAAAGTGCTTTTTTTGCCTGTGGATATCAACATGTAGGGCACATGTAGGAGATTTCAACTGATAAGTAGACAGGGATAATGCAGTGTACGAGACAGCAGCAGCTTTGTCATCTTACATCACACACTAATCATGTGGTAAATGCAGGACATCCATTTCATCAGCAGCTTGTTCCCAATACTTCAAGCATTCTTAAAAAGAGAACAGCCCACCGACGGAATCCAGGAATCTGCAGAGAGCTTGCAGAGTGCCATGTCACCAGGGCCAGCAGCACGGTTGAGCACAGCTGAGGGCCTCCCCCCCACCAAAGCCCACTGACCGACCCCCATTGAGGTGCTCCTCCAAGTCACCATTTCAGTCTGCTTGTCCATCTACCTCTCCAACAGTAGTGGTGGAAAGGAGGAGGAAGAGAAGTTGATGCCACTGCTTACTTGCTCATTGGTTCCCGACTGTTGTACGACCAAGTGGGAGCAATGATGAGGTGGAGGAGTAGCAGCTGGTGACTGGTATGAGCCTCACTGAAGGTGTTTCGCCCAAGCACAATTGAAATCCTGCCCATGGCAATGATAATCCCTCAGACCTGAAGCTACAGACTGGAGCAGGGAAATGGGGGTTTGCAAAGGACTGTCCTACACTGGAGAATCGCGGACTCTCCTACGAGACACGTTCAACAGTGAGGGGAAATCCACCAGGGGTATACATGGATGGGACTTCAACTCCTTTCAGTTATTCTAAATACAAATATGAATTTTTAGAATGTGCTCTGATCTACTACTGAGTGCTTAACTCTAGCTATATTCTTCAAATGAGTTTTGTCTGTTATGTTGAAGCAGATTCTTCTCTTCCTCATCAAATATTTTGGGAAAGCCAGGCATGTACAGTTCAGAATGAAAACTGGAATCAGTTAGAAAAACCTTGAAGTGTGCAATCCTATGCAAATTAGATAGAAAAATGAACTGCAACGCCCAGCATGCTCCAGTTTCTGTCTAAACTTGCATAGGACTGTGCCTTAAAATGTGTTAATTGCTTTCTGAATGTTCTTCTGGGGAGTTCACTTCTTAGCTGGTTATGCAATGTTTGAATTTGTGTTTCCCTCCCAAGATCTGAAACTGCAAACTATTCATTTAAACACATGCATGCACATGCCTACACACCTATACACACACCACATGGTCAATAAATAGGCATGTGTGTGTGAGCGTGTATGCACACCAACATAATGTAAAGGGAAATATATTGGTGCAAGTACAAGACATCCTGTTAATACTTTTCTACATGTCACTAAAAATGTGTGTACGTGTGTGTGCATTTTCTGATGCCAGTTAGACTGTTTGGGAATTGAACAGTTCTCTTCAATTCTTTTTCATTTCTCTCCTCATTTAATGTCTTGGAATATGATTGCCCATCAAAATAAAGCTTTCAAAAGCACTTTCCTAACACTGCTTCAGCTCAGATATTGGCATGTATGAAAGGTTACATTGGAATGTTAACCTATTTTTATGAGAACAGATTCCTTAGCAAGCATTTTGTTGGAGAGGGCAAAGTTCTTTCTAAAGACTCTCTAGGGACCAAGAAACAATTCGTTTACCAATATAAATCATGAGTTATTTCCAAGTGAAAAATTGAGTGAAGGGGAAGACTTCTTTCACAGAAAATGAAAAGAATCACCACATTTCAGTAAAAGTGCATTTGGGGCAGGTATAGGATTCAGCAGGCAAGATGAAAAGTTGATATTTAAAGAAAAGAGGTTCTGATGAGCACGTTCAGCATGGTTATATTAGCAGGGAATTAGTCTCCTTTACTTAAAACCTGTCATTCTACTTGTGTCATATCAAGGGATGACAATGCCGACAGTACTGAAGCAGCTCGAGACACTGCCAACATATCAACCAGACCAGTTGATAAGGGCACAGTCCTTGAGGTTGAGGTTGGAGTTGGCGTTTCCATGGTTGGAATCCCATGGTTGGTGGAAATGCATTGCAAGGATGCCGCTGGGACTCTGACCATTGAGTGCCTTCCCTCCATCTTTTCAACCATCAGGCAAACAACTACCTTTGCTGTGACTTCAACACTGGAAGACCAACCTCAGAGGCATTCTAGGAAGTGGAGAGGTGAAGAATGAGGCTTCAGTGGGATGCAATGTATCCTCGTAGTGCCTCAGTCTCTTCATGCACTGGAGCAAATGACTTAGCCAAAATTGCAGGGTGGGAGATCACAGAGGCAACTTTGGTCTCCATGTTCCTTCTGCCCTTCCTCGGATGTTCATACATGTCATGAATAGCAGTTACAAGCTACTAAAACATAACAAATATTTTAGGATAATAGTTACCCAAGCCCTGGTTACTTCCAGACTAGACTACTGCAATTCATTTTATGCAAAGCTGCCTCTGAAGGTTGTTCAGAAGTAATGTTTAAAACCCCAATGGCTTGGGACTAGGTGATCTGAAGAGCCACCTTCATTCACTGCCTGAATACTAAAATATACCACAGAACCGCTCTCTAACTACCCACAATATGACCTGCTCTAGAGGAAGGTCCTACTCTGTGTTGTTCCTGAGTCTTTGGAATGCTCCTCAAATGGAAGAAACTGTGGTTTACTTCTTAGGTGGGCCTTTCCAAGGCTGTTTTTGTCTATCTGGGTAGACTGAGCAACTTCACCACGTCATTCTGGGTATCTGTCCTGAAGTATGAATACCTTTAAATTCTCCCTTGTCTCTCTTTGCTTATTATATTTCACTTTGGGAGGACATAGTTGTGAAAAGCAGGTTTACAATACTTGATACATATTCAGAATGGGACTCACTCCCCAGATTAATATGAAGTATGGTCTTGTTCATCCTGCTCTCCATATGTTTGGACTTTGTTTCCTGTCAGGCCCAGTCAGCATAGCCAAGGGGCAAGAATCCTGGAAGTTGTTGTCCAAAATATCTGGAGGGCACCAGGTTGGGGAATGTTAGTGTTTAGATTGTAGCCATAACCATAACTGACTTTCCAATGATGCTTAGACTGGGCCTTTTTCTCTGCTGAACCATCTGCCCCTGTTATGTAATTTTTACTGTGTGAAAATTGTAATTGTAAGATTGTAAAATAGAGAGCGGTTTATCTGTTTCTGCTCTTTCCAGCACTTTAAGCAACCCTTATTGATAACATTGAAGCAGAAATGATGCTTGTAGTAACCCATAGATTTAGTGACAAGGATTTATCTGGAAACTGGACATTTTCCTTTTCTCTGTCCATCTATCTAGCCATCTGTCTATCAAGTTTCAGATGCCATCTTATCACTTAACTTGAGTGTCCTGGACATGTTGATACCTCCCATCAAAGGTTAGTTTTGTGCCAGAATTTCTTCACTGGTTTTGGGTAGATTTAAAAGTATAGGTACACAGTCCAGCTTCTTCACTGGACTGTTCATCTTGAAATACACACTAGCATACCTCTTGCCTGAAATGAAGCAGCTATACCAACAACGAGTCAATTTTCAAGGCTTTGGCATTTATCTTTGGAGCCCAACACAGCTTGAGAATTGAGTAATATCTGTAATTGCTCTATTTGCTGAGACAAGTTTTGCAGATGCTTAGTTAGATATGTGTTACCAAGAGGCAACTGTTCAGAATTCAGAAACAAAAGACACTGTGGTGGGTGAAGGCCACAACTTTTATTAGGCAGAAGCAAGTAACAGAGGGATTAAAGCAGAACACTGCAATGCAAGGATGATAAGCAATGAAAGAGCAGGATTATAAGGGTTACGTTCCTACAGTTGCTGAGAAATTGCATCAAAATATGGCAACAAACAGGACTCCAGTACCATCCTCTGGTATGCAGCACCTTTCTGGATTGGGATGCATAGGGATGTCCCCCAGGACCATCTCAGGGAGTCATATAAACTATTATGCTCACATTAATCTAATGCTCTGCTCCAATGACTTTGAGACTGTTTGGCAGCAAGCCAACATAGATAACCATCCCATTTACTGCGGTTAAACTCAAGGTCTCGACAGGGGCTTATCTACTAGCATCTCAAGTTGTTCAGTCTGAAACAGATAACTGACTCTGGGAACTAATGGAAAGAAGAAGCATAGCTAACCAAAAGCAACAGGCCCAACTGGAAATCTAAACATAAGAAGCCACAATTTATTGTACCCTTCTAAATACCATGAAATAACCATTGTCTTCTGTGTTTCCACTACAGGGTATTTCCACTGTCTAATGTGAGGCAGATGGCAGCTGCAGATGGGGTTTTCTCAGTTGTGGTGCCTTATTTATAGAATTCCTAGTACTAAATTGATGTGTGTTTTGGAACCAAATCCCATATATATATACCCACACACACATTTGATGACATACTTCACGATGATGTTTTCTTTTTAAACTTGCCCATAGTTTTGTTAAATACTTATTACTTTATATCATTTTTAATCTGAACTCTCCTGGAAATTATTATCTAAATATTCATAATAAATAAATGTGGGGAAAACTCTTGCCTGAATGCACTGCCAAATCAAAATATCTTTGAATGTAGAATGGGAAACAGAACAAATAAAATGAACTTGGTCAGGAAAGAATCATGGAGGGAAGAGATGCCATATCAGTATGTGCAGGTTAGCTCATGATAATATTGTGATTATTCAGCACATATCCGGTTTGATGATGGTTCAAGTGTACACTGTTTCATTTAGAGCTAAAAATACTTTATTAATAAATATGCCCAAAGAAACCAGTATGCATTATTAATGTAGTTATTACCATAAACTAGAAAAATATGTATGAAGGGTGTTGTTGTTTTGTCAATGCAATTCTATGTATAGTGTAATTAAATAGCAGCCTCAACAGTACATTAATATCCTTGAGTAAATATTATGAACTCCATTAACAAGTGATAATCACAACCAGTCACTTATGGAACTAAGACGTGTTCATCTAATTCTGTACCTGTTTGCAGCATCTAAAGCAAAGAACAGGTTCTTGATGGATACCACATATTGGGGTGGCTTCTGCAGATGAAGAGGTGACAGAAAGTCACAAGAACCACAGCCTTGTGCCACTAGCTATGTTGTGTTCGGTACCCAAACTATAATTCTCAATGCATAAGCACTTACCTGCTGCATTCAGTGGACACATAATCTGTGGTCAGTGTGCCAAGTAGTCCTAATTCAGGCAAGGTTTTGGCTCAGAGAAAACAAGAGCACAGGTCCACTAGCCAGTTCCATCCCCCTTCATTGCATCACAGACATTGGTTCTGCTGCCCTTCATCTTATGGAGGACAAGTATCTGCTATACTTGTGGAAACTTCATGTGATATTTTGAGATCTGCAAGGCGAAGGTTGTACATTCTGCAGGAGTCTACATAAGTAGAGCAGACACTGAAGAGGATCACCCATGGGTCAGAATATACCAGAATTTTCATTTATATATTTTTTCATAGTCAGGATGAAAAAGAACTTCGTGATTCCTTTTTTAAAAATTGTGAATGTGGGTGAAACTGAGATGGACTTCTCTATCCAAGCCCAGGACTTTGAGTGCTTAGCTCTTAAAAAGGTGCATTTGAATCCTTGAGAATTCAACCATGCTTGTGCTGCTAAATTATAGTTGGATACTTCCCTCCACCTCCTCACCCTCCTCTTCCTTCTGACACAACAAGCAGATGCAATACGTTCCTCCACACTGCAAATACACTGTAGCAATTAAATTTGATGGTGCAAATGGGTAAGAATTGGCTTTCAGTTCAAATTTTATAAGAATTAATTTTGATAATTGATCAGTTTTGATAATGTGTAATCAGTTCACACATTTCTTCATTTGCTGCATTGGAATTAAATTAACTGAAGAGATGGTTGATCATGCTCCAATTTTACAGTAAACTATGACCCACCTCCCCACATTCCTGTTGCTAGTCAGTTTTGAGAATTGTCTGACAGTTCCTGAACTACACTTGGACTACACAAAAAAGTGTTATTTTATTAGTCATAGTTTGGGCACCAGTGTAGTGTTTTACTAGATCCTTCCTTCTAATCTGAGTGAAAAGTCATACCAGCCATTTGAGAATTCTCTCAGTGTGGAGAGGTTTACATATGTTCTTCTCAGTGAAGAGGACATGACAGCTTAAGGGGCACATAGTTCAGATATCACAGAGATTTTGCTACCTTCCAGCTGACAGCTGGTTTGTATGCAGGTTGAAAAGCTGCTATAACCTGAGGCAGAAATCAGACATCAAACAGGTATCTATGTAGGTCAAAACAATACTAGATAACTCCTCAGAAATCCACTAGTACTACAACCTACACTGCAGCAGTGCTTATACATAACATTAAGCCAGGAATCTTGGCTTAATAAATCACAGTGCGAATGTGCAGGATGCTGGCACACACAGTCTGTTTCACTCTCCTTTCTGTGCAAATGGATATATCACATCAGCAGTTTCATATTATATCCAAACCTAGGGTAATAGTCCATCATACCCAAACAAGTCTCTGTTCAGTCATCTTTTTAAGCATCTCAGCTTGGTTTCAGAACTGCTTTTGTGGGTAGGCCAAAACCTCCTAGTAGAGTTCTTTGTGATTCTCAGTATTACAGTGTATTTTTCAGGAAAAATGCAAAACATTAAACCAAACTTTTGATGGTTTTGAGCTATTCAGAGAATGATTAGCAACGCTCAAGACAAGCAAACTGATAGATAAATAGTTACCACACAAACACATGGATGTGGCACATACACAAGTAACCTTTCAAAGCAACTTAATATATTTAAGGACACCAGGGACAACATGCTGGTATCTTAATAGAAACTGTCAGAGATGTGGAAATTCCACTGTACTGGTCACAGATACCTGAAACTTCATGTACCTGTTCCACATCGATGTCAAGTTCAATGTGTTGATTCAGCATGCAGCTGATGGGTGCTTTGCATATGTTTCACATAACAGTGATGGTGAAGAAAGTAAAAACAACATGTAACCTGAAGGGAGATTTTGGAACTTGCAGGTGAGGAACAGATCTCACTCCTTGCTTCTCCTCCCTGTCTCTCTTTCATGCTATCTTGGTTCTACTTGTAGAGAAAAATGGTTCACCTGAATTGTTTTAGATGTTATTTTTTATATGGAGGGCATAACTATGTGTATCTGTGAGGTGCTACTATCTGCTAGCAACTGAAGCTTGATGAGTTGTGAATGTTTATCACTGAGTGCATGTGGGTATAAACTTACATGTGGGAGGAGGAGGAGGAGGAGATGGTTGGGTGAATATTAGGTACGACGTTGGAGAACGTTTGTTTTGATGGTAAATTTGAAGGATAGAAGGGTTTGAAGAAGGGTTAGTATTTGACTTCCATCTGACCCCTTTTCATTCCTTTAACTCTTTATCCACTCCATTCAGATCAATAATGCTTGAAAAGTGGTACTCTGCTCCAACTAGCGCCTAAACATGAATATTTTAAAGCTTTGTATTAGTAGCTTATGATGAATTTAGACAGAGAGCTCTCTTCGCACACAGTAGCAGCTGTTGCTTCTGGAAGCTGCTTTTACCCATCTACTGTAAACAACAGTCAAATCCACTTCAGCTCCAATAAACTCTTATCTTTTCCATTAAGAACCCTGGCTGGCCCTTCTGCCTGTATATATGTGTCAGACAGTAATAACTAGGCTTTTGCAATACACTTTTAAGAATGAAAACATCTTAAAAACAGCCTCAATGGAAGCAAGATTAGTTTTTAAGGGAGAAAACCAAACTGAATGCATGTTCATTACTCCTAAAATACCATTGATCGTTCTGGTGGCAGAAAATCAAAGCTAATAGTTCATGTGTCCAACAAATGGCTGTAATTTAATATCTTTAATTAATGATATTCAGAAATCAGCAGAAACAGGATGTGCAATTTCCCCATGATTCCTGTTCCTCCACTTTACTGTTGTGTTCAACATATATCCTTTACCTCCCTCCCTCCCTCCCTCCCTCCCTCCCTCTCTCAATGCAAATATATTTTCCGTATCTCCATGGCACAGGAAGTTCAGATAATATTGCTGAGGATGAGGAAGTGTGAAAAAGTTGTACATACTATTTATACGTAGGTGGAAGATGCTGACCCAAGTTCTCATGAAATGCAGAATCCTCTGTTGTTCTATTGTCTTCATGGATCAAATTACTTCTAGACTTTCCACAGCAAGTTTCAGGTTCTTATATAACTAATTTGAACACAAGACAGCATTGCGTGGTTTATTTATTTCTTTTCACTGAAGGAAAGAGAGCAGTGTTTCAAAGAATATATGATCTTGGAGAATAACAAAAGACTTGAGCTGGTGAACGTCCAAGAAAAAGTAAAGGTTTTTTTCCTCAAGAAGCTACAGAGAGGTCTGATTAAGAAAATCTCTAATAATGAATGTGCCCCTTTTAAGAACCTTGTCAATTTAAAGTGATGGACAGAGACCTGATTCTTCTCACACAAAGCCCAGTAGCCATAACAGGGTTTGGTGAGTCATCTTTCTAAATATTTTCTGCTCTTAAAATGATTCTGTTTTGAATATTCTGCTTGCCATGATACCTTTCCTATCTCAGATGAAACACAAATTATTAGTGTAGGAAATGTATTTCTGGTTCTGAATCACCAGATTCAGTGTGAGGGAGCAGAGGACTTTCAGACTGCCCATTTGGCCAAATTATACATCACATTCAATGCATTTCACATGTCATCTGTACAGCAGTTACTGCAGCAGGTAATGGAATCTGGATTGCAAGTCTGAGGTAGGGGCCAGTCCTCCTCTCTCTTAATCCAACCACCCCATGGCTGCAGTATTGCTTTGAAGCAAACGCTCTCAATCATACCAATGGGAGTTTCCCTCCACATACATTGTAGGCTTTGGGGGAGAGATGATTTTCACCAGGGCTGTAGAGAGCTAAAAAAAGGCTCAGCCCCCCTCTTTTCCATATATCACGGCCCTGATCCTGATTGTGACCTCACAGGTCATTCATGAGATCATAGAATAGAGGGTTGGAAGGGGCCATGAAGGCCATCAGGTCCAACCCCTTGCTGTTGCAGGACACCAAGTTACACCATCCCACTCAGATGGCTGACCAGTTTCCTTCTGAATGTCTCTAGTGTGGGAGAGCCCACCTTGCTGCTTAATTGCTGCTTAAAACAGCTCTCATGTTAAGTACTGTACAATAAAATGCATTTTATGTAATGCACAGGCTGGCCTTCAGCAAGCCAACCATTTTGGTCCAAGTCTTCCTGAGTCTATTATTATGAGGGAAGGGATAAACCTCTTCCTCCTCTTTCTCCATTTGCAAATATTTGTGTGTGTGTGTGTGTGTGTGTGTTCACAGTGTTTCAGAACACTGTCTCCCTGTTAGCAGACAACTTTGTGCTAGGCTCTAGAAGCTTATTTCCCTCTGGGAATATATCTCGTGCAGTTACTAGCATGAGAAATGCTCAAAATTGATGCTCAGACTTTTGTCTCCTTGCAAATTAGTTACACAGCTTTTTTGCCAGTGAAGGATGCCCTTTGGTCTCCTGTGGTCAAAAAGCAGACTGTTTAACTTTGCAAACATGTCAGGAGAAATTATTAAGAGAGCCTATTGTATAATATATCTATTCATTGAACAGCTGTCCTGGTGGTGATTCTATAGATCACTTTCATATTATCTAGAAGTGGGGAGAGAGAGGCTCTGACATTATATAACATTCTGTTGACAAGGTCATGGAGATAGCAAGGAGTGCTTTTAAAAAAAAAAAAGTCTTGAGAAATATAGATGGTGCTAAATTTGGATTATTCTTCTACCTCACCTGTTTATTTTTGTTTTCCTCAAAGAACTGCAACCATAAATGAAATCAGCAGGACTGAATTTTGATAACTAATAGATCTATAAAATCACTGATAAATACGAAGATTATCATCAGGACAACCATGGAACAACTTTGAAGGACTTTACAAAGCCATTTCTTATGTTCAAGGATATTCTTACTAATTTATCATCAGCTCATTACTACACACTTAGCTGGCTTTAGACTTGATTCAATGCAAGGCAAAGCTTCATCATGTCAGCTCCCCTTAAGAGTCAGCTCACTGATTAAAGAGAGTGAGACAACAGCCCCAGGTGGATGATGTTGGGGTGTCATCCTTGCTGGCTCCAGGTGAACTGAGCCAGACCCTTCCGTTCTTGCCCCGCGGCTCCACATCACCAGATAATGTAGATCTGGATTGGCACTTCACAGCTAATAAGGCAATGCAACTCTAAAAGCCCTCTAGTAAGCTGGATGATAGTCTTTACTCATGTGCAGAGTGAGTGTTGAACCCAAACTGGAAACTTCTCAATCTTCCCATTGCATTCATACTGCTGACTCCTCCCTCAGCTGGCTCCTCTTGATGGAGATCCAGCCTCTTACTGGGTCTCATGAGGTCAGGGACTGGTCAAAGTAACAGCTCTCCCTCCTTTCCTGAGTCCCCTCCCATCTATTCCAAAACATGTGCTCTCCTGGTTGGCAAACTGTGGACAATGGGGACCTTGATGGAGCTTCAAAGTTTCCTACCCCCTTTGATCCTTCTCTCCTAACATTCATTAATAGGTCTGTAAGTAAACAAATAGCCTCATAGAACCTATAAGTGTTGCTTAACTGGCAGAGAGCATGTGGACAGCAATTTATCCTGCTTCACTGCCCAGCCACCATCATTGTCTGGCCCACAGTGAGAAGCAGGTAAACAAGAAGTTTCCAAGGGGGAAGAAGAACAGCAAACACCCCTGTGACTTTCATCAGTGGGCTTCTGCTGGGTGTGGGCCCAACTATGCCGCCTCTTGGCACTGACCCTGGGTGTCATAAAAAGTAGCAACTCCTTAGTTATTTAATTTGCTGTGACTGTACGTTTATTGCAAGGGAGAAACTCTTATTGGGGTTTGCCTCCTCGGATACCAAAATAACTTGCCAGGCCTTGCCTGGCACTATATACCCTGACTGGGGAGCAGGGGCACCATTTACTGTTCCACCTCAGGCAGTGAAATGAGGACAAAGTCACATAGTGGTGTTATGTTTGCTCTTGAAGGGATTTCTCCTTCACCAATTTTCCAGTAGAAAAAGATGTCAGGTGTCATTCATCTGCTTCTAGACCTGATTCTTTGTACTAAATGCAGAAATTTGTATTTTTCTCTGTTGAAATTGCTTTCATTAGTTTTGGCCCAGTTCTGCATCCTGGAAAGTTCTTCCCCTCAATTCTTCTGTCTAAGTCATTTAATAAACAACACTGTCCCAAGGTCATAAACCTGCAGCACTGCATTTGTCCCTTCTCTTCAGACTGGTAAGGTACCCAAAGAATGTTCTTTGATATTTTCCATCAACCAGCTACAAATACCTAACAGTACCACCTTCCACAAAATCATAGAATCATCAAATAGTAGAGTTGGAAGGGGCCAGAGGGCAATCAGGTCCAACCCGCTGCTCAGTGCAGGACTCTAAGTTAAACCAAACCTTTCAGATGGCTGTCCAGTTGCATCTTGAATGCCTCTAGCATGGGAGAGCACATGATCTCTCTAGGTAATTGGCTTCACTGTGGGGAATGGAGAATGCTGTTGGAGGTTTTGCTGAAACCAAGTAATATTATGTCTACTGTCATCAACCATCCTGATAATTTGATTTTTTGAAAAAGAGATCAAGTTAGTCTGGCCTAACCAGCTCTTCAGAAAGCTGTGCTGGCACTTTGTCATCACAGCACTTTTAGATATTCTTGTAAATTCTCCATATACTGATTTCCAAATATTGATATCAAGGTGTTCTGTTGGTAGTTGCTTAGATCCCCTTTCCTCTTCCTACTGTTATTTTGAAGATGGGGTCAACATGTGCCATCCTCTGGTCTCAAGGCACTTTGTTCTCCAAGAGTTTTCAAAATGTATGAGATTACATCCATGAGTTCTTTTAGCACCTTCATTTACTAGCAGCATATGTTGATACTTATGGAACTATCTACTGCCTAACTTTTATATCCATCAATTTGACACCCGACTATTACAATTGCTTAGGAAAGGTATCTGTAATGTGTGACCTAATTGCTTTTCACCTTCTGCCTAAGTATAGCAAGGGAATTTGGAACCTATACTACACATGAATAAATAGGAGATAGGCTTGCTAATTGTTCTGTTGGAGAGAGCATAGGGTTTCATTTTTTCATCTTTTCTCCTCAAGCCAGGAGAGTTATAAGCAAGATAAACACAACTGCACATTAGAGTCAAATAACTACAAAAGAAGGAATGTGCTTCAGTGTTATATTTTTCAGTGTTATATTTATGACCTTCACTTTTTACTGGTGAACATTCTTTTCGAATCCCCTCCGCACACTTGTGTATGTGTGTGCTTCCCAATATCTTAAATTTGTATTAAAAACTGGATCTATATGACATCATGTTGGGAAACTAATGGCTGTGATGGTGAGGGATTAGAGACCTAAAATTGTAGAAATCCCTCTAGTTTGGAAGAAGAGCAGAATATGGTTGTTGCAGGATTAAGATATTCGAAGGATTTAGAGGTGTGCCTGTGGAGTCAGCTTTTACAAAATCTCAGGAAAGTTGCAACACAGAATACTAAATCCATCTGTTAGTTAAAAGATTAAGGAAAGAGGGGAGATGTACAGATATTTATAGTGTGATCATGTCAATAAAGCAACATATGTAGTACAGGAAGGTCAAAAGAGAGAGCGTGGGCTCCACAGAACAGACAAGTCAGAAGAAAGCATTTTAGAGTGAACTTCCCACATTGAGAAACTTGGATAAAAAAAGGTGATGATCAAAGAAGCTAAAGAAGTTGATTATCAAAAAAAAAAAAAAAAAGTGGTAAGCTTACTAGCAGTACATGCGATTATAATTTGCAGTCTGCCAATAGCCATGCTGGCTGGAAATCTGGGGTGTTAGTAGTTCAACATACAGGTTGGTTGACCTAAGGTGTAGATTAAAACAAAAACAAAACAGGGTGAAAAGAAGGGAAAGAACCTTGCCTCTGTTTGGCACCATCTGGACTGAAGGGCAAGGGAGGCCACTTGTCCCCCATGTCAGCTAGCAATCTTCTCTCCATCTGTGGTTACTGACACATGGCTGGAATGCATCATGGTGTAATGACAAAGATCTCTAAGCTGAAAATAAGTAAAAGTGGTTTTCTATGAAAATATATAATTGAGGTCTAGTTCAGGTATTTCACAGAATGTACCACTGGCACCATGTCAACAGCATCTTAGATCATGGACTCTGTGGCAGGAAAGGTCACACACTGGCAGCCCTGGGTAGCTAGAGGCAAGGCCCAGTTTGGGAGGTACCAGGCTTCCTCAGCCCAACCAGTGGGGCCAGCTGGGTGTGTGTGTGTGGTGGGGGTGCGGGGAGAGTGTGGAGCCTCTGGTTGTGAGCAGGGAGAGTAATTTTTCCTCCATCCACAGCTGTAAAACAAAATTTGTATGTATATATTCTGTCTCCATGAATCAAGCAGCCTACTTTTTGCAGGATCCAGGACTGGACATGCAGACCTTACATGCATACAAGTTATAAGTGTGTCAAATCTGCTAAAAGGTTCAACCATGTGTGCAGAATTTGGGGAGAATAGACCAGTGGGTGCAACCCCTCTTCCTCTTCCTTGCAGTGATTGTATGCTGAGTTGCAATCTGAAAACAATACTATGAACCTGTATTGGGTAACTATATACCTGCCCAGTATCTACCAAAAGTGTCAGCACAAGAAGCCAGTTCTTTTTCTGAATTAACGGAGAGAAATGCTAACAGGAATAACTGGGTTTTGGACAGCATTTCAATTTTGTTTCCAAAAGTGCTATTTTGCCACCTGTGGTTTTGTTCAGGCAGTGGGCTTCCTTTCAGTTACTACTCAAGCAAAAAGGAAAGAAAAGCCAATGTAAAATTGCGTTAGAACATTTTTGTAGCTGGGCACAATGATCCCTATCAGGCAATAGGTATTAAAACATCCTTTCCTTGTTAAATGTAATTCTCCTTGTCCTATGCAACCATCATTTTACTTCAGTTCTTATCTGCTTCCTCATTTGTGCTGTCAGCATGTAAAGAAAGGTGGAAAGCTATCTAAAGCAGACAAGAAGAATGAGACACTTGCGGAGACAAGATGCGGTGGATAATTGGTAGCAACAGACTGAGAATTCACAGCTTAAAGTGCTCATTTTAATCTTACACCTCAGCATCCATCGAACATTGATTATATCCGTTCATTAGCATTCATGATGTGCGATCGATCTCTTTGTTGTCTTTCAGACTCTGAATGTGGAGGAACAATATGTTGATAGGTGGCAAATGGATAACCCTTTTAGAGAATAGCTAACCTGCTCCGGCTTGTGGCATATGGCAATGCTTCCTTGCTTTGATGAAAAATGGAAGCCGCAGAGGTGGGAAAGCTCTGCACAGCCATTTGAGCCTCTTCCACACAAAAAATGAGACTCAGATAAGGGAAAGAAGGGGCAGGGGCAGAGAGGGATAAAAATAATAACCAGTCTAAAATAAATGCATCAGATCCAAACTTGCTCATGCTTACAGTAGAACCCTTGAAATCACCAGGACAAGTTAGTCAAAGCCAGGGATGGGCAACTTGTTTCCCTGCAAGTATTTTGGCCCACAACTCTCGCCAGTCCTCCATAGCCAAGAACAGACGAAAGGTGATGCAGCCACATATAGGAATGAAATGATAAGAGACTTCAGTCAGCTATGGTCACAACTGCATTCAAAATTTACAGAAGAAATCCGCAGCAAATAATGCAAGCTGGATGCAGGGGTGGGAAACCTCAGGCCTGGGAGGCAAATCTGGTCCTCTGAAATTCCCCAGATGGTCACATCTGGTTCCTCTGGCTCCCCGCTTTCCCTACAAACACTGATCATGTGGTGGTTGGTGCTTGTTCAGCTTGTCCTTCTAAACAGTCAAAGCATCTCTTCTAAGGCATAGTTACTAGCAATAAGAGCTTGAAGCTGCAAAATGCCAGTACGTTTTGCATGTTTGGCCCTATCCCCTTTTATTTCAACCCTGCCCTCCCCTGAAATTTGGGCCCTGATAATTTCTCCAACTTGGAATTGTCCTTTGGATCCAAAGAGGTTCCCCAGCCACTGGCTGAGGCACACAACACTTTGTGACATCTTGCTGAATGCCCAATGAAAGGTGAGGCAGCCTGGCCATGACCTAGAAGCAGTGTGCTTGTGTGCTTCCATTCTATTCAACTGCACCATTCTAAGGTGAAGCAGACCTTGAATCACTGCAGCCCCTCAAGTCCCAAAGCCCTGGGTGTATGGGAAGCTCCTTTCCCCATCTGGATATACCTGGGTGCTTACAAGTGGCTCTGGTTGTAACCTGTTTCCCACACTGCCATGCAGAAGTGGCCAGCCAAGAGCAGGCAAGATGCTGCCCATCACAAAGGGCCTCATTCGCCCTGGGTCTTGAGGTAGCGCCCCTGAAAAACCTGCTTCCCTCTTCCAGTCGCTTCTACAAGCAATGCATTAATGACTTATGCTGAAACCACATGGTGCTTGGGTGTGCTCCAAGACTGATGTGTAGGGAACAATCCCATAATACTGCATTGCTAGGACAATGGTGGCCACCTATCCTCCTTTATATTGCACTGTCCTCTGTTTGAAGGGTTTCTGGGAGCCTGGGCTGTATTTTGAAGGACTGCCCAGCCCAAATCTGGCATAAGGAGCCATCCAAAGAAAGAGTTGCTAATCAATAGCACCTGAGCAGTAAACTGAACAGGACACACAGGGCTGCAGGTCACAGCCTTTCATGTGAAGCTGACATGTACTGCATCCCAATGGGAATTATAATATTTCTCCTAATTCTGTATGTACAGGTAGGTGGTAGCATATGTAAATATCATGTAACTCATTTCCCTCTTGCTCTTCTAGTTCGGGGATGCATTCCCTCTTTTTTGTCAATTCATTCCCCTTTCTTTTCTTTTTTTTAAATAAGTTTTGTTCTTAATAGACCTAACAAAAAAGGAACTAAAAAGTCATCAATCATCAAAAACATCAGACCGACTGGGTCAGCCTCCCACATTGTTTTCTTTTTATGTTAAACTATAAACATATTTAAATCTATGCATAGTCCTGTTTCTCTAGCCAATAATAAAAAAAGTCCCAGGTTTGATAGAAGTCTGTATCTTCTTTCTCCTTCAGAGACAAAGTCAATTCGTCCATTTCGTCACAGTCCAAGATCTTTTTTAGAATCAGTTCGTCGGTAAGTGGCTCTTCACTCTTCCAATGTCGGGCAAATGCAATCCTCGCCGCAGTAGTTACATGTAGAGTCAAATACATTGCTTGTTTACCAACATCATCAGGTACAATGCCTAATAAAAAAACTTCAGGTTTAAATGTTAGAGGTTTTTGTAACATTTCCTCAAGCCATTTGTGTATTTTAATCCAATATTTTTTTGCCTTATCACAGGTGGCAATTCACTTCCTAAAAACACACCCCATTTGTTGAATCTAGAGAGCGTGAGCTGTGGGTCTACAGCTGGCAAGGAGCAGTGGCCCAGCTCTGTTGTCTTCTTCTTTGCCATATACCCTTTGGTCTTCCAATAAACTTGGCTGAAATGTTGCACCAGCCTTCTTCAACCTAGTGACATTCCAAATATGTTGGCATCAACTTTTCATATCCGCAAAGCAGCCGTGCTATAGAGTTGATCTGGCAAGAGGCTAGGCGTCATAGAAGCCCTTCCATGTTCTGCCCAGCACTGGATTGTGTGTAAATGTAACACATCCAGAAGTAGAACTCTTCATGTGCAGCCTCTCTCCAAGATTGGCTGCAACACCTTCACCCATTCACCCACACCAGCTCAGGTAGGCAGGGGAGGAATGGTCTGCTTATTAGCATCCCAGGTTCACTCTGGCAACTCATCCTAGCTGTGCACCTATCTCTCTGCCTTTACCTGCAATCCAGGTAGAGAAAGAAAGCAATCATAGCCTTCTGTCACCCAATTACCAATATTCCATAATAGGAAGATGTCATAGGGTACAATTCTATACATGTTTAGACTGTAAAAATATCTGATAACTCCCAGCATTCCCCAGCCAGGCATTGTGGGAGGTGAAGGATTTTTTTCTTCCTAAATATGCATGGGAGTGCACCCTTCCCTCCATTTTCCTCCAATGGAAATCATTGTTCCGCTCTGAAGCAGTGAAGTAAAATGAATTAAATGCTTTGCTTCATTTCAGGGCAAAAATAGCTTTGGATCTCATTAGTGAAGCATTTGAATACTCATTGTATTCCAGGAGTCCTTAGAGCGTGTAGCAGAGTCATGAACATTCTGGCAAAAACTTTGGCACTGGGACTTTCTGACAAAATGTTGACCTCAGCTGCAGCTTTTTAATATTGGTTTTGTTAGCATCTACATGGAAATTAATTCTAAAAATCTGAAGAATATTCTAGTGGAATGGTATGAAACTCAGTGAAACTGATGTTGAAAAGTCAGCTATAAGGTATGAAGAGAATCAAAAAGAGGTTTGGGGTTTAAAAAAACCCAATTTTAATTGTCCATTTATTGAACTTAACATTTTTCTCAACTCATTTGGATGGTGGGTGGTCAACCATCCGAAGTGGATGGACAACAGCTGAAAGATACCTTATAAACTCAGGAAAATTAGAGAGTAATCCTACAGGCCCTAGACAGAGCGCACAAGAGGACCACTGGATATTTTGGGTTCCCAGCTGTGAGGTAAGAGAACAGTGGTTTGGTCAACCTTGTGTGGAGATCTCACTCACTGCTGGCATGCAGTCCCTGACAGAAATGGTTCCCTACCCCTGCTGCAAAACATCTAAAATAAAGGCTAGGAAATGATCTGCATGTTTCTTTTTTCTCAAAACAGATTTGATACTATGGATGGCCTAGGCAGCACAGTAGCCCATGTACAGTGGAATCATATTTGAATCACTAGCAGGTCATATATTTTTAGAGAAGCAACTTATGGTGTGTTCAAAACATGCTCTATCTGCACTGAATCTACCATAGCCATTGCATACTGGAGGAGCTTTGCAGAAAGATCTTTCTCAAACAGGAAAGAGGACGGGATCCTCTGAGCAGTCCCAGGGCCTATAGGCAGTTCTGTGTCAAAAAGCTCTGACAATATGCTGTTCCTCTTAGCTCTAGTTGCATGGTGCAGGAGGACACTGTGGTTCATGCACAGTGGCTCTACAGAAACTGGATCTAAGTCAGGCACACACATGCTATGTGCAGACTAATGGAGTGCAATGCCCTCTATGTGGGATGCCTTCAAAGAGATTTCAATAATTCCTTCGGTACCAAACATAGGCAGCAGAATGTCAGCAGAACAGTGTGGTCTTCTAATGTTTCACCAATCTTCCCAAATCGCCCATTCAATTATGAACTCAGAAGTGCTGGTATGAGCTTTAAAGCTCTAAACAGTTTGTAACCAAGATATCTTAAAGTCTTCCTGTACCAAGGATAGAAATTTTCAGGCCCAGTGGCTAAATCCAAATCAACACACTGGGTTCCCTAGATAAGCAATCGAACACCCAGGTGGACAAACAGGTCTTTACTTGTTTAAATTGAAGATGGATGGATGGATGGATGGATGGAGGTCTTTAAATTGAATATATATTGATTGTGATGCAGTTCCAAATCTGGGTGTTTATACTGAGGATAACCATGAGTTGCTGTGCACTCAACCCCAGGCAAATGCAGTACTGTCTAGAGGGCATCCCCACTAGATCTTATTATCTAGATGGATACATAAGGGAGAAGGTGCTTCTTTGAGCTTCAAGGTCCACAGCCATGTAGAGCTTCATATATCAGCATGGGCAGGTTGAAAGTGGTACAGTACCTTGCTGGCAGCCTGATCCTGCAACTCCTTCAGAACTGTGCAATGTGTTCTTGGTAGTGTGTGCCAAGCAGCAGCCTAGTCACAGAATTGTGCTCTAGATGCAGCTTGCAAACCAGCCTCACAGGCAACCCCACAGGAAACATGTGACTGTCTAATCTTTAGTTAACCAGTGTATGGATAACTGGGACCAAGTTGTCCCTGTCCAAGAACGCTGTAGCTGGCATACCAACCAAAGCTGGGCAAATACGGCCATTGCCATGGTGGCTTTGTGACTCCATTGACAGTGATGGATCTAGGCGCACTCACAGGTTATACACACCTGCTCCTTTGGTGAGGGTGCAAGCCCCATCCAAAACAAACAGCACCGCTAATTCCTGAACAAGGGTACCATCTATCTACAGTGCCTCTGTTATGCAATGATGAATCAGCCTTAGCTGACCAGCCATCATCCAGTGGTTACTGGTCTAGTACCTGCAAAACCTCTCCTGTCTTGGATAATAGAGAGAAATAGAGTTGGGTATCATCCGTGTACTGATAACAGCTCATTCCAAATTTCCAAATGATTGTTCCAATAGATGGTGAATAGTACTGAGTGCAGAATAAAGACCTGCATGCTAAAAAATTCTCATGGGCCTGACGACACCCAATGCTGTGCTTTGGACATGACCCTTTAGTAAGGACCCTAACTTGCAGAACTGGTCTAGAAGCATATCATGGTCAATGACACCAGAAGCTGCTGAGATCCAGGAAAATCAACATGATTATGTCCCACCCCCATTTCTCTCCCCCAGTAAAGGACAGTAAAGGTCTAGACCCAGACCAGAAAGAAGAAGCCCTAAAGTATTGTACAGTGTATTTTTCATGCTTACTTCATAAACTGTCTTGTGAGGATCTTGTTCTACAAGCTGCATATCAATATTTAACATATATAAATCAGGATGCACTCTTCTAAAACGATAAACAGGGAGAGGTTGAATGGACAAAATGAAAGCACACAATTAGCCCAATTAGTCTGAGGCTTTTTCTCTACCATGTGGGAGGTAGAAAGAAGGTCAGCTACCAAGGCTTCTGCAATTATTTATTATCCCTTCAAATCTTCTTAGCTCAAATATATTAATTAATCCCCTTGTGTGAATGTTATCAACTTTGAATTTGCTTATGGAAATGCTGAGGCATCCTCAGAAAGCTGTTGTGTAACTCTGCTTCCTCCCTAGAGGGCTTGAAAGGAAGCCTATAATTGGTACATCTTTGTTTAAGTACCTTTACAGCGTGTTGGCTCAGCAGCCCGCTTATGATCTCAGGTAAAGCCTCATTTGACATCTTCTGTTGGCTTATGTAAACAGCAGCTTTTGGAGCAGAGATGGGTTCTAAGAGTGCCCAGCACACAGGGCAAAGGGCAAACAGCCCGGATCAACAACTTCACAGTCTTGGAAGACTTTGCAGCACTGGATCTACCCCAACAATGTTAAAGAAAGCAGCACCACTGATTTAAAAAAAAATCCTGAGAATATTCTGTTAATGTGAGAACTGAGATGCCCAAAGTTGTGAAGATCCCTCCCTCCCTCTGTGATACATAATAGCAAAATCATTTTATGCCTGGTCCTAAAATGGGGGAATGATGCGATGGTGGGAAATTGGGCCAAGGCACCTTCTGCTTCACTCTAGGAAGATGCCTCCAGGCCCAGCTCAAACAAGAGAGCAGGGCCACTTCTGCTTCGGTGCTTACTCACTCACTCAGCCAATCTGCTGGGCAAGCTGGCCAGCCAACTACTCCCTCATTCTCTTGGCCATGCAGACTGGCTGGCTACCTGCTCAGGCCTCTTGGCCACCTGTTCCTTGTGCTGTAGCTACAACACTTTGGCTTACCTTCCATGAGCCCCACAGCTGGAGCCAAAGGCAGGCGGAGCAGGACATGCAGAAGTGAGTGACCAGCCTGAAGGCTGACTGACTAGATGAGGGAACAGCTGGCCAGCCAACTGGCTGACCAGGTAGGGTGGGCAGATGGCAGTGGCACTCCCAGTGAAAAGCAGCAATAGCCCCAGCAACAGTTATGCACCCAGCAGCTTACTCACCCTGCTGATTGCTCCCAGATGTCACAACAGAAAAGTGATTGTGGCCAGGGTTGGGGTTTGGGTTCGGGTTCAGGTTCGGGTTCAGCAAGAGAGACTCTGGCACAATGCAGTACTCTTCCACTCTGTCTCCTGATGCAGGTCACTCAGCCTACATCATGGCAGGGCCAGCCGTCTCCCCCTTTCGGCCCTCTTCTTCCTTCTCCTTTGGCCCCTATGCCACAGATGACCCCTTTCTCCAGGAGCATTTCTGAGGTTCTCTGTGGGCTGGTAGGGAAAGGAGGCAGTAAGAAAATTGGATTCCACCTGTCCTCTTATATGGGGAGATCTCTGAATCCAGTCCATTGTCTTACACAGAGTAGAAGTGGTCATGTTCTAGCTATGATTAGGATCCAGGATTCACCCTACTGTTTCCATTGTAATAGGAACACTGATGTGGCAGAAAGAGAACGTGGAAGAAGGCCCCTTTTGGCTCTGGCTTCTTCCAGCGCTAGCTTTATCCTGATCACTTGCATCAGAATGTGGTGCCCATCACCACTCATGTGCAGAGGTTGGTTGCTGCTGCTTCTGGGTGAGGACAAGGGAAGGGGCTTCTTTGTCACCTCCTCAAGGAAGCTTGTTTGATGTTTATTTTAAAGTCTTTAATGTTCATTTGGTCTTAATATCTTGAAGACAGATGAAAACCCATATTCTTCCCCTGAGCATTTCCCATTAGAAGGAATTTACCCTTAAAAATAGGATTTAAAATAGTTTTAAAGCAATAAAAGGAAGAAAGTAGGTTTGATCATAGATTCTACTGCTGCTTTTGTCCTGCCAGTTTTCTAATATTTGCATTTTAATTTCTGTAAACTTCCCTGATCTTTTGTACTGATATGAAACCTGATAGATGGATACATAAGTAGTAATTTCTTATTAATCATATTACAGGGTGTGAGTTTGTGTAACAGATTGTGCTCTCTGTTCATTCACTGGTCCCTGTTCTTGGAAGGGTCCATCTCAAACAGCTGATTGTGAAATAGCAGGTCTCAATTAATGAAATGACTTTGCAAAGCATCTGGTGTGCCCTTCTTGGTTTGCTTACGGTGTCATTTGCTTGAGTTAGCCAAACAAGCATTTATAAAGTCTCCTGCAACATTTCTACTGCTTTTTAAAAATTAATTTGTGCTGAACAGATGATTTCCTCACCTTGACTTTTTCAAAAGATGAGAAAAGCAGCTGCTGTTATTTTAAAAAGGGACTCAGAGGTGGTCATAGGTTATTGATTAACAAGGGTGTATAATGTAAAACTGGGAAACAGGAATCCACACGGATAATCTCAAACTCATGGAGTGGGATTTCCATTCACACAATACACTGGTGTCACCCATTGGAAACATTGCTACAGTGTAAGTTTTTACCTATCTTCCATGGCATTGTGAGCTGACTCTGTCATTAATAGGAATGGGAAAATCTATCAGTTTCAGTTTCTCTCTCATTCTACCAATCTCAAGTTCAGTTTGCCTCAAACTTTGAGGAAAAGGTGGCATGAAAAGTCTTCCGAATGTTGAGGAGCAATTCTCCTAACTGATGTATTCTTGTTTGCTATTTTTGCCCAATACCCACATTTTTGAAAGCATTTTCCTCAGTGGAATGCATTTTAATCTGATTTTCACTGATATGCAAATGTATGCATGCATGCATTTTTTAACTGAGCAACTCCATTACAAAATTAGAAATTGTGCAAATTTTCCAAATTTCAAAGAACATCTCTGTTTTGGTTCATGTATTGGTTCAAATGTGTGAAATTAGGTTAATTTGAATACAGCTACAAACAGAGTAACTTTCTCCCCCATTCCTACCCATGAATTGTACCAGCTTTCCACACTACTGCTCCAGAGATGACTCTGTACAGGGGCACTCAAAAAAAAGAGGAAAGCAGAGATGAAGTGGTCAGGGAATACTGAACATGATACTTGTCATATCTTAAGAATCAGGAGAGCAAAGTCCCTTTTGTCTGGCACTTCTGTTACAAAAGCCTTGTAGTGTAGGCACTTTTCACAAATAATGACTCAGAGAATTTTCAAGATTCCCAAAAGGCTTAACAATCACAAGGGGTGAAAAACAGAAATTGTTAAGGGCCTTCCTATGCCCACCTTTGGCCAGGTGCTAGGTACTGGAAAGATCTAGGGCTCAGGCCTATGGCCAGATTTGCATATGCTGATTTGCTTGTATAAATACATGTGCATTATTAGAGATAAATTCTGTAATTTACATTTTATAGAAGACGAGCTATTTAACCTCTTTCTTGCTTTCATAACCCTGCAATCTCTAGATGGTTCTCAGTTAATGACATGATCCTGTGTGCAGCAGACATTGGCTGGTCCGCCATGAGAAAAGGCAGAACCTTTTCTACAACCTCAGAAAAGCCTTCTGAGGTCACAGTGGGGCTCCACCTTCAGTGCCCCCCACCCTGCAGCTGGTGCAGTGCTTGCCAAGCTGGTTGAGGCCCTAAAGATGGAAGACCATCTTCAGGACAGGCTTAGGATGGAAGGGGTGGGGGAGGGGAGGGAGACTCAGGAGGAAAGGGGAACTATTTAGATGGCCGAAAGCATTCATCCAAATATTTTTGAGCATGGAGGTAATCCTCACTTCCATGTTCCTCTTGCGCTCGATTGCATGCTTACATCGAAAGACACCCTAATGCACCTCTGCTTTTCTCTGGTCCTTCAGGCCCAAAGCCAGACATGGCACATGGAGTGCCTGGGACCAGCAAAGAGAAGCATGGAACTTTAAGCATGTACCAATTGATCCCATGGCGCCTTGAAAGGATGAGTGTGGGCATGCAGTGCAGTCTATAACCACCCATGCTGTTAGGCTGCAAACACACACACTTACAAAAGGATAACCCCTATGAAAGTCTCACTCACATTCCCCCCTACAACAAGCAAACAACACTGGCAGGTGCTCCAGGACTGGAGGATGCTGCTGTACCACTCCCGCTGTCTGGACCAGGTGGGAATACTGCTCAAAGTGGCTTCTCCTTTTATTCCAAAGGTTTTATTTAGTAGATTTTATTTTATTGATTTTATTTTAGTACAAGGTATTCATTGTGTACTCACAATTGCTCACTCATGGTAGTTTGTGAGGTCTCATCCCCCAGAGCGTCTCCTGTGCTTTCCCTGTGTTTTTTTTAGAACAAGTATAATGAGCTATTATTTGGCTAACATGCTAAGTCATGCTAAAAGAAGCATGTGCATTTCTGCAATTGTGCTATACAACAGCACCACCTTGTGGCTGTGTAAAAAAACATAGAGGAAGGCAGAGAAAGAAAACCCCCAGGGGAAAAGCACATGTAAAGAATGCACACTTATTCCTGCAAAGAAAATGAGAAGCCTCATTAAGTCACCAGGTTAAACAGCTACTATAAAGAAGTCCTGGGATTCCCCAACATTTTTTATGGTTCTTGCATCATCATACCTGGAAACTCTAAAACCTGCTGCAAATGTTGCAATATTAAATTTCTAGCAACCACCCAACCATACAAAATGTGTAGATAAACACCTTTGTTAAGGCCAACCAAAATTCCTATTATAGAAACTTCCCAATTGTGGATTTAGGATTTGTATTTCCCATGGACCAGCTACATTTGATTGTGGTTGTTTGTTCTTTGAATTACAAATGTTATCAATCCCCCTGGCTTTGCTTTAGACCATGGGTCCTCAAACTAAGGCATGCCCATTTAACTGGCCGCCCCACAGGTTTTGCACTCATTGTGCATGCGCGTGGGCGCGCATGGCTTGCTCACAAGGAGCTCGCTTTGGACTCGCTCAGAGAAAATGACCTTCTCGCAAGCAAGCCGGTGCCTTGACCCACATGCCCCCCCCCCCCATCCCCACCGTGTGTGTGCACACATGTGCGCACGCCCTGCCTCCTCACTGGCCCACACCCCCCCACCAACACCACCTTGGCAGCCCACGTGCACCGCTGGCCCCTATCAATTGGCCCCCTGTTAAAAAGTTTGAGGACCCCTGCTCTAGACTTTGATGTTGGAATGGTCTTCAGGCTGCACATGACAAGTTTTATCTATGAGCAGATTTACTAAGGAGTAAAATTCCAATCCTACATGCACTTATCTGGAGGTAACTCCCAATGAACTCAGTTCAAATTACTTTGGGAAAAACACTTTTAGGATCAAAGAGTAAATTTGCAAAGATGCAATTCTCAGCATCTTTCCCTACCCATAGATCTCTCTTTGGACCTGATTATTTTCCTATGCTATGTGAGTTTCTGAACCTTCTCAGCTAACTTTTCCTACTCAGCGGTTCTGCATAGACATGTCCAGGGTTGGGGTGGAAGAACAAATCTAACCCCCCTCCCCACCCTTGTACTCAACGCCAATCAAGTTATTTTGGCCCTCGAAGCAGAAAATCCTACAAGCATCTTTTCCCTCTGCACTGGCACTGAAAATGCAACAATAATTAATTAAATAATATATACTATGCTGCTTTTCCATGGTCTCAAGACAGCTGTTTGAGGCAGCTGCCTCAGGCTCTCAAGTGTGTGTGAGAGAGATTATTTAAAGGACCCTGTCTCCTAAGGACCCCCCTGCTGAGTAAAAAGGGACACAGGGACAGGAGAGAGGAGAGCATTTGATTTGAGAATAGAAAAACCTCAAGCAAAAAGGTTCAAAGATGCCAGCAGGAAGGGAAGCACTTGTGGATAAAGAGCCAAAAGGATCAGTGGCAGCCTTTCTTTCCGCAAGTGCCACTTTTCTCTCGTCATGTGAAAAGCAACATCGTGCTGTAATAACTTTCTGTGCAGTGAACTCCTATCCATGAAAGTTCATTCTTCCATGGGAAATTCGTGAGTCTTGAAGATGCCATGAGGTACAGGGCCTTTGAACACACAAGAACAAGGAGACCCCTCCCCTCCGCCCATGACTATTTACTTTCCCTTTAGCTTAGTGCAAGCCCTGGTGCCAAGGAGGGCTATGCACTCCCCGCAATCTGGCCATGGGGATGATGCAAAACTGGGTGCACTCCAGAAAGACAACTGCAGAGCTGAGGACTCCAGACCCACTCCAGCAAGCCAAAGCAAGCTGCACACTCATGCAAGACACATTCACATGTTCAGAGATTGCTGTTCACTCAGACCCGTTTTGCAAGCAAGCCCAGGTCTGGGGTCTGGGCCAGCTTGGAGGAAGCAACGAGCATTGTGTTTGCTATGTGACCAGGGCCAACTGCAGCTGAAGGCACATGCAAAATTGCCCACTAGCAACTCTGGCAGGCGAGAGTGATAACAGGTTGTAAAATTCTTAATCCAATGCATTGGTACAAAAAATGATTCAGTGCCTTGGTACTGTTCTAAGTACATAATTCACTCTGTAATTTGCTATTTGCTCTAATCATTTCATCCTATTGACCCAATTAATGGCAAAACAATGCCTAAGGTGTTGCATGCAAAAGGTCACTGGCTCAGTCTCTGACATCTCCAGGCAAGACTTGGAAAGACTTATACCTGATATCCTGGAAAGACTGCAGTCCATGCATGCAATACCAAACCAGAGCAATGCTCTGACTTGGTAAATCTTAAAAAATCTAGGTAATTTTAAAAAATATAAAAAATCGTTAATCCGTGATAACATCTCAAAATTGAATAAGATCTTCTCCTTTGCAATTGATAGCTACCTTTGCTATGTATTTCTTTCTAATTTTCTTTTTAAAGAGAGGTATATGCCAGGTTGACCTGACTCAAGGTGGCTTCCCAAGTTCCCGAGTTTATATCTTGGCAAACAGGAAACAAATATCACTTGATTCTGTTAAGAACATAAGACGATCCATGCTGCATCCAAGCAAAGTTCCACAGAGTCAGCATTCTGTTCTCACAGTGTCCACCCAATTGCCTGTGGAAAGCTTGCAAGCAGGACATCCTCCCCAGCAACTGTCATACCTAGGCATAGTGTCTCTGATACTGAAGGGAATAAATACCCATCATGATTATTGACCATTGATAGCCTTCTTCCTGAATTTGTCTCAGCCCCTTTGAAAGTCATCCAAATTGGTCTCTATAACTATCTCTTGTGGTAGCAAATTCTGCAGGTTAATTATGAACTATATGAAGAAGTGCCTCCTTCTATCTGTCCAGAATCTCCCACCAACCAATTTCACGTGATGGCCCCAGGCTCTAACTGATGAACAACCATTCATGCTTCCATGATTGGAACGACCTTTGATACAGGGTTTCAAGGTGTCAATAAAGTGTGGCACTATCAGTTGCTTGTCTTGTTCATTCTCCTGGTTGTCCAGATGCTTCCCTGTGCCTGCTGCTTAACAGCAACCATTCATTGGACTATAAGATTCTCAGTCAGTAATGGAGGAGCAGCTTTGGCATTGAGAGAAGGCACTGAGTTATGCAGAGAAGGCAGTGAAATACCTGTCAAAACTGGTTTTTCCTGATTCTTAGGGCCCACAGAGAAGTGTTGTTACTGATGTGATTAGCAATCTGCTGTGGGTTTTTTTTTTTTAAATAAGTACTCTTTCTGGTGGGGGGTGGACAGCAAAATGATTGAAATGTAGAAACACAGAAGGGGCCTCCCAGGCCATCTAGTCTGACTGATCTCCAGTCCATGCACTGGTACCAAAGGGAGTTGTCTTCCTGATGCCTACTACTCTCTGTGTGGGGAGAGAGGCAAAACCACTAATATCATGGCTGGAGAAATAAGACTTCTCCTCCCTAGGTCCTGTGATGCTGATCATTGTCTCACCTGTACCTGTTTTTTGTTCTTTTAGCAACACACTAGTTAATCACGTGGGCACCATTGCTCATCATGTCAACTTACCTTGGCAATAAACCATGGTGGGTTGGTTGTTGGACAAACAACCCACAGTTTGTCCAACAGATGATAAGGCTCATCATGGATTGTTGGCCCCTTTCCTTTACCTGCTTCTCCCTCGGTTCTCACTTAGGCACCCCGGAGGACTCCACAGTAGACCCAACAACTTTTTCGCACTTTAGCTTTTTTCTAGAAATCATGAAATGTAGCTTGATTGCTGGTTTTCATAATCCTTGATTTAACAGCCACTGACAGCACCTTCAATGCACCCACAGAGCCCTTGGAGGGGCCATTGTGGCCATCAGACACACTGCACACAAACTGCGAACTAATAAGTTCTTTTTTTTTAACTAGCAGTGGTACATGGTTAAGCAAGGAAGTTCTGGCTGTATAAGCCTTCACATTTACCTAGGTAGTGCTGGAACAGCATCAATATTTCAGGTCCAGTACCATGTACTTTGTTTGCTGGATGTTGTCTTAGGAATGACCTTTTGTACTATGGGACTCATCGAACTCCTGTTTGATTCTGCCTCTGGACAGAACATCTGACAGCTTAACCATGCTTTGACCTTTGCTTGTATCTTTACTGCTCCTGCCTTAGTGAAATCCTATCCTGGACAGAAATCACTGGGCCTCTCTATTTGCCTCTTTCATTGTCTTCCTTTTGGACTTCCCTGTATTTTGCCCTAATGCTGAATATGATTCACCCATAGCAGGCCAGTAGCCCTTGTTTACACATGAATGTATTGGATGTGTTTCCACCATCTGGCCTGCCTTCAAATGGCTGGATAAGCAGCTGTAGTAACAAACAGTCCTAATTTACCATTTCTATGCATGTGACTCTGTTTGTGGGAACCCAGGATCATGCTAAATAATGGCGTTTTTCAGTGAAAGAAATATTCTTGCAGTTGCTTAGGAAAATTTCAGTTACACCGAAGCGTATGCTGTGGCATTTACCACACTGAAAATGTATAAGATAGTGACATTTGGTGAGCTTTATAGAATTCAATATTAATGATCCACTTGTTTTATATCTCAGTTGTATTTTTACATTAATAATGCAAGGGACAAGGAAGATACACACAACTATGCTCAGGAATACACACACCCACACACATGATCGTTATTCTCTGCAGTCTGAACTTACTTAGAAGTAAATCCCACTGCTTTCAGTGGGACATAATGACTGGGTTTCCATGACATGCTGCAGCTCCTAATGGCTTATTTTAGTCACAAGAACCCATGGTGCCCATTGTCCCCACCCTAAATATCCATTCGTCTATTGCATAGTGTGTGAGTCTGGCTGACCGGAATCATTTGATGGTTCACTCATGGCCAGTTTAACCTTCACATCATCCCTGCCAGTTGGCTTTGCAGGAGAAGACAACCCCCCAGTTGTGGGTTAAATATTCAGGAAAGTACCCATAGGCCATAGCTTAAATAAACCCAATGTTCTGTAGTGTGCCATGCAAACATGTTTAGATCCAGCAGAATTCAAGACTGATTCTTTGTTGGTCTGCTTAGTTTTAATCCAAGTCCTGAGTTTGTCTATACCCCTCTAAAAACAAAATATCTAGTCCTGATATGCAGAGATCTGGCTTCTCTAAATGCTATAAAATCATTACTCAGTTGTCAGTGTCCATTTTTAATGATGATGGCTATTTTCTAATCTTAGCATTCTTTTTTAAGCCAACTTTTGCTTGTTTACAAGATTTATTACTCATGCCAACCTTTTCTCTTCCAGCTCCTCTCCAAATGCTTTCTACATAGTACCTTAATTAAGGGAATTTTCCTTACTTTGGTCAGACTTTGTGACTTCAGCTGTTTTTAATAGTATTTGCTGAAACAATTATCCCAATTTCTTTATAGTGGGCCTCTGGTCGGCTTTTCTTAGCATGCCCCCATCCACACACTTGCTTGCACACACACTGCTGAAGTTATTCTTGTAAACTTCTTGTGCCGGAAACATGGAGCAGGAAGTTTAGCCCTAACCATGTTCCCAGCACCTTGGGAAAGAAGGCACACAGGAATAATTATCCTTATGCTCTGTCCTTCCCAGCAGTCTCAGTTTCAGTTGTAAACAGGATGTGAGGGAACAAGTATGTCACATAATCCATTTCTAACAGGATCTTTCCCACTAGCTCACTAAACATTTGTTTGGTGTGGATGGGGCGGGGAGGGGGGACACACGTTATTCTGATGAATTATAGAATCATAGAAAAGTAGAGTTGGAAGGGGTCGTGAAGGCCATCAAGTCCAACCCCCTGCTGTTGCAGGACACCATCCCACACAGATGGCTGACCAGTTTCTTTCTGAATGTCTCTAGTGTGGGAGAACCCACCACCTCTCTAGGCAGTTGGTTCCACTGTCGTATTGCTCTGACAGTGAGGAAGCTTTTCCTGATGTCCAGCCTGAATCAGGGTTGTCCCAGCTTGAACTGATTATTTCATGTCCTACACTCTGGCATCAGCAAGAAAAGATCCTGACCATCCTCTTTGTGACAGCCTCTGAGGTACTTATAGAGGGATGAGAAGGGGACAAATCCTCATATCACTGTATGTGCCTTTCCCAGCAGAATCAGTTCCTCCCAACAGTGGTTTATAAAGTGCAGCAAAGTCTAGACTAGTTGAGGGCTCAGAGCTATTTGGTGACAGCCTGCGACAGTCCAAATGTAAGGCCATTGGGTGCCTTCCACTTTTACAAGACAGGGCACCTAATTCTTGCTACCTACTGAAGACCTCACCAGCTCCATTCTACAAGAAATGAATCCTGAGGATTTAGGAATGCTCCAGAGCAGGATGAAATGTAGCATAAAGGTCTGGCATGGATGAGAAGCAGGAAGGAACAGGCAATTATTAGGTCTCATGCCTTGTATGAGCAGAAACACCTTCTCTTAACAGAAAGATACCATTAGATTCAAAGAAGGCATCAGATGTGAGGCCTGAGACAACTTAGCATGCATTCCTGTTTGCAGTAGGAGGATTCTGAAGTATATCCCATCCAAATGATTCACAGTTTTATGAGTCAAAAGACTGAATTATTCAAGGAAACTACAGATGGCTTTTCATGGCATTTTTGACTCCACTTTCTCCAAATGACCCCATTTAATCCATTAAGGGCTTGTGGTTTACTTCAGAGTGTGGGGCACCACACAAATTTTAAAAAAGCCCGAAACAGTCCTTATGGATGTGCCCTCAAACCCAGTAATAGATACTCTTATTTACTGTAGCTCACAAAGCCTAGCAGCCATAATCTAACCACTATAAGATGCTGTTGGTTCATTTACTTACGGATAAAAGTGCAGGGCATGTTATATCAGTTATTATGCATCTTTCCTTAGATTCCCACTTACTGTTTGCTTTAATCCATTTCATTAGGTGCTTCAGTATTTTCCTTTTGTGTTCCAAGAGATTCTTTTCCAAGAAAGAAGGCTGATAGCCAAAGTGCATTCTAGTATCTTCTGCCAGCTGGTTTTCAGTGAAGCTGTTGTGTCAGGAATGGAGGGAGCCAAATGGACAGATGGTGAGAGAGACCAGTTCTTTCACCTAGGTTTCCATTCTTCCAGTGCTAAACACCCCTCACAGGAATGGAACCATTCCAATTGTTTACTGGTTTCCAACAACACCCTCATGTGCCCATTACCCTCATCCAAGGCAAACAAATGAATCAAAAACATCTCAAATGTACAAAGTGAATGCTGCCCTTGGTGTCAGTGAACCAGTCAGGCGACAACTGAGAACTCTTCCTGCTGTTCCATATTTATGAATCTTGAACAAGGACTTCCGTTTTTATGCATTTCAGCTGTGAATCCTGGCAATGTACCCTCAGTAAAATGTTCACTAGGTGCAAAACCTTCTTTGCCATGAAGCTGATGGGCATGAAGTTTGCAAAACAAACCAGTTGTTTATGCATTTTAGTGGTCATTAGGAACTTGGTGCTTATTCCCTTCCTCATGGGCATGGAACAAGCTGTGGGCACATTCGGAAGCAGTGCTGACCACACAACATTTACCACACTCTTGACGACTCTAAGGGGTCATGCAAAATGATCAGCATGCATTGAAGAGTAAATATGCCTTTGTATTGGTTTGCTATGCATTCTGATTCTGATTTAAATCTGGTCTTATGTGTCCATGTTTTTGGACACAGACAGAGTAATCAAGATTAGCCATGCAGATCTCCAGAACTGCCAACTGTAACATGATGCACCTGAATCTGCCTTTGAAGACATTTAGGAAACTGCAATCATATTCAAAACACAACTGCTAGACAACTGCTTGGGACTGATTGGTGGAAACAAACTTTATAGCTATTGAAAGAAATGCACTGGGTCCAGTTTATTTCCAAGCACAATTCAAAGTGTTGGCATTTACCTTTAAAGTCCTGTACAATTTGAGATCTGGGTACCTGAAGAAATGCCTGTCTCCAATACCAGGTCGTACATATGCTGAAGTCAACATCTGAGGCAAAAGAGCTGAAAACCAGGAAGTGAAAGTGTTCCCTCCCTACACACCAATACTGTTACCTCTTCAGCATCAGGAAAACCCAAGCTTTGGAAGTTCAACTACTGTTAGTGTTTCTGCGGACTGTTGGTGTTGGTGCACTGTCATTTTTATTATGCTGTGTTCACATGAACTAACCCAAAAGCATATTTAAGAACATACCTAAGCATATCTGCAAGGAGCTGTGCCTCATTGGAGCAAGGTCTATCTAGTATAGCATTTTGTTCACAAACAAGCCAACCCTATGAGAAATCAACAAGCAGGTTATGAGTGCAATAATCGCTCTGCTGCTGGTGTTCTCCAGGAACTGGCATAAAAAGAGATAATGTCTCTTATAGTAGAGATAATAGTTAGTCATCTTAACCAGTAGACACTGAAAGCCTTTTGTTGTTATGACATGCCATCAAGTTATTTCCAACTTATGGCAACCCTATGAACGAATGCCCTGCAAAATATCCTGACCTCAGCAGTCTTGCTCAGCTCTTATAAACCCAAGGCTGTGGCCTCTTTAATGGAATCAATCCATCTCATATTTGGTCTTTCTTTACTTCATCTGCCATCAACTTTCCCTAGTATGATTGTCTTCTCCAGGGAGTCTTGCCTTCTCATGAAATGTCCAGAGTGTGACAGCTTCACATTTATCATTTTTACTTGCAGGGAAAGTTCTAACATGATTTGATTTGGGATGCACATGTTCATCTTTCTGCTGGTCCAGGGTTTTCACAAAGTTCTCCTTCAGCACCATGTTTCAAGTGCATCCATTTTCTTCTTGTCAACTTTCTTCACTGTCCAGCAAAGAAATGTCCTTACACTTGATGATCTTTTCTAGGTCCTTCATTGCTGCTCCTTCAAGTCCCAGTCTTTGAAATTTTGGCTACAGTCTCCCTTTGAAAGGATGACTCAGCCAAGTTACAATCTCTCACAATTTCAGTTTCTTCATTGTTGACCTAACATTGTGTAATTCTTCTGTAGTCATCATGTTTGTTTTTTTCATGTTCAGCTGTTGCTTTTACACTTTCTTCTTTCACTTTCATCAGCAGCTGTTTCAATTCACTGCTGCTTTCAGCCAGTAATATGCTTATATCTTACATTATTGATGTGTTTTCTGCCAATTTTTACTCCTTCTTCCTCAGATCCTAGTCCAGCTTTACTTATATGTTCTACATATGGACTGAGCAGACAGGGAGATAAAACACACTTTGATGCATTTGTCTATGGGAAACAATTCTGTCTATCCATATTCTGTCCTAACAATAGCTTATGCATCCGAGCAATCAAGTGCTAAGGCACACTTTTTTCCCGGGACTATCCATACCTTCTCATGAGTCATACAGTCAAAGGCTTTGCTGCAGTCTATAAAGCAGAGACTTCTCTTCCAAAATGCCCTGGAGCACTCCAGCAGCCAATGTATATTTGTGATATGATTTTGAGTGCCTCTTCCCTTTTGGAATCCATCTTGAACATCAGGCATTTCTTGCTCCATATAAGATAACATTCTTGGTTGCAACACCTTGAGCATCACTTTGGTTACATTGGTCCTAAGGTTGCTGCAATTTTTTGCATCTCCTTTATTGGAGATTAGAATGTATACTGAAATTTTCCAATCGGTGGGCCATTGTTTTGTTTTCCATATTTGTTGGCATATTCTTGTTAGGATTTGGACTAATTCAGTCTTTAAAATTTGTATTGTTGTATTGATACTCTATCTACTCTAGGTGTGTTATATTTCCAAGTCCTTTCAGAGGAACTTTCAATTCACTTTCTCATATTGCAGGTTTTTCCTCATAGGATTCCTCCTTGTATGAATTTATCATAATTTAATCACATCTGTGCAGTTCTTCTGCATATTGTTTCTACCTTCTCTCTATTTTATCCTGGTCATATAGTATATTACACTTTTGTTTCAGCATTCCCAATCTAGGTTTGAATTTCTCTTGCATTTCTTGGTTCTTCTGGAATCTCTTGCTTTTCCTCTTTTGTTGTTCTCTTCTATTTCTTTGAAATGTCCATTGTAATAGCTCTTTTTGTTTCTATATGAAAGTCACTGAAAAATTGCATTCAGGATTCTGTCTTTATGTCTGTCACTTTTTCCTTTTGCTTCTTACCTACACTTAGCAACTATGAGTGTTTGCTAAGTGTTTACCCCATCTAGGTTTGGGGTTTTTTTCCTTTGAGAGCTACAGGAATGATCTTTTTGCATTCTTCCCTAATACTGCCACCAGTTTTAGTCCACAATTTTTCTGGCTCATGATCAATTGAGTTAACTAATGCAAACCTGTTCTTTATATAGACTATAAATTCCTTAGTAATGTTTTTTAAGTTGTATTTTGGCACTGTGCTTCTATTATAACTTTTTAAGCTTGGATCCGATGTTCAGTATTAAGAGTTCATTATCACTAATGCAATCTACTCCTGGTATTGTTTTGATAGTGAAAAAACTCTTTTTTCCAATTTAGAAACATAGAAATAGAGCAAGTCAGAAGGGGCCTCCTGGGCCATCTAGTCTGAACCCTGGCTCCAGCTGGCTCTGCTCATGCCATGCCTACCATGAGCATGTCCAAACTATCCTTGTACACCCTCACTCATGGGGCTTCAACCACCTCCTTTGGAAGCCCATCCCATACCCTAGGGGTCCTAACTGTCAGGAAGTGCTTCCTGGCATCCAAGTTGAATCTTGGTTCCCCATGTTTCCAATCACATTGTCTATCTGATTTCTGTATTCGCCATCTGGTAATGTCCATGTGTGCAGTCTATTTGTCTGGTTGGTTGTACCAGACAAACAACCAAAAGTACCCAACCCCAGCCTTTTCCAATAAAGAGATAGTTGGCTTTGCAAAGTTCTATAAATTGTTCTACTTCATTTCTGACCCCTAGCCCAAATTCTCCCACAACATTTCTTTCTGATTTATTTCCTACTTTTGCATTCCAGTCACCTATGGTTATCAACATCTCTTGTTCTGGTATGTTATCAATTTTCTCTTGGATGATTGCATAAAAGTGTTTAATATTTTCTTCTTATGCATTTGTTGTGGAGCATAGACTTGAATAATAGTTATGTTGATAGGTTTTCCACAATTTTATTGATATTATTCAGCTGGATTTTGCATTACAGCCCCTTACTGCCTGTGCTACATTTTGCCTCAGTATTAGAGTCACTCCACTTCTCCTGAGTTAGTCCTTCCCAGAGAATACCTTTGGCAACAGTGTCAACTGTTGCCCAGCAGCTGCCTTCAGGAGGTTCTCCACCACATCACTATGAAAGCTATCCACTCTCTTCTGCTGATGTGTCCATCGTTCCTTCCAAGGGGGGCTACATCTTGCACTAGTGTCTCAGCTTTGACTATTCTACTTTGAATGACCCTGCTAGGAACCAGTCTAGTGAGAGAGTCTGGCTTCCTGGCAGCATTGCTTTTGTCTTCTCTGACACTCTCAGACCCCTCCATCATGTTAGGGTATCATCCAAGGGGGGATGGATAGCTATTCCCCATGAATTTATCTAAAACCATCCTAGTTGATAAAGTGTATGGTATTCAGAGTTTCGAAAATAAGTGCTCAGCTGTCTCATTCAACCAGGAAGACAGCCAAAGAGATGTTGAACTCATCCATAAAGCCATGTTCTAAGTAAATGATGTCTGTGAGATAACTGTAAAAATTGTAGTTTTTAAAAAATCACCAGGCAATTGGTCTATGTCTTTAACCTGGCCGTGCTTACTCTGGAGAAAGTCCCTGTTAGTCAAATGGGCCTTGCTCCCAGGTAAGTGTATATAGGATTGCAGTCAAAATTGTTCAAGGAGCTGACATTATGCCTGGCAGCAAATCCATTCCATGTTTCCAAGAACAAAATCCAAATCTAGACTGGCAACTAACAGCCTCCAGAAAGGCATGAAGTTGCAAAGCACTCCTCTGTTAAATAACCTAAATTGAAGAGGGGAGGTTGAAAAAAAAAAGCAGGAGCTGAGAGCGGTGGCAGCCAACAGTGCAACGTCAAAATTGGGTTTCTCAAGCCAAGTCTGAACCACCACCTGGGAGTACCATCAGCTGAGACTGCACGCCCTATTTAGCAACCCAATTCAGCAGGATTCTACACAAATGGAAACTAGTCACACACAAAAATATATGAGAGCAAGTAAACAACATTCAAGAGCTTATTTATATTCACCCTGAGAATCTGAGATTTTCTTTTATTTAAAAAAAGAGAACGAGAAAGAAAACATTAGTTAATATAATTCAACTACCAACATTTACATTAATCTCCTCTCCCTGAAAGAAGGAGCCCTGGTGATGTAGAGCTTATCCAGTGGCTGATAAATATAGGAATTGTTCTCAAAAGCCTAAAGACAAAAAATAATGAGTCTCCGGAGTTAAAGAAAATATCTTAAAACAAAAGACATTTTGCATGCTGGTGCCTGGGTTCCAATAGGGACAAAACAAAGCTACAGAAGATCTTATTGAACAAAGAAATTGATGATGCTTTGTAGCCACACAATAAAGCAAGAAGGTTTATAAAAAATGCAAGCACTCTTTAACTGAAAATGCATGGTGCATCAGGCATTCTTTCCTAATAAAATAAAATTAAAAACAATATTTTTAAGGATTATTTCTTGAGTGCTCAGACATTGGCTTCAATCCAGATTTATACTGAATCGGCCATACTGACAGAAGTGGACTTCCTGTCTCTGTCCTTCCCGTGAAAGTTCCTCCAACTGTCTCAAAATGTTAGTCAGGAAATTACCAGATGGAGTGAGTTGTGGCTTGAGATGCAGAGAAATCAAGCAGGAGGGACCTTCCATGAGTAGAACTCTTCCTCTCACAGAAGGCAGATTCTGCATCCACCATCATCACTAATATTATCAATATTCTCCACCTTTTTAGCACAAGTCAGCTCTAAACATGTGACATCAATGTTCAAAAAAGTGACCAAAATGAATTTTTAATAGCAAAATGTACTATTCATCCTCAACTGCCCAGTGATGCTGTCAACAGAAAATAATGTTGTAACTCACTTGAAGGTTCTTCTCAGCATCATATACTTCAAACTGAACTATTAGAATGTCCTCCTTGGACAACAGCATCATTTGCCACACAGTTTTGGGATTTATTTCTGGGAGGAGAGATGATATGACCTTCTGGAGCAGCAGAGTAATTGACAGACCCTCCTGGTTCTAACTTCTTTCCATACTCTGCCTGGAACTCTGCACTTTGGGGGCTGGTAAAGAAGTGTGGGGAAGAGGACTGGTGGGGAAGAGGATTCCTTGCCCATTATCATCTCTGCTGTAAGCTGCCCTTCTTTCCACATTTTATTAGTGGATGAGGCAGCCAATCTGACATGTATAACCAAGATCTGGGTGGATGAACAGGGAGGAGTTAGTGTCTCTCAGTTGTGCCCACTGGAGTACTTGGTTCAGCATCAGGGTAGACATGAGGGCCATGGAAGGGGAGTTGCCATGGTCTACCAGCATTCCATCTCTCTTTCCAAGTGCCCTGTGTGTCCAATGACAAGTCTGGAGTGTTTTCCCCTTGTGTTGGGCCAACAGAGCAGATTAGGGATTCTGCTAGAGTACCAGCCACCCTGCAACCCATCAGTCTCCCTACCTGAAGGATTCCAACATTCATTCTGATGGTTTCTTATCTAGGGTGCCTCAGGATTTCATGGCTACCATGACAATGATGGGACTGTTCCAACATGTTATTAGTTTAACACATGCGGTAGGGCATAGTCTAGACCTGGTCAGCTGGAAATAAGGATGATGCTGTGAGCATGGTGGACTTCAACTCAATCCCTTTGTCATGGTCAGATCACTGTCTGCTGGGACTTAGACTGATTGTGACTTTTCCCCTTGGCAAGGGTGGGGGACCCAGTAACATGCCCCATCCCCAGAGGCTAATGGAACCAGATGGCTTTCAGAGGGCTTTGGAGGATTTACTAACTGACATGGCTGGCACCTCTTTCAAAGGCCTAGTCATGTAGTTTAATGCAGAAATGACCCAGGTGGTTGACATTATCTCTCTCAAGCAGCCTCTCTGTTGTAGAGCTCACTCCAGAGGCAAGAGCAATGCAACAACATAGAAGATGGCCGGAGTGCAGATGGAGGAAAGCTTCCAGTGAATGCAACAGAAACCTGGTATGTGCCTACAACTGAGTATATTTTGAGACAGTGAGGCTTGCAAAGAAACAATACCACACTACCTCTATCCAGTCTTCTCTCTGCTGCCCAATGGAGCTTTTCATGGTTGTCCAGCAGTTATTACATTCTGGCCTTAGGGACACCTTGGGGCAATCTGAGACTGACTATAATTTACTTGCTGGGCACTTCCAGGAAAAAAAAATCTCCACTGGTACTTGTACTCCAGAATTATAGCCGTTGACTCAGCAAACATATCCAGAGCACAGCCTAGTCTGGTTTTATTAGATGAGTTTCAGTTGGTACAGCTGAAGGATGTTGATGAGGTGCTTGGACAGGTTTGGGCAACCACCTCTTTAACGGATCCTTATAAAAGCCAGAAAGAAAGGAATAGCCAGCTGGGTCAGCCATGCCCTTATCTGGACAGGGATAAACTGGCTTCAGTAATCTACTGTCTGGTAATCTCTAAATTAGATTGCTGCAACACACTCTGTTTGGGGCTGCCCTTGAAGATGGTTCAGAAGCTACAACCAGATTAATAACTGGGACCACAGGTCTGAACATATAAGATCAGTTCTGGCTCACTTGCATTGGCTATCTGTATGCGGTGTGTCCTAATTCACGGTACAGGTTTTAACTTATAAAGCCTTACATGGTTTAGGACCATAATGCCTGTTAGATCTGCTCAGGTACTACACTCAACTTCTGGGGCCTTACACTGAGTGCCAACTCCAAGGAAAGTTCAGAGGGTAGCAACAATGGGGAGGGCTTTCTCAGTGGTGGCCCCCATTTATGGAATGATCTCCTCACTGTAGCCCAGCTGGCACTGATTCTGTTGTCTTTTTGGCACCAGGTTAAGATTGGCTTCTTCTCTGAGGCTTTATTCTTTTTGGAGTCAGGTAAAAATCTTTTTATTTCCCCATTATTTTAATGTTTTGTTGGTTTTAACTGGGGTTTTATCTTGACTTACTGGTGTGTTTGGTTTAGTTTGTTATTGTGTTTGTCCCTTGCTGTAAATCATCCCAAGTGTTTCATTGATATTTGCGACAGTTTAGTACAGAGCAGAGATATGAGGTCACATTCCGGGGAGGAGGGGAAGGGCAAATAAATAAATGCACAAAAGGGGTGAGGACAACTTGCCAAAATATTCCAGCATGTTTTAGCTTAAAGCTCCTAGAACTACATGGATCCACTACATGGATGAAATCTGTTCTGTGGATAGTAAGGGGCCATTTATTCCATTCTTTGTGCATTGATGCAACTGGATTTTGTGCAAAATTAGCCCAGCATGCATATTTGCAAACTTTAGCCTATGAGGGATTATGTGCACTTTGGGGGGATGCTTTGCTGTTGTTTACTTATTTTCTATGACTAAAATTGTGTAAAATTAAAGAAGAAAGTCACCAAGTCTGCAAAATCCATGCAGCTCAAGAAAATTTGGCCTGCTGAGGACTCAAAGTCATGTGAGTCCATGGTGGACTTCTCCAACAACCCAATTCCATTTTGACTGTTTAGAATGGAGAAAAAATGAATAAAGACCAAGAAATCACCCAAAATTGGTGGCTGGATGGAAAGGGGGTGGCATGGTCCCATGGAGAAACCTAGAGGACTAGAACCTGCACAGTTGAGTGAAGCACCACTGAGTTCAATGGAACTTACTGCAGACTTCGTTCCAATCCTTCCACAGTACTGCAGTCATGTCCAGTAATCCTAATTGTGAGACATTATCACTGGGTTGTTGTTTTGCTTTCGATATCTGTTTTATGGTGGCTTTTTAAACAACAGCACAAGTATCTTTGAGTATAAATCACAGAAATGCAGGAGATAAATATAGACTATGGATTCCCCTTGGGAAAATGCCTCTTGGGATCAACATAAACTCATCTGTTCGAAATGAACTCCTGCACCACTGCATTCCAGGCAGTAAGATCTAGGATACGGGTGCTAAGTTTCTAGCTAGCATAAGGACCAAATGAAATTCTTGAGGTCCACATTTCAGTGATGGGGGTGAAGACACAAGGGGGTAGGAGTAAAGGCAAAAGGGAACAGGCCAAAGAAAGAAAGAACAGGGCTAAATTGCCAACACACACCCACACACCAGCATTTCAAATCTAAAGTTCTTATGCCCGGTAACTAAACCTTAGGGGAAGTATTTCAATCTTTTAGAACTGAGCATGGCTGCAAACCTGAGAAAGCAGAAAAGTTAAAAATAACTGTTGAACTGAGAAATCTGGGAAATGAAGAAGTGTAGGAACTCATTTCAGCTAAAGTGTGGAGGTAGAAGTCAATATTCTTCATTCGCTAAGGAGCAGCCCATGATAAATAAACATGCCTGGAGAGTTTTTGCTTTCACAACCTCCTTCAACTTTGATCAAGACAATTACTTGCAGCCATATCTGTGATCAGCCTGTTCCTACGTACCGTTTGCTGATACAAGGTCAGGACTTTATAGGTGCAGTGAAAATGTACTGTGTGAACAGTTCGGTTGAACATTTCTATTGCTTCATTTTTCATTTGTGATTATGTTAGGGCTGCTGCTTAAATATGAAATTGAATAGCGGGTATTTAGGAGGTTTAAGACTGCTCAGCTCTTAGACACTTAATGCAGAAGGAAAGGGGGAATCAACCGAACTTTTCCAAGCAATTAGCTATGCATGAGATAAGGATAAGTTGTTTTCTACAGCTGCGCAGCACAGAACATCTCTTTTTTGATTTGGGATTCAAATTAACTCATAAATATTGAAATTATAAGCTTAAGGAAATTGTGTTATTTGATGCATGGCCTATTTTAAATAATTAGTTTTATGGAGAAATTGTAGCACCCCCACTTCCCCCCAAAAGTTGCCATTCTAGCAGAGCAGCCATGGTCCTACTTATAAAATGTAGGTTTTGCTTCTTTATTTAAATATACAGGTCACTCCATCTGGAAGGCTTTGGGGCAAGTAATTGATTTTAAAATCAATAAAAGTATACATTTAAAATCCAGCCACAGCAATTAAAGAAAACAAATGTGAAAACTTAAACATGGATTGACTGAACTACAGCCTTCAAAATCTGCCCCACGTAAATCACCTGACAGAACTTCAGCTTACATTCGTATTTGTTTATTTATTAGATTTAGATCCTGCCCAATTAGCCAAAATGGCTCTCTGGGCAGTTTACAAGATAAATCACCTGACATTGTTTCAGCTCGTATTCTAGGTTTTTGTATGAATACAAAACAAATCCTATCATTAGGAGAAGACAACCATTCACCTCTCTGTTTGCCATAGCACTTCTGATAGCGCACTGAAAGATTTGTTAAGAAGGTACATTGGAGTCATGAGCCAAGATTCATCCTTCAAACAATCACCAGCCACAGAATGTTTTCCTTGAAGTTTTTTTTTTAATTGCTCCCAAGTACAGGTCACCCAGAACACATCCCTGAGAATGTACAGAATGGTTTGTTGACCCAATCTAGTGTTTACTTCCAGGAACATGCCTTATGAACATGCTTGGGTCCCATTCCCTCAGGAGGGACTTTCTGAAGGTGAGCGTGCCTCCTCTCCAGGTGCAGCTTATTCAATTGAGCTTCTCATCTCTGCTGATGCCTTGTCATGGGGTCAAGAGCTTCTTATTTCTAGTAAGGAAGCCTAGGCCCAGTTCAAAGTGCTGGCATGAATATTCAGTGCTTTAATGTGCATGGCGCCAAGTAACCTGCTATAAAGAATTATTTCCTCCCATACATACCTGCCCGGACCCTAAGATCACCCTCAGCAGTCCTTCTGCCTGGTGAAGTTGGGTGGATGGCTACCAAGAAGAGAGTCTTTTCTGTTCATGGCACCTTGGCAATCGAATGCACTTCCCAAAGAGACTCACCTGCTACCTACATTGTACTCTTTCCATAATTTTATTCTATACTGAAATTTTAACCATTTCATTTTATACTGTGTTTTGTATTTCTAAGATAGATGTGAACTCCCCAGAGAGTCTCAGAAGTTGGGCATTAAAAACATGTACAAATGAATAAACAATAAGGGTACCAAATGGATATAGGCATTATAGATTTTTCTCAGGGGTGTGGGAGTGCGGGGGAAGAGGATTGCTGCTCCTGAAGAAGCCTAATTAGAAACAATAAGTAGAGGACAATGATATGCTGGTTGCTTATAACTCCTACTTCAATAAGGCGATTCAGCACATGGTTACCAATCAATTCTGGGTGTTCTTGGATTAAATTGATTTTGTAGATGCATTTCAACCCAGCCTTAGTTCCACTCTTGGGACATAACCTGCCTGGGTCACCTTGTGGGTTGAACTTTGCCATGAAAGAGATGAAGTGGAGCCATCTTGGTTCACTTGCACCACTCAGCAACCTTCAATGCCATCAGCAGCTGCCTGGCTTGGGCGCTGAGGGCACCATTGCACAGTACCTCCATTCCTACTTGAATGGTTGTTTCCATATGGTGCTTCTGCTAGGGGACCTTTGGTCTGTTCTGTGGCAAGTATGTCATGGAGTTCCATAAGAGCGACTTTTATCCCTATGTTATTTAACACCTACAGGTAACAGCTGGGGAAAGTTATCAGTGGATGTGGGCTAAAGAGTCATCAATATGCTGACGGCACCCCATTCTGCCTGTCCTTTTATCAAAGCTAGGCGAGAGTGGATGTCCTGAATCAGGGCCAACCAGTGGAAGCTTGATCCAGATAGTTCAGACATATTGTTAGCAGGTGTTTCATCTGGTGGTCAGCCTGTCCTGAAGGGGGTTGCATTTTCCAAGAAAGACTGGGTATCCATTTGAAATGTTCCTGGATCCATTATGGTCATTTAAGGCCCCGGTGACCTAAGTAGCCAGGAATGCCTTTTATCAAATTAGATTGATATACCAGGTATGAACTATCTGGACTGAGAAAGCCTAGTGACAGTTTTGCATGCTCTGGAAACCTCCTAGTTGGATCATTGCAATGTATTGCTAAAAGAAAGCTGCTAGATTACTAGCTGAGATTAGCTGATATGATCTTGCCATGCCAGTGCTTCCTCAGCCTCACTGGCTTCCATTCCATTGCTGTGCCAAGTTCAGTAAATAGCTTTTGACCTGAGAATTTAAAGAAACAGCTTCTCTCATCTGTAGCTACTCAGACACTTAGGTCACCATGGCGCAGTGGTTAAGAGTGCTAGGCTGGGACTCAGGACATTTGGGTTCTAGTCCCCACTTGGCCATGGAGCCCATTGGGTGACTTTGGTCAGTCTCTGTCCAACTTACCTCACAGGATTATTGTTATGAGGATAAAATGGAGAGGAGGAGAATCTTGTAAGTTACCTTTGGTTCTTTGCAAGAAGAAGAAAGTTGGGATATAAATGTAGAATAATACTAATAATCACCCAACAATTTGCTCTGGGTTTTCCTGCCAAAGGTAGTTATACAGGTAGCTTTGAGAGGTGCCTTCTCGCTTATGGCACCCTGCTTGTAGAATATCTTTCCCAAAGAGGCTTGTCTGAATATTATAATACTATCATTTAAGTGCCAGGTATTTTATTTATTTAGCACATTTCTATGCCACCCCATTCACAAAAAGCCTCAGGGCGGCATAGAAAGGTACAGGCCTTTCTTTTCTTCCCAACATTTTAAAGACCAAGTTCTAGACTTTTCATGAATGTTTTATCACTTCCTGTTCTAGATATTGCATACTTCTAAACATTTGCATGATATTTCATATTTTAGCTGCTTATACAGCATTTTAATATTTGAGCTGTTTGTAATCTGCCCAGAGAATACTGGTTCTTGGATGGATTAAAGATATAATGAAATACTAATGCATAAATAAATTACTTCAAAATTTGTTCTTCTAGCCCTGCTAGACTTGGGACCCCTAGTATTGCCCAGATGAACCTCTGTGCCATGCATTGGCTGGCTTAACTATCCCTTCTCAGAATTGAACAACCCATAGATAACCTTTTATTTTAGCTTTTACTCACAGAGAACTGTCTTTTTCTGTTGCTCGTTTTATATATTTTCAAGATCTCTGAGTAATGCATTACCAATTGCTTTGGAGAAAATAGTTTAAAGTGAAATATCATTGTGAAAGACCCATCCCATCATTTTCCCCTCACTCTGCCTATATATGTGTGCGTATATATCTGTTGACTGTGTCACATTTTCTGTGAACACCGTTTTTTATCTCCATTGAACATTGCTAGTATCTGACATATAACATTACAGTTGAGGCATAAGCTGATTAAAATGGTGTTTTATGTTGTCTATGGAAAAAAAATGACCCTCTGTACACACTCAACCCTGTAATAAATTCATGCTACTGTTAAAATTGTAACTCCCATAAATGGATTCAATCTGTGCCTCCCACTTGGAGAATATTAAACAACAGCACATTCCTGATAGTGAATTGGTTTTAAAATTGCTTTAATGACTTATAAAGCAAAGACCAAACTGGGAGCAGTATCTGAGTGACTTCATGAAATCATAGAATGTAGCCCTTATTACTGCAAGTCATCTCGCACACTACTGCTCCCTGATGCACACTTTCCATTGTGCAGGGAGCCTAATTATTGCTGAAGAACTTCCAAAATCAGTCTTACAGCTACTGTAAACCACACAGGCTGTGATGTTCTATCACAAGGATGTAAGAAGAGCCTTGCTGGATTGTTGTAAGTACAATGAGATGTACCTCTAAGCAACTATATATAGGACTGCAACACAAAGAGGTAGGCAAACCAGGGTTGCAACAAATGTTCATCCTTTCCAATTGCAGGACAAAAAAGGACTTCTAAGGGGCTCCTGCTGATGTCCCAGATCAGATTGCCATAAAAATTGTGTGCTCAATTTCCTGTTATCTACTGTGGCTACACCTTAATTCACCTTAATAGGCTATGCTTCCAGCCTTAATTCACTTTAATTGGCTATGCTTCCAGCCAATCAGGGATTACATTTTAACATGGTGACATCACAAAATTATATGGCCAACCTGATCTGGGACATCAGTGAGGCAAACAAAGCTCATTCAGAGTGATGGAGTTTTCTGTAGGATTCACATGAGTGATCCTAGCAAATCCAGACTACGTGAGCACATAAATTCCGTTAAGAGCGATGCACCCTGAACAGACATATCCTTTGGGCAGCAACTGTTTAAAAATGACTCAAGTAGGGACTATGAAAGTATCTGTGAAATTCATTCCACACTTTTCAATTAGCCCTACTTTGGTTCAACATTTATTTGTTTGATTACTTAATTAATTCATTTCTGTTCCATTAATTAGCTAAAGCTCTCTGGGCAATTCAGAAGAAGTACATTCCAAAAATACACCATAAACATTGAAATATAATACAGAAACTCAACAAAATTTAAAGCACAATTTTAAAGAGTAAAAATAGGATGGCTGATAAAACTGTCACTAAAAGCCCATCAAACACAGCAGCTCAAACCACTGCTGCTGTGGCCCATGTCTGTCTCTGGTTCCTCATAAAGCTGCTGCCACCATTTTGCCTTTCATAGCAATCTTTTAGTGAGCCTTCCAGTACTTCCTTTCAACTTTGTACTATTGCCCTCTCTGGTAACCTGAGAGAATACACCCTTGACTATCTCTATGTAATTACTGTCACAAGCAAAATCTGAACCTTGCAGGCCCTTGGGTCCAACACACCATCCAGCTGGACCTTTCGACAAGACACTCCAGAAAAGCAAGGATTCCATTAACTAGTGCACGATCACTTTTATGATAACAGGTACACATCTTCTAATTGGTCACTTGTTTGTCACTTGCCCCAGAAACCACCGTGTGTGTGTGTGTGTGTGCACGTTTACCACGGGCCACAGAAAAGCGACAAAATGACATAGTAGATTTGTTCATATAAATGCTGTATGGGACATAAAGAATACACAAAAGCTGGCAGCTCTGCAACAATGGGATATACTCCCCTTTGCATCAGGGTGCTTTCACTCTTGCACATCTGCATCATAGACATTTGAAAATAGCTCCTGCTAATGGCTAAGGAATAATCCACAGGGGGAGATAATTTCTTTCCAACACTCTAGGAATGTTTCCTGTGATGAGTCTTGCCTCGGGACTTTAAATAATAAACAGTTGATTACTAACAAATTGTCCTGGGTTTTTTTTTACCATAGGATGCAAGTAAAGGACAGAAATTTCCAGAAATATCCCAAAATAAAGCCAAGATGAGGCGAACACACTTTCCTGATACATGTTTATTTGCAGTACCATTCATGCACAGCATTGATCAAACAGCTTAAGATTTAATAGGTAGTTTGAGAGCAATCTTTACATGCTAAAAGATGCTTGAAGTCAGCATTTTAAATGTGTTAGTTCAGATGAAGAAGGAGTGAATAGTGTCTAACTGCCTGGCAGAACAGAACAGATAAACAAAAAGTGTTCATATATCTGAGAATTTGCTTCTTAGCTCTGCTTTTATGTACATTTCCCTCACCAGTTGCAACATGTTTCTAAGATAACAAATGCTGAATGAATGCTACACTTTCTGTGTGTGGGGAAGATTTTAGCTCAGTTGTGGAACACAGGATTTGCACACAAACAGCCTCATTTTCAAACATCTCCAGTTAAAATGAGCAAAAGGATTTTGCATTATGGGACCGGAAATAGCCCCACTGGAATTACCAGAGCCAATCAAACTAGATAGTACTGAGCTCAGCTGACCAGCTGGCCTACTGTATATAAGTTAGTGTGTCTGTACCTTCTTTTTGCTGACACAAGTCAGAATGAGTGTCTTCTTGGTTTGCATGTTGTGAAGGAAATGCTTTCAGAACACATGGCTGTTCTTGAGCATCTTCCACTCAAGATTTGGCATGGTCCTGATGGTGTCTCACATTTCACTGTATGCAAACAAGAGTGCACTGGCTGGGTCTGAGGCAGCATCTGAAATATCAGATAGAGAAGTCTGGAGCTGGGCTAGATATGATTCGGCTGTTGAATTTTACAGCAGGGAAGCTGGAGCTTGCACAGATACATTTATTCTGGATGATTACTCAAAGTATGGCTGCTGTGTTTGGCTGAAATCCCCTGCTGAATATTTCAGCTATTATCACAGTTTTGGGAATTTTGATAATTGCATAGCAAAATGTTGAAAAGTACATATCCCCAAGTTTAGGAAAATTAAAATCATTTGTGCAGATCCATACTCAGTAGTCTTGGCCTTGCGTTCACCTGTGTGCAAGGGGGGCGGGGGTGGAGGCAGGCTCATTTTTACCATACTAAAGCCTATGGGGAGGGTAGAATTTGCTGGGGGTAGCAAAAGATGCAGCACAAATGATACCCCAATAACAATGGAACTTATTCACTGGTCAACACAGATTTTGGTGCCTCAAATGTTAGACCTGTTCCTGGGTATATTTGACCCACTGAGTCCAAAAATGGCACCAATTTTTCCCTATCAGCTCTAGTTTTCGAGATACAGCATAAATGCCATATATCACTCTTCACTCTTGTCTCCCATCAAAAAATCAGGATATTTTAATGTAATGTTTTATTTAATCTCCTTATTGCATGAAATAAACATTTTAAATATTAAAAGAAAAGTGAAATACTACCATGCTCAATTTGCAAAAATGAAATGAGTGGGAATATACACATACTTCCTATATGATCATAACTATAATACAGTTAATAAATTACTCTTTAAAATCCAATGTTTCCAATGTAAAATTACAGTTGGAAGTACATAAACACTTTCATTTTATCTTTTAACTTTTATCTTCTAAAAACACAAACTAGGTAACAGAACAAATTGATCAGCAAAATCTTTTCCAAACCTGACTAAAAAATATAAATTTGACCATATCTAAGAAACTAGAGCTGATACAGACTAGTCAATGCAATTTTCTGAATCAATAACCCCATGAACAGGTTTAAAAAGCAAGGCACTAAGAAAAAAGATTATTTTGGGGGTGGGGGCTGTGCTCCATTGCAGCTTTCATTTTGTGCTTTACAGGAGCTATCCACAGTTGTGAGTCTAATTTTGGGAATGGGGTTCAGCACCAAGGACATGTCTAATAAAGCTCACAGTAAAAACTGCAAGGGATGAGGAGCCCTGCTGTCAGAGGAGCCACTAGTCCCCTGGCAGGAACCAGGGCGTGGGCAGCAGGAGACAAGACAGAGTCCAAAGCCCAAAGGCAAGGTTAAATAGCAAGTCCAGGTCACAGGCCAGGTGCTGAGAGAGAGAAAGGTGGCTGTTTTGAGCATTTGTTATCAAGAACTGCTGACTGGGTTTCAGAGAATTCAAAATCAGAATGTGAAGCAGAACCTGGGGGAGCCTGGGAATGTGACCACGCCAAGACACTGAGATGAGAGAAGAGAAGATGTTTATTTCAAGGCCAGCTCCCCAGGTGGGCAGGCAGTATCTGCAAATAACCAAGATGTAGAGCTGGCAGGAGGCAACTTGGAACAGGGGAGTTTCTCAGATTTAGATGAGGTGAGCCCAGCTCTTGCCCCCATGATGCATCGCCAGCAGAGGAGAGGGGCCCAATTAAAGGATCAGTGTGTGGAGAGGAGGCATGCTCATTTTTGGAAGACCATTTCCAAAGGGATGGGGCCTGGGTATACTCAGAAGGAGAGTTTCTGGAGGTGAATACTAGACTAGGTTAAAGACACCACTCTGTGTGTGGTCAAAGATTCATTCTTTGATCAATAAGGAATGATTTGCAAGGAAAAAAGCTCTGTGGCTTTTGAAAATGTCAAGGAGGAACTCCAGCTAGCAACACCAGGGTCAGCAGCCAGAAGTATGTATCAGAGCAGGACAAGGACAAAGTCATGGGAAAAGTCAAGAGAACTAGGAAGACAACAATAGGTGCAGGTACCTTGAGGCAGGATCCACTTCAAGGCAGAATACATGGCCAGGATCAGGAGCTAAACCACAGACAGCAGGCAAACCTGCAATGCTGAGGCAACCCAACACAGCAGAATGCAAGAGGAACCAAAGGCAGCAAGGTCCAGAAGCTACACCACAGCATGGCTAGCAGGAAGACATGTGTTGCTGAGGCCAGTTCTGGAGGGCAGAGCTTGTTCTTCTAAACTCTTTCCCCTGAGCTCCCAGCTGGCTCTCATCAAGAGACTGAGGGCTCCAATGGAGCCTTGTACCAATGAGCTGGGAGTTCTGGTTCTGGCCATCAGTTGGAGCCCCAGAGCAACTCAGATTCTGTTCTGCTCTTCTTTGTGGGTGTGCACATTGCTTCAACTGACTCTGCCCAACTCTTTTTGTCATCAGCATCCTTTCCAGCAGAATTGGCTGAGGGAGATGAGAGAGAATAGGGTAACTCCAGCTGAAAGAATTAATTAATATTTCCCCTCTTCCCCTTTCCCCTGTTATGTATTTATTTAAAGTATTTTTATGCTATTCCACAACCAGAAAGCCTGAGAGAGTGGCTTAGACATAGACAATAAACAAGGCAGTTCTTGCCCCCAGGCTTTCCATTAATCTTTCATGGAAGGACCGGTTTGTGATGCCAATGTAACAAGAGCATGAGGGTTCTGGTGGAGAGGTGAATCAGGTGACCCGCCTGTGTGCCCAGTTATGGAAGGTGCAAATGACCTCCTGAAGGAAGCAACGGTATTGCCATGTGGCGGCGGCAGCATTTCAGCTCCTTTGCCTTCTCCTCCTTCTCCCTGCCAGTCTGCACCTGCTGCAGCCACACACCTTCTACTGCCACATATTGGGGAGAGCAGCACAGCCTGATGCTTCTGGCTCTCAGCACTGATGAGCTGATGCCTCACTCTTGGGGGGTCCTCAGGCATCTGCCAGCCCATCGCTCTGGAGAGCACATGCGGTACACTCTTGCTGGGGCCAATGCTCTTCCCAGCATGGCTACTTTATTGCTTTTCAAGACAGGGAAGTGGCAACCCTGATTCGGCACCATAAACTCAGTCCTTTAAGAGATAAGCATACAAAATCCCCTATCTTGATGGACAAATCTGTCTGTTTCATTTTTTAATGAAGCATCATACCAGGGATGGAAAAACCTCAGTCTTTTTAGATGCTGTTCAACTTCAGCTCCCCTCAGCCCCAGTCAACATGGCCAATGGTGATGAGAGCTGTAGTTCAACACCATCCAGGGAGCCACAAATTCCCAGAGTCTCTACTAGGCTTTGCCCTGCTTCATATGTTTAAAACCTTCCATGTGAGGTGGTCCTTGACTGCAGCTATGTATGGGATGAAATGTATTATTTGGGGCATCCATTCCCAATACCAGGAGAGAAACCATATCAGAGGGAATATGGCCTCAGTTCATACATTGTTTAATTCAGGGGTTTCCAATTTTTTCAGTCAGGATATATGTTGAGGGCATGGCTTATCACAGAATAGTCATTTCCCAAAAGCCATGCTAGCAGAACTGTTAGCAAAGTCACTTGGCCAAAAGCACGAAGAACAAGGCAGAGGTGGGTTGTGAGCTCCAAAACACCAGTCTTCGGAAATTGTAGCTCTCTGCTTCAAGATCAATTTCTCAGAAGAGAAACTAATGTGGTTCAGAGAAGTGTAACTTTGCCAAGAAACTGAGGACATGGCAAAAGTGGGGTCGGAGTTTTAAGTGTCGATGCACATATTTGCCTACATGATGAACAACTGAACACCCATTTCACAGAAGGCAAATTAAGGGAACAATTGTAGGCAAGTTTAGACAGAAAAGGGCCTACATCTCCCAGCATTCCCAAGCCAGCTATGTAAGCCTTTTTTCTGTCTAAACTTACATAAAATTACACTTAAGTTTTACCTTTCCCCACAGCGCTGCAATAATGGGACTTTCTGAGGAAGAGAACTTCTAAACGTAAGCAGCAAGCCCCAGCAGAAGTTCTTGCATCTTCAAGAGTTGGCTGGATGCTCCCAGATTTCCCCTTCCCAAGTTTTGGAACATTTTCTTTTGAATTTATGCAGAATGTACATATAGGATACAACAAACAAACACAACTTGTCATCCATACCACTAAATTAAGTACATGCACTGTGAATTTGAATGTGTACCAATGTATAATAGTGGTGATTAAAAGTAAACAAGAGAAAATTAAAGTATGCAAAATATCAGTTCAAAAGTCATCATTATTCTACTCTTTATTAATATTTTTAAACTATATTTGCTTAGGTAAATTATTCTCTAGAGCACTTCAGAATGTAGGACAGAAGACTAAAGTTCAACAATATGTTGGGAAATCGCTTATGAAACCACCCATCCTTTAATTTAAAGTATTCATGTATTCTGAGAATTGTCAGATACTCTTCAAACATTCTTTTCTTTGTCAAACTCCTTTCAGCCCACTGACTAGGGCACTGAAGGGCACCACAGAAGTTGTCTGCTACTACAAGCTGATACAACATTATGATATAACATTATTTAGATGCAAAACAGCACTTATTCCTAGCTTCAGAATGATGTAAACTTTTTAATAAATTAGTGAAACTTTTTAATATATTGTTCAGGAAAGGAGACTAGAACATGGTAGAGGCTTAAAAAACAATTATGGAGACAAGAGAGTGGAAATTGTTAACGCTTGGATTAAAGTTCATGGGGGAAGCAGTAGCGACAAGGGAGGGAATTGCCTGGCTCCTTTTGTTTTCTTGTCATGGTAGACCTTGAAGTGATGGACCTGAAGGCTTCAACTGTAATTCAATCTATTGTTGATCAGCCAGGCTTACAAGCCACTTAACTGAGAAAGTTGATAATGCTATACACCTATTTACATTTTTATTACTTTTGATAGTCACACAAGTCAGTAATAGAAAAGGTAACTCTTTTCTAGGTTCAAGGTGTTTGGAAGAGAATAGCGTATGATGGCTTACATTTTTTAAAAATGGCCTGGCTAACATTTATTTTAAACATCTCTGCAACTTGTCTGCAAATAGAGGTTGGGTATCTCTCCTCTCTTCATTCCTACGAGGATGATGAGTCTGCCCAGAGCCAGTCGCACATGGCTGCTACATGGCAAAGAACACCACCAGAAAACTGTACTTCTCAGAGATGCTTAGCCTCACGCAGGTGAATAAGTGGCACAGCAGGAGATCCTTGGTTCAAATCTCACTTTTCCCAGGAGCTCAGTGGGTGGCTTTGGGGAAACTCCTCTCTCTCAGCCTCAGGACACCTGACCAAAGTATGGTCCTTATCATTACTGCATGAATGCTAGCATTTCAGTGAGTTAACACATGAAAGTGCCAATGAAATGTTGTGGGCCATTTGCATCTGCCTAAACAGCCGATACACCTTTGATTCATCAGCATGGGTAACACCCTGCATGTGCAGGGCTGCATCCACACACCCAAAGAAACTGCTTGGAGATATTGCAAATCTCACCCCTTGACCTTGCAGAAACAGCTTCTGAGCACTACAATCCTCTTAACCAGTGCTTTCATTTCATTCCTAGACAAACAATACAAAGTAATAAGAGCTTTGCTTTCTATCCATATTGCTTATGCTGAATCAGTTGTTGATGGATTATTCTGGCCCCTGCAAGACTCTTCATTATCTGTGTGCATGAGTAGATCCAAAAGAAGAAATAACATAATGATGAAAAATCATGAGTGCATAATTAAGGGCTTCAAACACAGACACACACCCTCCATAAATGCATCCATAGAGTGATCCTATATATCTCTCTCTACTCAGAATTAAATGGGTCTTATTCTTAGGTAAATGTGTCTAGGGCTTCAGACTAACAAAACAATCCTACTCTGTATACTCAGAAGTAAGTTCCACTGAGTTTGGTTGGCTTACTGCACGGTAAAATGGCATATAATTGCAGCCTAAATGTAAGTTACCCATTTCTTCTTGGATACTTGTGCTTTAATGGGATACTCATTCCTTGCTATGCAGCAAAAGGGATCCTAAGCTGAGAAAAGAAGCATATGTTTCCACTTGCCTGCCTAATCTGACAAAGTGATGCTACAACTAGCAGATAAAGCATTGTTTCCTTTTCAGGAAACTTAAAAAAAAGTTTCATATATTTTTCTGCTCTGTGTGCAAGCCAAAAGTTCCTCTGTTATAGCAAAGTTCTCTTTCATTATTCAGCCATGGTTTGGCTTTCTTTTTCCTTGTTTGGTTGTGTTTGCCATTTTGCTTTCTCCGTATTGTGAAGCAATTACATAAAGGGAAAGTTTATTCCAGAGTGTAACTTCTGACACAACAGACAGTATAAAGCAAATCAGATTTGGACTAGGAGATATATATATATATATATATATATGGAAAACTAGAGGACTGAAGAAAAAGGAGAAGAAAAAGAATCTTTGTCATAGCAATAAAAAGAAGAGGACTGAAAAATGCATTTCTTGGTGAAAAGAGATTTCCTTCATGTGCTCATACAAAGTGGCATTTTCTAGGCTGTGGCTATAGAAACACAGAAACAGAGCGAGTCAGAAGGGGTCTCCCAGGCCATCTAGTCTGACCTCCGGCACCAGCCGGCTCCACTCACGATATGCCCACCATGTGCATATCCAGCCTATCTTTGAACACCCTCACCGATGGGGCCTCAACAACCTCTCGTGGATGCCCATTCCACACCCTCGGGGTCCTAACTGTCAGGAAGTGCTTCCTGACATCTAAATGGAAGTTTGGTTCCCTGAGCTTTGTTCCGTTGGAGCACATCCTGCCTTCCTCTGCAGGGGAGAACAGGTCTCTACCCATCTCCATGTGACATCCCCTCCCATACCTGTATGTCACCAACAGATCCCCTCTGAGTCTCCTCTTCTCCAGGCTGAAGAGACCCAGTTCCTTCAGTCTCGACTCATACCCCATCCCCTGCAATCCGGCCACCAACCTTGTGGCCCTACACTGCACTGACTAACCTGACTATATCCTTTCTGTAATGAGGGGCCCAAAACTGAGCACAATACTCCAGTTGCGGGCGCACCAGAATCATATAGAGTGGTAGTAATACCTCTCTTGATTTAGAAGCCACACTTCTGGCTATGCAACCAAGGGTGGCGTTTGCCCTCTTGACCACCGCATTACACCGCTGACTCATGTTTAGCCTGCAGTCAAGCAGTACCCCGTGGTCCCTTTCACAAGTGCTGTTCTCCAGCCACTTGTCACCTAACCTGTACTTAGGACACCTATTCCTATGCCCCAAGTGCATTGAATGCCATCCTGTTGCCTCCTGCCCACTTCCATAGTCTGTCCAGATCCTTTTGGATCTGGAGTACCTGCTCCTCAGTTGTGGCCACTGCTCCAGTTTTAGTGTCGTCTGCGAATTTGATCAGCAGACTGTTCACCCCTTCTTCCATGTCATTAATGAAAAGATTAAACAGGATCGCCCCCAGGACAGAGCCCTGGGGGACCCCGCTTGTCACTGGCTGCCATCCCAATGATTCCCCACTAATGGTTACCTTCTGCTTTCGGTCAGTAAGTATGTACAGGTATGCGCTGGAGTATTGTGGAGCTCAGTAGTTTTTCACATTCCATTTCAAAGTTCATTCTTTCTTGTGTCTGATCTCACCCTACCTTTCTTTTTTCATGAAAAGGGTTACAATATCTGGAACTGTTTAGCTTAGGAAAAGGTTGAGGAAGGAGAGAAATGACAGAGGTCTGCATGATTCTGTATGGTGTAGAGAAAATGAATATGCAGACAATTTTCCCTTCTCCCAAAGTACTAGAACCAGGAATCATCTGATGAAGCTGAATGTTGGGAGATTCAGGAAAGATAAGGAAGTTGTTTTTTTCACACAGTGCATAACTGAACAATGAAATTAACCTCTGTGAAATGTAGTGATGGCCACCAATTTGGACAGCTTTAAAAGGGGTTTGGACAAATAGAGGAGAAGGCAGTCAATGGCTATTAGTCCTGATGCTGTGTGCTACTCTAGTCTCAGAGGCAAGATGCTTTCCGATACCAGTTACTACGGAATCTAGGCTAGAGGGGGCTGGTGTACTCATATCCTGCTTGTGGGATCCTGTGGGATCTGTTCACCTATTTGTGAATAGAAAGTCAAACTATGGAGCCTGGATCTGAACCACCAGGGCTCTTCTTATGCTCAGGTGCATATTTTGCATAAATCATATTGCAAGTTCCAAAAGGCAAGAATTTCAGAGTGTGGATTGTATTCTATATTCAGTTCCAGGAGGTACAATTGGCTACATTGCAGTCACAAGTAAACAGAGAATGAATATCTTTCCCACCCACAAGTGCCACCAGAGTTGATGCACATCACATTCATAGTACAGCCTCTGATTCTAAGCTGTTTCCCCTTGTTCAGGCTCTTTATCACTTTCAAATGCATGTACTAATGGCAGGCTGCAGCAGGCACCCCACCTTGAAATGTACCTCTGCAGCGGGCCTCCATATGTACAAACCTATGCATGTAGGAAGGGCTCCATTTGAGTGGGAATCCTGGAAAAGCAGGAAACCTGATTAAGTGATCTCCAGCCATCCCACAAATATCTACATGCCTGGTGGCAGAGCTTCACATGATTCAGGTATCCGTTTGTATGCAGAAATGCTTGTCGCAGATATGCCTTTGGATGACCATTTTATTTATTTATTATTTACAAAATCCTTTTTACCACTCCGTAGTCCAATTCGGAGATTTCAGAGTGGTGGACAAAGCAGACAAAAAACTGAAACAATGAAACTAAATAAAACTAAAATCAAAATTAATAAGAACATGGCTGCTTAGCTAAATAAGTCCTCCTAGTATTTTCAGGAAACACCAAAATGATCCTGTGCTTGCTCCTGCTTGACCTCCAGGGGCAGAGAGTTCCACAGAAAGGGGCCACCACAATAAAGGCGCTTCTCTCGTAGGCTCCGACTGGGCCATAGTTCCATGGGGAACCCCAGGAACCTGCCACCCGATGATCTCAGTGACAAGCAGGGGGCACTCTCTCAAGTATCCTGGTCCCAATTTGTTTAGGACTTTATACACTAGTACCAAAACTTAAACCTGCCTTGGTAGTCAATAGGCAACCAGTGCAGTTCTCTCAGTAGAGAAGTTGCATGCTGAAAAGGGGCAGCTTCCATACAAGTTGGTATGGGGGGAGTGTAACTAGCTAGGTAAGTGGGGCCATTCCTGATCACTTGTGCCTTGTATAGAGCAGTGAAAGGGAAGAAACTCCTTATGAAATTGTTACTGGGCTGAATATCCTCTGGTATCTGAGATCATAACAGATCACGTCCAAACTCCCCATGCCACATGTTTCTTCTATGCAAGCAACTCCCACCACCTTATGTTTTTAAAAAAATGGAAAGGGGGAAAGGCTCACATCTCATATATGGCAAGCAGCAGAATATTTGAAAAATAAGTAGGTAATATAGTAACAAAGTTCAGTATCAAAAGCTGAGCTTTCCATAGGCTGCTGTGCCTTTTTCTACTCTCTCTCTCTCTCTCTCTCTCTCTCTCTCTCTCTCTCTCTCTGTGTGTGTGTGTGTGTGTGTGTGTGTGTGTGGCAGAGAGAGAGAGAGAGAGAGAACTTGTTGTTGCATACCTGAAACAAAAATAAACAAACTGGAAAAGATAGAAAAGAGAGAGAGATGTTAGGAATACAACATTAGGAAAGACAAAAGAGATTTTCTTACAGGAGTAAAGATAGAGATATCTTGCTTAGAGAAAAGCAAGAAATGTTAGTGAAGATGGAGAAAGATAAAAAGAAAGCAGTACTAACTTGATATTATTAGGAGTATATCATTACAGATCCAGGCCACAACTGAAGAAAAGGTTGTGCTTACACAATAGCGCAATTCTGTATACATTCATGTCAGAGGTAAGTCCAGCAGAAGTCAGTGCAGCTCCCTCCCAGGTAAGTGGTGTCAGGATCTCAGGGATCCTGCAGACAACAGTTCTGGCAGTCTGACACAGGAGACTCAAAACCAGAAGCTCACTGGAAAAGCTTCGTGGCTACACATTTCAGAAAACATATGGCTGATGAATCTTCGCCTCAGGCAGTAGCATCCTTGCGAGACTGTATCTCTAACAACTGTAGCTTTATCAGTGATCCATAAACACTGGTTTCCCAGTTGTAACTTTTGCAACTCAGAACACAGGATGGGGTAAAATAATTCCTGGGGTCATAAGTCTCAGGCACTCAAAGACCAGGGTTCAAGGGAAGGACCTGAACTATTCTGTTCTCCCACACAGAGATCAGAACCAATTTTGCATAGTACATTGGAATCTCTGTGGGATGTGAATTTAGACTTAACAAATCCAAGAAATCCACACATTGATTAAAGTTTCTATATGCAGGGATCTTGATGCCTAAAGCCCCTAGCTTTGGAATAATTATGTTACATGGGTTCAGGAGAAAAAGGCCAAAATTCAGGATTGACTCTTGTCCAGCAATGCCTAGGAACATGTACTGCAAAATCCACATAAACCAAAGTCCCTGAAGAAGCATGGAAAGCATGGCAGGTCCTTCACACAGTCCAAAGAAGTCAAAAGTCCAAACAGTCGGGCCCAAGAACTGATAGGTCTAACAATAACAATGCAGGCTGAGAAGACTATTCTATTAATATTATTCTATACCACTTTTTGGGATGCAGGTGGCGCAGTGGTTTAAACTGCTGTGCTTGTTGATTGAAAGGTTGCTGGTTCAAATCTGCACAACGGGGTGAGTTCCTGTTGCTCTGTCCCAGCTCCTGCCAACTTTGCAGTTCAAAAGCATGCAAATGCAAGTAGATGAAAAGGTACCACTTTGGTGGGCAGGTAACAGCGTTCCGTGCACTTCGGTGTTTAGTCATGCCGGCCACATGACCACGGAGACTGTCTGCGGACAAATGCTGGCTCCCTCTGCTAGGAAACGGAGATGAGCACTGCCCCCTAGAGTCAGGCATGACTGAACTAAATGTCAAGGGGAAACCTTTACCTTTAACTTTTACCTTTATATCACTTTATAGCTTAAGTTCTTTGAACAGTTTAGAGTTCATAAAATACAATAAATACAGTATAAAATACAGACAATGAAATCACTACAGCATTCTACTCAGAAACTTAAAATAAAAGAACTTCAGTTACTAAGATAGGTTAGTATGACCGGACCTGTTAAGACAGCTGACAAGCATCATCATGTGTGATTTTGAGCTGCTAAATGTCTTGGTGTTGAAAGAATAGTAAAGTGAGACAAGGAAGGCCTCCATAGGGAGCTCATTTCATAACTGAGGGACTGCCACTGAAAAGGCCTTGTCCTTATTGTCATGAACTGAATTGCCTTCAGAGGTCACAGTTGGAGGAAAGCCTCAGATACTTAGCACAGTGCTCAGGTAGCCTACAGCTGAGAAAAGCATTCTGTCAAGTATTTCGATCTCCTTAACAGTGTTTCAAAGGTCGAGCAGCTTCTTTTCAAGCAGGGTGAGGCTACGGTGTCCCTCTCAACCAGTAACTTCCAGGAATTTTAGCCTAGCACAGGATCTCTTTTTCTACCTAAGATGCTTCCATCATACTCTCTGGGGTAAGGCTTCAACCTGAATGACTTCTCAGAGATGCTGCCTGTTCTCATGCCTACGAAGGCCAAAACTACAGCTGTGAAGGCCAAAATTGTAGTTGGGAAGACTGAACAAACTTCACTCACATCTGCCTTGACATTTCGTAGGGTTTTCAAGGCTTCATCCCCTCTCTGATCAAATGCTAACTAAAACGAACAGGCCCTGAGTTCAGGTATAAGACTGAAGTTAAATCCTGTTGATTTCAGCAGGGTTTAAGGCTACATAATTATGAAGTGGATTATGGCCACAAGACATGAGGCATTTTATTATTATTATTATTATTATTATTATTATTATTATTATTATTATTATAGCATTTCTATGCCGCCCCTTGCCGAAACCTCGGGGCGGCTTACAACATGATAAAATACATTGAAATACAATAGTACATAATAAATTACCATTAAATATAAAAATACAAAGAATACATTGATTTACAAAAATAAAATTAAAATTATCAGTATAAAATAAAAATATAGGAGGAGAAAGAGAAGGAAGAAGAAGTTGCCCTGGCCAGATCATATGTTTTAACAATTGAAATGATGTTTAAATAAAAAGGTCTTTACCTGGCGCCGAAAAACCAGTAACGACGGTGCCAGGCGGACCTCATTTATTGTACATGTATCAATGCTCATTCACAGCACTTCTGTAGCACTTTTTAAAAAGGGGAAATGCAGTATTATTTGTGAAAGCAAATGAAATATTATCTCCCAGCGTGTACAATTGCATTATTACACTGTACCACATCACCACCTACTGGTTATGAAGCAGAAAAGCAGGAAAGGAACTTTTTTGTGAAGAACTCAGATCTCAGTTACGTAAGTGAACGAAAAGTAGATACAATGGATTAGCCGCCTTGCGTAGAAAAACTCACACTCTACAAAAAACGTTAATGCAAGATAATCATATCTGCTAATAATTCTTTTCTTTGGGTTTAATTAATATTTATTTCAAAACTGTTTTATTTTTTGCAGTACCTTTATGGAGAGAGCACAGTACAAAATGAACTAAAAACATGCTCCATTCTAAAGCTTGAGGGGTTTGAATTGTGTCTGCTTGTGCAAAAAGAAAAAAAGAAACTGAATAAAATCCACAGAAAGATGCACTCTTGAAGGTAATGTACTTGAAAGGGGTGAGCAGGACAGAAAACAGAACTGTGTCACTTGCCGGGATATCAAAAGTAGCCAAGCCTCACAAATAAATGATTTCAAAAGCACTTCAGACCAACAAAGGGAAAACTAAAGTTCAGGGTGTTAATTGCTAAATGCCTGAAAACAGCTATTCAACCAAAGTTGTACTTTTAAAAAGGGAAAAAATGACAAGGACTACATGTCTCTTTAATAAATCCATTGGCAGCAAGTGAGGGGCAGGGGGCTTGCGACTGATTGTTTTTCTGGGAATAGGAAACTCATCCAGTGAGTTAAGCTGAGATTTCATGTTTGATGGATCCACAATTATTTTCCCTGACAGTTCACTTTTCAAATAGGAAGCTTTAATTAGATGCTTTCCATTTTTATTTACTCATTTTATGTAACAAAGGCAAGTGCATTTTAATTTGTGTCAGTGGAAATATTTAAAAGCAAACAGTAACAAAGCCATGTAGTTTTCCATGTGACACACTAAACCGTGGCAAATCAGCTTTTCCAACTACATGCTTCCAGATGCCCTGGGGTTTGACTGTACCAGCAGCCGGCAGGTCAGGCACTGTCAATCATGGACCTCCAGGCAATGTCAGCTTCCCTTACTGGTGGTTCCATGCTCAGCTATCTATTGGCTGCACCCTGCATGAAAAATCTATCTTGCTTTTCCAGAAAATGGAATTAAAGATCTGAAAAATAGGAACAGAGCAGGACAGAAATGAACAAATTCAGCAATTTTTAGCAAAACCAGACCAAAACAAAGAGAATAATGTTCCTGAGGAAAGCTTTGGTATCCAGTGGGGAGGAAAGTTTTCTTGATTCATTCTGTTTTCATTTCAGTAACCGAGAGGCTGTTCAACTAAACATAATTTTGTGTCTCTGAGAGTCCCTTTCATGTGCCAGGGATCATGTGCAGGATTGGGTGGAGATGGAGTTAGTCTTTGGAACTCACTCTGAGGTGGCTCATCACCCTGGCCCTACACCCATGTATTGAGCATGAGCAGCTGCAAGGAAAAGCTTACATGCACAGGCCATTGCATATTTTGGCTCTGTAGGAATCCAGAACTCAAGGAAGGCCTGAGTGTAGACAGCTATGCGCATAGGCTGAGGGGTAGGATCTCAGGTCCCATCTGGTCTCTCTGGAGTTCCAGTCTGGTATTCTGGGTTCCCCACATGTTTATGCCCTCTTTCCCTGGACTCATATCCTTTTCTCTGACTGTGAATAATTTGATGATTCCCTGGCATTTCTCCTCCAAAGACTTAGCTACTGGCACTAAGACCTTTGAGTATCTTTGGCATGTTGACCTTGCTCCTTCTTCCTTTAGCTGGGTTCCCTTTTGCCTTCATCCCCACACACCATTTGTATGCAGAGATTGTCTCTTAAATTAAATACTCCCTTAAGCTGAAAGATGCCCAGAACTCTGACAATAGGCTTTTCCCTCGAAAACATGTACCCAAAAGGGGACGTCAACCCCCTTCCTTGTAAAATGAAGATATTAAAATGTTCTTTCAAGCTTACAAAGTTAAAGATTGCTAAGTTAGAAAGAAGACTCTGCATTAATGGAAAAAATGACTCTGTCTGAGTTTTGTTAGACTTCTTCATTTTATTTCAACAGCTTGAAATATTCTGTATCTCCTCGTGTTAGTTTACTGTTGAATTGGGCATTATACAATGTTGGTTTTATGCCCTACAGTGAGCAATATTAGAACTTGCTGGTTGTGGAAAGTAAACTGAGATACCAAGGATGCAATTTTACACAAAGTTCTAAGGGAACTTAGGGACTGTTCTCACACGTAGAGTTACCATCTGACCACAAATTACACAACTGCCATAACTGTAGAATTGTGCAGTTTCTACCTTTGCATCGAGAAGGGGTTATGCACATATCTTGGTGTACAGGATTATAGCCTAGGCATCAACTGACAGCCATTATGCTCACATCATGTTTATCAATGAAAACAGAGCTTACATTTGCTAGATATTAGAAAGGGAGGTAGCAAAAAGAGCAGGCGGGTTTCATTGTCAGGAAGGAAGAGTAAGAGATCCTCTCTAATAAATAATTTCTCATAAAGACATGTCAAATTTCGTTAGTTAACAAAAGCACTGGGAACCCCACTGAGCACAGCTTTTCAAGATGACAGAGTAATGATGACATCTGCTTTCACATTATAGGAAGCACAAGCAACACAGAGCAGATTTACATTCTTCTACTGCCTGAGCAATAACTACACAAAAAAGAAAAAGTCCTGTGCTCACTGAGCTGAAAATTAATGTAAATTACCATGCAGATTAGTGGGGAGAATGCAAACGAGTTAGAAACAGTGAGGGATTGCTAGACTCATTTCCGAAGTTAATGTGGCTAGGCCGCAACCCTAAATCAATGCCTTTATTAACAGGTGCAGTATCATAGACTGGCTGGCACCAGGATGTTTTCCAGCTATTACTATTATGTTCTAAACATTATTCCTTGGAACTGGAATTATGTATATGTATATGATGCATATTAGGCCAGTGCCGAAAATTTCTCTCAGATTTTTTCACCCATTCTCATTCAGTTTCATAGAAAAGGCAGGTGACTTCCTTGCAAGTTGTTTAGGGCCTTTTATGTCAGTACTACCATCCTGAACTTGGCCTAATTGACAGGCAGGACAGTTCTTTAAAAAATGAATAGCATGCTTGTGGTAAGCTGCTCCCCTCAGCAACCAAGCTACTAGTCCTGCAGTGGCCTCCACTGATAAGGAGGGCCCTAGTTGCCCTAATCAAGTTTTGAGGTTACCAACCCATAGGTGCAATGGGGTCAGACTTTATCTGTCCAGAAACACCCATACCTGGCATACCAACTGAAGCTAGTAAACATCAGTTACACCCCAAACCAATTCCTCTGTTCCTTCAGAGGCAGTGCAGCCATATTCACAATGGGTAACTACCTAATTGTTTCTCTTGTACTTAACACTGTAAGCTATAATTGCAGTGCAGTGCAATGAGCTTTAAATTTGTGACTTGCTATCTCAGTTTCTAATGGTCAGATGCCACATTAACCATAACGGGAGGTTCGAGAGTGTGCAGTCCTCATATCAGAAAGATGTGGAGAGGGGGACTGTATGCGAAGCTCTCACTTATCTGCAATTTCAGGTTCCACATCTTACCATTAGGGTCATATTGCTGAGCAGCAGCATGATTAGGACAATGCAGCTAGAACACGATGTTGTTCTGCTAAAGCATATATTGCAGCTGATGCACTAAAGCTGAGAGCCTTGAAATCTGTTTTCAATAACAGGGGTAAGCCCTGGAATATGTGAAGTAATCATAAAGAAAATTGCATTTGAACACAGGCAGGATGCTGTCACCCTAAGAGCTGTCAGTTTACCAATCTTCCAATTTCCCCTGCAGCTTCTCCTTTCAGCATTATTACTGAACTTCAAGATTTCAGCTGACCAGCATCCATATGTGGGGCAGTCCAACCAAACGATCTCCTCTTGGACTGAATTATGTGGTTTTGTTATATTAACATCACTCACTTTTCATTTTTAACCCTAATTAAACAAAAACAAAAACCCTCTCTGTGTTGCTTGCCAAAGCTTACAGTCAGCTCATGCAGATGAGCTGGCTGTCTTCAGAAATCAGTAGCCTTGGTTTTCTTGCCACCTCTTTTCCAGCCCTTCATCCTGCCCAGGTGTTGTTGCTCAGTCTTAAGGCTAAAACTTAAGGCTGCAGACTTATATGCACTTTTTTTGGAGTAAGTTCAACCAGTCTCAGTGAGGTTTATTCCCATGTAGACCAACATAAGACAGCTGGTTGGCCCCTGTATGAACAGGATATTTGCTCTGATCAAGCTCTTCTTATTTTCTTCAAGCTGCCCATGTACTGTGCAACTGCTCAAGACTTAGATATAGGATGTCTAATGAGCTGTTTAGCACTTGAGACAGCTTAGCTCAAATCATTAGTCCTCTGTATGAGGAAAGACCTCAGAAGGATCTCAGATTCTCTGACAGGCTGCTTAATGCTGGGCATTACTTTCTATGCCAGAAGAAGTTTGACTGCCCTCACTTCTCCCACTTCATTCAAACCACTCCTTCCTGTTACATTCAGGGGAGATTTTTATAGTTGATCTTCCTTACCTGTCTTCCTGGCACAAATCTTTGTGCTTGCTTGCTGTTTCATTCCATGGAGGTCACTCTCTGTCTTCCAGCCTGTACCTGGCTTTGTAAAATAGACTTTAATTCCTGGAACTCTGTAACTATGAAATGCTAATTATCCCCAGCAGGGATCCCATGTCATTGCACCTAGTTTGTTCTTAGTGGGAAGCCAAGGTACCCAGTGAGGAAGGATCTTCTACCGCATCAGCTGGTTTCCTCCCATGTTGCCAATGATATTTTGTTTCCATGTTGTCACATTGTTCCTATATAGCCAACAGCATTTTCAACATCTCATTCACACTGGTAAAAGGTGTGACCAAGTAGCTTCCTCCTGTAATGTCCCTTCCTTTCTGTATTCAAAAGGTCAGCCATTAATTCCTTGCTTGCAACTCAAGATGAGTTTTTAAATATCAATGATTTTTAAAGTAAAGAACAATTACAATCTGCCAAAAACTATTCATTTCCTGGATGTTCACACATCACTGAAATTATATGAAGCCCTAAAAACGTAACACTATTTGAATGAAATAGCACCACTAAATTCTAGTCTTATTTTATGTAGGCACTTGCCACCATTATTACAGCTATAGTCTTATACAGCATTGCTGCCGGAAAACAATTTCATTTCATAGGTGCTCTTGACATGAACCCAGTGGTGGGTAGAAATGATGACAAAAGGGGCAGGGCCAAAATACCTAAAGGAGAGGCATGATATTAGCTCAAAAGTCTCACTACAAGTAATTTAGCCCTGTTTCAACTTGTAGGATTGGGGGTAAATTGCTTGAATTCAGGGAAAGGAAGAATTCCAAGAGTATGAACTGAGAGCCCCGGGGGTCTGCATTTGGCCCCTGAGACTGAGGTTCTACACTCCTGCTATACAAACTGACCAGAGAGAAATTTCTGTGTAACTTAGTGGGACTTCTTTCTGAATGGCAGGAGTAGATTGCTCTATAAACCTTGTCTAGTCAATTTGCCTCATGTTGTATGGATTCAACGTGAGTTGCAAGTCAGCCCTCTCTATTGAATATCTCAGGGATTTGGAATAAAAATACAAACCTAAAAGTACTTGAGTTTCAGCAACAGCAATTCTGATTGTTTCAAATGCAGAGGAGGTTGGGAGTGGTGCTACTTTTTTCAGTATAAACATTCATAGACATCCTAAGTCTATCAATAGCTATTTCCCATTATAGCAGCATTGGAGCTCCAGATGGAGAAATTGCATGCCGCCAAAACAATCACAGGGGAACAATAATCAATAGATTATCTTCATGCTCTGCTTTTGAGCATCCTCCAAGGTTCCATTTGGCCACTATTTGAAAGAGGCTTTTGGTCTAGATAGATGGCTCTTTTGATCTATCAGGCTTCCTTTTATGTGTTGATGACTGAAAAACATTTTCCCAATTACATAGCTTCACAGAGAAATATAATTGAAAAACATTGCAAAAGCTATGCAGAATAACTCCTATCCTCCACAAATAGAATCTTCTTGGAAACCTATTTAGTTTCTCTTTTTGAACATCGTTATCTCACGTTGTCAAGGCCAGAATTTCCTATCACTCCAGACGTGTAAAACTAACAACTTCAACATCCACAGCCAACATGATCATTGGTCATGATAGCAGCATGGCTGGCTAGTCTCTGGGAAGACTTGTCTAGGAGTTGAGGAGCATTATGTCTGGACTAGTGATACAGGAGAAATTGTTTTCAGTTTAGTTTTGATCAGGATTTAGCCAGTTTGCACCTTCTGGACTGTACAGAGACTCAGATACAATCTTCAGTTGAACTCTGTACATTTCTGAGCTTGCAGAGCAAAGAAATTGTGTTTGCCAACGTGCATCCACTTTAAAAACGCACCCTTTGCTTTTAAACCTGAAGTTTTCTTGTTAGGCATTATACCGGAAGATGTTAACAGACAGGAAATCTATTTGATGTTGCATCTAACTACAGCGGCGAGGATTGCATTTGCTCAATATTGGAAAAGTGAGGAGCTGCCCACCGATGGATTGATTGTAAGAAAGATCTTGGACTGTGCAGAAATGGATAGACTGACTTTATCATTGAAGGAGAAAGAGGATACGGATTTCTATTGAACTTGGGACTCTTTTTATAATTGGCTGGAGAAACGGGACTTGGCGTAAATTTAGCGATGTTTTTCAAACTATGATAAACTAACTGGAATTTGATATTAGAATGTTAAAAAATATGTAGTAGGAGGTTGACCCAGTGAATCCAATGTTAATGTTTGTGATGTTTGATTTTTTTTTTTTAGTGTTAGTTTAAAAATTTTAATAAAATATATATATTAAAAAAACCTTGAAAACAACAGAAATACACACATAACCAGAAAAGAACGTCTAGGTTTCCCTCCTAGAACCAGTGGTCTTGTCTCACAACACGTACCACAGCTTGGCATTCAGTGCGGGAATACCAAGGCATAGATTATCCATTGCTTTTTCCAAAATATGAACAATATGAAAGTAGTAATACTCAAATCAGAAAAAGCATGTGGCATATGAAGTACAAATGACCCCATGAGAGCCGCTTTCACTTCCAATATATGCACTGCATCCTATATGCCCTTTTCCTGCTATGAATTGCACAGAAAAGAAATGTGTATGGGATGGAATTGGGTGAATGTGTGTGGGCTGGGATCATGCATGTTGCCCCTACATCCCATGACTTCCACATAGCCATCAGCATTTTGAGCACACACCGTACGTCCATAAGATGTAAATGAAATATGGGATCCAACAAAAAGAAGAAAAGCCTATCATGAAGACACCCTTTGCACACACACAAACACTCCTTGCATTTATGTAGACAGAGCCAGCAAAGATGTGGGAGGTCAGAAGATACCAACTGTGGGTGCTACTGAAACCATTCACTGAATGTGAACTTTGCCTGTGTAAAGATATATAAAGTTTGAAGTAAGAATGAACCATTTGAAGATGCCATTGTAAATTTTTCCAATATAAGAATTCTCTCCACCATGTAGGAAACAATTGCATGATATCCCTTAAGGGTACTGCAGTTTTGGAAATATACTTCATCAAATATAAAATGTCCACACAGTGAAAGGCAGTACGCTAGCAGACAGAAATTTTCAGTAAGAACAAGTGTGGGGACTTGATCCTTCCTAAAGGTCAGCATGCAATGCACTCTGTATGCCTCGATCCATAACCCAGAAGGGTTCAGTTGCTTGAAATCAAATTATGGACATTATCAGAACAGTGCATTACCTATCTAGGGGTAATGAAGGAAAAAAAAGGAAATGATGCCATGCATTTCAATAGCAATTCATTCAATTGTCTAAGCAATTCAGACAGAACTTCTTGAACTTTCTGCTTTTCATCAAACTCTTCATGCAAAATGAGTCACAAGTTGTATTCTACATTTTGTCTCCCCCCCCCCCCACTTTCTCGTCTCTGTTTAAAGCTCTTTTAGAGCTCCTGGGATTTGACAGATGTGATCAAACTGCATTGTGATAGAATGTCGAGAAACCTAAAGTGACTCTGTATAAATGCCATTTGAGTGCACTGAATATCTGCATGTACAAAGGTCTCTTCATTGACCACAGTGTGCTCTACATGCAGCATATCATTGCTGTCCTTGTAGTTTAGCTCAGGAAGAAGCCCAAATGAGCTGGAAGTTCCAAATGTGCTGCAGAGCTGTCAAGCTCTGTGTACATTTTAGCATTACAAATATCAATGAATTCAGCAAGCATACTAAGTGCCATCTCAATACTCGGGCTATAAGGATCCTGGAATCTGTTCTTTCATATTCTGTCTCTGCTATAATTACATGATTCAGTAGCCTTTATAGTTTGTCTATTTTACAGTAAGGTGCAATCAATGGCCTGGCACAAACACTGAAATAAAGGGTCGCCATTTATTTTCCATATTAGGAACTTCATTCTCGTTGTTCCAGTAAGTGACTATACAAGTGTCAGAATTCAATAGCTTCATGATACTGTAGACAGAATAATGATGAGTTTTTCAAGAAGCGATTCTATGATATTTGCATGTCTATTCACTTGAACTATTGGATGATGAAGGGAAATGTACTCAGAGAAGTCATGTGTAATGAGGAAGTGGGTGGAAAAACAAGTGTGCATAAGAAAATGTATAGTTTATTGGTTAATTCACTGATATTGTAGTTATCCTGGGTTTTACTATGCATTCCTGTCAAGAACAGTGGGTAATATCTTAGGAAGACAATTTATGTCATACATTACCTCAACTCTACCATGACTAATCATGATTAATTTGCCTTTAAGTCAGGGAAATTATCATGGATTATCAATCATAATCTTATCATTTGGCAGATTTGTTCATAATTATGCCACAGACATGATAATCTTCATGGATGACTCACTGATGATCTGTGTAAGTTACACACCTGCCGAGCAATTGTACTTCCCACAGGGGCACAAAAAGGGGACAGATCAGAAAGAATCACACATCTTGCTTCTGCGACTGTGAAGGGCTGAAAGATTCAGGTTCTTATGGAGGTAACATTGATCATTCCCTCACACGTATGTATAGGAGGCTACCTGGCACAACACTGAATGTTGGAGTAGCAGATTTGGTCTAAAATAAATAGAGAGCAGAGAGTCAGCACAGTGGTCAGAATGCCAGGATTGGGCCAATCTGCACATTCTGCTGGAATGATAGTGCCCACCAGTCTTCTCTAACCCAGTGCCCTCCAGATGTTTTGGACTACAACTCCCAGCATTCCTATTAGCCAAATTAGGTGAGGCCCATAGGAGATTCTGTCCTTAACATCAGGAGGATAGGTTGCTCTCCACCCCTTTTGAATGTATAACTGACATTCTTTTTCAATACTTGTCTACATAAGAGCCCCCTTATCAACAGGAACAGGCACAAAGAAAGAGCCCTATTCTTAGCTACACATCTGCAGTCAGAGAGACTGAAAGCACCCATGGACCAAATCCATTTCAGTTTGATTCAGGTACACCTGAAGGGATTTTATCCTCCACACTCTTACACTTGTCAGGCAAGATAAGAGCAACTGATTGTCAGAAAGTGGCTGCCTTGCTCTTTGAGCAAAATAAGAAGGTGATACATTTTAATTGATGGGAAACTCCTCATAAGGGCACAGGCAATCTTTCAGCTCATGCAGCTTTCCTTCAGACAGGAATTCTAAGTGTCAAAAATTTGGCAGACTGCTTTTACAACCTGTAAAACATTTTAAGGGAAAAGAATTATCCAATCCAATCCAGACCCATTGAAATGAACAGGGAGTGCTTTATTGGACCAATTTAAGGAGCTTGGCCGTACTGACACTGCACTCAAGGTTCTGGCATGCAACTCATGTAGTATTTCAACTGAAAGCTGACACAGAAATGATCTGTCAGTTTTAATGATGTAGAACTGGCATATTATGTCCAGACCTATTATGGAAATGATTTCTTACTGAATTATATTCAGATTCATTCATTTCTTTGCTCTGGCAATAGAGCATTTTAGAAACAATCCAGGGCTATATAACTAGTATTCAGCTGTCGTGGCCAGCAGTGATGTAACTTTGGCTGAACGTGTTTAGGACAGAAACAGTAAAATTAGAATCGGTATAACCTTGATGTTTTGGGCTGCATCAAGATTACTTTTCTGCAGTCACTGCCAAGTGAGATTTTCAAAGCTCTGAACATTTGCTTGCTTGCTTTATTTTGCAGAAAAAATCTCCAATAGTGAATATCTATGCCAAGGGTACCTGCCTGTCCAGTTTAGCCCTTGAAAATTTCCCTGATGGCCACACCCACTTACCCTGCCCCCTGTCCTGGTTTTTTCTCTGGTTTCTTCTTCCATTCTAACAGGTCAAAATGCCTCTGCTGAGGCTCAGTTCTGGGCAGTAAAAAAAATTGCTTGTGGTCCGGCCCCTCCCCTTTTGCCTTTCACTCCACCCACACTAGGCCATCACCCCTGAGAACTTCTCAAAATTGAATTCTGCCCTCAGCCTGAAAGAGGATCAATAGAGCTGACCTGGGAGACATGCATGCAACCCTCTCTCCCCTCCAGTCAATGAAGAGATGAGGCAGGAGCAGGATGGTCCTTCTCCACATCCACATGAGCCAAGTGTGCTTGCTGACAATGTTCCTCCATAGCTTGAATTTGGTGTTACTCTGCATGTTTTACGCTAGACCTAAACAGTTGTGGGAGGGGCAAGCCAAAGGATACAATCCTTCTCTTCACGGAATAAGTGGTGGGGAAGGGGGCTCATGTGAATATCTCTAACCTTTCACCTACTTCTACAGGAGTATAGTCCACCTCACCTACGGCTACCTAAGCTGGACAATACAAAGAGCATGTGCTAAGAGTTGGATCTAGCCTGCAGCCATGGCAACTGAAGACCCCTTCTGCTTGAGTCTGCCCATCTAAAGCATGTGACCCAATTTCTGGAGAGCAAAGATTATTGGAGACTGAAGACAGGACATTCTGTGTAGTGATGCCCCAGTTGTAGAACTTGCTTCCATTAGAGGTTAGGTTGGGTCCTTTATAATTATTCTTTGGATGACTACTAAAAACTGTTAAGCTAAACCTTCAATGATTAAATCTCAGCTTTTGCCATATGTAGTTAAGGTGCCTTGTTTCATAGTTTTCTGCCCCTGTTGTTCTTTTTGTTTCTTTTATGATTTTATTGCAATCACCACAAACTTTCGTCAAGTAGAGGAGACATTCAAAGATACATTAAATGCACTAAAATAAAATGAAGTACAATATAAATGTTGTACTTGCGAAAGATGGAAAGAGAGGAAAGCCCTGTGGAGTTTGCAGGTGACAGATGCCAACCATACTGATGTTTTTCTGTCTGCAGTGGTAGCAGCTGCTGCATTCCCAGGCAGCCAGTCCATATCAAAGACAACAGATGGTTATGGGAATAGGGCCAGCAGATGTGCACGGGATGCAGTGGAAAACCAAAAGGGGATACCTAAAGGACTTTGCTGTGACAAAAGGGAGAGTCAAGGCAATAAAAAAAGCAGGTTTGCACCACCTTTTGGGGGTTGGCCACTTATGAATCACCAAACAAGAGGACAAAAGTGGATACCAATGTGCGTACCCTTAGCATATGCTAATTTCTATGTATAGATTCAATTCTAGAAATTATTGTTGGAATTTAAATATAAATGTCATGCATCATCTTTCAAAAGATGGTTGTGAAAGACTACATCCTGTTGACCTGGATGTCTTGTGGGGTTTGCCGTTCAGGTGTGTTGATGGGAAATTTCAAGGTTCAGCTCTTCTTCCTGGTGGCTCTTTATCTTTATGCCAGAATTGAACTGAACAACCCACTAAATAGAGGATGCTTTCAAAATAGATGTCAGTCCTCTGGCAGCACATCAGACAGAGAACTGTCTGCTGTAAGAGATTCCTGGCCATCCTTTCCTCTCTTCCCTGATAAGCTGAGACTTATCCTGCCAAGACTTTCTGTGAGAGAGCAAAGCAAGACAAGGTTGGAAAGTATCTGGGAGTATATGACTGGCCAACTGAAGGCCAATCTGTTTTAAATTGTTTTAATTGTTGGATTTTGTATATTTAAATTGTTTAAACCATTTTGAGGACATTATGCATATAAATGCTATCAATAAATAAATAAATTCCATGAATGAATGATGCCCCAAAGGTCCATCTCTGCATGGAGTCATATTCCACTTCAAGGTTTAGGTTCGTAACTTGAAGTTCCCCTTGATCCATCTTTAATCACTTAAGGCTCAGTTGGCATCAGTATCACAGGCTACCTTCCACCAGAAATTAGCAGTGGGCCAGCTATGCCCCCATCTGGATAAAGTTAGCTTGGTTTTAGTAACCTAAGCTCTGGTATTTTCTAAACCAGGTTATTGCACTGCAATCTACATAGGGCTGCTCTTGAAGACTGTTCAGAAGCTGCAGTTAGTGCAAGATGTGGTAGCCAGAGTAATAACCGAGGCCCATAGAGGACCACTTCTGTCCCATTTGTACTGGCTGCCTGTATACTTCCAAATCCAATTCAAGGTGCTGTTTTTAGCCCATAATGCATTGCAAGGCTTGGGACTGCAACACCTGATGGGGTGCCTCTCCCAACCACAATCTACCCAGTTCCTGCACTCAACAACTGGGGCCTTCATCTGAGTGCCAGCTCCGAGAGAACCTTGGAGAGCAGCAACAACAGGAAGCGGTTCTCCATGGTGGCCTGCCTGGTGACAAGGTTGGCCGGGTTAAGGCAGCCCATAGTACCAAGGACCTCAAAGTTTTACATGGATTTTCAAGGGCTTGAGAGGATTGCCTATCCTGGGTGTTTTTCAGGTCTCTGCTTCATTATTTGCTGTTAAAGACTTTTTAAAATTTTTGTACTTTGGAAAAATTGCATGGTATTCAATGGCATTATTTTTATGAATTGTTGTAAACCAACCAAAGAACGTCAGCTCTGGATGGTACAGAAATGCAATGCATTGCTTCGCAGTTGATAGCAATACCAAGAAACACCATGCACTTCCACCCCACTGCTGGAGTCTTGCTCTGCAGAAGCTGTGTCTTAATCATGATTTGAACCCTGAGGTACCCAGTGGGAGCAGAAAGGAAATCCTGCTTGTGCCAGGTGCTCCCATTCCAGCCAATTCACTCTGCCCACTTCACGCCCTGCACATCGTCATGCATGCTACTCTTAGAGGGCCTCCTAAGCCCAAGGAGTGACTTTGGGGGTAGCACATGGTGTAGAAATAAATGCAAATCCAGATCCAAACCTTGTTAATAAGGCAGCTGCAAAATTTTCCTCATAAACCTGAATATTTGATGGAGCTGAATAAAAAAATCTAAACAAAGGATATTTCTTTAAATAAGAAACATTCATAGAATGACAGAGTACAGAAGTAATTGAAGACAGACATTCAGTGTGACAAACTGATTTTTTTGTTTTTGCTGTTTGCTCCATGTTTTGTGTTTATCACTGTATATAAAAATGTCAGGCTAAAATATGTTTATGAATGGCTTGATCCCATAACCTTTCAAACAAAAGGAATGTAGAAACAAGTTCCAGCATTTGCTTCATTTGTTTATTCTTTGCAGGCACTTTCATATGCCCAAGCATACATTATTTCAGCAGACCAGCCACTGTGAAAATGCACTCTCCATTTTCTTTACAGATGTGCACATTTCTCTGAGGAACTGAACTCAGGGAAAACTAATCCTGAGTGTTTTCAGCAGCAGAAGCTGACAGGCTGTAGAGAGTGCTGACTGGCTGCTCTCACTGCCCCAATTCGCCCTTCCTCCTCGGACATGTTTCCTTTCAGGGGGTTTTTAAAAATAGGCATTTAAATGAACATATAGGCAGAACTGTAAAATTTAAAAATATCACACAATTTACCCAAAGCCCCACTGTATGGAACAAAAAGTTCCTCTTCATTTCATTGGGCATTGCTTAATTTCATGGGGCAACTGTATTGCAAAGGTGGGGAGCTCCTACTGAGGGAAAAACTGCAGTAAGGTGATAGGTGGCTTAGAGCATACACTTAAGTCAGGAAAATTCTACACCTGCATCTCCTGCAATGAATTTTAATTTTAATCATGACAATATAGAATTCTTTTACAAATATTGGTCAGGCATGGAATTATGTGGGCTTTTTTTTAAAAAAGCTCACTGGTTTTATTCTTGATTCTTTTTTTAGAAAGCTAATTCTATTATTATTTATTCTGTGTGCGCTCTCTCTCTCTCTCTCTTTCCATATATGTATTTCAACCTGATTTACAAAAATGCTTAAGGTTCCTCATCTTAATTCCCTAAAGTTTCCCTAAATCAACATGCAATTTTTAAAATGAATTATGTGTGTCCACAGATTTAGCAGTGTACACACATACATAACCCTCCAAAGCAACATAAATCCTGGGGACAGTATCAGCCCCATTAAGGGTCACCCATTCAGCTCATGAGATCCTGCCACAATTTATGAAGCCAGAGTCTTGGAGCAAAGGCTCTGACCTGCTAATGGCTGCTTGTACACTCCCCTAGGATAAGCATCTCCCAGCATCTCCTTCTCTATAAATTAGTAGAGCGGAGCTTCTTTTAAAAAACTCATGCAGACAAAAATGGGTTTTGTTTGTATTTCAGCATCAGTGCTTTGTGCAGCACACTGCCTATTATTGAGTCAACTCTCTGAATTCTAAAATGCGAATATAAATAATAACCTTTCTCCAGACATTTTTCATGGTATTTGGTTCACAAGTATTTAGTCAATAGGAGTGCATAGCAGTGAGGTTCTTCTAAGCGGCTAGCAGACAATTGGGATATTGGACTCAAGTAATAGCCAAAGATAGTTGCTTCAATCAGCCAGGTGCTGTATGCTCCTATTGCTACATTCAGGGTGCACCCTAAAGGCAGCACTACAAGCAGAATAGTAATATATAAGGTTTTCATGTAAAGGAAGGGTGCACGAGAGCCAATCTCTCCACACGCACATACCATGTCCTCGTATGTATTCACACAAAGACTCTTGTTCACTACAGCAAAATTTACAATGAATACAACCAATCAGTCCATGAGAACTTCTGAAAGGCAAAAGGAACATTATGAAGATCACAAGCGATCACCTAGAAGATCAATCTACTAATCAGTGCCAACTCAGCCCAGCCTGCGAAGGCTTCTTCTTGATTGGCAGTGGGAACAATGAGCACTGGCAGACTTTGACCAAGGCACACAAAGGGCAAGTTGCAGAGTGTGTATGCAATCCAGGTCATGCCCATGCCATGCCATGCCAAACACTTTATCCACTGAGCTGATCTGGGTACAGTCATGGAAAGCCCTTCAGCTCAGACATACTGGGAAGGCATTTGGTGGGCTCATGATGTGCCAGTCCCAGACTTCCGCTGAAGAGCTATGTTGCTGGCAGGATGCCTGCTGAGGAAGATCCTTACTTAACGTGCTAGAGCAGCAGGACATTTCATGCTGAGTGGCATTTAGAAACGGTAGTAGCAATGCTCTGATTTGGGATATATCTGGGCAGTTTCCTTGAAGCTACGGGGTCACTGCAGTGCAGCTGGGTAGACAGGAATGGGTAGACAGTGAAGGCATCTCCAGGCCACTGAACCTGACCCACAGTTTCACCATGCACAATAGCTGGTCCATGCTCATATTTTGCCCATCTCCAAAACACCCTGACAGCTTACGCCAATTTAGGGTGGCCAGGTGTTTTTATGTTACACAGGGCAGGCAGTCCTCTGTCAGAAGGGAAATCCAGACCAAGACAGATTGAAAGATAAAGAATATAAGCAAGGAGAGCAACAGAGACCATGAAGCTGCTTCTTGCACTTAGTGCCTAGTCTGCAGACAAGCCACCTGGTCACACCTTTCCTAGGACTGGGGAATACTGTGACCAGGTGACCAAGTGCCTGCCTGCTCAGTCTGATGACCAGGCACTGAAAGAAAGTATTGCATCCCTTTTAAATTTTCAGTGTGTGATTTTTCTCCAACCTTCTGTCCTCAGTTGTCCTCATTACCCTGGTCAATTCAGAATGTTTAGAGTCTAGATAAGAGTCTTGAGCTTATCATGCATAGTTTCTCAGTGGCTTGAATTTACATGTCTTAAGCAGACCTGGAGATGGGTTCAAGCTACTGAACTAAAGTGTCAATACAGGCAATTGGAAATATTGTAATCTCATTGTTACTGTGTGATTGACTGACATTTCTTTATCTGTTCTGTATGTGATGACCTCAGAATCTTATTGTAATCTCTACATTCTGTCATCAATTGCCCTGTACCTGTATGTGACTGGGAGTATATAGAAACTCTCTAGTTGTGTTGAAGCTTTGCAGCAGAGTTCATCTCTGCCTGCCCGGTAATGCAGCCTGCATTATCATGAGTGTACCGCGGGAACCTTGGGGTAAATACAATAAAGCCTCAGATGGTCTGGACGCGTGGTCTTTCCCACGAACCCGAGTTTTATTCCCTCTTCTCAAATTGAGATTCCGGGATTCTGACAGCCACAATGTCTAACTCTCTACTCTGTACATACCATAGTTATGTATTTGCAGAGCTTCATACTCTACTTCTTCTGCATCTGCCTCTGATGTATGAGCATGAATTAGAAACACAGCCCCATAATTGTCCACTCAGAAATGAGTTCCTCCAAGTTCATGGTGCTACTCCAAGGCAAGTGGAAGGTTGGAGCCTAAGTGTGCAATCCTGGCTATGCTGAGACAGAAAAAGGTCGTACAATTCCCAGGATGCCCCAGTCATCATAGCCGGCTGCAGAGATACTAGGACTTCCAGGATCTTTGTGTGTGTGTGTGTGTGTGTGTGTGTGTGTGTGTGTAAACATGCATAGGATTGTGTCTTTAGTCACTCAGGCCAGGATTACACAAATAGGCCTGTTCTCTCTACTCCCTTCTGGACTGATGTCTAAAACAATTATCCACCCTGCTATATCCAGTTCAGCCCCACTAATCTCAAGAATGTCCTTAAACAGGCACAGAATTGGCATCTTAAAATAAGTCCCTTTTTGTTAGAGGGGACCAGTCCAATGAACATTTTTAATATACTTTCTGTGTAAAATAGCTCAGTGCAGAGTGGATGAAAAACAAGAAAACCAAACACTTTAAAAGCAGGCAATATTATTTTCATATGTGAAACAAGAATAGCCAACAAATGCAAATGCACAGTGAAATAAAGATATTCCCCATACTCTGTCTCTTAGTAAAATTGCCCTGCAGAGTTTTGAGCTGAAGAATGAATCACAAATGGCTACAAGATGCATTGTTTATCTTAGGTTATGAGGAAAAAATGGAGACCTTATCTGTTGGTCATGCTGTGTTATTTGATCTCTGTAAGCACTATTCTTAATGAGATGAGGCTCAACTGCTCCATCCAGTCTCCATTTAAAAAATATGCTTTCAAGGAAAAGGGGATCATCTAACACAAAGATTTGCTGGTATAGAAGAGGGCAATTTATTATAGCAAATGATTTCTTGCTTCCCTCCCAGCATCCCATCATTAACATTGATGATTTGTTACTGCTCTCCAAGCATTCAGGCCTCATGGCAAAGTGATGACAACCTTGGGTATACTCTGTGGAGTCACCCTGGGTTTCTTTTTCTGAGCTGAAGTGGTGCAGCTAAAGGCCAAGCATTCCCTCATCTTTCAAATACTTATTGCATGGCCAACTTCCAGGAAGATGCTATTTTCTCTACTAAATACAACCAATAGAGAGAGGGTAGAGGTAAGAAATGTCATCACAATAACTATTTTCAAATGTTGTTGTGCAAAATGTATGTGGGGTGTGGATACTAGACAACTGAGGTTGCAACTGTGAGAAAGGGACCCCCCCAACTTTTATTAATTTATTATGTTGTTAATTTGTTTGTTTGTTTTCTGTGCTGCCCAATAGCCAAAGCTCTGGGCAGCTCACAGCAACATATTTAAAACAGTATAAAATAATTGAAAGATATTAAAACATCATAAAAACACCATATGAAGTTTAATATGCTTTTAATATGTTTCAGTTATATGTTGAATCCTTCGTATAACCAACATTCCTAGGGTAGATTACAAACAGCAGAAAGACTAAAATGCCATGCAAACACTTCAAAGTAAAATAAAATGCCACACAAATAGCTAATAAAAATAAAATACTAAACAAGTAAAGAGCACAGGAATAGATAAAAAAGCCACTACCTCAACTGGGGTGCCCAGAGTAGACTGAAGACACTGATATCCTGTGTTGGAAGAAGTCAATTTTGTGTGATCAGCCACACCTCTCAAAGAATATGACTTCATGGGAGTTACTCAGCTTTGCCCTCTTTGAAATGGATACATGACCTCCCATATATGCAGCGGCCTTTCTTCTGCCCAGTTCCTAATGCTATCAAGCCATCCAAAGCATACTCCTAATAAGCTGTCCAAAGCCCTAAAATGGAAAAATTCCAGCCATGGATTGTTCATTGGTAATTGTTCAAGTTGAGGTCCTACACCCCAGTATATGTCCTGTTGTTTGTTAGTGAATCACAGTTGCAAGATCCCAAACCACATACAGGATCTATGTGTTCAATTCTGGGCTGGAATATAGCACAGGAAAAGAGGCAGTCTGTTCCTCCTGGCAAAGAAGCACCGTTCTGCTTTGCTCTGTACCTGGAGATTGAAGGATGGATGAGATCAGGCAGCAAGTTCTCAAGGAGGGTGAAGGTATTTGAGGCAGGGCATCACAATATGGCCCTGAAGCAATTAAATAACCAATAGAGATCCTTGGTCCATCCTGCCTTCCATTGCAAAAACTGACTGGTAACACCTCTCATTGCTTCCTGCTCATCAACCACTTACAAAACCATAAGTCCTCTTTCTTCTCCCTTAACTACTTAATTTATTGAGAAGGCTTTCATGAAATACTGTGGCAAAAGTTTTTGGGGAGTCTGGATATAAAGACTACTGGATCAGCATATACTTCTCTCAAAGAATTCCGAAAGGATGGTGAAGAAGGAGTTTCCCTTTAAATATTTCAAGGGATTAATTTAAAAAATGAATTCAAGATGGTCCACCATCTCTTGATGGAATAAGAGACCACCAAAACACATACCTCTTTCCTCTTATCATGATATTTATTTATTTGGTTGTTTGGCCTTTTTTGTTTTTGGAAACAAGGAAATGGAAAAAGATAAGTGTCAGTAGCTGGTTGATTGAATTTTTCACATGTTCCTTTCAAACTCTTGAAAAACTCTTTGAAGTTGTTTGAGTGCCATTATGAAGCGTTTACAAAGCCCAACTCTTTTGGAGGGTTGGGCCATCGGGGTCAGCACCATTCTCTTTGCAGATGCCATATTGCTCTTCCTCAGCAATGGAGGCTGCATGGCTCAAAAAGACTTTTTAAAATGTTGGCCTTTGTTGAGTGTGCACCATTTGGTCACTATGTCTGGTAGCAATGTGAACTGAGCTGGCATGGGTGAGGAGGACACAGGGCACACGGATTAACTGCTAGATTGGAAGTGTCAGTTTTTGTGTATCAATGAAGGGAACGATCTGTAAATGTGATGTTTACAGATATGTGAAGAGAAAGAATGAGATATGTTAATGGGGAATTAGCACAGAGAAAGTCCTACAGATAAATCCTCAATATTTGTCCATCTCTGTTGTGGGCCATGTGCCTTGTGCATCTTTTTCATATACTCCCATTCTACATTATTGCTCTGTACATTCATCTTCTGCACATTATCTCTAGGCAAAATATTTATATGCCAGTGGTGTGAATGAAAGTCAATGAATTGATTAAAAAGTAGAAGAAGAATTAGAGCACGCCTTTAATTGTCTCTGGGGGTTAGGCAGCCTGTTTGATGTTTATTTAGCATCATGATCAATAGAATAGAAGTTCTGGGTATTAAGACTATTAAAATAATAAATACTAACAAAGATTGGGAGCTATAAACATAAAGAGTTTAGTTTCACACACTTGTATAATACTCATAAAATCTAATGCAGCTCCTTGTTATTGTTTCCTAATCCAGCAATGAGGGTGAGCCAGAAAGCTCTGCTCAAGTAATACAACAATGTGGTGAGTCTAAGCAGAGTCATAGAGCTGGAAGATTCTGGAAGATCATCTAACCCACATTAGTATTTTGAGGTGGGGCCATCTTGGCTGATGTTAGGGAGTATAGGAATATAGGAATAAAGAAAATGAAAACGTTTTGATAGGGCAGGAACAAGATGCATCCTCAGTCTATTTATTTTCACATACAGGATCTTACAGGGAATTAAGGTGATAATTTTCAAAAGGTGGTTTTTCTTCCTCTGTTGATCCTTCATTAAAGCTACCTCGTGCATTTCTGATAAAGCATTTCATGCAACTGATAAAATATTTTATAGAACTGATCCTCAAAATAAATCTCAGGCAAAACATCAGGGTGCTTACCTCTAACATTTAAAATGGCTTGGGAGCCAAATATCTGATGGAATGCATCTTCCCATACTAACCCACCCATGCATTAAGCATTTTTATTGTCAGAACTGGATACAAATAAAAATTACATGTAATCGCTGAAGTTGTAACATAAAATAATAGAGAAAGAGGAAAAGAGAAAAGTACTCTCACTCTCTCTCATATTGCCATATGCATGAATGTATTTCTGTTTGTTTTTACTTCTTAAAATAAGTTGTTGTTTTTTTAATGTCCAGGAATTTCAAATGTATTGCACTGTTTAGCTGGTAGACCCATTTTGTTTTTGTTTTTTTAACTGGGTCTCAAATTTATAGTTTGCAGTATGGGTGTATATATATCAGTATTTAGAACTCACCCTTCAGCCAAAAAGTTTTGCAAGACCAGTTTGCAAAAATAAATATTATGAAAATCCATGTTCCAATCTTCAGTTGTGTCTTCTACACAAGTTTACTCTCTAGGGGTTCCTTATCCTTCATGTACTGTGTTATTCAACCACAAAGTGATACTGCAGTATTGCTGTACTGTAGCAGAATTGCATTAACACACGAGATTTCATTATGATTTGCTTCACATTTGAAATTTAATAACGGACCTTCCTTGCTCTAAGAAAGCTGCAAAAATTGCTTGAAAACACAGGAGGGGGACAGTGTTGACACTGTCATTAGATGGACTTACAAACTCCCATGAGTGAGGGATCATCAGTAGACAATAAATGTGTTGTATAGAGAAGCCCTAAGTATACATTGATATAATCATTGACAACACAACTCTATACATGCTTAGGCAGAAATGCTCCTCTACTCTGTGAGGGGTCATGCATATCATAGTGCTATATAAATAAAAATAATAATAAGTAGTAATGTCACTGCTTGCAAATGGGCCTTCCTTCCTAGTCAGTGTGCTTGGGATTGGGGTGTGATTCTGTATTGACTGGATTGATTTGTGCCCCATGTTTGTACCAAGAAAATGACTTCTCACAGTGGTTTACAGTCATAGGAACTATACAAAATTTTCAACAAAAATATGATTTAAAATAATAAACCAAATGCATCGAAAGCACAGCAAAAAGAAAAGACAAACCACACAAACAATCCAACAGACCAGTTTATATGCCAAAGGCCTGCTTGAACACACATGCATTTGCCTTTTGGCAGAACGACAACAGAGGAGACAATTTAACGTAGACATGTCATGAGCGGAGCTGCCTGGAGCCGGAGGTCAGATTCGATGACCCGGGAGGCCCCTTCTGACTCGCTCTGTTTCTGTGCTAAGCTCCCTCAGTTAAGGGCTGCTCATTCTGGAAGCTACCATTGCCAAGGCTGTCTCTTGGATCACACAAGCAAGCCTTTGATGGTGACAATAGGGCCTTTTCTGAAGATCTTAGGACCTGGGCAGGCTCACACAGGAGAAGGCAATCTTTCAAGTAGCCTAGTCCTAAGGTTTTATCTGCTACAATCAGCACTCTGCATTGTGTTTGGAAGCAGCCTGGCAGCTAGCAAAACTGCTGTATCAAGGGAGCCATGTGCTCCCTGTCACCAGGCCAAGATTGTGTGGCTGCAGCATTCTGGTCCAGCTGAAGTTTCCGAATACTTTGCTCACCTCTTTGTTTCAGTCATTGGACCTAGAAATCCATCAAGTTTTAATCTAGGTAGTTTGACCCTGGAGCTAAGAGCTAGCCATTAAGAAATGTATGTTAACTCGTTTTTAATGGCTAGACTAAATTACTATGCTAAAATGCATGTCATCATGATGTGTGCATCAGGGAAAGATTTACAGTCATTACTACAGAAAAAGAAACTGAAGCAAAGTTCACCCAAGGAGGTGGATCTTCACAAAATTAGGATGATGGTGTTTATGTAACAATGTGTGCCAAAACCTCCTGGAATTAAAAGCAGCACTGTCCATGACATTCATCCCCAAAAAGGAAAGGAAAGGAAAGGAAAGGAAAGGAAAGGAAAGGAAAGGAAAGGAACCTTGTCCCACCAGCAAGATTCAGAATTCAACTCCCTCCCAACAATCTATGCCAGGTTTTCTGGCAGCCCAATTTAGATCCTAGAACATTGTTGTTGTTTCACTATGGGTTTCAAAAATCAAATCAACACCAAAATCTAAATGAAAAACAAAGAAATATAATTGTTACAGTTTTCTTTCACAATGTTTGAATAAATCTGTTGAGTGAATACAGAAATACTATGTGCTCCTATATTTTTATGCATAGCAAAATGTACTACTGTTCTTAGGGATACTTATGCATAGACTTCAACAAATGTGGTCCAGATATCCATGTATTTATAAACTCATAGTGTACACCTAAAGACTACCCATTCAAAAATTAAAAGCATCTTTCAGTCCACAACAAACTGTGTTATCAAAAATGGCTGTGTCCTTCCAGTGTTGGTATATCAGTCCTTTAGCTGTCAAATGGCTATGGAGGTTGTGTTTATGTTGACCTGGCATTAAATTCCAAGAGATGGGTAGGTAGTTAAGAAGAAGATACAAGTCTGTAAACATTAAAGAACTTTCTGTCACAATGTTCTTTCTGCCACATTTTTGCTCTTGATTTGTGAATTTGTTGACAGCTGCTCAAAATAATGTTTGGAAAGGCAGTGCAGCTTGCTATTTCTGATGGAAGCCAGCTGGGACCCTTCCAGTACTATCACAGACAAGCACAGGGCAGTACAAAAGTTGACACTTGGGGTGCCAGGCCTGTGCTGGAAACACAACCAGACTAAACTGAGAAATGGAGCAAAAAATATTCTTTAGTCCCAACTACTTCTCAAACTCAGAAGGGGCAGATGCCCAGAGGAGGGAGCAAATGAACAAGTCTTTGGTGCACTTTTTAGTCTTGCTTTCTATTAATTTATTTTTATACTGTTCAATGCCAAAGTTCTCTAGTTGGTCCACAAAACATTACTGTCTTAAAACTGAATATTAAACATAATATAAAACCCACTCACAGAATAATTTAAGACATGCAAAAATAAACATCACAGGACTAGTTAAAATCTTCTCATAGGCTGTCAAATATTTATTTGCAGAGGAAAGTATTAACTTGGTCACAAAGGATGTTAATGTTTGTGCCGAGTAGAACTCAGTGGGAAGACTGTTCTGCAATTGGGTGCTAAAACTGAGAAGCTCCTTCCCCTTATTGCCAGCCTCCAAACTCCCCCCAGAGAGGGCACATGGGAGAGAGCATCAAATACTGTTGGTGTCTTTTTGCAGGCATTTTGGGTGTATTTCTGGGGTGCATTCTCTGTTCCTGTGGGAAAAGCTGCCCCAGGGGAATCATAGTCTGCTGTCTCCAAGTGAAACTGAATTGGAGCATGTGCCCAAGATCCCAGCTGGATCAGAGATAGTGGGAAGCAACCTGTGCAGGCATCATTTGTGTGCATGGCTTTGTCTTAACAGAGTGTGCTCCAGCAATTGGCAAAGATGGGGAGTGGATCTGAGTGTATCCACAATAACTTTCTGTGCCTATAACCAGTCTCTGCTAACATTTAAACCCCAGTCTTAATATTAAGGTCTGATGTGACATTTTGCTTGGACTGCCAAAACTGCATTAACAGCTGCTGGGGCATTCTAAGCACAATTAAAAATAGAAAATTTTAGAATTCCCCACTGGAGTAAATAATATACTCCTCTGAGGGTGTGTACTGTGTGCAGAGAGAGAATGGATATTATTTTATAATTATGCAAATCTTATTAACTTGATGACCAAACGGAACTCTGATGATCACTCAACATAGGTTTCTCTAATTAGATAACAGCTCATTTATGCATGCATGTATGCATTTATTTATCTGTCTGTAGGCTCATTTCTTTTGCACACAGAATGAAAGTTTCTCAAGAGCTTTGCTTCATTCATTTTAGTTTAGGGAATGTATTTTTCTGCAGAAGAAAATCATGTTTATTTTACACTGCAGCAATGACAGAATGCAGAAACCTGGGTGAAGGAACGTATTCAAAGCTATATTTCAGTTACCATCAATATTAAATAAGGTGTTATGTGCAGCTGTTTCTTTCAACTTTAATTTATCTTGTTTGGGTGGGAAAAGATATGCCAGAGTTTGTAACCCCAAAATGCCACCTTTGATTATTCTCTGGTTAGGTACTTTACATCACCAATATCCAACTTCGTGTCAGCACATTTTTTATGCAGTTTGAAAAGACAAAGCCTTCTTTCCTTTGTATTCACTATTTGCCTTTTCCTGTCACACCTTCCACCCACACCCTTGGAATCCGTGGACACTTTGGGTAAGACATGAACATGGGAAGATTAATTTTGTTTTACACAGTATGATTGAGGAATTAAAACATCAATGGGGAGTTGAAAGCACACGGCTCACCAAACCATCAATTTGAGCCCAAGCATTTGATCGAGTTGTGGTGCCAAAAGATTATTCATGATATTTGTGGTGTTTTATTTGCTCTGATTGACAGCCATGACTTTTGCACATGAATTGGTGCTTGGTTGCTCAGAGATAAGAGAACAATTACTTTGACATTCTCATTAATTTGTCCTATTCTCAAATGTTGCTTTGTTTAAAGAAATTCTTGTGTATGGTAATTTCTGTGTCACACAGTATGTCAAATTTAAGCGCCTTATTCTTTTCAAATGAATGTTTGCAAAAGCATTTTTCAAGAAATGAAACCCTTTATTTAATACCCTTAGATCTGCTTGACTACTGGGAGGTACTCATCATGATAGTTACGCTTCAGAGGTTTTCAGAGTATGTAACCTTAAATAAGAAAAGGGGGGAAAAGGCAACCATTTACTGCCATGAACATCAGGTAGGCCGTTTCAAGTCTGAGAGAAGGATGGCTTCCAGGGGATTCTCCAAATGGAAGTCAGCAAACAGTAAAAGAGATACTGTGGACAAGGGGTCTGTGGAAGTCAAGAGTGCCTCTTCGCATACCTGCAACAAAGGCGCATGTAGCAGCTCAATTATTTCAGCAATGCATTCTTGACTGCGGTGACCCTTATATAGGATGGCCAGATACTCCATCTGGACAATGAAATCATGGGATAATTAATTAATTAATTTCACCATGAAATTAATTTCAATAATGTATTGATTAAGAATGCATTAATGAGATTAATGAGATTATTGAAGTAATCTCATTAATATCATCATTCTCAATTTTGCACATTCGAAGTTAATTATTCACGCTTACCAGTGGTTGAGAAGAGCTTTGGAAAAAGCGCAAGAGCTCATAATGACCACTTCCATAGCCACCTCGCCAAAGATGGTCCATTGCCACATCCCCAAGGAGAGCTTAAGTACCTCCAAACTACTTTGCATTACAATCAACAATATATTGTTAGGAATATCCAGCCCCTTTCCCAATTTGTCCCTGCTACTGTGAGGGTTGCACTAAGCTCAGAGGGAACAGGGAATTCTGGGAGGGTGGCAGATGACTTATTTATTTTATTTATTTAAAACATTTATATGCCGTCCTTTATGACTTCAGGAAGCCAAGCAGCTAATATGCTGGTATTGCATTCCTTGGCCCCGACTCTACTTCACAACTGTACAATTTCACCTAAGTTGCTCTGAATAATCATGATCACATCACTAGTTTTCTACCTCTTGGTTCAGACACTTCTCCAAATTCAGTCAGAGGTATGGCTCCAATGACAGCTGCTGGCATCATATTGCACCCCAGAATGGTCATCTGCCTCATTCCATCACCATGAGTGGAAAACAGATCTCATATCGCAAGGCAGCAGTGTTGCACAGAGCCGGTGTGGTGTGGTGGTTAGAGTGCAGGACTGAGGCTCAGGAGATCTGGGTTCTAGACTGTACTCAGCCATGGAGCTCACTGGGGGGCTAATGTCAGTCACAATCCCTCCGCCCAACCTCCCTCACAGGGTTCTGGTTGTGGGGATAAGATTGAGAGCAAGAGGAAGATTGTGTAAACTGCCTTGAGTTCCTTGAAGGGAAAAAGGAGGGATATAAATATACATATATGCATAAGTGAAAGGAAGTGCATGCATGTGGTGGCGGGATAGAAAGAGGATAGGAATGAAGGGATGTGATAGGAGCAGGCACAGCTGTCTGGCAACTCTCTTGTCATCTCCCACTCCATTGGGTGATGACCTTGTAAGAACAATGCCCAGGTCAAAGATGCTCAGGGACAAATTCAATGCTGCCTAGACCTGGGAAGCAAATCTAGGAGGCCCAACTTTTGTTCCCCCATCCTAATATAGGAAACTGCCACATACCAGGACATATGCTTTGTCTATCTCACCCACTTTCCCCTGCTCTGACCACCACTGGCTCTCTACTATCCCTGGTGGACATCTTTCCCACTCCCAGAGATCTGATCCTTTTAAGTACATTGGACGGAGGAAAGACTGTACTTCAATCCCTGGTTCCAGGGACTGAACCATAGATCTTCTGCCTAGAGAATCATCCTCTACTGGAAAGGCTTCCAGAGGACTATACTCTATTTTAAGGTATCCTCTGTTTGAAGTGTTGCCTTGTCTATTTCCAATTTAATGGCACAGAACAAAAAGAAGTGTTACCCATCAGCTGGTAGTAACTGGGCAGCAGAAGGAACAGGTAGACTGGGCTCAGTCTGCTGAGATGATGATGAATTACATTTATATCCTTCTTCTTTCTACTTGCAAGGAAATCAAAATGGATTACAATGTCCTCTCCTCTCCACTTTATCCTTATAATAATGACCTTGTGAGGTAGATGATGCTGAGAGTCAGTGACTGGTCCAAAGTCACCAAATGAGCTTCATGACTGAGTAGGGACGAGAACCTAAATCTCCTAACCCCAAGTCTAACCCTCGACCCGCTGCAATACACTGGGTTTCTGTATCACTGTGTTCCTGTTTAAATTAAAATATTTCTAAATCTGCGTCTGCATGTATACATTAGCAAATGCAAATGTGATGCAAATTGGTGTCTTTTTGGTGAGGCATCTGCTGTTTCTCTTTGTTTGCTTTTGGAGATTCAGAAACGGCTGCCTTATCTCCTGCAGGCAAAGCATCTGCTCTATTACTGAACTATGGTCCTTCTCCTACATGTTATGAGCAGGTCCCTCCCGCCTTTTTTCTCTAGGTGTCTCAGATGAGACTTTTGAAGCACAGTCCTTTTATTAAAATGTAACAGGTAACAAAACAGTGTAAATCAAGGTAGCAATCTTTTTAAGATGGGGAGAAGCATCTGCCCATGTGAAGAGTTGAATCCAAACTGAAACTTCTCCTCCTTCCCTCCCTTCCAGAAAAGCTTCTGACTCTGTCTCTGTGTGGCTCACATGGCTGGTGGGCAAGGAGACAGGAGTGTTGGATACTCCTTAACTGATCTACTTGCTCTGCCTGTCATGTCTTTACAAGATTGAGGAGCTATCCCTCAATCTCCCGCTCACCCTGTCCTTTCCCTGTTTTACACTGTCTGCTTGAGAATCTTTACTAGGTCACCTTGAAACTGCCAGGTCATCTGTGGGGACACTTCTGCCTCTGTACCTGCTCCCCAGAATCGGATGGATCTATCTGAGCAGACGGTAACAGGTGAGAGCTGGGCCCCCTCTCTACACTGCAGCTCCTGGTAAGCAGATTTCCAAACTCACTGGGTTACAATGTGGAACACCATGGTAGTGTGATTTACAGCAAGTATCAGCATATCTTAATTTGTTTTCTTTTGTTTTATTAGCAGGGGTCAATGGGTGAATTATCTCATCAGGTTTTGGTGAAGATGCCAGAGGGAGAGTGGTCAAAGTCAGAGGAAGGACCCGGGTGTGTTTTACCATTGTTTTAAACACTGACAGCTATGCGAAACAGCTTGCTCTTGGAAGCAAAAATTAATTTATTCCTCCCTTATAAACAGCGATACTTCACCGTTACTCCCTCTCCCTCCATCCCTTCAAGCTGTTGGGAAATTAAGCAGCAAGCACTGTCTGGACACTAGCTACTGCTGCAGTGTTCATGCATTTAATTAAAACGCCCTTAATTGGTTTACTCTGAAATTGTGTCCCTTGCCTTAATTAAGTACAATCTGATGGAAGCCTAGCTTGGAGGGATTCATTATATGGCCTCTGCTGCTTTCTGCAATATCCACTTAGACCCACCACATTGTTCTTCTGACAGCTGATGGAATGATTTACCGGAAAGATAGGGATGCAATGCAATATATATGCCTATCTATCCAGGATTTGGCTATCTATCTATCAGTCACTGTAACATATGGACAGTGGCATGTTATCACCTTGATGTATAGACATTCTCAGCACTAGCTTTGGCCAAATTCATATGTTGCTGCTGATGCTGCTACCTAGAAACCAGTGCTCAGGGAGGGAGCCATAGTGAGCACCTGGGACACAGGCTTGCTCTCCATTTCAGCCTCCGCCTCATCAAGGCTGCCAGGACTGTGATGGGGAGTAATCCCATTACCCAGGAAATCCATTTGGTTTCCTCCTGCTGAAATTGCATCAGCGCTGCCTTGCATTGCCTTAATTACATGGACATTATTTATGGTGGCAATGATACTGTAATATGTGTCTATATCAATATTAGTGTCATTACCATAAACTCCCAGGCCAGAACAGGCTCTTTGGGCAATGGGCCATGCTGGAGAAACTTGAATTTAGGAAGAAAGACCTAGTATCCTGGTCTAGCCTGTGTGAGAGAAGAATGAATGCTGGAATGCTTGTGGCCAAGTGGTCAGGCATTTCCCCCTTAAGGAGATCAGGCAAAACAACCCTGCAAGGAGGACAACCCATTGTCCTGAGACTCCTGGAAAGTGCCTGACCTATAGTACCTTGCCAACTCAGACAAGGAACTGACCTCTTGCTCAGAGAAACAATCAAGAAGCCATCAAGCCCCATTGCAACAATTAGCATAAGCTTGAGAAGCTTATCTTTTCCCATAGGCCACATGTTAAGAGAGAAATTGTATAAATATCAGGGCCTTTGGAAGGACTCGCTCTCTTCCCTCTAGCCCTGTAAGAGTGCTGGACACACAAGCTGTACTGCTGCTGGACAGGTAATGTCTCCTGCTCCCACCTTTCTGTTAGTGTCTCTCTATGTTAGGAAGGAAGCTCTTTCTCTCTTTAGAAATATAGAGTAAGATCAGAATGTACTGGGAATATATGTACTGGGACTAATGTACTGGGACGAAATCTTGTGCCTGGTCTTTATTTTACTGATGAATAAACTATCCTTTTCCTTTCCAAGTGCTGTGTATGTTTGTGTGAATGCAAAACCAGGGCTTGATCTCTCTGGCTGCATGGGTTAAAAAAGATCCCAAACCTTTCAGGGTAATCTGGAGGGCAAGTGCCTCCTTTTGAGATGCATTGCTCCCAAGATTACCTGGTATAACAATTCTGTGGCAATAAGTTATCCATCAGGATTGTCCATGTGTATGAACTTGTGTGTGTGTGTTTATTCTATTAGTAGCATGTAGATATACAAGGCACCTAACCAATGAACAATGCTTTCATTAGCTACAGCATTGTTCACTGTGCAACAGGAAAAAGCCCTTCTAATTAGCTGCTGATTGAAGATAAGGGGTTCTCCCTGCCAGGTAAGGGCTAAAGCCAAGGGAAGAGGCTGGGGAGACAGACAGGGAACTTCTCCAGGCTTTGTATGGCTCGTGGGATAGAAGTGTCCCCTGCTGACATAAAAGTATGAAAGGAGCATACAAGCATGCATACAACTGAACATTCGAATTACTGTCATCATTGTTAATCATTTTATTTCTATACCACCTCATAGACAAAGTTCTGATTTACAGCAAAACTCCAGATGACCCAATCAGCCGTTTCATGTATAAGTTAAACAGAATGGAGGATAGGACTGACCCCTGAGGAACCCAGTATTGAAGAATCCACAGGACCAAGCAATATCCCCCAAGTGCCACACAGAAGTAGAATGATTACAATGCAATACCTCCAACCACTAACTCAGGCAGTTGCCCCAGAAGGATTTCATGGTCAGTGGTATTGAAAGCCACTGAGAGATTTAGGAGTATCAATGGGGTCACACTCTCCTATCCCTCTTCTGATACAGGTCATCATAAAGAGCAACCAAAGCTGTTTCTCTGCTAAAAACTCACCCCAAACCCCAACTGAAATACATCCTGACAAGAACCTTGCCAGGAAAGGGAACATTTGCCACTAGCTTAAAGTGGTTAGGATCTTCCAGGGGCAAGGAGGGATTTTTCAGGAGTGGTCTCACTGCTGCCTATTTCAGCTAGCATGGGTCCACTCCCTCTTGCAAGGAGGAGCTAATCACCTCCCTGGCTTAGATGAATATTCCCTTTCTGATAGTGTTTATAAGCCAAGAGGCACAAGGATCCAGTACAGACCTGGTTGCACAAATCTGTCCAAGCACTTTATCAGTTGAAACTTAGCCAATAAAACTAGACAAGGCTATGCTTTGGGAACCTAACCAGATTTAATTGTTATATTACTGGAGTCTAAGTCCTGGCAATTTTGTCTTGGAATTGCCTAGCAAGTAAGTTACAGTAGGCCTCAGGTGGATCTACATTGTACTTAGGGTGAGCATATCATACTTAGGGTGAGCATATCGTAGTATATTGTACTTACGGTGAGCAAGTGACCCTAAAAGTGGCCTTTTTATTTAAGCGTCATTTTAATTGTTAACAATATTTGCTTATTTATCTGGCCAGGGAAACTTCTTTTATATTGTTATTTATTTTATATTGTGAATTTTATATTGTTATTTTTGTATTTTATTGTATTTTATTTTGTGTTGTGAGCCGCCCCGAGGCTTCAGCAAGGGGCGGCATAGAAATGTTTTAATAAATAAATAAATAAATAAAAGCTAGAGAATAGAGGCAGTGAGTTGTTGTTTCTTTGCCACTCAGTCCCTTTAAATATACCTGACTATAGGTACATACCAGACAATAGGCTCAATTGCATCAACTAGTTTTCTTCATTTGCACACAAGCCATCTTTTTTCTCATTACATCACTCACAACTACACGGTATACCATGGAGACATATGGATTCCACTACAAAAAGGGTATCCTGGAGTGATCATCTTCATTGCCTAGGTTATCGCTGTGTTCCAGAGATCACCCAGGGTTTTGACAGGGCCGCCAGTCATATCATCAGGAAAACCACATAGAACCATCTGGATTCATGGGCTCTGGAGATGAACCAGCTTAAAAGGCCCCCCTCACTTGCAGGGAAAAGCTGCCATGAATCAGTTGTGAGTGAAGTCTTCCAGTGCAATGCTACTTGCCCTCCCCATGTGCTCATTACAGACTTTTCAGTAATACTGCTTTATAAGAACTTTCATAGATTGGCACATAACTTATTCATGAACCCGCTCACTAAGCCATAAATGTTAACCCAGTTAATCTATAAGTGTTAACCAGCACAATAACCCATACTGGGTTGAGTGCAAGCTGACATTGAACTATGGGGTTGTTGTTGAAACATGGGTTATTATGTTGTCAGAACCCAGACAAGATAACAAGCCATAGTGAACAAACCACAGATAATAACCTCACAACAGACCATTACTTTTTCCTTGCAGAACTGGAAATAGGTTTTACAAGCAAATGTTTCCACTGACAAAATGAGGAGTCAGAGTCATATCATTCACTTAGAACAACCTGTTTGTTCATTTAAATTTGTTAACAAGATTAGACTGACAGCAAAGCAAATTGATGACTGTAAATTGTAATGAGGCTTTGCAGGCCAGTGCTCAGAGCTGTCCACCAGCAGAAGCCTAAATGAAGGGAAGAAAGCCATCTCTAGGATACCATCTGGTGAGCAGAAGCTGAGATGAAGTATGGGTCAGTGCTTTTGTTATGGATCAAATCCAGACTATCCATCTGTCTGGAGCCTTCTGCAAGCACTGCATGACCAGGCAGGGCAGAGATGAAGAAGATGCTGAACAGGTCACATATACAGGCACTTTGGCAATGAGAGCAGGTTCTTCTGAAAGCACTAGCATTTCTGTCTCACATCCAGAAGTTATCTGAAATTATGAGGAGGAGCACCGATACAGTTTGTCAGATAAGGTCTTCTGGTAAATCAGAAGGCAGCTGCCTGAAGTGAAGGGCTGATCTGGTTGAGACAAGCTATATTGCTACAGATCTACCTTCATCAAGCAAAGCTGAGAGACCAACTTTCATGCCCACTTTCAGGATATTCCAATCCGTTTTCCTTTCCTCCTGGTTATCCGACCCATCTCCATCAGATGCTCAGCCACTGTAGCCACTGAACCTGATCAGGTAGTCTTCACTGGGCTGTTCATTTGCCTTTTTCCCCTGAAGCCAGTTGATACCTTTCTTCTTCTCATTTTGTCTACATATAATTTTATAACTTGGTACCTGAAATTCCTGTTAATACAGGAACTCCTCCAACTCCTCGAATTATGAACAACCCACACTGCCATAAAGCTTATTAATTAAAAAATACTGCAAGAAATCATTATCATGATGGGGAGAGAGGAAGTAGAAAGGGAGGGAGGCCTCCAAAGCACACCTCCCTGTCCCACCCATCCAGAGAGGGAAATCTCTCTGGTTATTTCCCTGCTGCCAAAAAGAGGCACTGATGAGTTGTGGTCCAGGAGGCGGGGAATAGTCACAGTTTTTCCACTTTCACAGGCTTCCTGGGCCACTAACTCCCATGAACGTGGAGGGTCAACTATACATGACCCAACTCACATATGAATTCAACTTAAAGATGCATTTCCATTTTCTCAGGAACGGAACTCATTTGTCACCTGAGGACTGCCTGTTTATATTATTAACATCCTGTAAGGCAGAGAATGACTGAAATGTGCTGTACCTGTAGTGGAGAAAGAGGCAAGACCCAATCAATGCACACAAGGACAGGTATTTGACTGTTTGATGAAAGCAGCTACCATGGATGACAAAGAAGCGGTATACTCTGTTGTGTTGACATGCCACTAACACAGGGCAAAGATGAAATCTGCCAAGACTTTATTCTTTGTCTCTGAACAGAAAGTTTCTGCTTGGGAAACTCTGTCTCCCTGTCATTTCTTTAACTGCAAATAAAACAGAAATATTTTCTTATTCTGGTTAAACATTTCTACTACAAGATGACATGTCCTTAGCAGCACGTACTAGGCGTTCTTGATTTGCCAGAAAGATGGCTGCATTCTCAAGCAGAAAGAATAATTTCTTCCAGACTTTAAAGCATCAGCCCTTCAAAGAAAAAGATGAAGAAGAAGGAAAAAAGAAAGAAAGAAATGCGGGTTGCTTAGCTGCATGAAGCTGGAAGAATTTTTGAGAAGGCCTATATTTTCTTCTTTCATGTTTGTCCATCTCTGTTATACTGCAAACCTGCTGGGCAGGAAAAATGTTCTATCGTGTATTTAGCAAGCAGCTGGTGCTACAAAAATGTTAAATACTCGTATTTAAAAGAACAAATTCCATGTCATTTTGACCACAACTTAAGCATTTTTTTTTCTTAAATTGTGCTTGCATCAAACTCAGCTAGCCAGCTCTAAGGATGTGGCAGAAATTTGTTTGGTTCACATTTCAATATGAACTGGCACAATGCACATTTCCTGAAGTAATATGTGAACCAGATTGCAATTATCTTCCAATTTTCACAGTTCTTTGAATCTTGCAATGCAGTTCTCATTTCAAAAAGCCCATACCAAACCATTTACATTGTGAAAAATACCATACAAAAATGCATCTGTTAAAGGAAATAGCTTGCAACATTCACATATACAGTAAAGGGAAATTGCAAACATGTACAAATATTTGTGAGTACATAAATGCATATGGAAATGCATTCACAAACAGATGAGGAAACTAGATGGAGTGAAGTTGTGCTAGCAAAAGCACATCACAGAAAGCCAGACCAGCCAAATTTGTTCATCCTTTGTCAGCAGTCACACCTCCTACAGAAGGCATTGTAGGAATTTGGGTAAAATGTGCCCATTCCTCTGAATGGGAAGAAGAGCATTCACCTGAGCAGAGAAAAACAACATTTCAGCATTTTACCCTGTGCTGTGGCTGGTCAAACAAAGCTTGTACCATCTCCCAGACTCAGAACAATTAGCTTTACTACAAAATTAGAATTCTGATGAACTAGGTTGCAATTCTTATCATCATAAATTGTGTTTAGTGAGCTTTCATTTCCTCTGAAAAAAGGCTGAATAGGTATGTGTTCATTGTAGAACCCCTTTTCTCTCTCGGATAAGAAGGTGAGAAAGCCTAAGGTCAAACTGAGCATCTAGTCTTTGACTCTCTAAATGTACTGCATTTGTCAGGGGGGGTCTCCACTAGCAGTGCCAACAGGCACTTTTGAATTTCTGTAACTAGCAGAGACAACACCCCGTGTTAGCACTTGGCATAAAGGAATAAGCTAATAAAAAACAAATCCACAGATCTTGTGAAAATATGCCAGAACATAGCAACAGAAGTGCCATTTTAATATGTTTTTAGAGAAAACCTTGATAGGAGGAGGAAGGGGAACTATTACCATAAAGGGCATTGCTACGCAAAGGACACCTCCAGAGACTAGCAGCTAAAAAGAAAAGGGTATTGCACTGAAAAGCATAAAATTTTTTGATTGTATACTGATTTTATGTCACCAATGGAAGGACTCTAAGATGTTTCCATGGGCTTTTCAAATTAAAACAGTTTTCTTTGGGCCTTTTAGACAGGGCCCCCTCCTGTTCTGTAGGAAAGGACAGATTTTCCTCCCTTTCCTTTGCATGTTTTTTGATGATCCGGCATTATGACTGATCAGAAAATATCCACCTCAATTGGGGGCACACAGATGTGTTCCGGCCCTGACCCCAGCCTCCTCACAGAACACCAAGAGGCCTCAGGCCTGCTGTTTCTGGTAAAGCAGGACTCTTGATCCCATGGGGCCCCTATCTGCAGTCAAGTGAACACAATTAGAAGCTCTCTTTAGACCTGCTTGCTCAACCCAGGAAAGTGGGGACCAAGAAGCCTGGGATGGTGATGTTGGATGAGGGGGCAGCTCTTATGGCCCCATGCCCCAGCACAGGTCCATTTCAGGCTTCCACTCCATTTGCACCCTCTTCCAAATAAGGAAAACAGAAAAACTGCACTAAACAAGCCCACACACAGGGAGAATCAAAGCTCACAAGCCGTTATGCTTGCTGATATTTCCTGTTCAGGCATGATTCAGGAACAGGGCTGCTGACACATTTGCATTAAGAGCTATTTCCATATTCCACAACCAAATTCTGCATTAAACATGGGACACTGCAACCAAATGCCAGAGAATGACCCAACATCAAGCAGAGCATGATATGTGCCATCTGTTATTAAAGCCAACCATTTGATGCCACTCTTACTGAACCCAATCTCTAAACACCGAGGTTGCTCTTCTGGCTGTTATGATTATCACCCAGCAATAGATGAACCCAAGTAGCTTTTAATGGATTAAAGTGCTTGTATGGAAAATAAAGTAAAATAAACTTTAAAATGAAATAGTGTTACAATTTGCACAGACTTCAACAAAGGTAGCACAGATATTTGTTCCTAAATTAAGCCTAAAAACACCAATTCAACAATTGAAAGCTTCATCAAGGCTTGAATCTACTGCCTTATCTAAGCTTGCTGTTTGTACTTACAGTTTTGTAATATTAGCTGTCCAAATGGTACAGAAAAAAATCTTTTTACATTGGCCTTGCTTGACATTCCAAGAGGTGAGTGAACAGCTAGGAAGAAATATATGTTTTCAGTTTTATTTTGATTTTTGAAATGCACAAAAAAGTCCTCACAGAGTAATTGCATTATTAAAAAGTACTTACATTAACACTTGCAGACGTTTAAAAAATTCTGAGGGAGAGAGCTTGCTGTGGAACCTCCCCCACCCACTACATAAATTATTTTCTACCCTAAAGTGCATGATCATGTTTTTCTCTAACCTCAATGTAAGCAATAAGTCTTCCTCCACCAGACATATTGTTCTTTTTACTCACTCTGGCTGCCCTTTTCTGTACCTTCTCCTTCTCCAGTTCTTCCATAAAACTCCTCAACTCGGGTAACTGTGTAGCCTGCACATGGCTGTTTACCTATGGATGCTGTTTTACTAATAATTTCTTCCATTCTGGTCATCCTTTTTCCTTCCCCAGCTTGTGAGATGATATGAAGGTCTCTAGTGTGCCAACATCTATTAGTAACAGAAGCTACTGAGCGAAAACTGTTCTTAGAAATGTGGTTACCATTCCCTTCCTGCATAAATAACATATCTTCAGACATATCTGCTCCTTGTGGAAAGACGCTCCTATGTAGTTTGCAGAGCAACCAAACTTTGTGGGACATTTCTTCTGTATCTAAGAATAGGAGAATAAGTACAGGAATTCTGGGAATTAAAGAACTCTTTGCTGGCTACACAGTGCTTCGAACTGCACTCTGGGACACTCATTTTACAGAATACATTGAACAATGCTCTGTCATTTTGTTGAATTCCTTCAGTTGATTTCATCTTTGCTTGCAACATTAAACAAAATTACAAAAAACACAAAATAATTCTATCCTTTGCTTTGGCTTTCTCCACCAATTTACCTAGCAAGCTGAAGTTAATTTAACATCTCTCCAGCTCCTCAGGGATATATTTAGTTATAGATACATATAAATCAGCTGTCTGATATTTTCTGTCATCTGATATGACATATAGTCTCAGCAAGATAGAGGATAATTTATGCTAGTATTTTCTATGGAAAAACACATGAAACTGACAAATCAAAATCGTCACATGTTGAATAAATGCACAGAAGGTACTAAAGAGCTCCATAGTATAGCCCAGTAGCCTTCACTATTTTTCAAGTGGGAGGCACTTCGACAAATAAATAACTACATTTTATCTAACTACATTGGAGAAAACAAATGAATTTATCAATTACATTTAAAAATGTGACAGCCACCTTAGTGTGAGAATTGCAAAACCCCTTTCTACAATTAATACAGAATAATCGCATGAAAAACGTTCTGCACATGTGCTCTCAGATCGACTGAGACAAATTTCACCTCCCTCCCTGCAAGAAAGGGGAGAATTTTGAGTGCAAATGCCCCTCCCCATCCTTCAATACATACATATCATTGTATGTATGTATGTATACATACATACCTCCCTATACCTTTCCTCCCTATTGAGCAGACACCTTCTCTCCCTCTCCCAGTCTCCCATACAAGGGAATCGATCAGAAGTGGCAATCCTAAATACACTTACTAGGGAGTAAGAGTCATTGAGCTCCTGATACTTGTTTTGGACTATCCATTCATAGGATTGTGCTGTAATAGTTCAATGGAAGAGGCGGGCTGGGAAGATGTTGAGGCTGGGTCCCACACCACGCAAGCGTCTTTTTTGCTGTTTACCAAGTTCCTTTGGATCATCATCTTTTTCCATTATTTTCAATGCAAATTCAATTACATAAAAACATTAAAAGATTACAGTTTTCTAATATCATCATTGATTGTAGAGGTATTATAGTGACAACAGCTTTAAAGTAAAATGTTCATCATTCCAACCCATTCTCTCCATCCCGCTTTTTAATGTAGCATGATTTCCCTTATTTCTCTCCCTGCCCACCCACCTACATCCACCCCTCTCTTTGCATGTCTGCAAGTCTCTTTGCCTGCCTCCTGATTCTGGCTACCTGAACCCTGGCTGGCTTCACTGCTTCGCTGCATTTTTCTCTCTTTCAACAACAAAAAAATCCCTTTACACATTTTCAGAGGGAGAGAAAGAGAGACAGAGAAACCACAGTAGTCTGCAATAAGGCGGACAGTAGAAAAGGTTTGATACAGAACCACAACAAAACCTGTAGAAATTGATTGTCATGGTGTACAAAAGAAAAGCAGCACTCTCCTTTCAAAAACATAAATGGCAAAGAGCTGAAGGGAGACATTAATAATGCTTTCTAGTCTGATTTGACTGTGAGTTCTTTGAACAGAAACGGAACCCTAAGCCACACTGAACTAGCTCTCAATTTTCTCTTTCTTCCTGCCCAGACTGGTGAGTTGCTAGAAGCAGCCCTTGCTGTCTTGCAGCATGCCAGTCCCTGGATGCAAAGGAGCGGGTGCAATGACCACCCCTTTCCCAGGCATGCATGGGGAATGGAAAGGGCCACCCACATAGCCCTTTGCCCTACGGCAGCTTTCTCTCTGGGCAGGGCAGCCTGCAGCAGACGGGGCAGCTTAGTAGGTGGCAGGCAGGAGGAGGTGGCTGAAATACAGGCATTGGCAGCAAAGGGTTGGCAGCAGCGTTGCCTCAAGCTCGATGTTGCTGGGATAGGGAGGCAGCATCATTTGGGCCAGCTGGTCAGGGAGAGGGAAAGCAAAGGAAGGGGTCACACTCAGACTGTTTGGAAGGCACCCAAGGCAACGTGCCTTGCAGTGAAGACCCTGGCATAGCCCCAGCCAGTGCTGTCACTCCAGGTGGTGCAGGTGGAGGAGTTCCCCACACAAACATGGTGGGCTCTAATCTGCCCGGGCGGGGGGGGGGGTCCCAATTGGCCAAGGTTGCTCCTTGAGTGAGGACACTCCCTGCTTGTGCGCCTGTCCACAAATGGAGAGGGAAGCAGAGCAGAGTAGTGGTACGTGGCCGGCCTGGCTGGGGCTAGCCCGCATGGCCCCACAGCCTGCCCTACGTGTTCATGCTGTGGGGGACGTGAGGCATGTGTGCCCACCTAGTGAATGTTGCCATCTCAGAATTTGTACTGACTCTGAGCCATCTGGGGACAGGCTACAAATATGAATGAAGGAATGAATCAAGAGGCAGTTTTTAGATTACTTGCATTTCTAAGGTGAGCAGCATCCGGTCCTGACGATTTGCCAGCTCCAAAGTCGTGCAGCTGCCTTGTTTGTCACCTCTACTCGGTAGACTTCTTTTGATGTATTACCCCAGGGGGAAATGGTTCAGGTGTTGATCACTCCCTCCCCGCCTCCCTCTCCAACCTTCTTTGCAAAAAGATGGATAAGGGGGAAATCATTTCTCTCTGCAATTACCCTGTTTTCATTCAGTGTCCTTTTGCTGTCTTGCGTCCTAGGATGAACTACAGTTTCTGTGTCTGGCTTTCTGGTTCATTTAGGACTTCTTTTTCTTTACTGTTTCCCTTTATATTTGTAGCAATTTCCCCTTTAGATTCTTTCTTGACTTGGCTTGTTGGAGATTTACATGACACACACTTATGTGGGTGGTAAGAGAGGGTGGGAGAATTGATCTTTCTCTTGAAATATTTACTGCCAGATGCCACTCACTCTTTCCATATTGATTTCACTTTACATGATGAATTATGAACAGGTTGAGAACAGGCATGAGAACGGTGAGCCGTTGCCCTCCTCAGTCTTGCCTGTATTTACTCCATTAAAATCTATGGGACATGTATCATAAGATATGGGTGTCTTCTGGGTCCAAAACTGAGGGACAGATTGCAATTCGACAGCTAGTAAGCATGAAGTATATTAAGCAGCATGTGTTATTTTGCATCTAGAATGGCTGACACGTTTTTACTGCCTGGGAAACCTACTGACATTTACATTAAAAATGTAGTTAGGGATAGATTTTGCTCAAACAAAAAATGGGAGGACTGCATTTCAATTGATGAATAAATCCCAAAACCGTTCTGTGAAGAATACAGGTGTATACTTAATAAATTGATAGATAATTTATGCTATGTCTGTGCTGCCACAAGGCTGGGTTGGACTTTTAAGTTAAGTAAACTACAGAGTCAAGGACCAAAGAAACATGGATCTCTGATTACTGAAGATTTATTTATTTATATATTTATATATTTAATAAAAGCTTTTCTATCCTGTCCCCTACAGAACATCTTGGGATAGCTTACAATTATTTGTTCATTCTTCTCCTTGAACTGGGTTTATGGCATCCTGACACTAGTCATGGAATGAAAACCATATTACCATCTATTAAAACAGTAGTACAAATGTACAAAGAGTAATGAACCTCAGAAGCTCAGAACAGGCAAAACAGCACTGGCTGGACTAGAGTAAAAACTGCTGCAGGTTATATGTGTGCTATCTGATTTATTTGCAAAGATGTGGAACCCTTTAACAGGGGTTAGAATGGGCCTTTGTGTGTTTTAATCTGTCTTGAATATATGTAGTGATGGATCTTTATTTGACTGTAGATTACCTAATCTTTACATGTTATCTATATACCTGAGGGATCACTGATCTTGATGCCATATAAGTGTATAGATTCTGGGTTGTTCCATGGAATGCTCTTTTCTTTAAGCAAAAGAATACCATTGTTGGTTAGTCATCTCCAGACGATGCCTACAGAGCCAATGTTCTTGAAATCCCAACTCAAAGGAAGTTGTGATTGAAGAGCACCAACTTTCATTTTCGTTATATTGTGCATTTTGTATGTTGTAAAGTTAAAATATAAAATGATAGAGATGGAAGATATGGAGATTTTAAGAGCAAACACTACTTCACATAGCGCATAGCTAAAAAGACTGCTGTTGTAAATGATGGAGAAGAAGGCAATCACATAAAAAAACGAGTGCCTCAGCCTCTTTCTAGGCTTGCTTCAGAAACTGATGGTTCCCCTTGTGCAAGCTGTCCCTTTCGTTAGATCTAGAGAAGGTGTGGCAGGAGCAGCGCAGGGTGCTGTCCGACTGGCATGGTAAGGGTGTCATATGATGTCGTTGTTTCATGAAAGGTTGTCACCTCATCTTAACTACACGATCAACATAATGTAATTCTCCATGCCTTTCGCCCTTTCAAATAATTGTGATTATTTCATTTTGGTGTGATGTTTTAATAAATAAAACTAGGAGGGATTTATATCACAAAAGTGTATTGTGTTTTCAGGAGATACAATGTAACTTTCTAGGTTTGGGGAGGAGCTACATAAGGAAATACAAGGGTGTTAACAACTTATTTCATCTGTCTGTGGGTGGGGGAAGAAATTTTCTCAATGTATCTTTTGTATCCCTATGCTTCCTGAATTTAAAAAATAGTACCGATTCAAGAAGAAATTGCCAGGAAAAACGGTACCAATGCAAGTGTTTGAGTGAAGCAACATAGCCAATTGTGTCAGAATTTCATGAAAGCAACTTTCAATAAAGTTAAATAATAGAGACAGACAGTTATAAAAACATAGTAAATAACAAACGTGGGGAATTATCAGCACAAGAGTGCATATAAAAATAGATTGCACCATTTTCAAGCCAGCTCTCTAGCTTTTATGAATTTAAGATATTCCTATAAGGGATTTATTAGCCATGTAGGCCATTCTATTCTGATAGCAGAAAGAGAATGATCTATACATTGGAAAATAGTTCATTAAACCTAGTGACATATTTACCTCTTCAATGCAGGAATATATTTTGCTTTCCATGCTGAACTATATAATACGAAGTATTCAGCTATGCCATTGCCATATATTTGTCTTTATTTGTTGGGGCACAATACTATGCATATGTGGATGGAGAAAGATCCTCCATCTTCCAGCATGCCCCAACCAGGCATGCTTGAAGTTATAGGTCTTTTTTCTGTCTAAACATGCACAGGATTGCACCCTTAGTTACTTTTTCCTGCTCTTCTTCCATGGAGCTAAGACCATCTTATGAATGTAGGTAGCATCCTGTCCAGGCATTACAGCCCTGGAACCACCTCAAGTGTCTTCAGCCAATCATCTGGACATGCATTCATTAGCTGGCAAAATGCTTGTGTTAAGCAAGGACTCCTGAAGAAAGGGGGAAGAGGGAGATGGATCCACCTTGAGGTTAAGAAATAAGAAAAAAAAAAAAGCATTCCCATCAGGGCCTATCTGATCTAGCATGCTGTTCACACAGTGGACAACCAGCTGCTCATGGGATCCCACAAATGGGATATGTGTACAGCAGAACCATTGAGTGCCCTTCTGGTGTGCTATGCTTTGGGAGAAGAGCTTTGCTATGGAGAAAGAAGAAGAGCTGGATGGAATGGACAGATAATGTGTGGAGAGAGAGAGAGAGAGAGAGAGAGAGAGTTGGAGCTGAGAGTGGAGACACCAAATGCTGAACAGTTATCCTCTAGTTCTTCTATTATATAATATTCATGAAGTCTATTTATATTGATTTTGTTTCTACTTAACAGCCTGGTCCTTTGGGCTCTTGTAAGCTGAAAAAGCACAAGTAAGCATTACATTCAAGTTTGCCCCATTTTCCACTGACTGACCCCCATCCTTGGTGCCGACTAAAATGTTCCAGAAGTGGTAGCATAAGGAAGTAGGAACAACCAAGAATTGTGGCCTATTGTCTGGGATGATCCTGCCCCTGTCACTGCCTTTCAAATTTCCTTGTCAGCAACACCTGAGGAAATTGGAACTAGCTAAGGTTATGTGTGCTCCTGAAATGGATCTGGGCTGCAAGAGGAGGCTTGAAATCTAAACAAATTGTCATTTGGTGTAAATATGGATACCTAGACCAGAAAGAGCAAGGCTTGCTCTCGGCCCATACCATGTGCATTAGGTATAGCCAGTCTCTGAACATTAAGTATGGAAGACTCCTTTGACCATCAAGTGGTATCACAGACATGGGACAGCCTCCTTAAATCTCATTGGCCTGCACTGGACAATAGATAAGTTGACTTTCTCTAATACTAAGAAGTTGGTCGTTCATGTGCCACATATTTTAGCCAAATGGATGAACATCACTTTAGCATTATGTCAAGGAGAATGCATGCTTCTAGATAAATATTCTTGGTTGGTTGGTTAAAATTCCTGCCCTCTTGTTTCTCATGAGGTATTCACTCAGGCACTGGATAAATCAGAGATGTACTTGTGCTATTTTGCTAGATTTTCAGTAGCTGTATTAATTACTTCAGTGGTATTTTCAGCATATTCGTTTATGCTTTCACAAACTACAGAGTTTGACCAAATGTTTCTAGAACTTTCCACTGACAAGTTTGTTCACTGCTGCATAGGTTTCTATGCACTATTATATTCTGAATTTCCTAATAAATAGCTTTTCAAATGCTCACAGCTTCAAGGGAAAGAAAAGCAACTACAGATGGATCTACTTAGTGTAGCACTTTGTTTTTTCATTCAAGCCCAATAGATGTTGCAAAGAAAGAAAAGTCCTCATATGAAACACTCTGCAAAATATGTTGATGTGACTGATTTCTCAATATGCAAAACTTTTAGTAACATGGCCTTGAGTTACTTCTATATTTATTTTTTTTAAAGAACAAGACTGACATCTAGTGTGGAAAAGCCACTTAGCAATGGCTGATTCCTTGCTTGTGAAACCATGTAATTTCCTTTCTTTGGAATTCTGTGATAAAGATTAGCTATAATGTGACATTGTTATAGATCCAAAAGAAATACCATAATTTTAGAAATGGTGGCTGCAATCATGCATGCAGTTCTGGGCAGCATAATAGTATCCAGCTAGGGAAAGTCTCTGTTCCATGAATAGCAGCACAAAATGAAAAATCAGCAAGTGAAGAGAACGCTTTTCTGGTCTTTGGGGGACATTTGGTGCAAAATTGGGGGGGCATTTTGAACCCGTTGCTTTTCATGTGTTGTATTATGAGCTCTATCAAGGGCTGGGAGGTAAAAATGCATGTTTCAGCAAAACAGAATGCTATGTTTACCTTTGAAGTGAAGGTTCAGATCGTGTGCTGTCCACTACAACTGTGGGGAAGGGGGAGGTCAAATGAATCTTCATCCACACATGAGCAAACAGCTTTATTAAAAGAGCTTCATGGATTGGCACTGGCTGAACCATAGGGTTGCCATGCCTATGTCTCCTCTTTCACAGAGGACAGTCCTCTCTTCTGAAATCATCCTCTATCTGTAAGCAATAATAGTTCAGATTAAAGATAAAGAGTCATCAAAAAAAGAGTCTCAGAACTGGACAGCAGACTGAGCAAGGTGCACGGTCACCCAGCACACTCTTCCACATGCTGGTGAGATACAATTGAATGTCTGTTATCGCTATGTGCACTTTAGAATCAAGATGGGAAATCTGTAAAGCGGGTGATCTAAAGATCAGAAGTGCACCTACTGAAATGGCTTTGAACTTGAGTGTTGTCCTAAAATCGAACCTGCTGCAGCCTCTTCTCCATGGCTCATGCTAGCAAGCATTAGCAAGAGAATGAGTGGTTTTAAAGTGATTTGCCACAACACTTTGCCCGTTTTTGTTTATACATTCTCCTCATAACAAGGATGCATGGCAACAGCTAACTTTCTGGATATTGGAGCTTATTTAACCTTTTATTTTTTTTAAATCCAGCTTTCAGTCATCTTCCAGTTCGATTTCTGTTCCGCTGGTACCTACGGCCTTGTGGCCTTGTGATAACTGAATTCTTTGAGGAATTGTATCTTCAGGTTCCATTCAAATTGCATGTCCAGGTTCAGTGTGCACAAACGGGATAGACCTTCCCCCTAGATCACAACACATGTGACAGCCTAAGTGATGTACTATTCTAAGTGATGTACTAGCAGCCTCAGTCTAATTGTATAATTAAGTTAGCCTTACTCCACCAAGACAGAAGCTCTTACCAATCAGGGTTTGTGTCTGCATGGAGGGATCCCTGAGCACACATCTGTGCATGTCTGGCTAATTAATGGCTAATGATGATTGTGCACAAGAGGTTGACCAGGAAGGCTATTTATGAATTGCCCCCAAAGAGGAAAAACATCACCCCAAAGAGGTCAAAGGGGGACAGTTGTTTGCACAGAATTTCTATATGCTCACTGAGTTGTCAAGACACAAATCAAGGTGCAATAAGTATAATTTAAATAAGAATTACAGCAAATCTCACCACAGTGCAGAAGACTCACCAGGTGACCTGCACACCTCCTGTCCAGTCTGCTGTCCAGACTGTCAGTTAGCAAACATTTTTGTAGGTCATTACCTTTTAGTGGATTTTAACTAGACAGGCCTTCAAATAGAGAACACCTGCAAACTGAGGATGATTCTCTGGAAGCAATTCAAATAGAGAACTCACCTCTGTAAAATAGGCCACCTGACCACCTTGTTTCATTCATTCAAGGGAGCTTGAAGCTTTATAATATTTGCTTTGCAAACAAGTACCATTGAATAACAAAACTAATTAGAAGAATTTACAATGTCCTTTAAAAATTACTTTACATGAACTTAATGCTGCTAATATTACCAACTACTTTTAGCCAAAGAGAGAGGTAGTACCTTTCACTGTTAAGTAGTGGAGCAAAGTTTAAAAGCTATACCTTCTTCTCATTTTCTGGCTGCGTATTTTGCTGCATACTATGTGGTTAAAGAGACTATAAGGGCTGCACATAATAAATAAAGATTCTTCTGAGGAAAGACAGAACCTTATTGGTGGGCCCACCCAAGTTACTTCCGTTCTGTCTCCCTTTCTTGGTTCTTTTTCTTTGCTTAAAAAGCACAAGGGCTCCTGAAATAGGTCCATCCATTCCTGTGTCACAAATATGAGGGGTCTTCAAAAAGTTTCCACACTTTTATATTTTATATTTTATAAATATATTTTATATATTTTTGGCTGATGGCATTAAAAAGTTGGTACAGCTCTGGGAAAAATGCATCGCAAAGGAAGGTGACTATGTAGACAAATGATGCGATTTGTTTTTGAAATTCTTAATAAATAGAGTTTTAAAAAGTGCGGGCACTTTTTGAAGACCCCTTGTACATTCTGGAGGCTTGTTATGGTCACAGCTGGACAATAGTGTTTTGTTCATACACATCATTGGTGATGGAAACAGCCTGACAAACACAGTTTTGTTCCAATTAGCATTTGGGTTTTGTTTTATGTAAAACATACCAGATATACAGAGTATTCAGAAAAAATATGAAAAGAACCTCCATTATTTGCACAATCAGCTATTGACGGTTAATTACGGAAAGCTGTGGCACAGACTCTGCCACATCCTGTGATCTGTCTGGGAACTGGTGGGCAGTAATGTTGATACCGTGGGGCTTCCTAGAGTCTGCCTGCATTGCCATTTGCCTGGGCATGCTACTGTGGATGTGATCCACCTTGGATCATGCACAAACGGTGCTTATATGACCAGCACTTTAATTCCGATTAATTTTTTACGAACACATTTCTATGCAAGAGCTCAGCTTAAGGGGCATAGAATCATTCTGTTAAATGTTCTGCTGGTGAATCAACAACTAGTTTATAGGTAGTGGGACTTAAAGTCATTTCATTAAAATGTTCACTTTTTCTACTGCAAAAAGCCTTAGTATTGCTGGAGCCTCAATATTATTACAGCACTTCACACTTTGCTTATTAGTAGCTGGAATACAAAGTGCTTACTGTGTTATATATCACTTTGGTTGGGTTCAGATTTAGGCCCATGCAACTGAGCTGATGGAAGCCACTGCTTTCCTTTCAGGTTCCTCTACCAAAAAAGTATAGAGAGTCAGGGGACACTGCTGGATAGGGTAGGTGATGGTGCAGGAGATCAAGGGAGGAATTCAGGTCGAGGTCCACTCACAGAAGTTACCTCTGCCAAATTGGGTGCCCATTTTCCCCTCAGCCATCCACAGCAGACCCTACCCACTTCAGCGGGATCCCTCAACCCTCTGTGGCGCATGTGTAGGAGACAGTAGCCCTGTACTCTTTCAGTGAAGTAGAACGTAACATTTCCTATTCATTGCGTATTAGGTCAGTGATGGTTTTGATGATATGAAACTTGGGAGGAATGTGAGCAATATGTCCAACTCCCTTCTGACATGTGAGGAGACACCCTCAGTTCAAATATCTTCTGTCACATGTGCTTTCCTGCAACATTTACCTGTGTTGACCTTCCTTTGTTGGTGCAATCAATTGTTTTGCAGACTTGGGATTGTGACTGACGCTTACCAAGAGTTTTCTTTTTTAAGTGCAGATGGGACTCATCTGAAGAAACAACACCAAAAACAGGCTATGCTTAATTGTCTGTAAGAAGGATAAGAAGCAGAGAAACAGTGCACGTGGAGCAAACTTTGAAGTCACATATACATTCATATCCTACTTTAAGAGAGCAAAAGAGGCTTCTTGAGTCTCCTGAGGGCCTGCCATGTATAACTGTTTATTGCCTGAATAGCTCAGAGCTTTAACTATATGCCCAGAACCATTCTGCAAAGCAGAAGATTGGCCTGAACATGGTGGCAGTCAAAAATAATAAAGGCACAGGACTTATGTGTACTGGCTTTTACCCATGGGGCCTGTCAACATCCAACACAGCTCCAAAAGGATACTGTAGGGTAGGAAAAAGTACAAAAAGGAGCAGCTCCCCTTGAAGTAATGTTTACAATGTCTGGGACTGTTTACTTTACAAAAGAGGCAAGAAAGGTGACATATCCTAGAGATGTACAACAGTATGTGTGGTTTGGAGAAAGTGGATAGAGGTTATTCAGGGTTATTCAATGAAGCTGGTTGGTAGAAGACAAATAACAGTATTTCTTCACACAGTCTATAGTTAAACAATGGAATCCATTATCACAAGATGTATGAATGGCTACCAATATGGATAGCTCTAAAAGGAGATTGGACAAACCAAGAAGGATCTACCAGTATAAATGGATCTATAAATGGATCTACCAGTATCAGAAGCAGTATGCTCATGTACACCAGTTACTGTGGAGCAAGAGGGGGAGGGTGCTATTACACCTGGATCCTACTTGTGGGATTCCCAAAGACATTTTGGTAGTCCACTGTGTGAACAAAATGCTGGAACAGATGGACCTTTTTAATGGTTCTTCTTATTTTCTAAACCCAGTATAAAGAAAGGGCACAGCTTCTGTCCCCCTTACATCTGTAATGTGCTTGGCTCAATACAAAGTAAGCAAAAGTAAACCTTGTTGTGGTTAGTCGCGAAGTCATGTCCGACATCGCGACCCCATGGACAACATTCCTCCAGGCCTTCCTGTCCTCCACCATCCCCCGGAGTCCACTCAAGCTCACACTGACTGCTTCAGTGACTCCATCTAGCCACCTCATTCTCTGCAGTCCCATTCTTCTTTTGCCATCTATTGTTCCCAGCATTAGGCTCTTCTGCAGTGAGTCCTTCCTTCTCAAAATTGTCAAATAGTTGGCTGTCAAATAGTTTATCGCCAAACTCTTCCAGGGCCTTTTGATCACAGTCTCTCAAGGGAAAGGGTCCCTGGAAGTGGCTTCTATTGAATGCAAGACATTCCAAATAACCCTATAGGAATGTTAGATGGCTATATTGCAGAGGATGATGTTTTGAATCTTTACAAACTGTATTTCAGTTCCCAACACATTGGGCTTAACTGCTGTCCTTTGGAGTGAAGAATCTCTAATTTTTAGAAGAGAACCTAAAGAATTTACTCAAAACATCTCAAGAACCAAATATAAGAAAACATTAGACCTCCTAGAAATTTGGTTTTCTTGACTTTCAAGAGTCTCATCCTTCTTGAAGAAAATATTATCCAACTATAGCGATTGTAAGATGTATTTATTTCCCCTGTAAAGCACATCCACACACAAGATCCACAAGTTAATAATATTGATCAATACTTTTCCACAATCCTACATGTTGAAGGGAGAATTTAAATAGCTGTAATCCAATATTTTGTACTGACTACCTGTAATTTTAGGGTGCATTGAATTCTTCTGGTTGTTTTTACTGCTGCCAATCTACCAGAGTAATGGAAACCACTAGAAGCACAGATTGCTCTCCCCAGCTCCTGTAGCAAATGCTGAGTGTAGGTTACTGTTGAACTATGGGAATGTGGTTATCGGTTGTCTGAACTATGCTCAGAAGCCATGGCTTGTTAACCACTTACGATTCATGAAGAGAACCCACTGTTCATTGTTGGGTTGTTGTTCTGGTATCTTATTTTGGCAAGATTTAGACAACACAATGATTCACATTTCAGCAACAATGTTGGCTCGGTGACAACCCACATTCATGGGCATGTCGATTCTCATATTATCTAACTCCAGTTAAAGATAAGATTTATTTGAGAGAAATTGAGAGCAACCCCAATTCTAAACTGAAAAAAATATATAATATACATCCTAGGTTCATTCAGTTTTTGATTTGGGTAAAAAAGGGCTTCCCATTAGTTATAAGTCACAGGACTGGAAAAGTACCATAGATTAGAAGAGCTTTGCTCTAATGGAGCAGCACAAAGCTACCCTGTATACCAGAAAATTAAGCCCCTCATTTCTGAATTTCCCATTTTTAAAAGAGTAAATCACAGTGTGCTTATGAGTACAAGGGGGTCCTTGGAGAGGCAGCTCTGTTAATAAGAGGAAATGACATTCTTTTTGCAAATACATTATAAAAGAGTCTTATTCAAATACAAAGAGGGATATTCATATATTTAACTGCTTGCTTTTTAGCACAGCAAGACCAGTGATTTGCATTTGTACATATTTGGTCAGTGGCCTGATTCACCCACCCCTATTAAATATAGTGGAATTAATTATTCATATAGATTTTGTTTTTAAACATTTACCATACTCCAAGACTTTGAAGAAGAAGTTTTATTTTTATATAAGTTATAAATACAAAATAGTGCAGATTAAAAAGCAAATGCAATTTTAACTCCAAACAAGAAAAATAATCCAGAACTTCTGAATCAAAAAGTCTGTATCATTTCCAGAAAAAGGAAGCTGGGATAATCCAGAGATAGGGCTGCTTAATTCCTGTTCCAATCACTGAAATATTGACTTTTCCTATCATTGTATTTCATTGATCTCTATGGAATTTAGGCATGCTTAACTTTCTCCAGACTGTTCTTTGTTTTTGAAACATCTCTGGAACAGAGGGGCTTTTCAGTTATAGACCAGCAACCAAGAAGTCCTTTGCATGGGGCAGTTCATATGCTCAGAAATCTTCCACACAGAGCGGCCTTGTGAATGCAGCCATGAGGAAAAAATAATGTATGACCTGTCTGGCATGAACCTATGGAAAACTGTCTCTTCTCAGGGATGATTCATTTGATTGGAGCAGATGAAAAATATGTCATCACACTCATGTAACCCATTGTGCTGCTCAGGCTGCTTCATGGTGGCTCCCACATTACTTCTTCGAGACAGCTGGAAGTATTCACAAATAAAATAATAATAAGCACCATAATGGCTCTTTACAGTCCATGGAACTCTATTTCAGAACTCATTAAAATGAGGTTTAAAGAATACATAAAACATTGATTGCTTCACATACCCCTGGAAAATCTCTTTTGCCCCATCCTCAGAAGAACTATGACATAGGAAGCTCAGCCATGTTCCAGATTTTACAGGGATTACAAAGCTTTGGGGCTTCCTTCCCTGAAGCACTGTAGGAAAAAAACACAAATATTTCAATTTTGCTAAAGTAAGCGCATGGTTGGCTTCCTGGATAATTTGCTTTGCTCCATTTATTTTCAGATTATGTCAGGAAGGTCTATGCTGAGATGAAAAATGCAATCACACTATTACACTTCTAACACATTTCCAAAATGCACTCTCTTTGCTTGACCATTGCTTTTTTTGAACATACCATGCCTTTTTACACAGATTCCCAGCAGCAAATTTAGTAGAGGCTTTTCATAGGGTGTGATGGTAACAATTTAAGAGGTTTTTGTGCTAAGTTTACATTAGACCAAAATGGTTGGCTTCCTGGAAGCCAGGTGCAACCCATCAATTGTCCTCAATAGGAAGCCAAGGTGGGAGCCAAAGGATATAAGGGGAAGCTGGAGCATGTAAGTCTGAAACTTGCTCGAGAAATTGATCCAGTGCAAGGGAGTTAATCCACTGTAGTTGAGAAGTGCACAACTTTCAAACACATACTTACATTTTTAATAAATAAAAAGTAATCTTCAAGTGTAAGGCAGGCTATACATTTAGATAAAGAAATATTTTATCTGTTTCACTTACCTCCTAAATATGAGGCCTCTCTTACTCCCATTATTAAAACTTATCTAAGCAGAGCTCCTCAGTTTGTAACGATGGGAAAAGGCATCACTCCTGAGTTTGATTCATTTTATGCTAACACATCTGTGTGCCTCACAGCATGCTATTAAAACCAAAACAAAACATAGGGCATCACCCTATGACTTTCCAACATTGTCTGAGAGATTATAGGATTATTTTGAGTCCCAGATCTGAGATTGTATGACCACAGAGCTGGAACATGAAAGACAGATCACCACCCCACTCCAACCCCCTTAAAGGGACAGTAGAATTGCACCCGCACACACACACGCACACACACACACACGGTTGACTTACTGGTGCCTTTATCATCCACATGTGTGAAGCAGACATGAGCATTGGTATGCATTGATTATTAGGGATACTGAATAGCCACATTCCCAAGAAAGTAACCTCAAATTCTTATGCATCTCAGATTTAATAAAACTAATTCACTCTGCATATACTGCTTGTTTTTTGTTTCCTTTTTCATCTGTATACAATTCTTGAGACAACTGACCACAGTGTTTAATACCTTAATCTCACTGGGTTTTTTTCAGATGCTCTGAAAGCATGTGAAAGGCACAAGTCATGGAGTCCTTTAGCAAACATAAATATTAAGCTAATCAGGCCACTGGGAACTCATCCAATGCTGCCTTTTCATCAGGCTAAATGAGTAAAACAGTCATGGAGTAAGCCACCATGGAGTAAGTCTGGTCATGGATCTGTAACTTAGTTCTGCAGTAACATCAGGGTAGTCACTTATGCATCAACAAAAATAGACATGCATCATCAAAAAGGACAGAAAATACAGATTTTCCTAAAATAGGCATATTATTTCCTTTATTATATCCATTTATTGCTCAATACAAAGTTTTCTGGATGGCTTACAAAGATGAAACCCCTAAAATGCAATATGATAACATAAAAACACTAGCATATGAAAATATGCAAACAATGTTAAATAGTCAACAATAAGAATCTCGGGACCTATTTAAAAGCCTTATTATTTTTAATTAAATGTCTGGGAGGATAGGAAGATATTAACATGGGACTAACTATGTTGGTGCTGATGGACCTAACTGGACAGAGTTTTCCATAATCAGAGGACAACAACTGAGAAACCTCTCCCTTTTTACTATCTACTAATGTCTCGGGCTAGATGGAGACACTGAAGCAGTTAGTGTGAGCTTAAGTGGACTCCGGGGGATGGTGGAGGGCAGGAAGGCCTGGAGGAGTGTTGTCCATGGGGTTATGATGGGTTGGATGCAACTTCATGACTAGCAACAACAATCTCTCTTGGAGGAGATACGTAGAGGAGGGCCTCAATTTATGATCATAGCATATAGGTAGGTCAATAGTGGTTGTGGTGCTCCATCCTGACACACATTTTAATTCCTATTTTGAACTAATATTCATATTATTATGAAGACCATGTTCTCCCTTTTGGGTTTATCTGGGTCTTTCCCTATCTGTACTCCAGGATCTTCAGGGAAGCAATCCTTAACATCTCATCTCCTTCACAAGCACACTTGGTGGGAACATGGGAGAGGGCCTTCTTGGTGGCTGCCCCAAAGCTCTGGAATTTCCTTTGCAGAGAGGTCAGATTGGTGCCCTCCATGTTAAGCTTTCAGAGGGAGACAAGAACTGTTCTGCTCTGGCAGGCCTTCAGAAATAGTCTGCATTTGTGAGGTTGTGTTGGATGAACTCTGTTATTTATGCTGTTTTAATGTTGGTATGCTATATAATTTTAATATTCTAGTTGCTTTAATTATATTTTAAAATTTTCTATACCTCCATTAATGTTTTAACTGTATAAGTGTTTAATGTTGTAAGCTGCCTTATGGTTCACTTACTGGGAGTGGTGGAACATAAATAAATAATAGATTTATTTGTAATGTCTGTAATGTCGGGTGCATTGCCAGCCTGGGATTGCTAGTATTTAAATTATTCAGAAATCATCTAGCTTCTGGGATGAGCTGTGAGATAGCTAAATGGGTGGATGAGTCCGTATTTAGATGGTGCAATCAAAAGCAGTCTATGAAGAAATCTGGAAGAAATCAATCCATCAGCTGGGGATTGTGTGGCCTTTATGATGAAGGCCAAGTCAGCAGCAGAAGGGCCTGCATGAAAGGCCAGAGCCTGATCTCCTGGCCTAGGATTTCCTTCCTGTGGAGGACGTCTATGCACATGCATCCATACACACCTACACACCTGTCTAACCATCACGAAACACATAGCTGAATGACGTATGGGTGCAACAGCTGGCATGTCACTAGCTTGTATAGCACACTGTGCTTTTCATGTGGGAGAACAAAGAGGATTTGAAAAAGTGGGAGGATTAAGGTAGCAGCCAAACCAAAACTGTATGAGGAGCTGGAGAGGCTTCCAAGGTTGTCAGCTAGCCTATGTAAAGTATTCTGTACTCAGATATCGGGATTCAGTTATCAGAATTGCATTTTTTCAGTTCTCTGAAACATATGGCTTGGTGACTTGATTGAGTGATCTCCAGTGTCAGATCTGAACTTTTCTGATGGTAGACCTGCTCTCAGTCTTTGGCACAGTGAAGAAAGCAAAATGGGTGAGGCAACTATGCCAGTGGACATGCCCTGAGATGAGTCAGTGTAGCCACAACCCTTGGCATCTTCTGGCCTACAGCTGGCTCTGTAGGTTTGCCCCTACAGTTTGTCCCCTCTCCATGCACCTTAAACTGGCATTCTATCACTGAAAGGAAGACTTGCTGGAAAACAAACATCTTTAATGGAAAGTGTGAGGCAACCAAACATCATGGGGCAGGAGTGCCGCATGCTGGGTGTTGCAACAGAAAAGCCTTTCTAATGCCTCCTACCCAAGCTATCATACCCTGGAAGGCAAAAGGATGCACAAATGGGTTTCACAAGGTTGGTTGTTTGGTTCATTGGTTCATTAATTTATTTTATATAGCTTTTATATACCATCCAACTACTACAGTCTTGAGACTCTAGGTTACCACAGACGAGAATGGCCAGTTGCATATATATATGGGGAACAGAGTTGAAAGTATTCATTCCCTGGCTGTGTTTAAACCTGAAAGAAGGCATGGCAGATCAAATTGCTTAATCACATTTTCCTTGACTATTGCAATGAAAAACAAATGAGACCACTAACAACTTTATCAGTCCTGTCTAGAGAGACTGTGACCCTTGTTTAGGCTCCAATCTGCAACCCATTTGGAGAAAAGTTTTCTCAATTCCATCTTGATGTTCATCCGAACTCAAGATTATAGCAGACTGAGAGCGTTGTTTCACTCCTTTCATATGGAAATGTGTATTTTTTGTGCATGTTTTTCCAGATTTACACATCAACTGAGCACATCTTTGAAATGAATCCATTCTGTTCTTGTTGCTTAAAGCATATTTTGCTTATTTATCAAAAGTACACATTTTAACATGTATTTTCCAAATGTATGCATGGTATTGAACACAGTTCTCTTTTTTGTCTGCAAATCATACTGCAAGCTTGGAAGTTTATAGATTTTGTACACAGATTGTGTCAGGTCTGTTTTCAATCTGGAAAGCAGGAACTGTGTAAATCAAGATCAAAAATGAACTGAAACAAATTTTCCTGTATTCCTATTTGGATTTAAGATTATTGCCTGCTGAACTGAGGGAAAGAGACTCTGTGGAGAGGCTCTGGCCACTTCATTGCAGTGGCAGTTTGGCAACCTTTCCCTCCCATAGCATCAGTCTAACTTGGAAGCTACCTTCTGAAAATAGTCAATCCCTGTCAAGATAGGGGCATAGTTGGCCCACCAGCTTCAGGAGGTAGAAGGCATTTTGTGAGGCCACAGGAGCCTCGGGTGACGTAGATCACTCCAGAAAAATTCCTAAGCTAAGAACCTTCTTCTTTGGGAGAAGGACAACTCCATCCAGAGCAGGATCAAGACTTTTCATCCAGTCAGAAGAACCACCCACTAACAGTATCTGTATTGTCTGGAGTGCGTTTATTTATTAGTGCTCATGTGGTCCATTGCCACAGCCAGCTGGGGACTGAGCTCCAAAAGGCAAGCCACTATGTGGAATCCAAAGAGAGATGGCACTAGATGGCAGAACTTCCCTTTGAGCAGGCCAGGTTCCTGGTCAAGATAAATTTTTAATTAATATGGTGTCTTAAAGAATAAAATAAATGGAGGGCTGAAGTGTCTGATGGACTCAGGAGAGAGCTCCCCTGGCAGATTGGTACCCATGAGCACGATTGCTAGATAGATAGATAGATAGATAGATAGATAGATAGATAGAGGACCTGGGAATGAGCTCATTCCTGAACCAAAACATCACTGCTATCTCATCCATGTGAGAATTACAGCAAATTGATTTAAATGGAAGTACTTCCTAGTTGGACTGCAGGTGGCGCAGTGGTTTAAACCGCTGTGCTGCTGGGCTGGAAGATCGAAAGGTCACAGGTTCGAATTTGCACAATGGGGTGAGTTCCTGTTGTTCTGTCCCAGCTCCTGCCAACCTTGTAGTTCGAAAGCATGCGAGTAGATAAAAAGGTACCACTTCGGTGGGCAGGTAACAGCTTTCCGTGCACTTCGGTGTTTAGTCATGCCGGCCACATGACCACAGAAACTGTCTGAGGACAAACGCTGGCTCCCTCGGCTAGGAAAGATGAGTACTGCCCCTTAGAGTCAGGCATGACTGGACTTAACGTCAAGGGGAAACCTTTACCTTTACCTTTTTTTTACTTCCTAGTAGGGATACAATGCACTGAACTCAAAGCAGAACATCATGCAAGTATTTTAGGGAAATATTTTCCAGAAACATGGAGAGTAATAATTCAGGCAATGACTAGTGTGAAAAGAATGGCTAGAGCTGCACATTTGATGCAAGGAAAGTAATAACTTAGGAATGAATCTGACATTCAGAAGTTTTAGGTTTTGGCAGCACATCATATTTAGGCTGCTCTGTAGCTGAAGCACTCTCAGTTAATTACAGATCTACTATAGGATTACATAGATACATGTTGTGGCTTACTAAAAGCTTTCCAAGCACACAGGGAAAGAACCAAGCCCTTCAGTGTTAACAGCAGCCAATCTCAACAGGGAAAGGTCAGGAGTGTTTCAAAAGCTGAGTGAATCAGATGATGCAGTGATATAGAAACATACTGTCTTCTCTTTCCAGGCATATTATGGTTGGTCAGTATGTGAATAGAATGCTGAACTGCATGGGCCTTATTCTGATTCAGCATGGTGTAAGAATGACCCTGATATATCAAAGCCTATTCTGCTATGTCTGATGGGCCACAAATCTGCTTTACCAGATGTAGCGTCATTGGAAAAATGTAACTAGCAGAAGATTCCTAATTAGCATGCAAATGAACAAGTAGATACCTAAAGCAGCTTTCCCCAACCTTGTGCCTTCCAGACATATTTGAACTGAAACATCCAGAATTCCCAGTCAATGGCCCTGCAGGATGAGAATTCTGGGAGCTGCGATACAAACGCTTCAGAAGGCCACCAGGATGGTGACCTAAAGGATGTTACCATATGATGGTCTTCATATTCATCTATTTTCATACAACCTGTGTGATAATTATTCTAGTTACTTTTTCCACATCTTGCCTACAATACATTTCCTGTGAGCAAGGCCCATTCAACTCAGTAGCTTTGTATGAGATGGCACTACTGGAGGCCACTACTGTTTAGCCCCAGCAGGAGATGCCAGGAATTTTCTGATGATCCACATATGAACGTTTTCCTGACCTCACCAAAGGATATTGTTTTAATCTTGTGTGAATAGACCCCAACCTCACATCCTTGAATATTCTTGCTACAACTTCCACTGTCTAAAGTTAGCAAGATCAATGGTCAGGTATGGTGGGAATTGTAGTTCATCAATATCTACATACCCCAGGTTGAGAAAGATTTCTTTGAATTGCAGGTGTGCTATTTATGTATTTATTTCAGTGCCAGGAAAACCAGATGTGTTCATTTTTATAGATTTGGTCTTTGTGCCTCTCTGAAATCAGATCGTAAATATTGCAGGGCCAGCTGTGCCCTTCGGCAAAGTGGGGTATCTATCTTGGGTGGCATATACATACTTTGGGTTAACAAGTGGGAATGAGATCATGAAAGACAAAGTTCAAGGTGTCCACTGTGATAATTCCAAGTTAAATGAGCATGCTATCCCATTTCCAGTGTTGAAGTTATCAGTTTGGTTAGTTTCTGCATGTGGAGTGGGGAGAGTGGCTACTCTCTTGTCTTTTATCTCAGGCAGCAAGATGTTTTGGGACAGCTCCATATAACTGTGGTACCACCAAACCCTTTACTTTAACTGTGCTGCCTCCAGAGAATGATACAACCTTCTATGTTGGTACCCATCCAGTGAGGGCACTTCTTACATGGCAGCAGCTTCCATGGGACCATTCCAATCATATGATACACATGCAATTCACGTTTCTGGTCCAGAAGCAAGCAGTGTTGATCATGTGGTAGAACCACATTCTGACTTGTTGCAAAAAAACCAATAAAACCTTGGTGTTTAGCCATTCTGGAAGGATCAGAGGTTAAGGCTAGAATTAGTTCCCCAGTGTTCACAGTCTGCCAAACAGCTACTTAGTGAGAGCTTAGGTTTAGAAAAGCACTCTGGCTCTATCCCTAACTGCTCCCCATGCAGGTCATCAGATCCTAGTTAGGAATGATAACTTTGTGGAGCAAGTTCACTTTGCTTTAAAATAGAAAAGCTTTCAAATTAAGTTCCCACTTTATATCATTAGCTGTATCATTGTGAAAGTGGTAAATGCTTGCTGGATATTGACTTCTGCCTTTATGACACTAACCCCAAAAACTCAGGGAGAGAAAACCCACCTAGAAAGCTTCAGCTATTGGGTAATAAAGAAAATAATAATAATAATAATAATAATAATAATAATAATAATAATAATAATAATACTGCATAGCAATTTGGTCTTTGAGTCAGGCCATTATACCATTTTGTTGTATGATCTTAGATCCTGAAGATCCATCTCTTTCTTCTGACAGTAAGGACGGAAATGAATGTCAGGGAAATTTTCTTTTTTCATTTGGAACATAGAATAACAGGCAGATAAAGGATTGTGAAATTATTTAATTCAGGAAGATGTAAGGTAATATCTATTAGGTGAGTTGAATTCTGACACCTGTGTAACTAAACAATCACTTGAACCAAAGAGTTTTTATTAAAATTGATTAAATCCACAATCTCTAAGCATATTTATACAGAAATCAGTCAGTTCCAAAAGAGATAATTTCAATGTCATTGTGGTTTGCATTTCACTCTGCTCCAATGTCAGCTGGACTGTATCAGTGTAAATAAATCTGTTTTAAGCAGGGGTATTGCTAGGTTTGTGGCCCATATCCATAGAATACAAAGTTATATAAACTCTTCATATGATTATTTATATTTATATATTCACCAATAACCATTAGGATTTATTCGAACTTCACAAGAGGGAAAACCAGCCAATTCACTTATCATCCAGATAATTTCAAATAAAATAAATAAAACAGTTCATTGGCATCTTGGTTTGCAAACCAAGGGATTATTTTTTTCATCTCAACAGTCAAGAAGCAGAGAAAAGATTGGGATGTGATTTCTCCTTCACTACCATACTGTTGGATCAAATCGAGTAGGGCTTTGGATAGTTTCTTTGAAGACAGGATTTCTGAAGAGCTACATACGGGTTGACATATAAGACCTTTTATCACAGAATCAGTGGTCTGCCTCTTTATAAGGACACACCAGCAACCAAAATACATACCCATTCCTTTTGTTCTTGACACTGTTTCACTATGCACTGAAAAAGTCAAGTCTATCCACATCTTCTGCGTTCCCCTTACTCCCTTTTGATCCTTGATAAAACTCCTCCAGCAAACTAAGGTTTTCACTTTTAAAGGATATTCCCAACAGGAAATAGTTAATCATACACCCCAAAGAGGGTTCAATCTCAGAGTTCATCTCACAGCTCATAACCAGCTACTTCCTGTTCAGTTGCAGTTTTCTTGCTCAGAGGACATCACAGGCTCTTTTCCTAAGAACTCTTTTCTCAAGAGCTAGGTTGTTGAGTTCATACAAACTCTGTGAAGAACCTACACAACCCTTGTGCTGCATTTCAACAGATGTACTCTGGGATCACAGCAAACCCCCGAGGAAGACTTTGTCTGCAAGCATATATTTTCAGATAGACAATAATAGTGCATCACCACTTTTCACATTTTACTTTTTCTCTCGCGTAACTTTTGGAAATGCTACCTGAACTGTTCAAGGCAAGATGGTATCTATATTCCGACCTCCATCTTCCACCGAAGCATGTCTATCTGTCCCCCAACCACATCACCTGTTTCCTAATTAAGTACCCAAACCTGGTGTCACTTGCCCTCTGCTCCACACTCTCCCTTGCACTCTCTCTCCTTAACCAGTTGCTAGTTCCATTTGAAATCTGTGTGGAAATAGTAACTAAATTTTGAAATAGCTATATATTCAGTTACTTTAGTCCTTGGCTGATGTTCTTTACCTTTCCCCGCTTGTCCAGTTCCTGATGTAGTGCACCATGGGAAATAAAACATTCTGTAGAAAAATGTGGATTAAGAATTTGGAAGAAATCTATATTCATATCACAGAAAATGTTGTTCTAAGTACAACAGAAGCAGCAAAGCCAAACAGATGGACCATAGTCTTCTTCAACTGAGCTATTAAAAAAAGTTTAAATCTTTTTCCCTCCAGCAAGCATTACTCTTTGAAGGATTAAATACAGCTGCAGAAAAGAGGTCATAATACTCAATAGTATATCTAATGGGAAAACAGAGTAGGTTACATGTGGAATTTTACTTCAGCAAAGGTGCAAAACAAGACATAAACTAGTATGGTTGGAGATGTAGCTCAGGGGACTTTGTAGACAAGGTCTTTTCTGGTGAGTATAAAATATTTGTGATAACTACAGTTATCCTTATACCAGAAAACCATCCTTTCCTTTCTTTTGTAAATAAAGAAAAAGGGACCAAACAGTAAGAGTTACACTTCTATGTATGAAAGTTATGAGTGTTCAAAATCAATTCTATACAATGAATGATGGTGTGGTCAATATTCCGTATTTCAATTTTCTTATCAGTATTTTAGAACGCCCCATGTTGCAAACAAATTACTGAGGGGTAAACCATAGCCAAAAGAAACATTACTTTTCATTCAAAAGTGTCACCACCATGTTTGACTGCAACCTTCTAATACATAGGTTCCTTCATGCAAGAACTCACAAAGAAACTTTATAAATGTAATAGAGCAATTTATGGAGGACACACGTATCTGTGACTATTACATGATGCACCCTCTTTAAGACACAGTGTATTTTTAAGCACGAGATCCTGGAGACCTCTCAAGAAAGCGTGAGCCTTCTTATTTGAATAAATAATCAGGGTAGAGAAAGCACTTGTAAGATAGTAGCAAAAGAAGTAAGCATAGAATAACAAAAAGCTGGATAAGGGCTAAGTATTCCTATTTGCCCCTGAGCAATGCAGAGCTTTGCATAGCTGCACTCCCACTACATTGACCACACCTGCCACTATTCTGTTGCAGTAGCACAGAATAGGCTGTAATATTGCATCAAAGGTTAGCATTATGAGAACAAGCCACCACAAGTCTCAGGCTTGCACATGGCACCCCTGTATGGCCACAAGGATACAGGTTTGCTTCTGTGTTTAGATTAACTGCAGATAGTTGTGATGACTGAACTGGAACAAAACTGATTAATCTAAATGATGGTTTGTTCCAATAAGTCAATTTCAAAACATAGTTCAGAAAACTGGCTTGCATCCGCAAAATGCAGTAATGCTTAACCATATTTTAGGATTTGGATGATGTGCTGAACAGTATTTAATCTAAAATAGATATGGAAATTTCCAATCCTTCTCAACCACACCAGATGATGGAAAAGGGAGCACATGGGACTAAGGCTTTCTGCAGCTTGTTCTCATAAAGCTAAACTGTACTTCAGTGTTGTATCAAAATGCAGTTTTCCTGCTGGCTAAACCTTTAATTAGCATAAGCATTTTATTAACACCTACATACAAAAAGGAAAACATGGGGAAATGAAGGTAGCATAAGTAGCTAAGAAGCAACTTATTTTCAGAAAATTTTCAGTTGTCCCACAAATATAACAGAATTAGATACTTTTGGGTAACACAGTTTAAAGGAATTTTATTCACTTTATGTAATAATGCATTGGTAACATTTCTCAACAGGGTTTTCAATCCTCTTAAGAACAACACACACACACACACACACACACACACACACACACACACACACACATATACACTTCATTGTCCTCTGATAGGAACACCCAGAACACCCGCAAGAGAAATCCACTTCTGTGGCATTCCTAAAGACACACTGTGCAATAAACGAACAGCGTTCATGATAAATATGTACTGCTGCGAGATCCATAATATTATTGCTCAAGTGTGCTTAATTCTGGCAATTCAGTTGAACCAACAGTAAGGAGCCTTGGTTCTCCATATCCAAACATTACCACGGGATCAAACATAATTCGAATTGAAATTATGCTTTCCCAAATGTTTGTGCTGTTTGATTGCAAAGTGAAAGTTTCCATTTTGGGGCAATGTGAAAGGCTCCGTGAAATACCAACACCGTCCATCGGTGCTTCATAGATTTTTCATACATTTTTGCTCCTGCTCAGACAGCCATTCACTGCAGTCACATTCTGCTGCAACTTCAGCACTTTTTTTTGAAGGAGAGCCTCCCCCCACCAAAACAAGGATCCCTTAGTGAACATGGTAACACCAAGGCAGTACATAGCCATCAATAATTTCCACTGATATGAAATATAATTTCCCATCTCTGCGAATCATAGAACTTTTTCTGTTTGAACATATACAGGATTGTGTCTTTGCTATGCAACTTGGACTGAAAGTAAAACATACTGTATTTTGGGACCGGTTGTGCTGCCTGCATTTTTCAAGCAGGGTACCGTATTTTTTGCTCTATAAGATGCACTTTTCTCCCCTCAAAAGTAAGGGGAAATGTCTGTGTGTCTTATAGAGCGAATATGTGTGTGCAGTAAGTCTGTCAGATGTGCAGCCCATGGGGAAGTGATGGGGAATGTGCCTGTGATTATGTGCCCATTTGATTCAGAGTATTTTTTTCCTTGTTTTCCTCCTCTAAAAACTAGGTGCATCTTATGGTCAGGCGTGTCTTATAGAGCGAAAAATACAGTAATTCAAATAGTAGCAAAGTGCTATTTCTGTCAAGTGAGTAAATTAAGCATGTAACATGCAAACTGCACATGGCTCTGACATGGCACTGTCTCCACAAAAGAAGATTTGCACTAGTCTACATAGCAGAACAGAGCTAGTTATGCGGCACAAATTCCTCCATCTTTCTTAAGATTCAAAAGGGCCAGTATATAGGTGAACTGCATGCCTGGCACCTCCCTCATCACAGAATAAGGTGTGGCTTGGCCTCTTCTCCTTCAAACTTCAAAGGCTGCTATACTTTTATTGACACAAGAGAAAATAACAAACCATATTCATCATCATGGTATAAGCAAGGGCTGTCAGCTTCCTCCTAAATCACAGTGGACAAGCTGTGGCCCTCCAGACACTTTGGCTTACAATTTCCATCATCTGTCAGTATTGGCTGTGCTGATGAGAGCTGATGGGAGATGTAAGTCAAAACATCTGGAGAACCACAAAGAGATAGATGGGTCATAAATATAAACAATGAGACCTATACATGCTTAGTTTTATTTTATTATCTTTTTTAAAAAAATATTAATGCCAGTGTATCACCATGGTAAGGAAACACAAACTAAGCGTGAATAGCAACCAATGTCAAATGATATTAAAATATTTATTTTGAATGAAACATAACATTTCATTAACTCTTGAAACTTTATTGAAGTCTTGCTTATGAACGCTTTAAAGAAAGTTGCTACAGTCAATCCAGATTCTGGTAGAACTTGGCACATGAAGTACAATTTACCTGGCCATCCGTACTTCTCACTCACTTAAAACACTCATTCATACATACTTACATGATGCATATACATTGGGACTAAAGTCATGTATGGCCTAAAGCACATACAATATTTTGTTCTAAAAGTAGCATATTTCTACATCGGTAGCAAGTCCTCTGTATTTACAACTATGATCTTGCTCTGCAGATTGGGATTTGCTTGAGTATCACTTTTGTGAACACGCATTTAAAAGGATTAAGTTGTCAAGTTCTTTATCAAATCAGAAATATATCTACAGGAAGATCTGTATGATCATGTGCAAGTATTCTAAGGCAATAGTAGTAGTTGTTTCACAGGGCTTGTGCTGCCATTGTAATTATCTTTTTCACATGCTTAGAAAGCCTGTTCTTCTTAAGATGCAGCCAGGCATAGTGAGACATTCATGAACTTCAGGTCATTGGCTCAAAGGTCTAACACATCTTGGGTTATGGGGATTTGTTCATGGAATAGCACCATAGAAATGATCTTTGCCATCACAAAAAGTCTTATTTCTAGAAAGTAATTTCCCCCTTTTTCAGTTGCTTTGAAAATCTGGTTTTTGGAAACCACTTTTTATTTTTGATTGGTTTAAAGTAAAAAACAATAAGCTCATTCACAAATGTTTCCAAGGAAATGTGGATTAGCAGTTCATTACTACTGAAATGTAATCCTTAACTGGCATTTCAAATAATTTTTGTCCAGGTTTACATCTGTCGTCATGGGATAAAGGTCTGCAGCAGTCTTGTACAAGACCCATCCTCATATTGTCTAAAATGCAAGAGGTCTGCAGATACAAAGTCCTTCAGCAATAATAAACTCAGTATTTTCAGCCAGTGACAGTTCAATTTCTAGATGTACTTATAATTATGAATGTAAAAAGCTTTTGACATTCTAATGTTTTCCTATAATCAAAGATCTAATGATTTTGCAGACATAGTTTTCCAGGTTTTATGACATTAATATGTTGAAGAGAGAGATGAATTATGAGTATACAGCAATCTCAGAAGATCTTCCTTCCCTCTTTCTTGACGTGTCTTTGTATGCATTGCATCCTGGATACATCATCAGAGCAATTAGAATACGAAGGATATACCGACATCATTTGGAGACCATGACCTGCAGAAGGTGGGCAACTTTCCTCTCCCGAACACCGGTCGCTCGTCAAAAGGAAGAACAGTCTTCAGGGTCACTTCTCCTGAATGTAACTGGTTGAGTATGCAGTCAACTATGACACTTGTCAAGCTGTGAACAAAGCTTTTATAGTCTCCCTGGAAGCATGCAATGCCCCTTTGCTAGCTTTGCAGGACACCCACACATGGAGACCATACGTCATCACCATAATGTCTGTTCCTCTAGAACAGGAGTATATTTAACAGTGAGATGTTTCAGATTTCCTTCAGCTTGAACTCAAAAAATGTTTGTTAACTAATAAAGTCAGTAAAAGAAAAAACACCCAATTCTCTATCCATTGCAGTTGTTCTCTCTCTGTCTCATTTTGTGGCCTAAGGGAATTTGTGTTATTTCTTGGTGTGACCATTATCTTGATATTTTATACTTTTATATCGTATATGGAATCCCTTTTTATTGATCGTGTCATCTGTGTGAAAATGAAGTAAAATAGAGTCTCCTGCTGAATAAATTTCTTCTGGTGGCTGCAGGGAGAAGAAGAAGAAGGGAAGAAAGATTATGAAGTCTACTCTGGAAACAATAATTCATCAAGCTGTAGCAATTAACATGGTTGTCTTATTAGAGGATTTCTTATTTTATTCTCAATAAAAGAACCCACAACTGTTAATGCTATCACTGTCAACAGTTAACAAAATACTGCTTTTGGGAATGTTGGATTTTAAAGCTCAAAAGAATCATTAAACCATATTCTGCAAATCTCTTTTCATTCAACGCATTTTAATTCAGCTGTCTGCCCATAATGGGACTCTTTCTTTCCTTTTATATCATGACCCTTCCTCAAAGGTTAACAGTTCTGATCTTTTAAGCACCCTATTCAATGTAATTTTTGCATGGCCTTAATGAATCTCATCACTTGCTTCATTCCTGCATCTGTGCACTTGCTCCTCCAGACCCTAAGACTGAATGATGTGGCTCCTATTCTTCCGATATATAGCTAAAGTCCAGCTGCCTACCACTGTATTGTGCTACCCACATGACCTAGGGCATGGGCAAACTCCTCTCTCAGTGCCATCCACAGAATATATCCTTTGCTCATTTCAGTTCTTCTCTGGCACACGCTTTCCACTTGAAATAAAAGAACTCTCATCAGGAGTCCAAGTGTCTGCTAGAATGGAAAATTCATGTACTTAACTTTTTTGAAAGCATTATACTCAATCTTTTAAAGAAAAAATCCATAGTCCTTTTCAATTAAGTTTAGAATAAAAGATGTTAATTTAAAATGGATCTAATATGCCATGAACTACATCATTATAGAAGATGGAGATACCATATTTTCCCTTCAGGTTTCAGATTGCAACACTGACATAATGTTCAGCTGTTAAGGCACAATCCTGTGGCTTCCCAGGATAGCCAGGGTAGGGCTGTGAAGATCAGGATGGAACCTGGCACTGTTGTGCTCACCAAATTTCTTTCCTGCACTTGGCCCTTGCCAGGAAATATGCTGAACTGATCCCATATCCCTAAACACTTAGGAACACTATGGCTTCTTCATGCAAAGTATGCCAAGTATGCAATTCTTTGCACAAAGTACGCGAAGTCAGCAAGTCACATGTGCAGAAGCAGAACTTAGCTTGCACAGCTATGTTGGCTGCAAGTGTACAAGCTGGCCTTGCAGACTCTCGTGGACTTGCTTCCTGCTGGGTGTCCACACAAATGAGGTGGACTACGGGCAGAGAGAAAGGGGACTGGAGTCCAGGGAACCAAGGCAAGGAAATCACAGACTCCCACCCCTAAACCAGATTCCTCACACATTGCTAGTCTGGGGTGGGGAGCAAACAGAGCCCCAGCCCCAAGTACCAGTAACTTCAGGGCTGAAATTCTGAATGCAGAGTCCCCATCTCACACACCTCCCAGCCAGCATGAAAGGAACTGTGCCAGCGGCCCCTCTGAGGTCAAAAATTGGCCCTAAGAGAGGGCTAAACTGAGTGCTGGTGAGGAGGCCAGAAGGCTGGGGCAGATGGTTTATGCCCTCTCCAAATGGCACCCAAGCCTCCTTCCTTCCCACTCCACCGTACTTCATCTAGATGTCCAAAAATAACAGTCTAGATGGCACGCATGGCAGGAGTTGTGGGTCTACTATGCCTTGCACCCTGAGTGTACTTGAGACTCTACGTTTGAAGGCCTACATGCATCCAGGCCTACATTCAGGTTATTTGAGATACTGCTCCTTCACTTACTATTCGACCTTTGCACACTTTCAAGAAACAAAACAGTGCTGTCAAAGCTGGAGATGATCTAATTTATTCAGTTTTAACAAAGCACTAGAGTATGAAGACCAGAACACTGGCTACAGCCCAATGAAACCTCTGTACGGAGCACAAAAAGTGGAACTTGCATTTTCTTTTCCTAAATAGCAATAATTTCAGATTACTGAAGCCTGCTTTTTAAACTCCCCTGAGTTCAAAGTACAGTTTGTGGTAAAATATTATGTGTGGTGGAGTGTAATTTGCTAGAGAAAGGCAACCTAATCCCTGGTTGTACATGGACATCTCCATTACAGCCCCTGTGTTTCTCTGGAGTGCTTTAATAAATGCATTAACAAAAAGATTACATACTCCTGATCCACAAAACCGACCAAGCCTCAGTGCTGCTGTATCATGGCCATCAAAGACTTCTAGGTAGTCATAACCACAGTCTGCTTCTTCTTCCACCTCAAAGGTCTGAAAACTTAATTCGATCCGATAGCCACGATCTGATACTATTAGCCATTCACAGTCTGCTTGAACTGGATAGTTGTTGTCACCAAACTGAGCATGAGAGTAGAGATCTCTTGCCTTGCTTTCAGCTTTCAGACGACCGCCACACTCTGTGCAACATGAGAAAGGAAAACAAATACGTTTATTTCAGAGTATCTTTACACGGAATCGGATTTAATTTCCTACCATTATTGTCTCACAGTAGGAAGACTATCAGAAAGACCACTAGAGGTCAGTATAAACCAAGAAATTGACATAACTAGAAAGGCAAAACATTTGTGCAGGGATGAGGGTGACAGATAGACCAAAATATTTGACTGTGGCACTTTTTAAAAGAATTCTGATAGTTATCAGGATGCCTGGAGGATTTCATGTGCACCAGTAACAAGAGCTCATATCAGTCTCTATTTAAAAACATGTTGACTTCTTCAAGGCAGTCAATACTTCCAGATATTATTATTATTATTATTATTATTATTATTATTATTATTATTATTATTAGAACATTTCTAGAATATTGCTTAATGACAAATAATAAAAGGCACTGCAAATCACTGAATGAGGAATATATTCCTAAAATTTGTTCACATTTCTACTTTATGTAAATGCAGTCCAAATTAAAATTTGACTTGCAAAAGTTTTAAATATTTCTCATTTTTCAAATTATTCTCATACCTGTAGAGTGTGTAGCTTGGAAGCCTTTTCTCTGTACTGAAGCATCAGAGACAAACCGAAGGAACATTTTATTTCCAGTAGCAATAAGTGGATCTGGTATTTTATTTCCACATAAACGTCCAAGAATTGGTGACTTTTCAGTTTCTCCATCAAACACCTCTAAATGGTCGTAAGCACATTCCTGATGTTGTTCAATTTCAAACTCATTAAACACCTGAAAAGTTAATAAATTATGAACTCAAAAGTATAGGTAAATTCTGATTATGGACTATGATTGCTTGCTGCTGTGAAACACTTTAAACTTTGAAAAGTGGCATATTTTGGAAGTCAAATAACAAAAACAGAGAGTAAAGACAGTCCACTAAGCAGTGCTTCTATGCACTTGCTGTACATGCAGGCACCTTTTACAGCAAGGAGACCTGTGCAGTTTTCCTGTGCAAGTTCATTTGCCATGGCCCTAAACGGAGTGCTGAGCAGATTGCTCTCTCAATAGCTTTCAGAGTTGGCACAGTTGTTTTCACACTGAAGGGATTAGGGCATTTATGCCCAATAACTATCCATGGCAAAAGCAAGCTTATCCAAAAAAATACAAATGTTCCATTGAATTCACTCTTCTTGTTCAAGGGAGAATCTCACATTTTCCAGAAGATTTGAAATACAAGAGCAAGGGAATTAAAATAAGCAATGAATGGTAGTGATCTGAAACAACTACGAATGGTATTGTGGATTTATTTATTCATTTTCCATCAATGTTATAAAAAGGACATTATTTTTAAAAATAATTCCATGCCTATTCCAACTATGACAGATGCCTGGTTTGTAGAAACTTCAAAAACTTTGCTTCGGGTTTTTCCTTCCTTTTCTGTACTACATAACAAGTTATAAGGCATGAAGTATTTTCTAGGAAAGCAAGCTGAAAGAAGTAAAAGGCAATATTTAAAGGGAACGAAACCAAACAAGAGGCAAATGCAGAGCATGCAGAGTTGCGTCTGGGACAATAAAGCGGCTCTAATCTACTGAATCCCTAAAGGAAGCCAGCCAAAGCACAATGTGATGCCACTTAATATTAACAGCTGTCCTTGAGGAACTTCGTGTAGCTTAAGAGTTCATGTTTTGGCACTGGAGTAAGAATAGGCCAGATAATAGTAAGGCACTGCAAACTGAAACCCTGATGTACTTGGGGTTTTTTTTAAAGGAAAATCAGGCATTCTTAATAATACAAGGAAACTGCAGATGCACTATAAACAGCTGTGTAACTGTTCCAGTTGTTACTCATAAATTTTGTTCGTATGACTAAGCATTGTATTATTTGGTTTCTAGATTATCTCTTGGATACATAAAAACCTATATGTTTAATCACAAAGTCGTGTCCGACCCATCATGACCCCATGGACAACATTCCCCCAGGCTCTCTTGTCCTATACAAACTGGTTCAAACAGAACTAAAATCCATTCAAATTGGAAATTTCATTGGGTTGCATCCAGAATTGGTCATACTTGAGCAGATGCACTGAAATCAGTGGTGCTGAATTCGCTTTGATTTCAGTGGGTCAACTATATGTATGACTAAATCTGGATTCAGTCCATAGCATTTTTTCTAAGAGCTGTTTTTAACCTTACAGTGCAATCCTATGCATGCCAACACAGAAATCCAATTCAATTCAATGGCATTTATTCTGTGGAAAGCGTGTATTACATTGCAGCCTTATTGCACAATGTATTCCCATCTGTTCAGAAGTTGTTCTGTCAAGTTTGATGGGATTTTCTCCCAGATAATTATGTATAGGAGTGCAGCCTTAGTGTTTGAAATTTGGTAATTCCACACACACCCTACCTGACAATTATTCTTATTCTTAATACATTGCATTTTTCCTCTTCTGAGCAACCCAAAGGAGTTTACATAGTTCTCCACTCCATTACTATCCTCATAAAAAACCCTGTGAGGTTGGTCAAGCTGAAAGTCTGACTGGCCTAAAGTTTCATGATTGAGTGGAGACTAGAACCTGAACACATTTCCAATCCAGCCTTCTAACCACCATACCATACTGGCTCTCAGTTGCACTGCTCTAAGTTAGGTCTAGTTTTGTGAACAGTCATAAGATGCTGATACAATATTGTCTAAATTGCCTATATATTCAGTTTATAAGCTGAATACCTGGGAAAAACACTGGTTTAAAACATTTCATAAGATACAGATTTTATGCAAATAGCTCATTATCTGGATACCTTTCATGCAATTAAAAGGAGTAGTTAAAAGAAATCTATGTGCATTGGGATGTCACACTGTTAGAAGTTTTATTAGGATTCTGCCACAGCTGCATACACTGCCAAAGAAGGCAGAATTTTAAATTGAAAAATGGCTTGTCTCCTCAAGCAGACCAAGAAACTGGAACTGGAAAGAAGTATTTAAATACACACCCACGGCTCTCCCATATGAGCACATGTGGAATCAATTCAAACTGGTGGAGCATTCTTCTTGTTCCCCAGAAACTTTTGTCCCAGTGAAAACGGCTCAGTTCCCAGAGTCCTCATGACAGAATGAAGGTGCTTTTTTGTCACCATTGTTGCTACTGATACAAGGCCAGGTAAGTGTGATAGGCCGTGGGCAGGCTATACTCACAGGCAAAGTTTACAGGTTCATGAGGTAGCTGGGAGCAGGTGGATGGGCACCTCTGTATTCCAAATAAATCAGGAGAACAGCAAAGTCCAAGGTAACTTGGAAACAAACTATTTTCTGCTGAAAAAATAGCTTTGGTTGCAGCAACCAAAGCTAAATTGAGTGGGACAGGTTTCAATCATCACTCTATATTAACTAGTGAAAAACAATACTTTCCAGCAGCATTAGAAAGCTAATCAATAAAAATCACAAATAAATTAAAAACAAGGATTATATACCACTAATATTTCTAACATCAGTATAGATCTTTTGTTCAATAATAATAATAGGACAATATTAGATTAGATAATATTGTGCCCTCAATCACATTCTGTAAATTTAAAGCCAGGGCAAATAAACCCCTCTGAAAAATTCCTGGCCATAACACCTTTAAAAAACCTTTTTTGAAAACATTCTTTAAGAAAGTATATGCTACCTGGCATTAAGCAACGTCTGTGCCTTTTTAGTAGAAATTATAATGACTAAATGATATTCTCAGCATCGCTGCATCTATTTTACCATCTGCTACTTGTCACAAACTGCAATGCACCTTATTTTGCTAATACCATTGAAGTTACTTACTATTTTAACTCTGTGGCCAGGCGTGGCACTTATTTCCCATGTGCATTCCTTTCTACTTGGGTACTTGTCAGGCCAGTTAGGACTTGTGATAATTCCATTTGGACTATGAATCTTCTGTTCACACTCCGCTGCACCAATAATGGATAGATAGCATCAGTGAGTCTGGATGAAAATGTGTATCATGTAGCCAGAAAAGCAAGCTATTTATTACTTCCTGGAAAGGGTACAATTTGGTAGACAGTAATCTGGAGTTAAACTCCCATTGAGTCTTCATTATTATCCTCACCATTTTGAGAAAACTCATTTCAGAGGCCAATTTATCATCATAATGATGGTTTGTGTTCAATATTACTTTTATGCTACTGTCTGCTACAGATCACATAAAACTTTTCCATAATGTATCTTTTAAAAGATGCAAATGTGAAAAGACTTAGTCAGGCAAATAATTCTAAGTGAACTGCTTTATCATTCTGTTCCTTTTTACCTTCCTTGCAGTCATGTTTGTTTTCATGAAGCACAAATCCATTGCGACACTGACATACATAGCTTCCAACAGTGTTAATGCATTCATGCTGGCAGCCACCATTGTCCTTCGAACATTCGTCCTTATCTGCAATAAATTCGTATTTCTTGTGAAAAACTACTCCCAGCTTTCAGAAAGAAGTATAAAATGTTTAGTTATCTTTATGTCCAGAAAAAGGGGGAAACTAAGCAATTGCTTTATCCTTCTCAGACTTTTGCAGGGGGAAAGCAGGATAAATTTCAGAGGACTGAGAGACTACTAGGAAGGCGGTGTCCATCATATTTGCTCACAATATTTCAGGTTGTAGCATAATTCTAAGTGAGGAATTGAGGGAGAACATGGTGCCTTTCTAGTTCCATGACAATTAGAATTTCTTTCACACACCAAAAATCTAATTTTGTCCCAGCATTTCATCCTCTCTTCTCCACTTTTCAAAGAAAAAAAAACTCTCTGAAAAAGTTTTGGGTTATTAATCTTACAATCTTTTTCTTTATTTCAAGAATGGCTCAATAGAGTGTAAGCATTATCTACACCAAACCTGCACAATTTTAGGAGTTTAAACCAGGTGCTTAACAATCCCTCCTCCTGTTTCACAGTCACAAACAGGAAACAAAAGCATTATTTAATAATCCTCAGGAGGGCTGCATTTAACTTCATGGGACACAAGTTGTGCAGAGGTCTGATTTAGTTTTAGTGGGATACACAAAAAGATATACAGGGCTTTACACTAGTGGAACACTTTGGCAACAATGCCCCAAATAAACAATTTAGCCAAAAAGGTTTCAAGCTTAGCAAATGTTGGTATTATTTAACATCAAGCATGTTTATGTATTAGTGCCCCCTCTCTTCAAGACACTGACAGATGTGCCTTGATTTTAATGAAACTGGACATAGAATAACACTTTAAAAATGCAAATATATTATTCAAGTTGGAAAAACTTCAACGTAGCAGGCACTGTCCTGGTTGCTGAGTAGCAATCCTCTAAAAGAGCTTTTAGTGTGTTAGACAGAAAGCAGGATGGGGGTAGTTGTAATGTGAGCTGAACTAAACAGCATCAAAATTCATTTTCAAGGAGAAAAGCCAAACTAGATTAGCAAGGAGTCATTCCAGCAAGAGGCATCAGCTGCCCCCATTCAGCTGTTATTATTTTAGGTGGGGTTGAGCTATTAAATCAAAACTGGCAAGACTGATTCCTGAAACACATTCAAAATGACACACAATTCTAGATGTCATTTCTACAAACTAAAATAATGAGAGCTGTTGATGGTTATAACAGAGTTTGGAAAGATGCAGATTTAGGTGGCAAAGCTCACATCATGTTGACACCCTCTTCTTTAGGATGTATTAATGTAAGTTATTTCTAAACAAGACTGCATGCAGTTATTTCCTGTGATGGTTGATACTTCCAGAATCACTGCATATGCACAAGATATTCTTTTCCATTAGTTTTGCGCAACTCTCCTTACTTGCACTGCCTTCTTTTCCCATCTTTAACTGAAACATTTGAAGAGTAAACCACCAAGAAACAAAATAGCTGCATGATTGTACAATCCAAAATTCTGCACAATGAAATGTAGGTTTATGAGGACCTTTATACATCAGCTTTTAGAAGAAACTCTCACTTATTTTGCTGCTTGTTTTGTTTTAGAATTTGCAAACATGATTATTCAAACTGAAAAGGTTTATCACCCCCTATTGAAAGTCCCATCTATAAATTGGATGACTACACGAACTCATGTTCATATACTTCTCATGAGTTCTATATGAAATTTCTGCCAATCATAGATTTTTCCAGCAAGTGTATTGCTAACTTGGGAGATCCCTGAAAATGCTAACCAATCTAAATGCTTAATTGCAATTTAAGTATAAATTAATTATAGTATTCATATTTGTGATTATATTGTGGTTCATGAAAGCCAGTAACCAAAGAGTCCCCTGTGTATGTTGAAGGGGAAAAGTCTGAAAAGCTCTGATGCATGCAAAGCAGTATTATATTCAGGCTTTTGGAGTCCAGCCAAACAAATGACCATTAATTGGTGGAATGATTCCAACTGAGACTATTAAAGTTCATCCTAAATTCAAGGGCTATAATATAGGTCTACCTGTTGTCAGAAGGTTTACTTCTTATCTATTTAGAAAAAAGCCTATTCTCCTGCAACTCTAGAAAAACTACAGGAAAGGCAAGTGAGAGAAAACAGACCAGGGAATTGTGAAGTGTATTTCCTCTTCTCAGAGTAAACAGAAATTGCTTAATGAATAGGTCAAATCTATAGAATAAGCCCCAAATCACCCATTTCAAGTAATGTATGCTTGGAGCAAGAGCTCTGATACTTTACAAAGCAGCAAGGCCCTCTTCTGTTCCACCCAAATACCTGAAACACAAAAGTCTTATGTGTTTTATTAAGAGCTACTCAGCTGTTTTACTTAAAGGACAGTTGCTTTATTAAAACAAGTCTCTAACACTAGTCTGTTGTTGATATTAAATGATCATCGGACAGGAAGTGAAACTACAGGACGATACAATTGATTGGCACTGTTAATACTGCAGTAAAAGTCTTATCTAGATTTTACATGAACCAGTGTAGACTCTCCATCATGTGCATTCCAGATTGAAAATCTCAGAAGAAAAAAAATTAGTGATTAGTTAGAGAAACAAATGTTTTGCGGACTAAATGCAAACCATTTGTTGTGCTCAGAGATGGAAAACAATCTCCCAGTTTGAATGGATCTTTAGGTACTTTTTTCTGTCAATACTGTCAATGGAAAGATCCATTCTCAACAATATGTTAGATTTTAATCATTCACAAGACATATGGTCATACCTCTGAGACCCTCAGAGGCCAGTCTGTGAATTATACGTACTTGGCCTGAACGGGTAACCTGTATCAAGTCCTTGCATGATTCAAAAACAAAAATTTTCTCCTTGCAGGCAGCTCTCTTGTCTGTGGGGAAAAATGTAGCAGGATGGCACCAAAAATGAGTGACTGAATGATTGTTTCAACATCAATCTTCTCAAGGGTAGAATAATTATAACTTTTCATCTGCTTAGTGTAACATGATCATCATTATGATTTCCCAATCCCACCTCCTCTGATCAGTATTAGCAAAATCTATATCCTTATATATCCTTATTAAAGAAATACCAATATACAATCACATGGGATAATAAAATGGATTCATTTTCACTATGGAACAAAACCAGGGGCCAATTTCAGTGATCATACAAAGAAAGCTTTCTGGAACATTCAAATGAACAGTTAAACTATGTATCACAGCTTGCAATTATATATTTAATTATTAATATAATTAATTTAAAAAAGTTAAAGCCTCTTACACTTACTGTATTCATAAATATTCGAATCCTCCCCCTCCTCCAGAAGAGCTACACTTATGTTCTGAACCCATTGCAAAGCACTGCATACTAATATTTCTTGATATGAATGCAATTGGCCATAGCGATTTGGTTCCTCAATAAATGCTCCTGACTGAAACTCAGACAGTATCTGGATTTGGAAACTATTGTTCAGTAGCAAATTATGCATGATGCAGAAAATCGTCTGTCATCATCTTCTATGAGTTATTTTCTAGTCAAAAACTATTGGAGGGCTGGATTGGGGCCATACTGCTTGGTTTTATGCTTCCACCCTGAACCATCTGCCTTATATAAATACTTACCAAGGAACTATTTTCTCTGCAGGGGAAAAATAAAGGGTAACTGTCTGTTTTTTGCACAATGGACAAACAGTAGCTCCAGGTAGTGGGGATGGGTCAGATCATATGGAGAAAGGCTGGTACCACTTCCCCAGCACAGAGGTCCTCATCCATTGCTTGGATATTTTTGCAAACAATATGGGCAGGCTATCTTATTGATTACCTTTGCACTGCTATTAATGAAATAATGTTTTAACATTATGTGCTTTACCAGTCACAAGATTTTTGATGCATTTCTTTTTGAACACCATTAGCATACACAATGCAAAGATAGTTGTTTGAGAAAGAAGTCGCCATTAGTGGTCTGCAAAATATCCTGGGCTGGAGTCAGTTTCAGACAGGCTTAGAATCAATCAATCAATCAATCAATCAATGCAACTTTAATTACTCATGAGTGCTGTGGGGCAGCAGCCGAACTGCAGAAGGTGAAAGACACTTTGTCCCAGTATTTTGTGCAATGGTGTATTTCTACTTTAAGAAGCACAGCCTAGCACCCTGTGCAAAGACAAGCTTTGAGAGTTTGCATTTCCAGACTGGAATGGGTGTAGAGGCCAAAGCAATCAGTCTTGTCATTAGGTCATTACCATCTGGTCATGTACCCAGGATAAAAATACAGCCGTGTGACTTAATGTGGCCACACCAAAACTGAGTGCCTGATGATTAAATTAAGGCACACTGATTAAGGAACTATGCATAAATACATCCCAGGCACTTGTTGCATCATTTGGGCAGAAATCCCCATTAATGGACATGAAACTCCAGGAAGATAGTGCCTTGATCAGATTTAGCACTAAGAATAAGGAAAGGAAACTCACACTACTGGGATTACAGTCCATGATAAATATCCCCCTCCCCACAATTCTCTGGTATGCCTGAGTTGAGTCGAAAGTATTTGTTTCTTCTGCGTCCTTCGTGTAAACACTGAAAAAGCATCATACATTTCCGGTTCACGGCAAGTTCTGTTGGCTCCAGGTCTCCTAAATGTTTAGTACCATTCACTTCCAGTGCATGATAAGCCTAGTGTCTGGTTGTCCATTGTCTCTTGCTCCCTTGCTGAACTCACTCAGGTACAGAGCCTTTGCGAACCCTTTCTCCTACACAACCTCAGTCTGGCTGAAGCTTTAAGAAGGCAACTATTTTCTAGGCTCCTTTAATTATTGATTCATTTCATTTCTACACCATCCCACAGCCAAAGCCCTCTTTTTCTCAGCAATCACAATACTTCCCCAGCATCCCAGCTCTGTCTTCAGGAAAGATCCAATGGATTCTCTGGAAAGGTAACTTTCAGATCCTTTCCTATCTTCTGGAGAGCCTTTGCTTTCAAATGATAACATCTATGTTCTATTTTTTTTTCTATTGAGTTATTTATGTTTAACTAGAATAAGAATTGTTTTACTAGCTTTAGACCTGTTTGTGTTTGTGTGTGTGTTCAGCATAGCTCTCACCACTCTTTCCACTCCTCTGTGTCATTGTGACCTAGTAAACAGGCTAATTCTTATGGATATGCCTCACACAAAACCCAGTGTCCTTTGTCATTCTTGCTTTCTCTTGTTGTCTTGCTCTCTTATTCCCTCATTCTTAAGGAACCCTAGAACCCAGATTTGCCTAGCCATGACCTCTACAGTTTCTTCAGAACCATGGTCCAGTGTGATGCAACCTGGACACACCATGTGTACCTACAGCCAAAAACTATGTGCACTGCATTTTTTTAAAATTTTGTAAATGTTTCATTGCATCGGAACTGAACTGCACATAAGTCATCAGGCAAAAATCTGCTAAGACACAGAGCTGTTGAGATTCAAAGATCTGTTATATGTGTATTTAAGAATACCGTATACCTGCACATGTGTTTGGGACCATGTATCCTATTGATTTATGGTTCTAACTCTCTGCCTTCTACGAATTGGTTTTATGAGTTAACATGTGCTTCTAATGTGCTTCAGTTGTAAGCAAAAACTGGTATCCATCTATACTTAGAATATAATCCAAAAGATGCCAGTATTTTAGACTAGTATCCTGTATATGCCATCTGTATTTACTATAGCTTGCTTTGGGCCTTAAAGGTCTTGCACATTAAAAATAATCAACAGTAGAATTCAGTGGGGATATTTGTGGCTCTGTTCATATTTTAGTGAAATTATTCAGCTTCTCCATTCAGCAATGAAGCCTACAATACATTCTTCCAACAGTGTTTAGTGTACATGATTGATATCTACACAAATAAGCATCAGTTATACAAAATTCTAACTACAAAGCACTAAAATGTTTTTTCAATTCTACCATCCTCAATAATTTCCAACTCTTAAATTACTCTGCCTAAGAGTGAAAGATTTTTTTCAAGTCTTCATATATAAAATTATCTAGTTATGTAGCTCAGAATGTACAAACCTTTAACCTTCTTTTCTTTATATATTTCAGCTTTGGCCAAAAAAATTAGCTACTTTATTGAATTTCTAAAGTAATGATATAGTGTGTGCACTGAATCATCAGGTTGTTGAAAAAACATCACTTACGTTTATAGTATGTAACATTTAATAAAATACAGAAATATTTATTATATTTAATTAAATGTTATATTCTTAAGGGGCACAATCCATTAGTATGTTCTTGGTCTCAGATACCATTAAAATAAAGGGGAGCTACTTTAGAGCATTGCAGAGACTTCCACAATGAAACCTTCGAGCAAATTGTGAACATTATGGTATTATGAGCCGCCCCGAGGCTTCGGCGAATGGGGCGGCATAGAAATTTTCTAAATAAATAAATAAATTATACAAACACTACAGTGAAACAGCATCTACTAAACAATCATTTTATGCAGGAATATTTTTAAATGTGGAAGTAAAGACTTCCTGGGAAACATTACAAAAATTCTACTGCCCATCAATACAAGATGCATCTTTAATAAATATATAGGCCAAATAAGAAGTCCTGACACTCTAATTATCCTCACATTCAGTAAAGTTAAGCAATTTTAATTTGCATCGATTTCCCTGTGAGAGATTTAAGCACACACTTATTTTTTTCCACTTAAATCAATGAGGCTTAAAATGGGTTCGCTCTTAATCATGACAATAATTATGAACAAGCTGATCCAGAAGCTAATTAAAGTGGGTGCTTGAATTTCATTCAGTGGCACTAGAATATCATTTAGAAATCTAATCAATTCAGTGTACTTGTATTAAAGATAGTTCGATTCTGTTGTTTTAAAACTGAATGGAAGTGTCTTCAGCTCTCACTGTTTATGTGTACCAGTAAGAGGAGGCATTAAGATCTTTTGGTAGGGGGAAAACTTACATACATTCTAATCCATAGCCTGGATCAGAGGTATAATCAAGATTATCATTCTAATTTTGAACATTTTTGCTTGCCTTTCTGTCCCCCATTAGATCTTAGCATAGTTCACAATCTTTAAGGAAATGGGCACATGGTATCACATGTCAGAGCTACATTATTGTCTTCATAAATGACAACTTGATCAAAATATTTAGGAATGTTACCCCAGCAACAAAGCCAGGTTTGCCATGGAATTAAGTAAAATGAAGCAGTAGAAGTAAGGGAGGTGATATTACAGTTCATTCTATTACATGTTTATATTAAACATCTGCTAGCTTGGGTGATTGATTAGTGCCCTTATGGAGGCATTCTCTAGATAGGGAAGCATTAGAAAACCAAAATAAAAAATAAAAAATTATGAAACATATATACAAAACGAGCAAACAAAATGCCAAAGTGAAATAAATGGTGTTTTATGTTTTTTATTTTAACTGTTCTCTCTATGAATTTTGTAAACTAGGTAAATAAGATGAAATATAAATATTTTAAATAAATAAATATCAAACTCACAGCACAAACTCTTCCTTCATTCAAATAAAACTAATTTTGCCAAGAAGAAAAATAACACACTCAGAATCTAAAGGTGTGTATCTTTCTTGTCATGATTACTTTTACTATTTTAATTTAAAAAGTAATATCAACTTGCTTATTTGATTAGAAAAACAAATTGGAGCACATTATAGGGAAGGACATTAATCACCTCCAAGGAGTAATAGAAAGGCTTTCTTTGGATAACAGACACTCCAAACAACAATCATACAAAATACACCCAAAATATTTGTTTTAATACCTGAGAAGAAGTGAGCCTTGAAACCCTTTTTTGAAACTGTGTTATCTGATCTGAACTCGATTCGCATATTGTTGTACTGAGATGTAATAACTTCAGGCACTTCTGTACCACAAAATTTGCCATGCAGTTTGGAATCAGAAGAAAGGCCACTACGGATTTCTACATAATCATATTTGCACACCTGAGTAAGTAAAGATCCAGAGAACCAGTATTAGTCATAACTGAAAGAATGAGCCATAAACTCACTGTTTAAATACTATACTTATAATACTATACTTATAATATGTTACATTATGCCCCTTTACTCCCTCAATTGTTTTTCAACATTTTAAAGAAAAATCTCTCTATTAGTCATGAAACCATAACTCTTTTATTGCTCTCAAAGCAAAAATTGGATAGTTTTGTTGTAGATGATTGTACTAAATAAGAACTAGATTGTGAACGTTTTTCCCCTGGGGGAAGACATTCGTGGGAAGAAGAAGCCAGGGTGTACACTATCTTGCAGAAGCTGTCTTGGATGTTAGCCTGTTTAAGTTAGCAAATATAGATATCAAATATTATTTAATATTAACTTTAATTGGTCACTATCCCAGAGTACTAGCCCAACATAGCTATTTAAGAGGGCTCATATTCTGGTATGAAATTCTTTGAAATAATTCGTAGCTAACACAAAGAACTTATATCTATAATTTCTAATTGGCTGCCTGGGTGTTTCCTGATGCTGAGTTTAATCTACAAAGCCATGAGTAGTTTGTGATTTGGTACTGATATTACAGCCTTTCTCCCTACATTGATATTCTTTAGGTCTCCTCTTTGCCAACTTTTTTAAAAATGTGGTACTTTTGGTTTTTGATTTCTACAATATAATTCAGTTCCCTTCGTCTAATGTAATTTAATGTCTCAACTCTTTAAGTGTTTGACATCTGTCCAGTTTGAGGTTTCAGACATTTGATTTGTTTAATGTCTTTTAAAAAGCAGCTGAAACACAACAGAAGGCAGTCACTTTAAATATTCTTTCTACACAAAGTAAGAAAAAGAGAGCGAGCATTTTTGCTTGTATTTTCAAGTAATCCAGGAACCGCCCCAGGTAATGAAAATAAGAATTGCCTTGGCCAAGTTTCCCTCCATAAAAGACTGCATTATTTGTAAGACATATTTTCTTCTGAAACTTTGAAAATTCTACTGATGTATGATCAGGCATCACTGTTCATCTTCAATAACTTACTTCATTTCCTTCCAGTTCAAAAAACTCAAACTTCACGGATATTCTATACTGGGTAGGTGCAACCACCTGCCACACACAGTTTTTATTGGGAGGATACTCTTTGGGCCATCCTGGTGTTGTTATAGTTCCATTCAACTTTGTCAGAAGTCCTCCACAAGCAGCTGAAATGAAATGAAAGTAAAGAGTATTACTTATATATAAACTCATAAAGCCACATTTTGTTGTATTTTCAGGATTAGATCTCATAATAAATCAAATTTAGATCTCATAATAAATCACATTTACAAACAGATTGCTTAAATTATAGTAAGAACCAGACAGACTAATCTGGGAATGTCCAAAATTCAAGGCTAGTCGATAGTCTGCATCCTAGCTTGTGTATTTTGCATTTGGTGAGATGAGAAAGACTTGGATTTTCACACACATTCCCTCTCTGGCCAACATATTGTGGGAAATTTGAGGATGAATTTATATGATCCCTCTTCCCATGCCCCTCAACACTTTTTGCAATAGACAGATTTTGTAGCAAGGTATACTTGCATAACCACATGCAAATATAATGGGTGGAATTGAAAGCTAGTGTGCCACTCATTAAGTTAATTTTGACATAGCTGATGCCTCTACTGATGAAAAAAGGTATCAGTTTTCACTGCTACTGCCTTTCCTCCTTGCACTACCTTCCACATTGCTCTGGAGGGTCCCACCAACCCACTGGAACAGATTCTTGGGGGCTGTGGGGAGAATCAACAAAAATCCTTCCTTTTCTTCTGTCAGCAGGATTGTCACCTAGATGGCGTCACACAAAATGTTCTGTGGGTGCTGAAGATGTTGCCCCCAAGCTGCACCATATGTAGAGGCTAAAGGCTGAGGTTCTGCCAGAATTGATGCAAAGCTTTTCTGAACTGAGCTGCTCTCCCCCTGAAGCAGCAGGTGCACAGTTCAGGGGCTTCTTAATCCACCACTGTCACTAGAGATCCAGTGTTGGATCTGAGTCTCTAGACTATCTTTGGCTGATCTGTCAGTTGCACCCTTTCCTAAAATGGAATTGCCTTGCCACAGTGGTTCAAGCTCCAGTCATTCATGTTCTAGGATTACTGAAGCCGGGTTCCTGAAGGTATCTAACAAAGAACCTCACCGCCCTTGAAAATGCTTTGGAAGATTTAACGACTGCAAAATTCAACAGCTAATTCTTAAGGAATTACATTGGTTCCCTTTTGCTAACAAGCCCAAATCAAAATGCTGGTTACTGTCTTTAAAGGTCTACTCATACAAGAAGGGTTTGTACATAGGAGAGATTTTTAAGGACAGTTTAGTCCTTCAAGGTCCATGTTTAGGTTTTTGCATCTCCGTAAGGGAGAGAAAGGGAGGAACATTTTGGTACTAGCCTGCTCTTATTCTCTTCTGAGCAAAAATTTAGCTTGTGGAGCTGTGAAAGCAACAAATCTTTCTCTCTTTTTGACAAGCATCAAGCTTTGCAGTTCTTGAACTTTCATTTAATGCATAAATGTGAAGTGTAGAGGCTCAGCAAGTGGCTTTCATACTCTAAATACATGCTTTCATATTTTAAAATGCTTTCAGCTGAACAACAAGGCTGATTTCAATTCACCAAGAATCAAGCATATTGAGCTAGCAAATGACTAGCAGGCCAGCATGGACAACTATTCCAGACTGTCATGAAGCAACGGCTCATAACTACTGCAGGATCACTATAGGACACATATCTGTTAGGTAGTTTAAGAAATTCACATGCCTACAATCAGACTTGCCATGATCGTGCTATGTTGGGTTGAGGCAAGAGCAATTTTGGTTAAAAGGATGTTCCTCAATGGAACCTGTATAACCGAATCAAGCAATAGAACTATATAATCTCTAGAAGACCAAAAATACCTTCACAAGTCTTCTTATCAGGCCCAAGCTCGAACCCTGGATCACAAGCACACTGATAGCTGCCGAGTGTATTCACACATCTCTGTTCACATCCACCATTGTCAGGTTTGGCACATTCATCTTCCTCTGTGGTGAAATGGAAGAACAGAAATACATTGCAATAAAACCAGTGCAATGAGAGGCAGTGTGGTGTAGTGGTTAAGAGCATGGGACTGGGACTCAGAGGATCTGGGATCTAGTCCCCGCTCAGCCATGGAGCCAACTGGGTGACTTTGGGCCAGTCACAGACTCTCAGCCCAACCTACCTCACAGGGTTGTTGTTGTGGGGATAAGATGGAGGAAGAGAATGATGTAAGCTGCCTTGAGCCCTTTGTAGGAAAAAGGCAGGATATAAATTGAAAAATAAATAAAAACCCATCCCCTTCTCCATGTCCTAACAGTAGAAAAAGCACATTTGTTAATTCATATTACAAGTCAAATATGTTGGGGATCTAACAAATGAGAAAAAAAGTGTTCGTTCTTTTTTAAAAAGCTACTTAAAGTTCTGGCCCTAAAAACTAAGTTACGATCCTTCTTTACTCAATACTTTTGTGTGGAGGGAACTCCATGGGGAAAATAACTTACAGCTTCTTAGGTAGGCACTCAGTGTACCAAGGGGTTGTGGAAGGTAGGAGAGGCAGTGTGGTGTAGTGCTTAAGAGCATGGGACTGGGACTCAGGTGATCTGGATTCTAGTCCCTGCTCAGCCATGAAGTCAACTGGGCCAGCCACAGACTCTCAGCCCAACCTACCTCACAGAGTTGTTGTGGGGATAAGACTGAGAGCAGCAGGAGAATGACATAAGCCACACTGCATTCATAGGAAAAAAGCAGGATACAAATCTAATAAATAAATCTCTGTGTGCCTTCCATAACCCCAACTAGCTTCCCAACTCTGCTTCCTGATACCGCCCTGCATTCTTTGGTCAGACAAAGAGGGCAAACTGTATCCCCTCTGCTGGGAAGCATGTATACAGCAACCTGGTGTCCTCCAGGACTCTTGTATTTCAATTCCCATCATCCCAGACACTAAATCTAATAGTCAGAAATTCTAAGTTCAACTAATAGTTGTAGTCCAAAGCAACTGAAGTGAACCAGACTAGAGAAGGCTGCGTGCAACTTGTTATGGTGTCCGTTTGTATTTGTGCACCAAGGACAGGAAGAAGCAGGAGGCAGTACATTATTATGTTCTTTAGCATTTTAGCTGCACTCAGGTGCGCTATGCAACTGTCACAGCTATGGACAGATAGGTTGCCAAAATGCAATAATTTATGCTATAGAAGTGCAAAGGCTATATAAAATCCTGAGAGAAAGACTGAAGATTGAGCAAGGTCATAAAGGCTGCTTTATCTCCAACATAATTATTTTGTACATTGCCCTAAGTATATGCTAAAAATCCAGACTAATGGATACTTAAATCCTATATTTTTATTCTATAAATATTAAAGGAAACAACATGTGTCAGAGGAACAAAGACGTGGGTGGGGAATCAGACTATGGTATTATCTCCACAAGGGCTATGATATACTTTGAAGTAATTCAGTTATACCTTATTCTAGGGCAATCTAGTCCTACTCAGCAAGAGAGCTCTGAATCATCCACTTAACATCTGTGGTGGGATTATATACCTGTCACATGGTAATACTGTGGTAATAGCCAATATGAATTACAGCTGCCCTTGAATAGCTTGAGAATGGGTTTTCTTTCTTTTATCAGCTTTTACTGGTTGGGCTGGGAGAAGTAGATCAAACTGTGACAGGTTAAATAACAAAGTTTAAAAGCTCCTTAACTGATTCATCATATAAAAGATTGTATCCTTCTTATACCACCATTGTTTAATAAAGTTTTTTCATCAATATATGTACAAAGAGGGAAGAAAACAAAGGCAGAAGGTTGTTCTTTGTAGCTAAAACAAAATTGTTATTCTAGCTAGCTACAATTGCATGAAGACGGTGTAAAAATTATTTATTGCCATTTCTACACTGACAGATGCTTACTTGATCCAGCAGGAGCTTCTGTCACCATAATGGAGAGAGAGATTCCTCCCTCCTCCTGCAGGCTCTTGTCCTGCCCAAGGACCCTTCAGAACAACATGGGAGGTGCCCTGAATATCTACAGAGGAATCAGCAACAATCTCATTTCTCCTCATGCAACTGACAGAAGCATCTTCTGGATCAAATGACCTTCCATTAGTGGAAGGAAATCAACTGGATACACCTCTATAGTTACAGCATTTTAAGTCTGTATTGAAAAGGGGAAGAAGAAGGAAAAGGAGGGAGGAAAAAAGGATTTTCCATCAGGGCTGGTGAAATGGCCCTGCTCTGCCTCTCATCTCCTGCTAGTGGACTGTCCACCTGAAGCAGGTCATGATGTCCCCTTGACCTGCTCTTTCCTCCCTCACTACTTCTCAAAGTACCCGAAACTTGCTTACATTGAAGTGCCACAGATATCATTGACCTTGAAAACATTTTCTTTACCAGTTTCATTGCTCAGGGTTAAGGGAGATGCTGCATTCAAATAACTGCAAGATCTTCTAATTCGAGTGATCCCGACACAGAGTGAAGAGATGGAAGGAAGTATGGAAAGGAAGCCCACAAGCCTATGGACCACTCCTGATCTCACTGCTATGGAGGAGATGGTGTTTGTGCAGGGGAGGGGAAGGAGGCTGGAAAATACTCTGGAGTTGGCAAAGGCAAGATAAACTCATAGCACTCAGAATATCAGTGGTAAAAAGACTGCTGACATATCAAGCAAGCAAAGGATTGTGAGGTAGGAATTTTTCTACAGAATTCCCTGGGATATGTGCCAGGGAGTGGGTGGGAGGAGCGAGTCTGAAACAAGCTATGACAGATCTCAGAAAGACTGATCATCTGTTGATCGCAGAGCATCTAACATCATGTGCTGCATGGCACTCTTCTGTGCAACTGTCCATTACTTTCCAAAATTGTTACCTTTGAAAAAGTTAGCAGCAAACCCTGCTTTGTTGACTGTTCCATCAGAAACAAACTTCATCCACAGGGTATTAGAGGTAGATCTTATGTCTTCAGGTTTATCATAACCACAAAAATGGCCAATCAAAGGACTATTTTCACTGGTTCCATCTCGGACTTCTAAATAATCATAGGCACAGTTGTCATGTCTCTCAATCTGCAAGTACAAAACATTTCACTGAGCTTCTAGCAAGCATCTTTTCTAGTAGTAAATTTAACATATAAAAGTAGCTGTGTGGTAGACTGATTATATTACTGTGTTTTAATATGTAAATGTTTGCAATTTAAGTATATAATTTATCCTTCAACTAGAAGAAACGTCAGCTTGTGATACATAGCTTTCCAGTGCCAAAGCAGACACCATTTTGCACTGGAAAGTGTTCAACAAATGAAGGAAGATGCTAGCAAAGACAGAAGAAGGAGAAGAAAATGATGCTTGGAATTTCAGGGAATATATTGATTAAAGAATATGTATACATGCAGGCATTTCTTAATTTGCTGGTAGTATGGTTGTCCCCTGCTGCTTCAAGTCGTCCTGCAGTTTTAGCAGTGATCCGAGATAATACCAGACAATCGACAATAAGGACATGCAGAGATCATAGTATAATTCTTTGATTTAAGACTGTTTACAAGACATTGAACATATGAGACTGCAATACTGATCTAGGCCCCTGGACAATCTGAACTGATCCATTAAACTCAGGCAAGGGAACATGTGACCTTCTAGATGCTCTGGGATGAGAACTCCCATCATCCTTGGCCACTGGTCATGCCAACTGATGTTGATAGGAGTTTCAGCCCAGCAACCTCTGGAGGCCTCAGGTGCCTCACCTCTACTTAGACTGGAAATCTTGGGAGCTGAGTGAATGCCTGCAAAGCATGCTTTCCTCCATCTCAGTGAGAAAGTCACAGTTCTGGCCTCGATTTTCATACAAGATGACTATTATGAAGCTGGCTTGCCCTGTACTAATCTCTTGTCTATTCTTTATGATGCAATCCTACATATGTCTAGTTAGAACTACGTCCCACTGAGCTCACTGGGAGATTTATTCCCATGAGACATGCACACATGCGTATAAACTCCCATTGTTTCTAACAGCAGCTATCTGGATAACAGATCCAACATAGAATAGAAACATGAAAAATGTGCCAAATCAAAATTTTTAAACAAAATGCAAATATCATGCACCAACTGTGATGAATATTAATGACTGGCTTTATGAAAATCCACTTGAATATGATAAGTGTGTGTGTGTGTGTGTGTGTGTGTGTGTGTGTGTGAGAGAGAGAGAGAGAGAGAGAGAGAGAGAGAGAGAGAGAGAGAGAGAGATTCTTCCAACCACAGAGGTATCCATACCACTCTCTAAAAAATATTTTTCCAACTCAAAATGTATGTGATTCACAGTAGACAAAAACTAGAGTTATAGGCTCATTAAATGGTACAGTAGCAAATTCCACTCAGAGGTACACTGGAGAAGTGTCAAAGATCCAGTGCAACTACAAAATTTGTACCAATTTGGCTACAAGCAAGCCACTGAGAAGCCTTGATATCTTTGAATAATAGCAACAAGAAATAGTGGGGGTGGAGATGGGATTTAAAGAACAAACAGATTGAGTAAAGAAATAATAGCCCTATTATTTAATAGAGTCCTAAAGCAGCCTTGTGGAACAGGATTAGTCATTTGTCAAAAGAAACTATTGTCAGTTTTTTAAAAATTCCAATTCAAGTAGCACAGATAACATTAAACCCCTTTAATCTTTCTGAAATTTATGCAATGGGAAAGTCCCAGTGAAAAGAAATATTAACTATAGAGACTAAATTACATAGAGAATGCTTTGTTTCTTCATTGGCTTAATGAGGATTCCCTTAAATGTCACTGTCATTTAACCACAAGATGGTTCGCTCAAATCAGTTAAAAGGCTTTACCTCGAATGCCTGAAAGGTTAATCCAACATTGTAGTTCTCTGACACTGTTATTTTCCACACACATTCCTTCATTGGTCTGTAGTCATCAGGATAATTAGGAGACTGGATCTGGCCTTCATTTTTGTGTATTTCACCTCCACAGATCGCTGAAGGATACATAAGAATGTACTTAAGCACACTCTCAATATTTATGTTTTCACTGTTTTTAAAACTAGTGAACACTTACTCAGGAGAAAGTTGAACAGTCTACAAATGGCAAGTTATCAAATGTATTTTGGAGTCCATGAACTCCATCTATACCAACAGTACTTACAGTTAAAAAGATTTCACAGTATAAACTGCAATCAAGTAAACTGCAATTGAATAAGTGTAAACCACAGGCTGGATTGCAGCCACGGGACACGACCCAACAGCTTCAATAGCTGGACCAAGACCTACTAATGCAGGGGCTTCCCTTTGTCTTCTATGAGAGGGAAATGCTTGGCATGCACAATGGGAAATATCTGTGCTTTGCATGGAACATTCCCTTCTCAAAGGAAAGGAAGCCCTTAGCATGCAGAACTTGGTAAGCTGCCATAGTTTGTATGTTTATCAAAAATGTCATTTCATTATTACTGTTCAGAAAAAGCCCAGCTTTCTGAGACACAGGAATACATAGACAGAGTTGTACAAGGAAAAAACCCCACATTATCTTACTAGGCGAGAGGTAACTGATGACTCTTAAGGATCAGAATTTGAGAGTTCTCTCTAACCTCCTATAACTAAATACAATCATTGAGGTACATGTGGGAATACACAAACAAGAACTAATACAGCACAGTCTAGCAAATGTTCAACATTATTCATTTTATTTAGTGAGCAAACTAAGGACATGCTTAAATCTCTGCTGTTTCTTTTCTCCTGGAGATGGAATAGCAGCTGCAGAGAGGCACTTCGAGTAGAAAAATGGTGATAGGTAAATGGTTCAGCAGGACACCCCTTTCCACTACCATTTCCTTCTTCTGAAAGCAGTTGCAGGAAGATATGAGCAACTATGTAACATATTAAGTTTGGGTCATTGTTAAGCATTCACTCAATCCCATGATATTTTTAAGTTCGTACAGTTCCAAAGTACTGAAGTTGAGTTCAGTCGATATTCCAAGTGACTCACCTTCATAAATGGCTGCAAATCCTTTTCCTACCCAATTACTGCTGCTGCGGAACTCTATCCACATTCTGCTGTCACTAGATGTTAGGACATCTGGGAGTTTGTCTCCACAGAACCTGCCTAGAAACCCCAGAAAATGCACATTAGTCTCTCACAAGACCAAACCCTGCAATTTCATATGAGTGGCCTTAGGGAAAGCGATGCCTGTCTTTTAAGAGATGAAGGCAAGGCCATCTTTGAACAAGAGTCACACCCCAGTCATGTCTAAAGTAAAATGGGAGTCCATGATGCCGGTTTAACCCTGCCTGTTGACCCTTCTGTGCAACCTTTCCCCAGATGGTCTCCCAACTGCTTTGAATATCAGGACCCAGAGATCATGGCTATGATGAACAGTTTGGCAACCAATCTCCCTCTTGCACTTTAAATTGCATCCCATCCCCTCCTTTACATTTGACTGGGGTATACCCACACTCAAAGACTCAGGTTAGAATGGATTAAGCACAGTTTGTCTTCCTGGATTTAAGCTTAGCTTTGATACACATATGAGATTAATATGTGAGTAAAGTTCACATATATTTCAGACATGAACAAAAAGCTACCATTTTCTTGCAACGTGTCCCATGTGAAGCCACATTCAGAAAAGTAACTAGAGAAAGGTCATCAACACATGTTCACATTTTGTTTTGAGAATGCAATTGGCGTTTGTTTCAATAACATATTTCTATAGAAGGAGTAATCTCACCACTGCAAGGGTACTATGTCAGAAAGTTCTAAATCAAATAAAAAAGCTGTCCCAACTTAGCTGCCTTTTTCTTCTTGTTTTAATATTTTTTATACATTTCCTCCTCTAGCTTTCACTTTTTAACTTACCTATTTTGCCTAGTATAACAGCTGGGGGCTAAACAGCACACTAATTACATGCAGTTTTCAGAGGATCCTAAATTTTATTGTTTACCTTCAAGTAAGTGTAACAGACTTTGATACGATCAGCACAAAAACATGTGGGTAGGGAAGAGTTAGATATTTCTATCCAGCCACTTCCTCCATCTCAAAATTTGCTCTCCTGCACAAGCTAACAAGCAGGAGAAAACATCCGGTGGTGCATGTACTTTCTCCATTTCAAATACAGACCAAGGAGAAAAAGCAGGGGGTTGGGGGGGGAGAGGTTCAGATATGGAACAAAATGTAGCCTCTTTCATGTGGGAAGAAAATTTGGTGGTAATCGGAGAATAGATCTGGATACAGTACTACTAGCTCTTCCTTCCAGCTGGACACAACACTGCCCCCTTGCCATATGCTACAGAGTGTACAGGAAAGAAGTGCTATTATAAGCATCTGCATTAGATATAAGATGGAACCACAATCACCTTTCAGAATCACCTTTTCCATTTGAGCAATCCCGGGAAAGGTGCTGAAGCCCTAAGGATTGGTAGCTAGAGATGTTCCATGAATTCTTATATTTTTGATCATTTTTCCCCCCTTAAGCCCTGAGGAACATATCACCACTTTGCAAAATATTCTTCAAATTTCTCCACCATTATCTGTGTTGGCCACCCTCCCCTACCCCACATTGGCCATGCCCTAAGACAACTCAACTGTCACCTGCAGTGGCAGTACAAAAATCAAAATCCTTTAAGAAGAAAAGAGACTCTGCTACATCCACTGATGATGCCAGGAAGAAATTCAGGTAAATGATCCCAGCAATTTTTCTGCCCACAAATCAGGTGGAGAATTTCAAGAGGCCATTTGCACATTTATTTAGGACCATTTCACCTGTTACAAAAATACTATATGAACTGTATGTTCACTGGGCCTACCCAAGATGTACCCTGTAATGTACATAAGAGATACATACCTTCCTTCTACTTTTGCTCACTGCCACAAGCACATGACAGATTGCTGGAGTCTCATGGCTCCCCATGGAATATATTCATCCTGAAAAAAGGTATGTATCTCACACAGGGAAGAAATTTATTTCTCCCATAGGGTACTCTGCAGATACCCTATTTCAAGAGGGATGGTTGCATTATGGCATTGCAGCAAAATCAACAAAGAGGCTTGTGACAGTAGCAAAGGTATTATGTCATGCACTTTCATGGACTATACGGTTCACTTCATTAGATGCATGAGGTGCTATCAAGAGTTTCAGGCATATACTGTATAGTACAGAAGGGGAACTGCAGATGAGGAGGTCAGATGGAAAATAAATGCAGAGAATACCGATCATGGCAATCGTATTATTAATGGTGGCCATTCACAAAACAGTGGATGCTGATATCAGAAACATCTGCCACTAAGTAAGGAAGTTAACCATTGTAATATGAAACCATATCCTATCACATAGACTCTCAAAGGATATGCCTGACTAAAAAGTTAACTTCAGATCATCTTCATGTGGTCATTCTTCATTATCAATGTGTTCATACCAAGCAGAGGCGATTTTCTCCAGTAGCCATCTCTTACTTCGATATAGTCATACCAGCAGAGACTGCTTTTATAGAGGTCCATCGTAGTGAAGTTTAAAACAATCTGGAGTGCACAGGGAATAAGTATACCTTACCATTAATTTGCTTTGCAGTCTACACTAGAATAAAAATAACCATACCTGTATGCAACTGTAAAACAGACAGGCCAGACTTTGAGAAATCTTATCAGAACATTGTGCATGTGTGTGTGCATGCAAGAGATCCCATCCTTCACTGTCCCTAAATGACACAGCTGCAGAGGTGGGAACTATTAATATGTTGACTAAGACTTCTCAGCAGTAATTAGAATCTGGAACTTTCATCTAGTTAGTCATGATGAACGTAACAGACTGCATCCATTCATAACACCTATTTTTAGAGAGTGACAACAGAAATATTTAAACAGAACTTGGCCCAAGTGCGCTTCAGTTTACCTCAAAATTTATATGCAAAAGACTTATATGGCACATGTTTACTATATCCTAATAGGCATACTGGACCATTTCAAGAGACAGATATTGCAGAGACTAATTACTGACCTTCTTTCTCCATAGAAAAAATAGCTTGCATGAGCGTCTCCAGTAAAAATTTCCTTCAATCAACACAGATGGCAATCTTATGTCTTGTGAGGTACAGTAAGCTTTAGTTGGGTGTTACTGGACAACCTACACCAGGACTTGTACTGGGTGTGGGGAATGAGGCTTTTTTAGTCCTCTTGCATCTCTCATCAACTAGGTATCCTTCTGGACTGCCTGGTGGGGCTGGACCCTGGGGGTGCTATTTAACAGTGACCTTGCTCCAGTACGCAATCACTTCTACTCATGCAGAGAATGGAGTTATAGGAAGACTAAGAATGATATAAATCACCTACTAATTATAGGTGCAAACATCATTTATCTAAAACCCACAAGCTTTTATTTATATTTTGAACAGGTATGATTAAGACAAAACAGAAATAAAGCAATATTATAGATCAAGGAAATAATCAAGGAAATCTAAGGAGATAAATTTCTTTCAACTTGCCTGTCTTAATATCTGCAGAGGAGCACCTTCATTACATTATGTAACAAGGAAGAGAGACTTCTCTGCTGCAGCAACTAAATTATGAGATACATTCTGCTCAGAAATATGTTTGAAACAGATATTGCACAGGACCATGTTAAAACTATTCTGTTCTCCTGCACATTTTTAACTTAGTTTGCTTGTCTACTTTGATATTCGTATTTTATTGGTTTATTGTTGTTTGTATATTTGACTATTTATAATAATGTTATTCCTAAAGATGGAGGATAGTTTTTAAAATTCTATAAGCAAGCAAGCAAGCAAGCATAGAATGGTGGCAAATGTTTCAGGCAAAATTTCAGAATTTGTATTCTATATAGGTTGGAAGGTGAATGATTTTGGTAAATTATTGATCATTAAGAAATGCTAATATGCAAGCGAACACATAGAGAAAAGCATTGTCACAACAAATCACTGTAATGTTATGGTCTTTTTTAAAACATAAAGGTACCTAAACACAGATATTTTCAATCAGCCTGGACTTCCTTCTTTTGTCCCAATTCCTTCCTGTTTGCTAGCATAAATGATACTTTGGAGCATCAAGCTAGGTTTTTAGTTTTACCTCTTATTTTGAGGGGAGTTTGCCCATTAATAAATGATAGTTATTTATTTATTTTATTTGACAGAACCTTAGAATAATGGAAATCTGCCAGCATTTCTCCTGAATACTTAAAAAAAAAAAACATCATTAAGCATCATTGTTTCCTCTAACATCAAACTCAGGCAGCTGAGTGCAGATCATTCTGGAAGTGAAATAGAGTTTCCAATAATTCTGTAACTGCACCCTCATTTTCCTATGCAAGGTACCCCAACTGCTGCCCCTTCCCAACCATGTGAGCCCCTACAGAATTGTTTCAGAGGGGCTTGCTGAAAATACAGTAGAGGGAACCAGGACCACTCCTCATCGAGTTTTTTCTTCCTTTAAAGCATTCCTGACTGCCTACCTGGGCAGCAGGAAAACAACTAGACCCAGAACTTAAGGAGTGACAAAGTGACAAATGCATCCATCCACCTGGAATGTAAATGACAGGCTTACATTTTCATTAAGTAGTGTGTGAGTGTACATCATATGCACATTTTGCAAACACTTTGATTTTATTTTGGACTTTGCCAATAATGAAAAGAAGTTGACATGCACTCAGAAGTTGATATGCACTCAAAGTATGAATAGCCCTAAACTGAGTTCCATAAATTTTAAGCAAGTACATAATTTTTTATTTGACAGTTTCCTAAATGCTGTACTATACATTGACTTCAGCACTTGTTTTACTTGCCATTGTTTATTGAACTAGATGAAACACAGTGCATGCATGTAGGAGATTCGCAACTAAATCTTCCAGCCTTATAATATCATGTTCATTTTCAAGAATATAACCCAAATTGATTGAAAGATCTAAAGAGCTGAGATAGCAAAAGTATCTTTACAAATTATTTTGACAGTATATTCTTGAAAGCACTCAAATAGATCACTTCTTTCAGCCTATGCCTTGCAAAACATGATCTGGCCCTCATGAGTAACACAGATCTTTAGTACTTCCCCTGGCTAATTCATGCCTTTGCAGTATAGAAGCAAGCTAGATTTGCAGCTTTGCAGACCTGCTTCTTGACCTCTACAATAACCCAAATGCTGGTTGCAAGGCCAGACAGTTTAGGTACCAGTGGCCACTGGTTCCAGTGGGCATGTGTAATTTTCCTCCCATAATCATGGTGACTGATACAATTTGTTCATGGAATATTTTGTTTATACTGGAACCTGAATATTTAAGAAAATAAATAGGCTGCAATTTGTGCAGTTAAGCTGAAGAAAATGTGATTCAAGCACTCCTGCAGTGTGCAGGATTTCCTGCTACTTGAAAAATCCAACAGAGAAGTTAGCATGCTCAAAGACCATTGAAATCAATGGACAGAAGCACCTTTTTTTTACTAAAAAACTGATACACTTGGAAAATGTAGAAATTCTGAGTCATACTTATTTTTACTGTAAACAGGAGATATGTACTGATAACTTGTTTAATCAAATTATGTGGCCAGCTTCAGTCTCTGAAGGTAGAATTGGTTATTTTCAAAACTCAATTGCCAGTATTTCTGAATCTGCTTTAGTAAAATTTACTCTTAAATCTTATCACAAAAGCATAACTGTCTATATTACTATAGTAATATTCTTTCATCCTAACTACAAACCATTTTGTCTTTCTGAGAAAATTGAAGGCAGGCAAAGTGTGTTGGTTACATTTCCTTCCATTGTGATATGGAAAGGGGAACAACAAGCAGCATGGCTAATCGGAACAATGAACAGGTCCCATTTAAATAGGAGATGCAGTAACTCTGCACTAGATTTCACATTATACTAAAATTCTTCAGTACCAGTGCACTTTTTCATAGCTATAGTAACACAGGACCAGAGCATTATACTAGTTGTGGTATGAAATAAACATTTATTTATTTCAGCTTCCGTTGTGCAATTCAGCAGACATGAAAGAACAGGAGGCAAGAGAGATCAACAGTGCAAGAGGACAGGATGGCTGCAAGTCTCCAGAGGTAAACAATCAATGAACATTTGTCAGCACAATTGAGAAATTAATGGTTATGTTAGCAAATTCACTAATAGCAATGCTGCCTCATGAAGAATAATGAATCACACATTTTCACTGTAGTACAGGAAAGCCCACAGTACATTCTGGAAAAAAGCAATTCAATGCAATACGTATTTGGGATTATTTTCTACAGCAATTACTCTATAACAATTGAGAAATTTAACAGTAAATGCATTTTTATATAAAAATGACATTTTTTTTAAGTTGGCAACACAGTCATCCATTTTTATGGGTTGTTCAATGTGAAACCTCAGAAGACTTACATCATGGACCCATTTTCACATATGGCAAATGGATCTGGTATACAAACAGGAGATAAAGCCAAACAGATGACTGCACAGATCCAAGGCTTTAGCCCATTAACCCACTCTTAAAGCCTTTCAAACATGCACTAAGGTGGAGGTTTAAATCAAAGTGAAATGTGATTGTTTTATTAAAATTGCACAAAATCAGGAGAAACATGAATGACCAACAAAATAATGTTTTATTTTTCTGAGGGAGCAAAAGACTGACACTTGGAAATTAGTGCAAAATACCTTCTCTCCAGGAGTAACTGAAATTCTCCAAATGCAGTGTGTGTATGAAGGGTAGCCATTTGGAAATCCTGGAGATGAAAAGTTGCCTGTAGACTCTTGCAGTGTTTCACCACATGCTGAAAGACATGGGAGGGTTGCCTGATGAGCTACAAAGTGAGGGTGTTTCTTCTTTACTACAATGCATTAGCCACAGAGAGAGAATTAATAGAGGCAAATGATGAGTTTTTATGCAAAGAACTACAGTAGGATCCCTGTATCTTCAGGGGGGAGGTTCTAACCCCCCACCCCCCGCTGATACGTGAAATCTTGGATAGTAGTGAATAGCATATACTGTGCAGTCAACCCTCCACATTCATGGGGGTTAGGGGTGAAGGACCCCTGCAACATGGAAAAACTGTGTATATCTCAAGGGACTCTGTTTGGGGACGACATGCACTTTGTCTTGATACTAACCAGCCTCACTCACATGTTCTGTCTCTCGCTGGGCACGAAGACTCTAGAAATATTCATGGTTTTTCCTAGAGATATTTGTGGTTTTTCCACTTTTGTGGGGGCCCTGCACTAAGCACCACGAATATGGAGGATCAACCTCGGTTAAATGAAACCACATTAACTGCGACAGCAGATGCAGAGGACCTACTGTAACTTTTAAAAGGTTGGCATGTACAATTTGTTGTGGCAAAAATAATCCCATATACTTTTGCCTTATTCAAAATCAAAGTAACAAATTACAACTGCCCTTAAAATGTCATTGCTGACAATCAGACAGAAAAGTTCCATGTTAATCTCATTTTTCTTACACATAGATAATATGCAGAAAAACAAGAAGCAAAATACCCATTTTCCCCTGCCCACTGAGTTTCAGTTCTATTACCTTTTTTCTCTCCTCCATGAAGATTGTTTTCCCCTTCATTCTCTCGCCAATGGTACTAATTGGATAAAAATTAATTATGCCAGCTCTAGGGCTAAACAGTTTTTTTTCACTACTTCATTGATTAGCTCCTGGAGATAGCTTAAACACTTAGTATAACTATCTGGCTTTGTAAACTAGACTTTTGATGCTTAGAACAGTACTAATTGTACATACTGATTTTACATAACATTTTAGTTCTACTGTAGATGTATCTGGGGGATTGCTAAAAATTAACACAATGTTGTTTTATGTCTTTATGTTTTAGAAAGTAAAAAGAAATGCTTTTTTCCACTTTTTCTTTTATGCAGTTAGCAGCTGCATGGTGTGGATCTTAGTTTCTGTACATACAGCGGTTGGTAACTGATTCTTTTGGGGAACAATCCTACGATTCCTAGGGAGCATCACATCATACTATAGGATATTTTGGATTCCCAGCTGGAGATCAGAGCTCTGATTACCTTCGTCTCACAGCTGAGATGGAAATAACTGTGCCAGCTGACTGTCCAAGGTAAGGAATACATGCTCATGTGGAGGGGGAAGTGTTTTTGTGGTCTTGGAGGGGAGAGACAGAAGAGAGGTCCAGATATGAAATGTCCTAAAATCTCTCCAGCAAATTTCCCTTCATCTCCAAAATGCTTTTGCTAGCTGGGCAAAAAGTCCATCTAGGGAAAATGCAGACCACAAGGATGGGGAGGCAAATATTACCTCCACTGTTCTTCTCGGCCCAGACAGGATGTTTGCATGCCTCTGAGTCCAGGGGTTTCTGAACAGCAAGGACAGAACCAATAGTTTTGCACTCTTATTAATCAACATATATTTCACTACTTAGGTATGGCATGGTATCTCACATATATCTAAGTTTGTGAATGATGCTTCTGTGTAGGAATTCTAGTATCATGTTCATTTTGTTTTATTAAGGAGCATAAAGGTTGTTTTTCTTTGTAGTTTTCTTACGGAAAGGAAAATTATACTGGTGAGAAAGTGTTTGTGAAACTGGCATTGGTACAAGTTTTGGAGTTGGGAATTAGTATTGTGATGTACTGATGGCCACCCACTGACGAATTGGTGGGCAGTTTGAGCAGCCAAACAGTTGTTTTGATTCTGACTGAGGTATCAGCATTTACAGTTTAAATATATATAATCTGTGGAGAAACAAGTACAGTCTTAGCCTAAAACGTTTCCTTTTCCATGTCCCCATCAAGTATATATCACATGATTATCTAATCAAAGATTAGTTATGTATTGAATAATTTATTCAGAACTAGACAGCTTCAGAGTAAACACCACTGCTAATTATCAGCAGTTTATTTTTAACACTGCAATCATCAGTAACTCCACTAAACTGCAGAGATTGGTATCATGGCTTTCTCCAGTGCTGACTACTGTGGAATTAAAGCTGTGCTGAAGATTGGCTTAAAGTTTAAAGGACTTTTCAAGGAAAATGTATGCTGCAAATATGAAACAAACAAAACAAAAAACATAATACAACTATAGAAGAAGAACCAATAATGTTTATACATTTTGGAATATGAATTTGCTTAGGCTGAAATGCTCAGCTGCAATGAAAACTGAATATTATATTACTCCAAATGCAGACTGCAGGCCTACACTCTGCCAAAAGCTGTTCATACAGGTCACAAGAAATAGCCTAAGTGCCATTCACTTGGTAGCAGATGGCACACACATTATGCTGGTGGAAAGCTATCCCACTGTTGTTGTACCACCACCAATGTTTACCAGCACTAAGGGTCAAATCAAATGGGACAGAGTTACATTAGAGCAGCTTTTGAGCCACAGAATCCAAAACCATGTGTTCCCCCAACACTCAAAACAAGACCTTCAACTGCACCAGCCCAGGAAATAGAATAGTTAATTTCTGCTCACCAATGTTGATGGAACAGGAAAAGAGGGAAGTGGGGGGAAGAGTTCCCCAAACTATTGCCCTGGTCACAGCAAGTTGGTAGGACTTTGGATGTCATGGTTGTTCCACCACAGAACCTTCCCAACATGCAACAGAAGTGTTCTGCCCCAAGTTCTGTACTCAATGTACTTTTGAATTTAAGCTGATTATTAGCATATATAACTTAACAGACGTGCCTAAAGGGAGACTGGCAGGCAAGCCCAGTGCGGCTTCTTTGTTTTGGGAGGAAAAGAAGCTGTTCAGCCCCAGAGCTTGCCTGACCAAGCACTTGGAAGCTTCCCAAGCCAAGCAAACAATAATATATGCAAATACTTTTATTACAGGCTCTGTCAGCTGTTCCCTGTCTGTGTTTTCGTGGTCTCTTTAGCTTCTAAGTGAGACCAACATGGGGAAAAAAAGTTCTCCCAGATACTGAATGCTGAGTACAAATGCTGATTTTGCTTTCCAGAAATTTCTCCAAAATACTCATAATGTCCAAAAGGAAAAGAGTAGAATTTGCCCATTGCTTACACTTCCTCTGTTTCTATAGTAATGATTTCCTGAAGTGTTTGGTTTTTTTAATTAATGGGCTTTTGGGTAGTTCTTTCTAAAGTATGGATTGTTCATAACTTGGATGTTCATAAACTGGGAACTGCCTGTATTTCTTATGTTCACTAAAGACTGGCTATGATCCCACTACATTAACTGGTACCATATGCCAACAAATGCCCCACTGGTTTTAATGAGATTAGTTCAAACAGATTTACCCATTACCATCAAGATACTCTGCAAAAATAGGCAGTACTACAATTACACCATTTTAGTTCCATAATCCTTTCATCTTGATGGTCTTTATTTTTCATTTTATCATATTTGTGCTGCTTCAGTTTTACCCATTTTCTACAGAGATAGTATACCTGAATAGAAAAAGTGTATAAACCATATGCAGGTTTTTGCATTTGGCAATTACATGTGTTGACCTTTTTGCATGTCACAAAGGTGTAATTGGCCGCAGGACTCCAGTGTCTGAATTCTATATACAGATGCAGCAAACCAGACCATCACAATATTTTTGTACTCACTTTTCCCACGCTGCACAGAAAATAGCAAATATATCATATTTGAACTAAGCAAATTCTTCTTGTTCTGCACTTTGTCATGGAAAATGTTCTATAAATGTTTAATTTAAGAAAACTCAAAACAGTATAAACAATGAAGATACTTGTGGCACCTTAAAGACAAGCAAATTCATTCTGGCAAAAGCTCTCATGGACTTTCAAACTTTCTACCAGATGTATGGATCATAATGGAGAGTTTCAGGTTGCTCAGTACATGTAGTACAAATTTATGCAAGAATAAATTTGCTCATCTTTAAGTTGCAACAAGACTCTGTTGCTTGCACTGCAGCAGGCTAACAAGGCTACTTTCTGGAAATTGTCAAAATATTATAAAATTTTATGCCCTGATGAACAGCTCTGTCAACTTTGGTCTTGTTGAATTCTCATCTTTTTGAGGTCAACCTCATTCTGTTCTGTTTCTACAGAAGCTTGTGATTCTATTTTAATAACCATAAATACATGTTTGCTTTTTTGACATCCATTTTCATAATGTAGACACTAATGTATGCAGGTTTTGTGCATTATTTTATATGTATATGTTTTTCTAAGTTCTTTAAATTGCTGAAATGCTGTTTTGTGCACATTTCTCAAATATACAAACTTTGTGCATATTTTCCTAATGTGTATTTTTGTGCTCATTTTCTTTGCGATATGCTACGTTGGAAAGCCTACAGATTTCAGAATGCAACTGTATCTTGGCTTGCCATATGGCTCAGGATGTGCAGATTGTATAAATCTATAAAATAAGCTTTGACAGAATTACTCAGCCATCCCTTATATGCCTAGCTCAGACATAACAGAAAACCATGGTTTTCATGCTTCTCAAATGAACCTGCAAAGTTTCAGTTGCATGTTCTTTTCCCCTCCTTTGCATGCCAGAGGAAAATCAGTTCTTAAACAAGTCATGGTTCCCCATGACGGCCTAATTCCTTCAGCCCAAACTGTATGCAGGAAAGGATTATTAGAGCAGTATTTTTGTCCTATTGTAATAATTTGTTAATAGACTTTTTATCAACTCACTTAACTGAATAAGCTGAATCAGTTTAATGACACCATTTCCTTAAACTGCCTAAAAGCACTGCCACCTTCTGGAACACAAATTATGGCTAGCTAAGGCAACTTATAAAACACAAGCTACTTATAAAAGAAGTGCAATGAACCATTTGTAATATAAATTTGATGTTACCCTTCACAAATTTCAAGTTCTGCTTTTGACTGGGCAATAATTTGGCATTTGCAGTTTAAAAAAGCACAGTTCACTGCAGTGGTTCAGTGGTTCATAATGTAGTTAGCTACATTCCAGGGAAAGAAAATAATGAGGATTTCTGTCCATGATTCTACTGCCAACAATTGCAATGTACATATTCTTTGTGAATAGATCTATAAAATGGCTTACTATTAACAAACTTTATATGCTAGAGCCCATTAATAGTAACTTTCATTGCTTATAAATAAATGAAAATGCCGTAAAAAACTAATTACTGCCTCCAATATATATATATACACCATAAGAACAAGCACACCTCAGTATCAATTATAACATAGTTTTTATTTCCTATAACAACTGAGTAGGTTCTTTCAGCATGATTTGTGTCTTTGGCAATCCCACATCACACTTAGGTTCTGTGCACTGTTTATAACAACAACCATAGATAATTAGGCAAAGATATAAATGACTGATGTATGTGTGTGTGTGTGGGGGGGCAATTTTACCTTCCTTCCCTAACTGGTGCCCTTTCAAGACCTGATAGGTGTAAGAAGTTCCAGCAGCATCACATAAGAGATACTTTCTGTTGTAGAGGTAAGGGCTATGAACAGCACGTGGAAGTCTAGGTGAATGGCAACCACTCATTTACTTAAGGAAGGCAGGAGAAAGTAAGATCCTGCAGAAGTTTCATGGAACCAGGGAACAGTTCATCTACAAGAGCCTGGCACTGACTAAAGAAGCAAAATTTCAAACCAAGGGACCAAGGTTCAAAACCCTCTGCAGTAGATATCCTGATCAGATATACTTCCTGAATACAGAGTTTCATTATTTTTAAACAAACCAGTATCCAGGGCAACTATTTTGCAGGGTAGCTGGATTCCACTGCAAATATGTTAAACAAAGCCATCACCTATCTAAACATTGCTCTGGCTTAAAAGTAATGATAGAATGAGTCATGATTTCCCCAACTCCAACTGCTATATGAGACAGTATATTCAGACTCATACCTAAATTAGGCATTCATATCTAAATGCCTATTGTTCCAGAGGTATCACACTTAGGAATGTTTATGACCTCCCATTTAAACTGTGTGCCACTGGCCTGAAGGGAAATAGTTAAGAAAGTGGTTTATTCAGAAATATCAGTTACTAGTTATGCAAACAAACTTGCGTCACGGTGTGTTTATTTTATGATGTGGTACCTGGACATCTATACAGCTTTCTTGCTTGTGCAATATCTCCCTTGCTTAATCGTGTGCGCTGACCTATGGCTGGTCGGATCCCATTATCATCTCGGGAAGGAAGTATGGTATCCAGAAACATGCCCCTAAATAAATAAAGAAACCAAGAAAACCCAATCAATTTTCATATCAAACTATCCTTGAATATACGAAATAAAACTTTTATTTATGTATATTACAATCCATTTGGCCAAGCTGAGATCTGAAACAAAAAGCAGCCAGTGTAACTGAAAACTTCACATACCCGTGGGTGGCTTGTTTGAATAGTCTGCTCAATTATTGTGGTATGGTTGTCAATAGCAAACTGTTCTGCTCAGGTCTCCATATCTTAGCAAATGGCCAACAACTCAGTGCAAACTGATATTATGCAGATCATTTTAATGACACTTGCTTATCAAGAACAAGATAACCCATAGGAGAACTACCTATTTTACTATCATTAATTAGTCCATGAAAATCAAGTTCAAAATGCTTCTTTTCCTTTTGAGGAACTACAGTATGTTTTTGTGACCAATCATTTCCTCAACTGTTTAATGGCTGCGAGACAGATTTATGCTTAGTGATGGTATTTTAATCAGCAACTAGCATATCTTATTCTAAGCAGTTATTTGTCTGCTTATCTTAGAACTCTTATTTGTATCATTTGTTTAACAAACAGAGGCAGTGTCCTGAACTGTGGTGGATTTCTCATTGACACATATTAATACCATATAAACAAAGCAAAAACTCAACATGTAAAGAACATTCAAGGAAGGCAGAAGGAGGAGGAAGCTTATCACTATACATTCAATATATCAAATGATCATATACTAAAGACCTGCATATATCAACAAATCCAGATCTTTCACTGTAATTAAAAAATGATCATATTGGTGTCATTTGCAATTGAGAAGCTGCCTTCATAAGTTACAGATTTTCCAATATAAAATGTCTGGAAACATCCTGCATTGTTTTTGTTATTGGCCAACTGCTTTATAATAGCCTGGAATAACATTTTATTAAGAAGGGTTTCTGACAGACCTCTACTGCTAGCATTCTAAGAAGCTTTTAATTGAACTTTGCTCCTGCCATAGTCAAAATATGGCTAACTCCTTTGAAGAAAATGATCTGGCAACCTTAGCACAGGAAGTTCCCAGGTTACTCACTGAGTCATAGCAGGAGAATTTTGAATACTATAGAAAAACATTTTGAGAAAACAAGGAACAAAATTGATCATGGTTTAAGCATGATCAATTGTAAGTGAGACTATGTCTGAAATAACCAGATGAGTCTACAGGGGACAATCTGACAGTTACTGGCTCTTCATTGAGAAACCACAATATTATAAAGCTCTTTTGTCAATTTCTTGCATCCAAACTTTATCTATAGAATATTCACATTGACGAACTGAAGAATAGAATTAAAAGTCAAAAGGTATAACCTGAGACTCCAACCTTGAGAAGGTGTTCCTGGCATAGTGCATAATGCTGTCAAAATCATATGGCTCTCCCAGAGAATTCACTTCTCCAGGCTCCATCTTCAAAAAGTTGTACTCCTGACCTGTAATTCATAAGTAAGATCTCATGAAAGTGTGTCCTAAACAACAAGAGACAGAGAGAAGGAAAAGGAAAAAAGAAAGCAGATATCCCAGACTCTACTTGTGCATTGGCTAAATATTATCTAATACCTTAATCTGAAGAAGATATAATTAACTGGTCTGCTGACATTCCCTACCTCCTCACCACCTTGTCAAAGTCTATGGCATGAAATTCCAGCACTATGTGGGGCCTAAACCTAAGCTCCAGAGGATAGGGCTAACTCCTGTGGCTAGGGCCAGGGGAAGAGAGTCTGGGTCAACAGGACTGCATCCTATGCTCAACTTACTCTGTGCAGCAGGGTAGGAATAGACTCATTTTCTTTGGCTGCAGTAAAGTAATACACACTGGATGGATGGATGGACAGAAGGAAATAGAGAGATAAAACTGTTATGGTACATTTGGCAGAAAATACTTTAGTGGTTTTGGAGGGCTTAGTGCTATGTCCCTCAGCAACAAACTGTATGTTTATAGTTTGCCTGTTTGTACTCTGACAACCTCTCCTCCACCATCCTTTCTTTGGTTATTGAAATTCAGTACTGACCAAGTCAAGAATTTCTACACAGTATTTGTTTTTTAATGTAAACATTTCTAAATATGCAGCCTTTCCTTATGAATGGAATTATTGTTGTAACCATCATATGAACTTCCATCTTAACATGCAAAAAGTTATATTGAATAAGGAGGATGCAACATGGAGGAAACTAGTCTGCTAATATACTGTTTTCTGTAATTCCCTGAGACATTTGTTTTATATACTTGCTTAATGGCTTGCTAGATTCTCTACTGCTGTGGAAACAAAAATAAGAATTTTTGTGATGCTACTAAGAACTTACTTTGTAACTCTTTATTACACTCACATTATTATAATTTATTGAACATTATACTGATTGTCAAAAAGCTTCATCATCTGAAATCAGTGTGTGTGAACTCAATTTCTGTAATAGCATATGCATGTTTCTCCCTTCAGCCACCCTTTTTCACACTGCATCTCTACAGTCATGAATTCACCTAGTTTCATTTCCCATTTTCTTCTACAAATGTGGCATTGGGTACCATTTGAATGGTATCTTTCTGGGATGTTTCATTAGCGTGGAACATGGAGAGGATGCTTTGCCATGGCTCTGGTCCCAATTGGCCAAATGTTCCCAAAGGGCAGTGCTGGAGGATTGTTGCTGGCCCTTTGGCCATTGCCCTATTAAGTTCCTTAGGGCTCTATTTTTCTCCCCTTTCACTATTTGCCACCTACATGAAGCTACTGGGAGAGGTCATTCAGGGGGGTTGGGTCTGTTTTCCTCACTATGCTGATAATACTCAGCTCTCTCTTTTTCCAATGATGCCAAGGAGACTATAGAAATCCTCCTAAACCATTCCCTGTGCTTGAATGCGGACTGACAACTTGAGGCTCATTCCCGACAAATCTTAATGGTCAACTTTAATGGGTTTATGTAGGAAATACAACCTGTTTTGGATGGTGCTGCACTCGATCAAAGATGTCCCTGCATGCTCCAGTCACAGTTGTGGCCAGAAATGCTTTCACTGACCTTCGGCTGATGCCCCTTTCTGGAGAATATTGATCTAGCAATATTTATGTATCCTTAGTCACTTCCTGTTTAAACTATTGCAGTGTGCTCTATGTGTGGCTTCACTTGGAAGGTGTTCAGAAACTGAAGCTCGTGCAAAATACAGCAGCAAGATCGCTTTTTGTTATGTGCTTTATAGTCCATACTACACTGGCCCTACTGCACTGGCTTCCAAACTATTTACAGGCTTAATTAAAAGTGCTAGTTCTTGCCTATTCAACTCTAAATGGTTTGGGACCAGAATATCCGAAAGACCATGTCCTCCCATGTGAACATGTTCATACCTTATGGTCCTCATCTGAGACCCTTTTCTGTGCTCCACCACCAAAAGAGGTAAGTCTGTAAGAAAGTGAATCAGGGCTTTCCCTGGGGTAGCACCCCAATTATGGAATTCCCTAAGTGAGATTAGTTCCTTCACTTTTTAGTTCCAAGAGGTTGTAAACATATCCCTGTTCTACTTAGTGATTTGGATTTTAAGGAAAGACAATTTTAGGAAATTTTAGTGGTCTGCTTTTCATCTTTGTTGAGCTTCAAAATGTTTTCATATTTGTTATATATACTATGTTGAGGGCCTTATGATTAAAAGACAATCTATAAATATTTATACACCTAAACAGAATAATATATCTATAGTAGGTTCTTTATACCCTGGGCTTTTCCTACAGGCTAACTCCAGAGGATCTCATGACCCTAGAGCAGATTGCGGGGTGGAGGCAGAACCAGGGCTGCAGAGAAAGAAGGAAATGGATGATAACAGCCTCTTGCCCTGTTTCATTCTGGGATTCCTTTCCAGAATAAAAGCTCTTCAGTTCCTTCTTATTGCATCTTATGAATTTTAAAAGATTTGGAGAATAAAAAAGACAGAAAGCCCTTCTGTTTGCAGGATTCAAAATCTATATGAAAGCCAATATCTTATGGAGCTTAAGATTCTAGTTTTCAGTAACCCAAGTGGGTAGAGCAAGTCACTGTCTCCATCTCTAGAGCTATGTCCCTTCTACGGGTCCACAACTCCAAACAAATGTGAGCCACCAAGCAGTAGCTTCAAACTGAGGAAATGCCATGCAATATCCACTGGTTTTAATAACTTATCACTGCATTAACATAAAATAGTTTGCATATTGCAAATGCCTCATGAAAGTTCAGTCTAAATAAAGATTTCATGCACAGATGGGCATGATAAAGGACCAAACTGGCAGGGACCTAACAGAGGCAGAAGAGATTAAGAAGAGGTGGCAAGATTACACAGAAGAACTATACAAGTAAGAGCTTAACGTCCCTGATAACCACGATGGGGTAGTCACTGACCTCGAGCCAGACATCCTGGAATGTGAAGTCAAATGGGCCTTAGGAAGTCCGAGCAGCAACAAAGCTAGTGGAGGTGACAGTATTCCAGCTGAGCTATTCAAAATCTTAAAAGATGATGTAGTACAAGTGCTACACTCAATATGCCAGCAAACTTGGAAAACTCAACAGTGGCCACAGGATTGGAAAAGGTCAGTTTACATTCCGATCCCAAAGAAGGGCAATGCCAAAGAATGTTCAAACTACCACACCATTGCACTCATTTCACACGCTAGCAAAGTTATGCTCAAAATCCTACAAGCTAGGCTCCAGCAGCATGTGGACCGCGAACTACCAGAAGTACAGGCAGAATTTCGAAGAGGGAGAGGAACTAGAGATCAAATTGCCAACATACGCTGAATCATGGAGAAAGCTAGGGAGTTCCAGAAAAACATCTACTTCTGCTTCATTGACTACGCTAAAGCCTTTGATTGTGTGGATCACAACAAATTGTGGCAAGTTCTTAAAGAGATGGGAATACCAGACCTTCTTATTTGTCTCTTGAGAAACCTATATGCAGGTCAAGAAGCAACAGTGAGAATTGGACACGGAATCACTGATTGGCTCAAAATTGAGAAAGGAGTTCGGCAAGGCTGCATACTGTCGCCCTGCCTATTTTTTATTTATTTATTTATTTAGGGCACAACATAAATAAACTTCAATAGAATAATATAAATTAACAATATAAATTAACTTATATGCAGAGCACATCATGAGAAAGGCGGGGCTGGATGAATCACCAGTTGGAATTAAGACTGCTGGGAGATATATCAACAACCTCAGATATGCAGATGATACCACTCTCATGGCAGAAAGTGCAGAGGAACTAAATTGATGCAGGTGAAGGAGGAGAGTGCAGAAGTTGGCTTGAAACTCAACATTAAGAAAACTAAGATCATGGCATCCGGTCCTCTCACTTCCTGGCAAATAGATGCGGAACGAATGGAGGTAGTGACAGATTTCATTTTCCTGGGCTCCAAGATCACCGCAGATGGGGACTGCAGCCAACAAATTAAAACTATGGTTTTCCCAGTTGCAATGTATGGCTGTGAAAGCTGGACCATAAGGAAGGCTGAGTGCCAAAGGATTGAGGCCTTTGAATTGTGGTGCTGGAGAAGACTCCTGCGAGTCCCTTGGACCACAAGGCAATCAAACCAGTCAGGAGATCAACCCTGACTGCTCTTTAGAAGGCCAGATGCTGAAGATGAAACTCAAATACTTTGGCCACCTAATGAGAAGGAAGGACTCCCTGAAGAAGAGCCTAATGCTGGGAACAATTCAGGACAAAAGAAGGAGGGGACGGCAGAGAATGAGGTGGCTAGATGGAGTCACTGAAGCAGTTGGCGTGAGCTTAAGTGGACTCCGGGGGATGGTGGAGGGCAGGAGGGCCTGGAGGAGTGTTGTTCATGGGGTCGCGATGGGTCAGACACGACTTCGCGACTAACAACAACATATTTTGCTCTTTCCAAGCAATCCCATAAAACTACTGTATAAGGACCAAGGAAGTCACAAGGAAATAACAGAGCAAGGTTTTAAAACATAAACCACAGCACTAGGATGGTCTCACCTGGCTGGATGTTCTCTCTAATGATGGTTACATGATCGTCTCTGTCTGGTCTTGTGTGTTCATGCCAAAATCCTATCACATGTCCCAGCTCATGGACAACAATTCCAAATTTATCACAGTTCTTGCCGATAGAAATTGCCTGAGGACCATTGCCCCTCCGGCCAACGTAAGAGCAGCATCTGTAATTTAGGACAAGAACATATAAAACCTTTTATGAAAATCAGTCACAATCAAAACGGTGCTGAGACAGGTTATTCGAGTGTTCTGAAAATTTTAGTTGCCCTGCAACCTCCCAGGACAGATTAAAAATTGCATTAAAAAAAAGTAACGAACACTGAATTGGAAACATCTAATATATTTTATTAGAGGACTGCTTGTGTTTGATTATATATGTGTATGTGTATATTTAAGCAGGACTTGTTATTACAGCAGGTATCCATAAAAATCATGAGGTCCCTGAGGAGTTCCATGCCAAGATGAAGCATGATTGAGTTACTAAAAAAGAAGACTGAAGAGGGACAGCATTTTTAAGAAAAGCAATGCAAAAGCATGGAATTCAATTCTACCTCCCACTTGTCCACCCCCAATTTTGTATAAATTTGCTTTCAGTTTCAGATTCATTTCTGTGTGTTTAAAACTTTTGAAGTTGAAAGCCTTGACATATTATGTTTTTAAGGAGAACCACTGTGGAATATTTTACATTGCCCAAATGTATCATCATAGCATTTATTGCTATCATCATCATATTACCTTCCTCTAACTAAATGCCAGAAATGCACAGGTACTCTGTCAGTCTAGCCTACCTCACATATTTGTTGTGAAGATAAAATGGAGCTATGTAAGCAGCCATGGGATTCTCACAAAGGGAAAAGCCAGTGTGGTGTAGTGGTTAAGAGCATGGGACTGGGACTCAGACGATCTGGGTTCTAGTCCCCGCTCAGCCATGGAGCCAACTGGGTGACTTTGGGCCAGTCACAGACTCTCAGCCCAATCTATCTCACAGGGTTGTTGTTGTGGGGATAAGATGGAGGAGGAGAATGATGTAAGCTGCCTTGAGCCCTTTGCAGGAAAAAGGTAGGATATAAATCAAAAAATAAAATAAAATAAAAAAGAATTCAGGATGTAAATGCAATGCCAGCAGCAGCATCCTGAACTCCTCTCCATCACAGGACAATTGCAATCAGAAAAACGTCTCAACTTAAATAGAAGAACAAAAGGTGCAATTCTATGCATGTTTACACAGAAGAAAGACTACAGCTCCCAGTATGCCTAAATAGTATGTGTGACCCATGCCCTCAGCTGCCTAGGGCATGCTAGGAGTTACAGACAGTTTTTCCCTGCCTAAGCCTGCATGGGATTGCACTCTTAGCTAATTGAAAAGATCTTCTCACGGAATTATAGTTAGAATCACACCTTAAATTGAGCAAATTAAATACATTTAATATCTGTTTACTTAATTTATTATGCAAGCAGAATCCTTAAGGTATAAATGGAATATTTTTAGTACAGGGCCCCTTAGGTCTTCATAAAAACCTGATATATATAAAAACCTAATTCATTTAAGATAATGGACCATTGAAAAAGAGTTCTCTGTATAAAGCAGGTTTTATGCTACTTTATATGAAATATAAATCCCCTGAAGAGAGTTAAACATATGAGCAGCTTCTGACCTATTTAAGCAGTCCACTGCTTAAATGTAGGTCATGTTAGAGTAAATAATCACCATCATCATCAGCATCATCATCTAGGCAGATGAAATGTAAATTTGCATGTTAAGAACCATATCTTAGGGAAATTATATTTGAAAAACTGAAGTTAATCATTCTAAGTCTGTACTACATATAATCTCTTATGCCCATCTGTTCTATCCTAGTATTTGCACCTGCTCCATCACATGTCTTACTTTTCTCTGTAGACCACAAGTAAATACCTGTGTAAACCTCCCATGGCACTGCAAATCACACTTTGTATAAAGCTACTTGAAGGGGCACTAGAGGATGTTACTTACTCAGAATAGTATACTAATTGCTCTAGCTTTCCTATCCTGGTACAAACAATTTAGCAAAAATTACAGGCAAGTTTTGCAGAGTAACTAACCCTCCAGTTCTGTTCAGTATCTAATAAACTTTTGCACTTTCAAAATCACTTCCAGATGCAACCTCCAAAAGCACTAAGTTAGCCATTAATAGTTTTTATTTAATTTAATTTGGTTAGGATATACATAAATACTTTGCCACCTGTTCTGACCCATTCTTTTAATAAAATCAGGTTTCCAACAATTAATACATATGAAATAATACAATCTTGAATATTAAAACAACAGAATATCACAATTTTCTGGTTTTCTAAAATCAAGGCCAGATCATGTTTAACACCCACAGAAGATTAAAAGCTTGTGTAAACAAATGCATCTCTGGAAGGCAAATATGACCAATGGTAAACCCCAGGAGAGGAGCTCCAGAGAACTGAAACCAGCCCTTATAAAGTCTGTGCTCCTTGCTTCTACTAGTATTACATCACAAGGAGTTGGCACCTAGGGCAGGACTTCTAAGGATGATCTTAATGGGTGGGAAGACTCAGATGAGGAGAGCGGTTCCCTAAGACATGTTGGACCATCCATTGAAAGTTTTAATGGTTAAGCCAAGCTGGGCCAGTCTCTTAACATATGTTCCCTGCAATGGAAGCAAGTGCAATTAATTCAGAATAAATATATGTACCTCATTTCTCAATCCACTTAAAAGATGGACTATATTGATGGAGCTTCTGAATTTGATTAAAGTACACTTTATATAAACATTAATATGTGAATGAAGCAGTTTCCTGCAGCACCCCAAAACATAAATAGCAATTCCCCCAACCAGGGAAGCATGGAGATTAGAGTGCAGGACTGGGAGATCTGGAGATCTGGGTTCTAGTTCCCACTCAGCCATGAAGCTCACTGGGTGATTTTGGGCCAATCACTCATTCTCAATATAATCTACTCCATAGGTGGTTGTTGTGAGGATGTAGTCAGGATAAAATATATAAGAGAACCTTGGGTTCCTTGCAAATGGAAAAAAGGCAGGGTATAAATGCATGCAATACAATGTAATATAATGCAAAAGCATATATGGAGTTACAATACAGTAGAAAACTATAGACATAGCATACTTTTAATATAAATCATTAATTCATGGCAATTTCTTGTTTCACAAGTTGTGTGTGTTTATACACACACACACACACACACACACAACTTGTGAAACAAGAAATTGCCATGAATTACTGATTTATATTAAAAGTATATGTGTGTGTGTGTGTGTGTGTGTGTGTGTGTATAAAATTTCCTGATAGCTGAAACTGGGGAGTTCACAACAATTAATACCCTAAAGCACAACAAATACACTATAAAAGTTAAAACTACAGTTATAAGAAAAAGGCACAGTGAAATTTAGCAGCAATGCAAAGATTTAAAATCAGTAGAGGATTTGAAATAACAGAAACAGAAAGACTAAAAATCCTGGGAAAATAGGAAAGTCTTCACCTGGCACTGGAAAGAGTACAATGTAGTTCCCAAGCCTCTATAGGAAGTTCATTCCACAACTGGGATGCCACAACAGAAAATGCCATCTTCCGGTGGCAATCAACATATTCATAATAATTCCATATTTAAAGTGACTTCTTGGAATGTCAAGGGACTGTAGAATCCAATAAGCAGAAGAAAGTGCTTTCTAAATTAAAGGCATATGGAATGGATGTGGCTTTTTTATTTTTACACGATACACATCAGCTGACAAGAGACTATGTGGGAGAGATCTGTGCAAGAGATACTTCCACCATGTTTAAAGGGAGGAAATCTTAATCCATAAAGGAGTTTTGTTTTCAGTTCAACAAACCATTATTTATCCCGACGGTCAGTTTTTGTTTCTGGTTGGAAAACTCAATGAGAAAGTAATGGCTTTGATCTGCGGACCTAATGATGACTCTCCAGCCATGTTTCATGACTGTTTTTGCAAACTGTTCGACATTGCATATGGTTATGTAATTGTGTGTCGGTGGGAATTTTGTTGAGATATTGGATCCTCTCCTGGACAGGAACATACCAGTTCCTAAGAGGCAAGTAATGGTGAAATTTGAAATGCAGGTCTCCATGGCAGAATTTGGCTAGATTGACCCATGAAGAATATCACCTATGTATGGAGAGACTATACATTTTTATCTTCTGCCAGCCATAATTGCTGTTCTTTTTTCTTTTGGTTTCCACATCCTTGTAGCATCAGATCAGAGATTGTAAGATTTAAACACTGGTAATATCAGACCATGTCCCAGAATGTTTGGATCTGTTACCTGCAAATAGCTCAGGGCCTGCTGGGCTTTGATGCCTTAATGTTTAAAAGATAAGTCTTTTAAAAAATTAGATTCTTGCTGAGCTACAAGAATATTTTGAAATCAATGGTGGTACATTCAGCTCATGCCCTGATGAATGGAAAGCTAGTAAAGCTGTCATTCAGGGCTGAATTATTACTTATGTTTCTCATAAAAACAAATTTAAAAAGGAATAACAAATTATTCTAAGTGATAGGTTGAAAACTCCTACAAGTAGTTTGCTATTTCTCCAAATACACAACCTCTTTATCAAGAGTTGCAGCATGGTAAAATACAAGTTGCATTTTTTCACAAGAGGTAGAATTTGCACTAGTTTAAGGTAAACATGTTGGGAAAATGGGCAATAGCCCAGTATAGCATTGACAAAACACCTTTGAAAACAAAACAGTGAAACACTATCCTGATAATTAAAGAAGGTAGTAGCAGGATACGTACTCATCCTAGAGATATATAAATGTTCCAGTTTTAGAACTTTATTTAGAACTGTATAGTAGTTTCTGTGAAATATCAAAGCAGAATGTTGATTCCCCCACCATTGTGCTTAAATTTCTCTGTCTAGATATGTCATAAGGACAGTTTTTAATGGTGCCTCTGTAGAAGATGAACTTGTGAAAGTAATCACTAAAATGAAAACAGGAAATGCACCAGGTCTACATGGATTTGCAATTAAGTGATGATAACACATTTTTTCAGCTTTCTATTTCCCAAACTTTATCATTGCTACAGCTCTGTCAGGGTCTCTTTCATCATGTAATTATACTTACATTGTAGTAATTCCCAAACTAGACACAGATAGTACCTTCTATGCTAATTATAGACCTATTTAATTGAGTAATGCTGATATTAAATAATAACTGCAAGTTTGGCTCTCAGACCATGAAAACTTATTGCAATGTTGGTCAAACTGGATCAGATGAGATTCATTAAAAATAGGCAGGAAGCAGATAGTCTTAGAGTGGTTGCGAACCTGATTGCATTAAATCTAGTAGCCATTATTTCTCAAGATGAGGAGAAAGCCTTTGATAAAATTCATTGGAAATGTATCTTTTGATTTTCTTCCAGAGTTTTGATTTTTCTCCAAAATTTCAGAAATGAATTAACCAGAGTTAGGATCCAATAGAGACTTCCCTGAATTTTTTTGTTTGGTTGGTTGGGTTTTTTCCCCTCTAGAAAGGCACCATACAGGAATGTCTTCTTTCCCTGTTCATATTCAATTTAGAACCCCTGGTATATGCTATCTAAGTTTTAACATTCATTGATATGTACATAACACATCAGATTGCTAACGTGTTCTTTACACTGATAATCTTCTATTGTTAATTTCATAACTTCATACATCTATTCCAGGTTTGAGGCAGCCTATTAATGATTTAGACGTTTATCTGGTCATTCTATAGGCTGGTCAGCCAGAAGTCATGTCTGTTGGAGATAATACACTCTTACTGTGCATTATCTAATTGGCAATTTAGACTTTCAACTTTGAGTTTATATCTGGGAATACTTGCCCCAAAAGACATGATTAAGTTAAATTTGAGTAAATTGATTAATGAGATCACAGGAGACATTGACAGATGGTATCTATAAAGTCTACTGGTTAGGGTAAATGCAGTTAAAAAGAAGGTAATACCTCAAATTGTTTTACGTGGTATTCCTTTATTATATCCTAGTAAGCATTTCCAGAAGCTTTCTGTTACATTTCATAATTGAAAATGATGCAACTTTTGATCAACAAGGTTAGATTTGGACTCCCTGACATTTCCTTATATCATCAGGCCTGTTTGTTGACTTTCACTAAATTTTGGTCTTGTCCACTTAGATTCGATTCATCTGTCAGTTTCAGAACCTGCATTTCTGGATCCTTTCCCCAAGAAATTGCATTAGGTTCTCATCATACCAAAATATGAGAGAATAGATAATATGCCCTCTCCAACTGTGGTAGCTGAAGGGCTGTGGGCAATTGCAGTCTGACATATTTTCATATGCAAAATTTACTTTTAAGAAGAATTACAAATTTTAAAATTGGCTAGGAATTGTTTGTTTGGCACTTAAATGGACAGGATGATTTTAACTTTGGATCAGCTTATCAGTCCTTATGTTAATATTTGCCATTTTCCACTTTGTATACTAAATATAAATTGCTAGTTGTAGCTGCATGTCATTTATTAAACTCCAGATCTGGTCCTGCTGTTTTTAAAGTTTCAGAGCTGCCAGTGTTATTAAAAATATTGATTGAGGCTGAACAGTTACATCAGACTACAATGCATGTATATAAATATCCATTATTGGTAAATAAATATAATAGCCATGCTCTCAACCAAGAATGAAATAATTAACAGAAGCAGTCATCTTGTTCAGTCAATGGAATACTGCATTATTATATATTTTTGCAAGAGGACTTGGAACCTCAGCTATGCTTAATTCAGCAAAATATATGTCTTTGATAAGGGCTTAATTAAATTGGTCAATTGTTGGCAATGTATTGTTGCTAATGCTACTCTTCTTCATATGGTTTGGTAATGCGCAATGGTAGTTTCCTTTTTGAAGAAGTAATAATTCAGATAAATCTTAAGATGGAAAGTTCTTTGTAATTTAAAGATGTACAAGTTCTTTTGACTTATCTACCCACCTCTTGTAATTTTAACACAAGGTCAACATGAATGGATTTTCTGTGGCATTTTTAAAGCTACAAGACTAATGTTACAGTGCTGGAAGAATAAATGGCTATCTGCAGTAACATACAGAGTGGAATATTTAACAAACCCTTCAATTTTTTGAATGGGTGATCTTTAGGCATAATCTACAAATGGATAAACATATGGATATTTGGTGAACTCGCTGCATAAGAATAGTAGCATGCTATATACTAACATATAGGGATATATGACATACAAGCAACTGGTACTATGGATCTTTTCACATTTTATTAAAATTGGAATATTTTAGTTTTATTTTTGTTTTCTAATGGCCCAGTTTGGTTGTTTTTGTACTGCACAATAAATAAATAGGGTCATCTTCTTCGTAACCACCAAGCTCACTTTTTTTAGCAGGTGCTCCCAGAAAAGGACCAATGAGAATGATCTTACAGTAGGTATATATAGGAAGAAACAATCCTTTAAATAACTCAGACCCAAGTCATTCATGGCTTTGAATATTAATATAGGCATTTTGAATCCAGTATAGACATCAAATGACAGCCAGTGCAGATTGTGAAGTACAGGCTTGTTAAGAGTACACCTGTCCCATTTCTGTCAGCAATCTCACAACCCTAATTTGGACAATCTGGATTTTTTGACTATTTTCTACAGCAGTCCCATGTAACACATTGCAGTAATCTAGACATGAGTTATCACATCACAGATAACTGCAGCTAGGCTATCTCTGTCCAGATAAAGATGAGGTTCGTCTATCAACCAAAGCTGATAAAAGGTGCTCCATGCTACGAACCTGATCCTTTAGAAGTGCAACTCCCTTTATAACAGGTTGAATATCATTCACCTGGGTAGGTGAACTACCCACTAGCAGGACCTTCCTCTTGTCTGGATTGAGTTTCAGTGTACTGGCTCTCATCCATATCATTACTGTGCCCAAGTACTGATTCAGAGCACCCACTTTCTCACCTGGATTTGATGAAAAGAAAAGATAGAGCTGGGTTTCATCCATACATTAATGACATCTCAGTCTACATCTCTAGATCACCACTGGAGATGTTGAACCACCCACAGCTAATCCCCCAGCACCAAGCAAGAGCAGGCCACTGCAATGAAGTGCCTCAACTCCCAACCCAGACAGCCTATTCGAATGGATACCATGGTTCATAGTATTAAAAGCCACTAAAAAGTCCTAGAGAATCAACAAGGTCACAATCCCCAGCCCCTCTCCTGGCAAAGATAATCCAACAGTGAGATCAAGGCAGTTTCTTTTTCAAAGCCAGGTCTGAAGTCCAACTGAAGTTGATCTAAATAATCTGTTTCATTCAGGAATGCCTCAAGCACCTTGCCCAGGAAAATAATGTTGACTGCTGGCCTATATTTGTTATCATTATCTGGATCCAGGTTAGGCTTTTTTTAGAAATGCCCTAATTACTGTTTCCTTTAAGAAGGCTGGCACCACTCTGTCTTTCAAGGAGCAATTTATGACCTCCTGAACCTAGCCAGACATTCTCTCCTTATTAGATGTAATCAGCCATGGAGAGCCAAGCAAACCAGTGATCTACCAGATTTGGCAAGCACCTTATTCACAGTCTCAGCTCAACAATGGAAAATAATCAAATAATAATATATTTAAAAAAAAAACACCAGACCATATGTTTCACTGGGCTACTCTACTAATGGAAGTACCTTAATTGTGGTGTCTAATTTATGATGATCCAATCAACTTGCTTCAACAGAAATGTCTCACAGCATGCTACCAAGGGTTCCCCATTTCTTTCTCTGGCCCAGATTGTAGCAGCTCATGAACCACTTGGAAGAGCTCCACTGGGTGACATTGGGAAGATGCAATGGTGATGGAAAAGAACTCTCTCTTTACTGTCCTCACTGCCACAGAAGAGGCTTGATAATTACCTCTAAGCTGTGTTTGGTAAGATTTGGCACAAGTTTCCTTCCCTTTCTTTCTTGCTTCATTGTCCTCAGCTCAAGTGTGTACCAAGGAGCTGTCTAGATTCTTCTCAGATGGAGAAGGTGCTAATTCACCCCCCAGAATTACCTGGGCTCAACAGGAGCAGCAGTCATACCAGCAGGGAAACCCTCTGGAATCACTAAAAACCATTAGCCTCTGTTGGTAGACAATTTTAATAAGTTCCCCATGCTTGGAGAGGGGAAAGGACACTGAGCATCCAAATCTCAGTAGAAGTGGTTTAACCATGACAATGGGATAGATGTGAATTCCCCTCCTTCAAAAGAAAGCAGTAACTGCTGACAACCAGATCTGTTATTTTCAGTTATAGCATAGACTATGGCAAGGTCATTAGGACTCATTGCTTTGAATGGCTTGCCAAATATGAAATGAATTTATCTGTTTAAGTGCACTGAAACTACTAAAGCAATACCATTGAGTTATAGGATTAAAAATACCAAAAAAATAAAAGTGATTGACCAAAAGAATGCCATTGTCTGTATCATTATTGTGAACACTTATTCTAGGTGTACTTGGCCCTAGGCCCAGCAATCTCTCAACAGTAGGATTGCTTGGCCTGCTTCACAAACTGTGCCAAAGGCTGACTTTCAAGATCTTGATCTCTTTAATCTTTATTGCACCAGACAGCAGTTAAGGGAACTAACTATTTATGAATCTCTAATTCTGTTTAATCTTTCTGGCTGATCAATAATGGCAAGTAAAGTGCAATAAATGACAGTCTGAAAGAAAATGAGGTGATCTGCTCATGATATTAAACATGCTATGTGGACTGATAATGATTCTTCATGCTTTTGAGAATTAAATCAGAAAGATGGACTTTAAGCTCATTAGACTTTGAAATCAGAACCAGGTCAAGCGCTTATTATCTCAGCTGAACAATAAAAGATGGGATGGCCCAGCCATACAATCCTGTACATGTCAAACCTGAAGTAGGCCTCTCTGATGGGACTTACTCCAGATAAGTGAACATAAAATTGCTCCCTAAAGCAACTTATAAAACAAAAACAGTAACTTAACAGTCTGTGTACTGTATACCACTCAGTCAGAAAATTATGATTTCAAAAAACAATCTCCACCTTTATTTGTAAGGGCTAATAATTCAGAATAGAAAAGTAATCCAATGAATCTATCATAGAGTTCATGATTTCATTAATGACAGCTTGCCTTCCATTCAAAGCTAGGAAGAAAATGTTATTGTACAGCAGGTATAACATTTACTATTGATATTGTGAAAACACTTCTTTGCTATTTACCTTATATTCTGAAATCCAGAAATAAATTTTACATTCCTTATAACGAAAAACTATTTTAGGATTATCTATAAAGTATTTTGTCTCTGCAGTCAAAGGTGATGAGTAATTACACTGAGTAATCATTATGGATTACTTGTCATTGCAAATTCAAGAATTCTTACTTGCCTTTGAGGTGGCTCAAAGACCACACCACACCTTGCATTCTGTTGAGAAGGGGCCTGGATATTAAGAACTCTATTTCCATGTGCCCAAGGGCTTTCTCAAACAGCTAGTTCCTTGTTTTGCAAGGCAAATGTCTTGAAACTATGGGGAGTAGAACAGCAATTGTGACAGGGCACAGGTGTTCCCATGCAAAGCAGAAGGAGCCAAAAACCTCACCAGGCATGTATAGAAGGCTGGGTTTCAGGATCTTCAGTTCATGGCCAGAAGCACTACAACTAACACACGCGTGTTGTGCTGCACACTGCAGGTGCCATGTCATGAACTAGCCTTGCCTCAGATGCACACCACAGTGCAAGATGGCATCATATGTTAATCTGAGGTGTCACATGCAATACAATAACAGACAAAAGAATTCATGGAGCTGATTTTGTCAAGTTTTAAAGATTCATTACAAAAGTGCATAATAGAGCAAAATATATACCAAGAAGGAGCTTGCGAGTTTCACTTTCAAACAAATTTGCATCCCAGCTTATGTATCAGTGCAACAGTGACAAATGAGCTTTAGCCACACTAACTGATAATCACAATGATATATCTTTGATAGGTGAAAGACAGGTGAGGGGATTACATGTAGCTATTATTACTATTCAGAGATTCATGTTGTACAAAGCTCCACATAAGTGTCTTCTTTCCTTTCAAGTGGTGAGGTTGCTTTTTATGTACAATGGCATGCATGTGCAGCTGTGTTCCCAGTGATAGGGAACAGTAGTGAATGGTAAAGTCCTTGTATTTATGAAAGCCTTTAATATGCTTCAGAGCTTTCACACACTTAGGAAATCAGTAATGAGCCTTAAATTTACAGTATATTTTTAGTGGATCCTGGGCAATTCAATCTAAAACAAGAGCTTTGGAATTTAACACATACATGTGAACACACATACTTTTTTGGATGGGTTTTGCCTTCTTCCAGAAGTATGTGGGCAATTTCACCCTTTCAGCTGGCAGTGGCACACAGCAATTCAGAGAGTGTGTGAAGTCCTGTGAGCCTTGCAGCCAGAACCTAGAGTTGATGGCACTTGGATCCTTCTAATGCTGTACTTCTGCACATACTGCAGCAATGGGACACTATAATTGTTACTCATTTGACACTGTCATAATATTAAATTTCAACGTTTTACAAGCACTGCTCCTTGGATCTCCAGGGCAACATTCTCAGTAACTAATGACCAATAACTTTTGCACCAACTTACCCACAAGGCCTGTATGTAAACACAATGTAACTTTCTTCATCACTTCGCTCAATGAATGTAACGCAGGTATATTTTTCCCAGTGCCGCATTGCCTGCTTGAACATTGCTCGCTGGCTGCCTAGAATCAACGTTTGCAATGAAATACACAAGTGATTTTTAAAAGTATGCTATTTCAGCAGTCACTTTAACAGTGTTAAAGTTCATTTGATTCTTTTGACATACATGAAACTAAGAATGTTTCAAATGCTACCAAAGACTGAATGCAGTTTTGGCAAAAGGGAAAAGAAGGAATGAATCAGCTTGGCAAACAGCATCAATCTTACAAAGCAAGGATCACATCTTCAAAATATACCCCCTACACATACACACACATATAAACCATGTAAGGTGAAAGTATTCATTACTTATGTTCAGAAAGAATTGTATGAGCCAGCAGATCTACACTTCACACAATCTGTGATCCACCAAGCTAAACATACAGCTCTTGAGCCATACCTCAAAGCCCTCAAATTTTTGTTAACACTATTCTCTTTTACAACCAAGGCAAGTAGGAGAATAATATTACTGCACCTTTAATGTACTAACATACCTGGATTAGTTTGGTTTAGGGAATGAAAATTAATACAGGCATTCTGTGTGTTGAGGATACATGCAAGTTTTGTTTTTAAATTGCTATATTCACACCTCAGTATTGGTCCATTAGGCACCACTGATCCAAGAACAGTCTGCCATTATGTCAATTTCACTGTGTATGTCACAGATGAAAGCATATGCTGCAGCAAGTGCCAGACTCGTATGAAAATGAGGGCAATCTGATACATACTCACAGCAATGGATTAAGTGATGGGCAGCAAATACAAACATAGGCATGTTGCTTTTGAATGCAAAGATGTTACTGATTCATTAGCCCTGTCCCTCAAGGAAGACTGTGTGCGTGCCTGAGTGTTCACATTTTTCACACTGCTGCACAAAGGCATATGCATTCGAAAAACAGAAATCAACAGAGTGTAACTTCAGAGAATGAAGATTCACACAACCATTTCGTGTTGAATTATATGAAAAATAGCTAATGTGATGTAAGTGCTAGTTCTTGCAAAATATATTCATAAGTGCAGCCGCACCCAGAGGAATGTATATCTGGAAGCAACCTTCGTGTGCAAATCTTTTAATGAATAAGGATTCTGGCATTATTTCATGTTATACCTTATTATTTTCCCTTTAAAATAGATTGCACTGCTCTCTTAACTTGATTAAAATAAATGGCTTTCTTTTGGTCAATATTGTCCAATGCAGTAATGTCAGCAGAAAGAGAACATCCTGGTGAAACTAAGATGAAATTCCAAATTATTCATTTAGGTTACAGGTTATATGTAGTCTACTTGCTCTGAATCCTAAAACATTGTGGTAAAGGTAAATCTGGACTAGTCTGCTAATAAGCACTTCTCCTTAACAGTATTTGATTCACTGCTTTTCATGTTCTGTTTAGCTTTCAGCAGAGGAAGTATCTGTCCAGAAAATTATTTTTAAAATCTACAATAGACATTAAGACATATAAAGATAGTTGTACTAGAATACGCAAAAATTTTAAGGTTTGGTACTGGACAGTGTACTATGTGTAGCTGACATTTCATGAAATAGAAGAAAACAAGAAAAACAGGGTGAAATCCTATGCTTGTTTAGAAAGAAAAGGGGCTCCGAATCATTGCATGCTACAGCCAGCTTTGTATGCCTTTTTTCCTGTCCACATATGCATAGGATTGTGCCTATGATCCATTTCCAGACTTCTAAATCTGATTCATTAAATATATTTTCCCCAACTAATTCAAAAAGTCAATTCCATCATGGATCTGAAAAAACATACCCTTTGTCTCTCTTACCAGTGAAATTTCCTCCTATAACATAAGGAATGACCCCTCCTGGCCATATTCTTTCAGTGCGTGATGTAGCTGCTCGGGGAAACCTTTTTCTCTCATAGCTCCCTGAAAATGTTAGGGCTGCTTTCCCCTTAGTTATATTAGCTTGTTCAAAACCTGCAATGACATTTACAGTCTCAAATGGAACAAAATATGTAACATTTCACTAATAGTAACATTTTTTTCAAACATATAAACATGTTTCAAATCCAGCACTGCAATATCATGAATGAATGCAATTTCAAGTAACACACGAAATGTAATTTCTACACCTGCAAGGCTATAATACAACCATACCAAACTCAAGTACTTCTTGCCCTGTCTTCCTATTGACCTGTACTTGAAAAAGCTCCCTGTACAGGCATACAAGCTAGATTTAACACCTGGCCTAGTGGAACAGACTATCTCCTTGCAAGGCATTCAGCCTGATTTCTGATCCAATGAGATTCTATTTAAGGGTGATAATTCTTAGGATATGGTTGTATTTATGGATCTTAATTTACATTGAAAACAAAAATTGCTTATACACAAGAGAAGATAAGTTAAACTATGGTCATAACTCTACAGTTCCACAGTCAAATTCCATTTTGAAACTTTGGGTGCCTTGTCTCCATTGAAAAGTGGTATCAGAAGGAGGCAATTTGCAAGAAAAACACAGCAAGCATGAACAGAGTTACCTAACTTTTTTACCACATATACCCATTTTCCTTTGTAATTCCTTCTCCCCAATTCCCCCACTATCTGGGATTCTTTGTATTATTATTTGAATAACTGCGTATAGCATTCAAGTGATCATCTCACTAAAAAACATTATTTCCTGATTAATTACTAACAAGTGATATCGTGATAGCCACCCTAGTGGAAATTTTACTTTATTACCCACATTTAGCATTCAGAACTTAAATATAAAATGAAAACTGTCAAACTGTACTTTGGGAAAGATCTCTTTACTTTTAATACTTTGTCCATTATTCTTATAAATTGGGTGTAAAGGTTCTGCAGTGCCATACACAGAATGAGTTCCCTAAACCAAGACAGCTTCTCCATTGACCTTAACAGGAAGATCTGATCTGCACACATCTCTTTGCACTTGGTGCTTTTGTCTCTCAACTGAACTGAATTAAGCTAGAGTGTTCAAGAGATCTTTGGGTAAGCTGAAATGTGCACACACTTGGATTAGGATGCAGACAAGTTTCCAAAGACTTTTATTACCGGAACTGGAAAATTAGGATATCTGCCCACTTAAACAGTGCAATACCTGAACCAAATCTTCTTATCCTGTCTATAAGTTGATAGAGGGTATCACTTTTTTTTGAAATGCCTCGCTCTCCAAAGCCACCTTTTAAAAGAAGAAAATTAAGTAAGAAGCTTTATACATACATTTAGCAAACATATTTACTGTGAAAAGAGGTGGGGAGGAGAATTTTCTGAATGTCAGGACTTGCTGAAAAAATGTTTCTTTAACAGAGCGTAAGATTCTTTCAATAATTAACATTCACATCTTTTATGCATTGAGAATGAAATGAAAACATATTAGTTGCTGTAAGGGTTTTCTGCATGCATTCCATATGCATTCCATGCTGCTGGCCAGCATAACTTTGGTATCCCAACAATTTACAGCAACTACATCATCTAATTACTATTTGAAGGGTGCTCCTCCTCCTTATGACAAACTTAGTAGCCCTTCTTTTAGATAAATACAATCCTACTAGTTGAAATAAAAGTATCCAAAAATGTCAAACAAATTAATAAAACATTGGGAGAAAAATGCAAGATAATGTATTTATCTGTGATGTGTTTGGAACTATTAATGTATGAGTGGGTTTCAATAACAATAAGTTTTGTAGGAATGCTAGCTTATCAGATGCTTGAACAACTCTAGTATTAATAGTTCAAGGGCTAATGGGCAGATGAGTCTCAAAGCTAACAATAAGGGCTCTTATTGTTCTAGTATTCTTTTATTTAATGGATCTTTTATTCTAGTGTTCACTATGCCAGTTACAGGTAAAAAGCAGATGATATTCAAGTAAAATTTGTTATTCTATTTCTTTTGACATGGCATTGTTTCTGCAGTTGATTTCACGTAAGCATAACTGAAGTACCAACTTCTTTGGATAATAACAATGCTATTTAAAGAGCCCTTAATGACTTCACAAGACACTATAGAAATATTTGTTTTAAAAACCCAGTATTAAACCACTGTTCAAAGACTGTTATAGAAGGACTGGACAAGTCTATAAAAAGCCTTATTGCTTCTCCCAGTACAAAAGTACAGACCACTGAGTTCAGCACTATTTAACCCCAAGTAGGCATGCATCAGATTGCTGTCTTGAGAGGTATAATGAAAAACAGGTTAGCCATTTCAGAAATCGCCCAGATTCTTTGGACATATAGTCTTCATCTCAGCTTCCTAAATGACAGTGTTCAAAGGCTTATTATCAAGTGTGCAAGGCCATATAAGGCAAACATGTTGCATGATTGCTCTGTAATCTGCCTAATTATTTGCATTACACTATCACATAGTCACAGAAACCCTTGAGAAAAATTTTTCAAATTTTTGCTACGATTTTAAGAGAATGAGGCAATACTTTAAGACATTCCTTCCCTATGAGCTGTTTTGTGAGCATCAGTCGGTGCTACAGCACACAAACATTTATTGCCCATTGATGAAATCATGCTTCAGTGTATGTTTTAATTTCTGAAGTGCACACACAGTGAAAGAAACTGAAACATTAAATGGAGATGATGGGCAGTTGTATTCTCGCAAGGTCTCCCATGGGAAAGTTGCATATTTTTAAAATGAACTACATAAAGTTTCATAGTGCTTTTGTTATATCTTACTGTGAATCTCTTAACCACAATACAATAAGAAGTTCCATTATAACTTGCAGTGCTTACTGAGTAGCTCCAGTTCATTTCAATGGAACTTGATCAAGAGAACTTCCTGACTGTGCTTCTTAAGAATGCAATATTTAATTATAATATTATATATTATATATTGTAATTTACTGTATATTATAATGTATATATTGTGTGTGTGTGCGTGCGCATGCATGCGTAATGTCTATGCATAAATAAGCCATTCAGATGGATCCAATGAGATGGTGTTCTATTCACAGAAAGTGCTACTGCTTGACTTTAGGAGATTTCCCTTCCCTCCATGCCACTGCTCAACCTATTCAACAGATTTCCCTGGCTCTCTGTTTGCGATTTTCAGGGGCCAGAGCAACAATTGTGAGTAACTGGAAGCAATGAATTCTGTTCCTGCAAACCCTGTGGTGCCCACCTAAATCTTGAACTGACCTAATCACTTTAATGGAGTTTATTCTCAGATGTGATTCCAGCTGATAGCATGTTAGAGTAATGTACAAATAAGATGCTTGATTCTGCTTACATCCACAATGCTTTTTTATTTTAAGAATTAAAATGACTAATACTTTGATCCTTAATAACTCCGCAATATCTCTGTCTGCAGCAGTATTGTAATATCACTACAGAAACTAGCATTTCCTGAAATACCATCTTCCCTAAAGATTTTTTTTTTTTCAGAATGTGACCATGCATGTTCCCCATGCAAGACATAAAGAGAATTAAGCTGAAAGATGTTGCGTATTGTAAAAGATGACAGGATAATTATAACATAGATTTTCAGATGTCTGTGAATCAAAAGCAAAAATGCAAGCTAAACAAATCAATCACTTATACTCAAGTTTCAAGAGAGGTTATTTGCCTTGCTGTATGTATCTGTCAGCAAAATTAGACTCTGAAACAGTTCAAAGCTAATTAAAATTATTTGTTGTTGAGTGGGTGGGAGAAATAACTGAGTCTATCAACATTTAAATCCAGATCTTAAAAAAGATCAAAGATGCTACTACATAAAACAGACAGTGATTTTAAGAAAAGATAAGCAAAAAATAAAGTATTAAAATAGTCACTGCATTACTTTTTAATTAACAAAGAAGGCAGATTCGAAACAAACATAGTACAATGGCTGTCATTCGACATCAGAAATATGGGCAGGGAAAGGTCTATTTGGAAAAAGATTTGTGAGAGGTGGGGGAAAGGTCTGTGAGAGGCAGGGTTGCCATCTGTGGAATTGCTTAGTGCAGCTGTGCTCAGTAGTGAGCTGATGTACAAATACTATGAATACTTCATTCGCAAACTTTGAAAGTGTTGTTAGAGGCAAAAAGCAGGTCAGATCATGCAATCATGATCAGCTGGCCACCCTAGTGGATGGAGAGAGCTATGTAATGCATTTTCTCCAGCAGCCCCTCCCAGATGATGACTGCTGCTGAAGTTGCCCTGGCTCAGATCCGAATATTGTTGCCATGGTCTATTCATCAATTATAATTTCAGGTCTATTCATCAGTTATGATCTTAGGCTGGGTAGAAAACCAAGGGGACTAACAAAGCACTACGATCTCATTTAGTTATAGCAATGGTGACGCACAGCAATAATTGTTCTTCCTATACCTCCCCACCAAGAACACACTTATATGGTGCATTTGGATTTAAACAAACTAACAAACTAAAGCTGTTGGTGATGCTTTGTAAAGGAGAGAAGTAAAAGGTAAAAGGACTGTAAGTATTTTCTTTAAATTAAACTCCACCTTTAATAATTTTCCTACTCTATTTCATGTATTCCATTTTTATACCACCCAATAAGTGAAGCTTATTAGGGTGTTTACAAGATGTGTTTGCAGAAATTGCAGCACAATCTTATGGCTGCTAGACTCTGTCTAGCTTGCCACAGGATACTTTGGAGTACCATTTCTGCTCCGAGATCAAGATTAGAACTGGGACTCGTACTACAGAACACCTTCCCTTCCTTGCTGGCTGTGCAGAAATTACTGTGCTGGCTGTGGTCCCAAGGTCAGGAGACCGACCTTGGCAAGATGCAGCTCTGGGTGAATATTCCAGGGAAAGGGGAGGAGCTGCCAGGATACAGTATATCCTAGCAGCACCTCTGCTTGTCCTCCTCACAAGAAGGTACAAGAGACTTAGATGGTTAGAATCGGCCATCTAAATTATTTGCAGAGCAAGAGAAACATAGAGGTGACCTTCAAGTTTGCTCTCCAAGTTTGGAGGGTTATAGGCACCCACACTGGATCATGCTGTTTGTTATACTGGTTTTTCTGTAATACACTGGGGATTTAATTATTCAAGTCCTGAGAAATTTCTCTTTGGACATTATCACTTCTTCTCTTGAAAATTTATGTTTGCATCATTTAACCGATGGAACTAATCAATTATGAATTGTACAAAAAATGACTTTAGTCCAAAAAACCAAAAGTGTGTTACACTGTATTGTTGCTAGCTACAAAAAGGAACTGTCGCTCAAAATGTTCCCTTTGGAAGCAAGGTAGTTCGTTCAGCAGAGATAAGCAATGGATGCATTTGGGTTGGAACTAAGACTTCCTGTCCATGTTTTACAGGCTGCTGACTCAGGCATGATGTAAAGGAAAATGCTTGCAACAAATGAAATGAGCAACCTGCCATCACTATCATAATGTTTTGGATTTCTATGAATTTGCATTGGTTTAAATGTGGCAGGGAGAGGGATTTTTTTAAGGGTGGTGACAGTGTTTTACCCCGGAATACTCTTGAACAATGCTCTGGGACATACTGGGGTGCGGGTTGGGCTGGGGAACAGCAGCTGCTAACTGGAAGCTGCTGAAAGACTCTCTGCTGCTGACAAAAAGGCAATGACGAAGACAGGCAGGCAGACATAGAGAAAGGCTTTCAACAACCATCCACCCCTTGTCAGCACTTTTTGTCAAGCTCCAGTTTGTCAGACACCTGATTAATTGACGGGAGATCAGAGGAGATGGAGGAGATGGGGAGAGGAACCAGTCCTAGAACGAGTACCAAAAGAGTACCCCACCAGAGAGCCGGAGGAGCCAGCAAAGTTGTAATCTGCACAGTTCAAAAAGGTATCCCTACCTTACTTCTCTGGCTCTGAAGACTCTTGGCCTTCATGCCATCTCCAAAAGCAGCAGGAGGCTCCCTTGCTCTGCTGGAGAAATCCTTTGAAAAATAGGGTGCTGTCCCTTTAAGCAACACCCATTCCTTAGAGGTGGAAAAGTAAGGGGTATCAAACCTGAAACAGAACCACAGCGTGGTTTCAAATCCTGTTTGGAAACAACTTGGCTTGGGTGCTTTCTTAGCCGGCCTTAATATACCATGCACCATACCACAGTGAGCTGTCCGTGGTGCTGTGGTCCTGCTCTCCTGAAAAGCTTCCCCAATCTTCTCCTACAAGTCTCAGTCTAGAAGCAGACACAACCCCAAAATGCATCTCCTAGTTTTAGTCCAACTTTTTTATTATTACATTTTGCTTTTCCAACCAAATCAGAGAAATTTGGCCACAGCTTTAGTTACAATTACAGTAAAAAGAATGGAACCTCAACAAGAATAATTTTCCTTTGATGTTTCTATTTAAGATTTGCACTGTAATTAGCCAAGATGATATGTGGTGTTTCCTTCACAGTAGATTTCCTTCCCCTAACACAGCTTTGCACATTGGGATTTTTTTTAGCCCAGGTAAATGCTAAAATGAAAATCATGTTAATGGAAGATATCAGGGACAAGTAACCTTTGTTGGTCTATAATATCTTGGACTAAAGACAAGCACTACATGTTACCAGGGTTCATATGACATCTCAAATAAATCTAGTAGATGCCCAATGAAATAGATACTTATGCATCAGTTACTGAGTAGAGCTGCAAAGTGTTATTAGGATGATTCATACAAGGATGCTGCAGAAGCGTAGGAAGAATATGATGAGAACATCCCCATTCCCACCAATACTGACATTACAACTTCTGTTCCACCAGCCAAGACTGATGACAAATACAAACAAAGCCAGGGGATACATCCTCTCTCCCTGATCTTCAAGGATGGGTTTGGCTTCAAACAGAATTGATTTGTTTCGTGCACACCCCGTATACCTTCTTGGCAGCACAAGATAAAGCACAGTGAGGACATGAATTTCATCCAAGCTGTTCCCCATGGAATTCTACAGAGATCTGGGGTGGAGATGAGATCAGAACATCTCTGTAAAAGTCATTAATAAGGTTGTCCTATAGTTTCCTCATTTCTCCGCTGCACTTTTCAGGCATACTAATGTAAGTCGGCTATTTACACAACTGCTACCATATGTTAGCAAACAATTCCCAGCCTTGCATTTTCATGAAAAGCCTAGCAAGTTTCAGTTGTATTTCCCCTGGTTCTTTTATGCATAAGTCTAGATGACAAAGTCATTTTTTATCCCCTCCATGTTTTCTAAGGGTACCCAGATGGAAATGTCTTGCTGCGTACATTCAATCATTCTTTAACTGCAGCAATTCCCATATTGGTTCCTGGAAAATGATATCATTGTGCTTACAGAAATCACCATGAAATTATCTACATAAATGGATTCCTAAACTCCTAGGGAGACCTAGATGGGCCCAGAGTTAACCATATGAACCACCCATGGTGAGGTAAAGGCTTGCAATTTATATCATTGGTTTATGTGATGAAGAGTTGATTGAAGCCCATTACCCCATTAACCCTGTTCAGCTGCTTAGCCTGAACACATAGGGTACAAAGTGCATAGAGGACGGAGAGCATGTACTCCCAAACTCTGGCATGTAATGAGAAGGTGACCTCCCAAACTGTTGCCAACCTTCTAGCTTTTAACTAGGTTTAATACTATAATTCTAGTTGCGTTGACTGTATTTGAGCAACAGAAAGGTGGCACATAAATAGCTTAAATGAATTCATAAATATTTTAGTTCATTTCAATACAGTTATTCACCAGTATGGAATTTTGGTCTGCAAGAAAACAAATTATTTCAATCAATGAAAATTACTCATACTCTCTGTATAACAGTGCAATCATATACTCAAATTAGACAGAATAAGTTCAATGGGATTTACTTCTGAGTAAGTGAATATAGGATTATAGCAAAAATGAATCCAAATCAGCTTACCTGTATTATGTCCATCTCTCTCCTTTGAATGCTGTGTAAGATCAATTGTCCTGTCAATCTGAAAGATTTTTAAGTCTTCATCATCTAAGGCAATATCTCCCCAAAAGACAGCTTGAAATACAAAAAGAGAACTTAATTTAAATATATTAGAAGTAGCACCACACAAATATTTGCTTAAAGTCTATAGCTGTAGTCCAACACAGAATGAAAGGTGCTTCATCGTATGAAAATCAATGGCTGGATATGGCTGAATTCTGGTTTGGATGCTCATATGAGTTCAACAAGAAATGATACCCACAGTTACTGAAAAGCTTTTAAAGCATTAAATATAAATTATATATCCTTCAAGATATGGTATTATTGCAGTTCTTTAAGAATATCAATACTAATTATTATTAGTCTGGATCCAACAGTGCCATTCTGGTACCATAGGTGACATTGTGCTGGAGGAAATGGCATCCACAACTATGTACAAGAAGGAACTGAAGTTATGCTTGTGCAAGCACCCCTCTAATAGATCTTGGCTTTGCTTGTACAAGCTCTGCTAGCACATCTTGCTTCCACTTTATAATATAGTGCATTCCTGTAATGCAATATGCCCCACTTACACAATGCACTCTGATTGCACAAGCTCTATTTGTCTGTCTCATTGCCATTTGTGCAAGCTCTGCTCATGCACCTCATTGCTTCTTGCACAAGATCTCCTTGAACATCTGATTAGTACTGGTGCAACCAACAGTTTTCGCAGAGTTGCACAAGTCTGATTTGATTTAGTGGACTGACATCGTTGGACACTGCCCTTTATGTTCAGACTGCTTTTTAAAAAACATTAAGTGCATTTGGCATTTTTAGGTTTAGAAATTCATGCTATAAATCATTGCTTAGAAGGAACCTTTTTAAATGATCCAACTCATTCACTACAGAAAGGAAAATATGAAAATGTAATTCATAATCTCAATGCAGTTTATCAGTGTTTATTATTTTTCAATTTTTCTGCTTGTTAAAACAAATATACATAGATCAGCAATTATGCGTATGCATATATACAGCCACTAGGAATCTCTTGTCCTCTCTTTGAGATCAACACTGAAGTATTTTGTTCTTATACTGTGTAGGTTTAAATATGTTAAAGTCCAAAAGATATTCTCACCAGAGATGTAATCTTTTTGACATATTTTACATGTGATATTATTTCAACATAGAGCAGTTTTGTCTTGTTAACCCATACCAATCTGTCAGTAAAGAGATGTTTACTCAATGGATATCACTAAGAGCTGCACTCCAACCACACTTACTTAGAAGTAAGTCCCATCAAACATAGTGGGAATTAGTCTGAATAAACATGCACAGAATTGCACAGTAATTACAGTTTAGACATGGTGCTATCTCCACACACGAATGGAGTGCAAAAGAAGTGGCTTGGAGTAAGTATATAAAAAGTAGAAATGAGAGAGCCCTGTTAGTTTCAGACAGATAATATAATTTGATTCCTAGACCAGAAGGTCCTCAGCTGAGGAGACAGCAAAGATTTCCCCCTTTTTCATGAAGAAGCGGCAACAGCAATGAAGAGATGCCACATTTTGCTTGAGCAGAGTCATGACACATTGTGGCAATCTAAAGAGGCCAGCAGGTTTAAACTGTCAGCCCACATCAATATATAAGGAGGAAGCCTCAGCCAGAAATAATCCAGGAGCCTTAAGTGATAACTTTCCATAATATTTGGAACATAAATGAAGCCAAAGGATATTATCCACATTTTCTGAAGAGGCCAAACTAAGTAACACATCCTGTGGCTGTACAAATACGAATCTTCTGGTAATTCCCCAAACACCCAAGTACTTTTTACCCTATATTCTTTTTCACTCCCATGTTCTGTGCTCCTTTGACATTGGAGAACATTCTTTTTCATCAGAAGTTAAAAAGACAGTAGAAAAGATTTATTAGGCAGCAGATCTCTTCTCCCAAAACATCCCCCCATCACAGTTACAAACCTAGAGCACAATGTTAAGCATTCTCTGGAATTTACTCCCTAGTAAATGTGCTTAGGGTTGCATCAGTTGCTCACACAGCACAACAAGTTACAAAAGGGTCTGTGGTAGATTTTAAAAGACATTGGAAAATTGCATGGGGTTATATACTTGAATAGGATTGTACAGTGATACGCTGTTTTGGAAAAAGCTCACAACCTTGCACTGAGTTTTATAGGCAAGGAAGCCCTGGACTTAGTGCAGGAAAGCCCTTTTGGACGCTCCTGAGGGAATCCAGGTGATGACACTTAGGAGATACAATTAGGGAGAGTGTGTACCCAGGATTTTGATGAGGCAGAGGAAGAAGGACTGAAGTCAAGGAATTTAAACTGTGCATGGCATTGAGCCAAAGACTACAACAGGCAAAATAAGGGCTATCAACATAAACATAGTAACAAAACTTGCTACAATTAAATTGGCTGAGACACATGACAAGGGTAGTATTTTAGCTGATTGCTTCAATCTGAAAGTGCATGCTGTTAAAACAGATTTTACATTGAAATGTTTTGTATGTTGAATTGCTTCTCTTCTTTAGAATAAACTGCTTCTTTTTAAAGAAACCCAGTTGTTGGCCATCATGCATTTGCTAAAGGAGTAACAGACAGTGCTTTATTTAACACAATGGGCAATTTTATAAGGATAATTTTAACACTGAAACATATGAAGAAGTAGCTGGTCGGAGAAAACTCAGAAATTTCCTGCCTGGATCCACTACCTGACAAAATGGTCAAGTGTGGTCATCCACTTTGCCACATACCTACAATCCACAGCCAACCCAGTGATACAGGTTTTAGTGCCACTCTGCTCTTGCAAACACCCCATGTTTTTAATTGTCACCACAGATGTTGTCTCAAGCATGACACTAGCGGTTGCAGTCAGAAGACAGTGCTAGGGACCAAAAAGATCATGAGTTTAGGCTTGCGAGACCACACACACACACACACACACACACACAGAGAGAGAGAGAGAGAGAGAGAGAGAGAGAGAGAGAGAGAGAGAGAGAGAGAGCGCACGCGTGAGTGAGCACGCACAAGTGCAAGCACACAACTTTATATGTGGTAATTTACATACCCTCTAAAGTCTGTGTGAGCCTTTAAAAGACCTTGTCTCTTAAGGCCACCCCTATTTGTAGGGATAAAAGGAGGGTGAGAAGGAGAGAGAAGGGTATTTGATTGCAGAAAATAGAAAAGCCTCAAGGTGGAGGCAGAAGTTAAAAGCCAGTTAATCTAGGCGGACCAGTTGCAACAGAGATCATCTGGTCCCATGTAGCTTTACTATAGCAAGTGCCCTTGGACGGCAGGGCAGGAGGGCCTCCCAGACATTCAGGGCTCCAAAGCAAAGATTCGTGGCTCCAGCCCTAGTAGGCCATCCCCTGACAACACCCCTGATCATGAGTTTCCCTTCCTGGCAACTTCCTATGAATATCCATGGAACAGACAATGACTTTCTGCTTTAATTTGCTCACATGTTCAGAGCACCATAAACAAGCAATTCCCTATCACCCTCAAAAAGACATTTTATAATTTACCTTCCCCATCTACATTGATAAATCCTTTAAAATCATGTACTTTTCCATTCAAAACCTCATACATGTAAACATGTAGAAAAAAACAAGAGAAACACACATGAAAGTATAACTCTATGTGATTTGTCTTTTTTATTATAGCAGCAGTAGCAGTATTGCAAATTGAGAATAAACAAAGCAAGGGAATTAGTGAATGGGAATTCCAAGGTTTAGTTTACCTAAAATGCTGCTGTTCAACAATCTTGCCTATTAACCTATTTTTAAAAACTGGCTTTACTGGGTTCCTTTTGTTGTGAGGATTAGATTTCTCTGCGTTTCTGGATAATTATGTTCAATGTTGTCTAGGAATGTCTACAACATGTGTACACCATTCCTTACTTCACAGTAGAAGGCAACAAACAACACAGAAGAACAAATCAAGGAAAATATATCTCAAGCCCCATTTATTTTCTTGAAATGAACTACAGTTCAGCATCTCAGTTTGATTGACATATTGCACCAAGTATAAAAATGTGATACTCTGCAATAGCTAAAACAGAGAGAGGGCAACATGCCAGATAATATGGACCAGGAGGTGAAACAATTATACTGTAATTTTCCCACTATTTTTATTTGTAGTATGCTTTAAATTATGAGATTAAACACATGCCCAGTCTTGTCAGCTCCCCTTGGAGAATGAATTGCTTGTGTGTGTGGTTTTTAATTCTTTAGGAAAACTACAATAACTACGCTGCAGGGGTACTGAGATGTAAAGAAACTAATTCGTTTTCCTCTAAAACATTTTTACAAAATGATTTGCCTTTAAGCTTCCACAAATCTAATTTTCTTATAGAAACACAACATTCCAACTTTGTGGTAGTGCCACATGCATGTGTTGAAAGTTCTAGTTATTTCATTAGATATATTTCACCTTCATACATTTCATAGTTCAAATTTTACTGAAAGCAAACATATTTTATGACTTGACTCTTTATCTCCACCATGATATCATTACAAACAGAGAAAGAGAAAGAAAGAAGCAGTGATATGTAATAGTCTCTTCCAACAAGTATACTGCAAAAGTTCACAATATGTTTTCTATCAATCCCCTGGCTAATGATTGACAATTCACTCACTCACCCTATTGCTGGAGCAAGATAAGTTGGACAGCAAGGGCCTTCTCATTGCAAAGTACACTGACAATATTTAAGCTATTTTCCTTATGAACTATAGAATGAGAAATACGTGATTGCATTTTAATTAGCAAAGTAGTTCTTTATTCTCTCATGCAGACATTCAAATTCCCTACAAGACTACCAATTTAAAGACTCCTGCAGGGGGGAAATGTTCATTGTTAGCATGGGAGTGGTTATCTTTGCTTACCACACTATGATGCTATTTTTGAAGGTGTGTCTGGAGTACCTCAACAGTGGAAGCAGCAGTTCCCAAAATGACAATGAAAAGTGCTGTTGCCTAAACAAAATGGCATCTCAGTGAGAAAATTGAGAGATGTGTCCATAAACAGAGCCTTCTTCCTGGCAGGTTTCTGTGTCAAGATACATTTCTATGTTCAAGATGCATAGTTGGTGGTGCTTTCAATACACTACGTGATTTGTGAAAATTCATATGGAAGCATCACGATTCCCCTCTTAAGAAATTAATCTATTCTCGACCTGGAAAAAAACAACCATGCCGTTCTAAAATATGGTGGTAGCCAATAGTCATGTAAATATCTACCAAGGTCAGTTCCACAAGTGAGGTTTAAATATATTGTGGTTTGTTTGTTTTTTAAGTACCATTATACTTGGTCTGCTGAACATACTAACCAAGATTTCCAGCCCCATGGTTATATTTGAAAAGGTCGCAATAGCAATACCATAAGATAAAAAGTTTTTAAAATTGTATATTTCAATTATTGATAGAATGTGCACTTACAAATACAATGTGCTGAAAGGTATGTAGAAATTTGATTGAGATCATTCTGAAATATTTCCAGTATTAGGATTAACATAACTCAGATTATATTCTCAAAAGAAACCTCCTCTTCAGTGTGAGTATATTAATGGTGAGTAGCCTATGAATAGGTCTTATAAATCAGCAGGTATAAATGGCTTCAGCCCATTGTCAATTAAAGCTATAGACTAGAATTGCAAAAAATCTGGTTCAGCACCGGTTCAGCACCATCCATGCCTGGAGGGGAGGGGAGGGGAGGTTGCTTTGGTTTACGGAGCCTCCATCTCCCTCACGGGACATCCAGCCCCTTCGAGACCAGGGCTGGAGTGCCTCTACTTGGTGTTGGGCGACCAAGACAGATTGGGGATTCTGTTGGCGTACCGTGCACCCTTCTGCCCAACAGACTCCCTGCCTGAGCTGACGGAGATCATCTCGGACCTGGTGTTGAGGAACCCTAGGATGTTGGTCCTGGGGGACTTCAATCTCCATGCCGAGACTGGTCTGACCAGGGCGGCTCAGGACTTCATGGTCTCCATGACGGCGATAGGGCTGTCTCAACATGTCACAGGCCCGACCCATGAATGTGGACACACTCTGGACCTGGTTTTCTCGACGGGGCAGGAAGAGGGTGATCTGAAGGTAAGGAATTTGTGTCTGACACCCCTGTCATGGTCAGATCACTTCCTCGTGAAGTTTGTGCTTGAGAGCGGCCTCTCCCTCTGTAAGGGTGCGGACCCGATTGTGTGGGTCCGCCCCCGGAACCGGGTGGATCCGGACTGATTCCTGAAGGCCCTGGGGGAGTTTCCGGCTGACAAGACTGGTGCTCCTGTCGAGGGTCTGGTCGAACTATGGAATGGGGAGATGACTAGGGCTGTTGACACGATCACTCCTAAGCGTCCTCTCCCACCAGGCAGAGCCCACTCCTCCCCTTGGTATACATCTGAATTGCGGGCGATGAAACAGGCCGGGAGATGGCTAGAGCGTAGGTGGAGGAGATCACGGGATGAATCTGACCGAACACACTTAAGAGCCCATTATTGGGCCGATGCTGTGGCAGTGAGGGTGGCGAAAAAGAAATTCTTCTCCGTTTCCATTGCCTCCTTAAAATGCCGTCCGGCGGAGCTTTTTCGGGTGGTACAAGGGCTGGTCCGTCCTGGCCCTAAGAAAGATCTGGTTCCACCCTCGAAGACCCGCTGTGACGACTTTGCCAAGCATTTCAGGGAGAAAATCACTCAGATTCGTCACGAGCTAGACTCTACTAGTGATTCAGAGGCTTCTGGGGAGATACCAATGTCGCCGTCTGGTCCAAAATTAATGGATGAATTTCAGTTATTGCGGCCTGATGATGTGGACAAGGTGCTTGGTCAAGTATGTCCCACCACTTGCCTATTGGACCCTTGCCCATCTTGGTTAATAAACAACGCCAAGCACGGGATTGGGACCTGGATCTTGGAAGTGGTTAATGCTTCTCTGAGGGAGGGTCGGGTACCTGCCCCTTTAAAGGAGGTGGTAGTCCGACCGGTCCTGAAGAAAGCGTCACTGGATCCAGAAATGGCCACCAATTACAGACCGGTGGCCAACATCCCATTTCTGGGCAAGGTGTTGGAGCAGGTGGTGGCAGGACAACTCCAAGCACTCTTGGATGAAACTGATTATCTGGACCCATTTCAGTCCGGCTTCAGACCAGGGTACGGTATTGAATCTGCCTTGATCGCCCTGTACGATGACCTGTGCAGGGAGAAGAACAGGGGGAGTGTGTCCCTGTTGGTCCTCCTGGACCTCTCAGTGGCTTTCGATACTATCGACCATGGTATCCTTCTAGATAGGCTAGCGGGATTGGGGGTCGGAGGCACTGCTTTGCAGTGGTTCCACTCCTATCTCAATGGCTGATTCCAGAAGGTGGTGCTGGGGGACTATGGCTCTGCGCCATGGCAGCTATGCCATGGAGTACCGCAGGGATCCATTTTGTCCCCTTTGCTGTTTAACATCTACATGAAACCGCTGGGAGAGGTCATCAGGAGGTGTGGGCTGCGGAATCATCAGTACACTGATGATACCCAGCTCTACCTCTCATTCTCCACCAATCCAGGTGAGGCAGTGGCTGTGCTAAACCAGTGCCTGGTCGGGGTAATGGGCTGGATGAGGGCCAATAAACTGAAGCTCAATCCAGACAAGACGGAGGTCCTGCTGGTTGGCGGATCGGGCTTCGGGGAAGGTGAATTGAACCTAGTCCTGAATGGGGTTGCACTCCCTCTTAGGGACAAGGTCCGCAGCTTGGGAGTGCTCCCCGACCCAGAGCTTTCACTGGAAGCTCAGGTGACAGCGGTGGCGAGGAGCACTTTCTTTCAGCTTTGGCTGATCCATCAGCTGCGCCCTTACCTGGAGAACAACTGCCTGGTGACAGTGACACACGCGTTGGTGACTTCCTGACTTGACTTCTGTAACGCACTCTATGTGGGGCTACCCTTGAAGACGGTCTGGATACTTCAATTGGTTCAAAATAGAGCTGCCAGGCTGCTGACGGGGACTGGGCGTTATGTTCACATGACTCCAGTTCTCCGTCAGCTTCACTGGCTTCCCATAGAAGTCCGGGCCCAATTCAAGGTGTTGGTGATGACCTATAAAGCCCTTAACAGCTTGGATCCTGGTTACCTGAAGGAGCGCTTACGTCCATATATGCCCGCCCGCCCCTTGAGATCAGTGGGAGAGGCCCTTCTCCGGGAACCCTCCGTGAAGGATATTAAGAGGGTAAGTACTCGGAGGAGGGCTTTCTCTGCAGTGATGCCCAATCTATGGAATGCACTCCCCAGAGAAGTCCGCCTGGCACCGTCGTTATTTGTTTTTCGGCGCCAGGTGAAGACCTTTTTATTCAAACATTATTTTAATTGTTAATATTATTTATTTATTGTATTCTTTGACCAGGGTGACTTAATTTATATTGTTTTATAGGATGTTATTTATTTATGTTTGTGAGCCGCCCCGAAGCTTCGGCGAATGGGGCGGCATAGAAGTTCCCTAAATAAATAAAATGAATGAATGAATGAATGAATGATGTTATGGACATTACAGTGTCTATACTTCCCAATAGCCAAAGCTCTCTGGGTTCACAAGAAGTAAAACTATAAAATAAAACCAGATAAAATAGACTAAACACATTTAAAACCACGGTGTAAAATAAAAATAACCAAGCAGAACCTAACAGCAGTGCAAAGAACTAAAATATAGTAACAGATTTAAAACAAAAACTAAAAAGCTACAGTGCCTGGAAAAGGCATTAAAAGGTAACCACCTGGTTCTAACAGGTCCACAAAGTGGCTGCCAAGTAAGTTCCTCTGGGAAGCTATAGCCAAGGGACTACAACAGAAAAGCAATAGCCACCCAGCTCAGTTCCTTTGGTGGAGGCTCCTGGAGAAGGCCCACCAAAGAAAACCTTGTTGTCCTGGTGGTGTACAGGTGAACTAACTTGGGTGCAAGATACTTGGGACTTTTAATGTTAACATCAGCACTTTGAACTGGGCCTGGAAATGAACTAGCACCCGGTGAAGATGGAAAGGTACTGATAAAATATGATCATGCAGGCCAGCCCCCCACTACCAATTTTGGTGCCCTATTTTGGACCACCTGAAGCTTCAAGACTGTATTCAAAGGCAGCCGCATGAATAACACATTGCAGTAGTTTAGGCAAGAAGTTATCACCACATAGATAACTGTAGCTAGCTGTCTAGGTAATATCAGCCTTAGGGGTGAGGTGCTCCATGCTATAAATCCTTTGTGGGATTTCAACCCCTCTCAGAATACACTGAATATCACTCATTTGGGCAGGTGAACCACCCACTAACACTACATTTTAAAAGAGATAACTAAGAGCAAATAGCTAGACTTGCTTCAGTTGTGACATGATGCATGCATGGAAGACATTATTTGTCAGTAGGGTAGACTGCTGTGAATCACTAAAAAGATGAACTACATCACCAAAAAAGAAGACAAGAGTGACCATAGGTTTCCACAGAATTCTCTTATTCAAGTGCATGTGTAGAGAACTACAATGCATCTCACCATAATGGAGAAATCCATGACCAGCTGACCCGAATGCTTGTTCAGTCGGCTGGTGCTAAGTGTTGATGAGCAGCTTCAAAGCTCCTGCCCTCCTTTTTTTATTAATCTTTAAACCAGACTTGAGTTGGACAGGACTGACTTCTCTAAAGGGGTATACTTGGCTACCCTGTCTGTAAGGAGACTAGTTCCTCCAATACTGAGCCTAGTCTATCAGCTGTGACGAGAGAGACACAATGGTGCCGCAATGTATAGCAGCGGAACAGTAAAAGAGGGTGTTATTTTTCACATAAGCCTTCAAGTCATATTTGGTTCAATTGCTTTGTGGAATGAGAAGACTCAACGGCCATTTAAATTTCTTTTATACAAACAGTTTAAGAACCATGGAAGAATGAGAGATGTGAACAAAGCATATCTGGAAACCTGTATCTACAAGGCATATTAACAACTATTATGTCTGTGTAGACCTTTCTGGAAAATAAGTATTTCTGCAGAAATGTATGATACCATGCAATACAGATAACATGTTGCTATCAAGAGAAACCAGATAAGAGGAATACCACAGCCAAGTATCAGTGGCTAGCTAATGGAAGAATTGCTTCCTAGGCTCTTTTACCAGAAAACCAATCTAAATTAATAGCGCTGGCTGATCAGCTCTGAATTAATCTCCCCACCCTGAATGTTCTATATATTACAAGTTTCATGTGCCAAAACATTGTGAACAACAAAAGAATTCATTAAATGAAGCTAGGAGACTGATCTTGTGCTAGTATGTAATAGCCTTTTTAAAAAACTAAGAGTGGTACTGTGATATAAAATCTCACTTGCGCCATGGCCTTAATGGCTCATCTTCGGCAAGTATCTCACTCCATACACATGTGGAATATAAGAATAATAGCAACAGACTACTGTACAAGGCTGTTGGAAAGATAACCAATATAATTTTGTGAAGTATCCTGAATGCTTGAAAAGTATTGCATAAAATTAAGTATTTTTGCATTCTAACAACCATTTGCAAGCTCAGAAATGTTATACTGAAATGTTATGGATTCTGTTGTAGTTTCTTATATTAATATCTGCATGAAAATAACAAATGAAATTAAAAGAGACAATAAATATGACCCAAGTAACATTCACAATCTAATATGACCATAAGTAAAACATTCTGGAATTCAAGTTTCTAAAACTCTGAAGTGAACTTTTTTATAAATATGGCTGGTGGGCCATAAACATTTTCTTATCAGGCAGAAGGCAGCTTGATGCGGTAAAGTTAATTTCTGATCAGTTCTCACTGGTAAAATAAGGATACCTATGCAAACTGCAAGCAACTGCAAGTGGTATCTGGGTTTTATACCCAGGTATGAAGAAATATCCCATTGAAACCAGCTGGAAATACTTTCCCACTCAGCACAGAAGCATTATTCATGCCACTATGCAATATGTACACCCTTCTTTACACTGGAGCATTCCCCCTTTTCAAAAGAAAACTGAGTCCAGCATGGCTTCATTTTCCTTGCTGTTATTTGCTGCATTACCCCAGGAAAGCAGGGGAAGACTGGATTAGAAGGAAGAACTGTGTGGACAACAGAAGACAATACAATCCAACTCCCTCAGCATTATCTCTTATTTGCCCCCCACTTCCAGGTCTTGTCAACAATGGGAAGACAAGTATGGTTTTCTCAAATTTAAGAAATGTACCCTACAAAAGAAATAAGGATGAACCAGCAAAATTTCACTTGCCAAAATAATTCCTTGCTTAGGAAGAACAATTGAGAATCAGGTATTGGGATCAGAACAACAGAGTTCTCAGTGTTCCCTTCCTGCATAACCTTATTACCTAACCTCTTTCATTCTCGGAAGAGGAAGACATGCTCTTTCCTGCACTCATTTTCTGGCCAACAAGAAGACAGGCTGAGAAGACACCAACTTCTCCCTCGCTGACCCCACCAAAGCTGTACATTGGCCTTGCTCAAAAGGCTATGATGAATAAGAGGAGCATAGGAAATAAGCCATTACAAATTGCTGACAAGAGGAGGAATAGATCATTTGTAGCAATTGGAAGCAAGCTAAAGAAAGTAGTCTCCATATGTGTACTGTTCAGCTACCTGACCAAACCCCAACTTAACAGCATATGGGCTTCTTAAATTGAAATACTGTACTCACTTACCTGGAGGTAAGTCCAAATGAACTCAGTAGGACCTACATAGACAGATCCAGGGTTGTATTGTTAATCACCATAATTAATTGTGACCTGGCAACCATGCTGGATGACCTTTGTGAAAATTCACCAATTTAAAATTGCAGTTTCCAGAAGGAAACAGTAAAAATTTCTTGCATTGATTTAATCACAAGCTATGAGCAAAAGAATGAACCAAAAGCAAGCAGAAAAATGTGTTTAACTTGTCCCATACAGAAAACAGCTGTAGAACTAGGAAAAAGAAATAGTTCCAAACATAATGTCCATGCAAGTTGTAGTGGAATGATCCCATCACTAGAAGCCAACTTGTGATGGTGATCCCATGGCTACTGTTCCAATAATTGTGATCCTCACTACCAGTAATTGATTTGTGAAGAACACACATTCTTCTTTAAGGCAAGTAACTTTCCATAAGAAAGGTGTGGCCAACCTTTTTTTCTTTCCTATCACGACAGACGTAAAGCTAGAAACACATATACATGATTTTTATGGCCAGTAATAAGTACCAATAAGCATTTACAAAATAAAACAGCAGACAAATAAAAACACTTAAACATAGATGAAACCATCCATATAATTTTAGGCACAGCTAAAAAGCCTGTGATAGGTAAATGAAAAGCAAATGAAAGCATCACAATGCCAGGTGAGTCTCTTGGGAAAGTGATCAAAAGGCGATGCATCATGATAGACAAAGCTCTCTCCTGGGTCACCACCTACCTAATTTCAAATGGTTTCTGCAGTTCAAATCTGCAGAACTTTTCTGTTGAAGACTGTACAGTTCAATCAAGCTTGTAGGTAAACAAATCCCCAAGTGAGAGGAGCTGGACACTATCATTTGGCTAAGCTAGATGTTTGTTACATGGGAAATGCATATAACCTATACATTTTCACTTGTGAGACGAACAGCAACCAATGTGTCCAGAGGGGCAATCATTTTCACTGGAAAAAGATCAGTCTTTCGGAGCTGTAATTGTCATCCAATTTGTCCACACAGCTGCAACTGATTTTTTGAACCCAGAGAAGATCCTAATCACAAATCTCCTGCATCATTAGTCTGGCCCTTAGCACTTCCATATTTTTATATGAATGACTTAGTTTGGCTAAATATATGAGTTACCATAAATTTTTTGGCCAGGTCCCAAGGAATTAGCAACTAGTTCTGGATTTGTTTTTGAGAAATATCAACCCATGCTCAATAGCTAGCTGGTTTTTCATTTTGTTCTGTTTTTTTAAATGAGGGAAGTTCAAAAGCCACTTGTAATATAACATAGGGGACCACTGATTAAAAAGTAAACATTTTACCAGGTGCACACAAGTCTAAAATGTTCTATTATGCTGTTTACCCTGGAAAAACTAATTATCATACTGTACATCTGCAACACCCACGGAATTACATTATTGTTTATTGTAGAATATAAATAAACAGCCTATTGATTTTTCTCTCCCTTGTTATTAATTCCATCACAGAAGCACAGAAATATTTTTTTTTCCTGTTAATTACATCATTTTCCATTTTGTGAATTGACATTTGTCTCCTATGTGTGTGGGTTCCTAAAACAAAACACATATTAACAGGGCATAGCCTTTATTACAATCATTTTATGATTTTTCCTTTCATATAGCTTACAAGTATAAATACCAGGCAGGTTCAGACATGAAATTTGAAACACTGTGAATAATAACATCTAACTCACAAGCTGGTTTGCTTATTTTTTTCCAAATCCTTTCCCAGCTTCTCAGGTAGTCCAAATTATAATGCAATATAATTGAACATAATTAACACGTATAACCACAAAAAGTTTTTGGACAGAATGGCCAGCTGTTCAAAATGCCAACAAACTGGAAAACTTAAGCATTCTACAGATAAATCTACAATAAATTGATGAATTTTACTCACAAATGATACACAATTTTGAAATGATAGATTACTGGAGAAAGGCCATTTGTAAGAAAATTCTGTGATACCCAGGTCTGAGGGTAAAATTAAGCATTCCTTTTCTCCCTTATAATTTCCCTTAATTTCATACAGGGATACTCCCCACTACTCTCCTAAAAAGTGTGGATGGTCCAAATTTGGATCTGGACTGTCATCCTCTGAGAGAGGAGAATTTAAACTTCTCTGCACATAATTTTCAACTTGAAATTCTGTGTGTGGACACACACCCCTCAGGAGAGGTTAAAAGGGAGGGGATGTCTCCATTGTCTCTAATGACATCCTGCAAGCACAGAAGAGCAGGAGAAACAATCACACATTATGCCTGATTTAGTTATGGATATGGAGCTCAGTTATGGATAAAGGAACACTTAGTCTGGTTCACAGTGTTGGAGCATTCATATAGTTTTCTTCAAATTAATATTTTCTTTCCAAGTAAGCGTTTCAGAGAAAAATATGAACAGAACACATGTTTTGAGAAAGACTTGATTTTGGTGTGATTTTGTATGACTGGCGAGGCTCTGTGAAGATCTGTACTATTGTCCAGTTCTGGCTAATGCTGCATTTTCTCATCTTTTGGGAGTTCATTTTATTTGACTTACTAATATTATTTATTTGGAAAAATACAGTGAAGTGTTTTAAAGGAATAGTGTGCACTTGTGTGCCTAGACAGCACTACCTTATTACATGAGTTAAAATGCAACCTGATGAAGAATGCATATGCATTGTTTCAAAGTGTTTGCTGAAGGCATTTAGCTGATAGCAGTGCTTCAGTCACCTTATCATGAGTAAACAGTATGTGTGTTAATTCAGGAAGAGAGAAACCTAATTTACAGGAAGATGGTTCAGTTAATGCTAAAACTTCTAGCTAAATGCTGAAAGGAAGTCAATTCTTTCTTGACAGCTTAATGATAACAAGAATTTAACTTATCGGTGCTAATCAGGCAATGTTATACTTAGAGATAAATAATTAGCATTTCTGAGACAACTCAATCTATAGTTTAAGGAAAGATTGAAAGTCTTTCCAAACTGTTGGCTACTGCTTACTTCTCTGGCAAAATTAAGACTGTGCTGCCTAAAGAACTGTGTACTATAGAATGTATTAAATGAAATGTATTAACTGTATGTACTAAATAACCAATTGTTAACAGGGTACCAGTGCTTTGAGAGGGGTTAGATTGAGGTGGACATGTTCACTGGAAGTTGGTGGCCATTTTCAACAGCCCCAGGCAATACGTCCTCTCTGCGTTGGCCACACTCCTACCAAAACTTTACCCAATCCTGCTAGATTCTCAGTACTTTTCAGTAGTGTAAAATAATTTTTAAAATGCCTGTACGTGAAAGTGCCAAATAAAAAATACAGAGTGACCAAATGAATTATCTGCGTTATCTTGCAAGATAAAGCCAAGTGATTAATACACACTCATATATATAATGGAACAAATACGAACAAAAACTGTTGGTTACTATATAGGAAGGATAAGAAAATTTAAGAAATTAATAATAAGAACAGTGGCAGAAAACGGTAAGAGTGGGAGGAGGAGCTATGGGAAGAGAAAACATAGGAAACTTCATAGAGCAAAGGATGCAAATAGGCAAATAAGAGGAAAGGAGGAAAGGTATGTATTGAGCATAATCTGCCTTATCCAGAAATGCATGTATTAAATTCTTCATCTTTGTCTCCATTTGCAGCAGCTCATTTATATACTGTGTCACATTACAATGATCATTTGTGTATCAGCGAAAATGAAGAAACACATCACCCAAAAAAGGACAAAAAGAGGGCACACATTTGATTTCAATGATACTGCCTTTAGTAGTGCCTTCCTTTGCCTGTACTGTTTTTATAAAAAATACTTTCCTTACTGCAAGCTTTCAATAATGTTAATCAGCCTCATAGTCAAACCTTTTTCATTCTCCTACATCTACTAATAAGGAAATGTGATTTTTAATAAATGGCTATCTCCAAAGTAAAACCATTTTAAGCAAGATCTGGCATGCAAGGAATTTGTTTGAAAAGGAAAACATTATCTAATTTTCATCTAGCTTATTTAATACAATGTATAATCTGTTCACCTGTCTTTCTGCAGTATTCTCTTCTAATTTGCTCTGTCAAAAGAATTTTTCCCATAAAGTTAATAGAGCTTTACAATAATGGCATCTAAGGTATTTCTACATAAGAGCAGAATATTTTTAGGGTCATCTAGTATTATCATACTCAATTACAATAATTTAGAGCATACAGCAATGCTCACCTATAGCGTTAATGAATCACTGCACAATATATAACTTCTAAAAGTCACCATTTGCCTCAATAGGGGAAAATGCAGGTAGAGAAATTCTTGCAGCCACATCATAGAAAAAATACAGCCCTGAATACTTCTTTCTTGTCAAAAGTTGGAGAAAGTGAGTTTTGAGCCTTGGTTTTGTACTTCATTAAACTTTGAAAATGAAAGTAAGCTGTGATGAAAAAAGTGTGAGCAAGCTTAAGTCTGTTTACAAAAAAGCATGTTCCACTGAACTGAATAAATTATCAAATGTGCAACCTTAGGAATTCAATTCTGGAAATCACACCCTGAGAAAGGAGTGGGAACCTCCTTGGCCCTCCAGATGTTATTGAACTCCAGCTCCCATCAGACCCAGCCAGTCTGGCCAATGTGTGGGGATGAGAGCTGTGATCCAAGAACATCTGGAGGGCTAAAGGTTCCCCACCCCTGGCCTAACAGAATGGAAAGGAATTAGAACAGATGAAGTAACTGAATGCACTTTGCCCCCAAAGAGAGATAGACAGACAGACAATATGCCAGATAATCTATTGTTTTTTAAGAAAATCAAAATGAAAGATGATTAGCCTCCACTCACTAGTGGTAGAACTAGAAACAGCTATAATATAGAACTGGTTTAACTTCACCAAGGATTTCCTTGTTATTAGAATATGCTGGCAATATTAAACATAAGCTGCTTGGAGGATCTGGGGAATCTCCTTTGTTGAAGATGTTCAAGGATTGTCAGCCAAGCATTTGTTGAGATGCCTTTGCTGTACAATTTCCCTAATTAAGGTACGGCAGTGCTGTATTTGGCTTCTTTCCAACACCATATTTTTATGACGCTCAAATATTGCTGACCCCAACAGTTAACTGTTGCAATTTAATTTTGCAGCTTTTGTTCTTAAAGTTTATCCACACCCATTTTTAATTAAAGCACACATATCTAAACAAACTGCCCCTTATATGTTTCATGGATATAACGTCAAAGTATTGTTTGCTGAAAACCATTCACTCATTACTCCAAGTGCGCAAGAGGAGCAAAAAATGCAAGCATATCTCTTATTCTCAATCCTCCAAGTTGGTATGTCACATTTGCTAGTACAATTCTCCCACTTCCATATGTATTCATATTATTGCATGGATCGTTTGTTTATATGTTTTTATTTATTTATTTATTAAAACATTTCTATGCCGCCCCTTGCCGAAGCCTCGGGGCGGCTCACAACACAAAATAAAATACAAAAATAACAATATAAAATTAACAATATAAAATAAATAACAATATAAAAGAAGTCGCCCTTCTTATACAACACACATGACATACCACTTTTTCCTTTTGCAAATTTCACGCCTTTTAAAATTTATTAAATTTAAAACAAGTTTAAACAACACACTAAATGCAAAAGTACATGCAATGTAATAATAAAACTAGTTTTCTATCCATAGACATTTTAAAACCTGCTTCTCTTTTTGCTCTTTTAGCAGTCCAATTCACACCACGCCTACATGACACAAATGCCTTCAGAGCTAGACATTCTTTAGAAATACATGATGCCAATTTTTCTCAGATCTTTTCTTATTCATGAATTTTGCCTGGAATTGAACACCAGGGCTGAGGCAGGGAAGATGTGATGGGTAAAACAGATCAAACTGTGATTTAATGTGGTTTCTGTAACATTTATTATTATATGGATGTCATATAATAAGTGTTTTCTACAAGAAATGGTTAGGAGTGAGCTTTAGATTCAAGTGCTGTCCAGACTACCCCAACTAAAATGGGGAAGTTTGGAGAGATTTAGATGATGGATCTGTTTGAATAAAAAAGGTGTTCTTCCTAAGTGGACCAAATCTAGATCGGAACATTCCTGAAGATCTGGGATTTAGAAGCACTCAAACATACAGTGTGTCTTCGAAACTAATATACTTCTCCCCAAGCTCTCCATACAAGGCAAGGAGGTAAGGGTATATTTTGTGACTAGCAGCTGTAACTTCTAATCAAAATAAATATTTTCATCAGCCTCTCCAATCCCTGAGCTTTAGGAAAAGGATGTTGAAGTAACATATTCTATTCTAACAAGATAGACAATTGCAGCATTATTTATTCAAACAAATTTAAATATACCTCTTTGGTGATCTGCCTTAAACTATGATCCAAGCAAATGTATTGAATCTCTGGTATGTTTATAAAGCTGAAAGAGGGTTCTTTTTTTAAGTATATAAGCATACATTACTTTACACCTTCTTTTATTCATTGCATCTGAAATCTGGAAGTGCAAATTATCCTGAGACATGGCAATAAAATGAAGTGCAATTATCCTGAGACATAGCAATAAAAATAAAAAGAATGCTGCAATAATATGGTACACTATGTTGATACTAATTTAATTTTGTGATACTATTATATTCATTTTCAGGGAAAGCTGAGTAACTGCAAATTCAATAAAAACAACAACATCTGGAGACAAGCTACGTACAATACTATACTTTTTTTTATACAAGTTCAGCTGCAAATATCAGACTTAGTCATCAGAGTATTAAATATAAAAAGTTGACAAAACATATAAACAAATCACAGTGCCTTTGTTAATATACGAAGTCCTAAATAGCTTGAGGCCAGGATATCTGAAGGAACGCCTGTCTCTGTACACCCCTACCAGATCCTTAAATCTTTTATGGACACCCACACCAAATGGCAAGGAAAAGGGCTTTTTCTGTTCTTGTGCCTCATCTTTGGAATGCTCTTCCTAAGGACATGCAGTTGGCATCCTCACTACTCAGTTTTCATCGCCAGGTAAAGATTTTTTTTGCACTTGTTTTTAGTATGGTTTTATTATTATTTGCACTGCTTGCTTTTATCATTTTGTGCATTTGTCCTTCTGCTTCCACCTGGTATTACTGGATTTTATGACTTACTACTTTTTAATTTTGTTATGATTTCATAACTGTTATGATATTATTCTCTGTGTCACTGATTGTTGTTTTTGTGAGCTACCCAGAAAGCCCTTGAGCTTTGGGGAGGCATGCAAATGGAACAAATAAGGCTTAAGAAGGGCTGCTAAGAAACAATGATTCAGCCAAACATGTTCTGAACTTGACCCAGGAGAAATAGTTTTGTAAAATTCCCCCCACACACCTTCTAATTACACATACATAAGTTTGTATGTTACCTTCTGGTTATCACTCCTGCCCCAAAGGAAAGCATTTTTATCTAGAATGGTTTACTCACTCCTCCTTTTTCTTTGGAGAAGTATTTAATAATATGCCTCTCAACTGAAATAAAATGCTAGATCCATTCTGTAACGGTATTTTATGGTGACTACCTTTTCCCCAAAATGCTCCTTCGGCATGATAATGGGATGTCTAGGAACAAAGTACCTCTGGTTAACTTCTCCCTGCAAGAATAGTGACTTCCCCTGGAATATCAATGAAGCAAAACAACACATTTTGAGGTGAATAAGATGGTTGTACACTTGTAATTTGCCAAAACAATGTCCTAACCATGAGCTAAAAGTCTGTGGTTCTCTGGTGTACACATGAAGCTTTGGCCAAGCAGGTGATCCATTCAGCACAATGATCAAGAATATTCCATCCACACAATTCCATTGCACCTGCAGAGTTTTTCCTGGTATGGAAGTTGGTGGCCCAGTCATGTGAAGTTGTGGCAGAATATTGGAGTCTACAGAGATATACAGAGTTTGCAAATTGTAGAGTCTACATCATCTGCAAGTTATTAAATTGGAGCACCTTTGCCTATTTCCCTTTTTACAGAGCACCACCCATTGTATAGCTATTCTGCAAGATTAGGATCAGAAAAATTCCAATTCCTCCTTCTCCAGATAGTAAACCAAACTTATACAAACCCTACGAAATTCAAAATGACCATCATTTAAAAACATGATTTTTAATGCTGGAAACAAGGAAGCTGGATGTCTCCTATGTTTGTTTCCTTGTTTGTTTCCATTTTAGAATAACATTTAATGGTTTTTTAAATGAAGCACCATTTGAAAACATCAACATTCAGGCTGTATATGATTTCTCTCATAATTTATTTTTTTTGTAAGTACTTCAGTTTAAAGAACTGTAACTAGGAAGCATGAATGAAGGGCTGTGTGAGTTGTGTGTGTGTGTAGTAAAAGCAAGAGAGAGGGACACTTCCAGCTAAGTGACAGGATGCAGGCTACCAGGAAGAGATAACTAATGCAATAGTGAGAGCTTATAATATGTAAGCAAGTTTGGCAGGACTCAATTCAGTACCGCAGTCGGGAAATTAGATAACAAAAGGTTGGCAACATGTATTTTGCTCTTGAAGAGAAGAGATGATATCAGATAAGTGAACAGCCAAATACTCACATCATGCATTTCCTAACAATAACATAAACAGGAATACCTAGCAGCGATTTTTAAAAATTAATATTTTTATTGGAAGAAAAAGTTACTTTGAACATTTGTACATTAAAAAGAATCTGTTGGCATAAACTTATGAGTATCTCCCTTACAGAAACCACAGGCACAGTTAATGAGTGGATAAATTCAACATAATTCCTTAAGCAATGCTTGAGTATTCACATTCTATGGCTACCCTCTTATTCACCATAACATTCCTACATCGGTCCAATTACAAAGCTGTGAGTAAAAGAGAACTACTTTTTACCAAGGGACTGGGCAGCTGTTCATGGTTGTTTCTAACCTGGGCAACAGTCCCACCACTTGGGAGGGCCACAATAAGGCAGTGAGTCATACTAAATCCCCCCTCTTTGCTTGTCCCTGAAAGGGAAATAAATGTTCCCTGAATTCCTGAGGTAGCTAAATGCCACGTTAGATTATTGCCTCACCCAAGGAATGGCTATCTCCATCTCCATGATAGCTCTTTTCTGGCAGATGAAGGTCCTTCAGGCGTCTCTCCTCTCCCTAAAAGTAGAAGGGTGTCTGGCAACCACAAGTGGCATGACTACTACTGCTTCCCCTCAATGGAGGGATGCTGGATGGCTTCCCCTTTGTTCCTGAAAGAAACCTTATTCAAAGCGTAGATCAAAGAGTCAGGCTAATCATCATGCCACATTACAAGGTTATGTTTGGAATCATTCACCTTCACCCTTACTTTGCCTGGTGCCGCTGGTTAGCCAGATCATTTATCTCCCCCCCCCCCCGCTTTTTTTGTGTCCCATGGTCATACGGCTTTTTACATCCCAAGGGGAATATCTTCCTAGTCACAAGGGAGGAAAATAGTTTTCAGTAGTGGACTTCCATTTTTTTGATGATTTGGAAGACATTTTGTACACTCCTGGTGCTCATTTAAGTACCAGTTCATTTCAGTGTCTGTTATGTAATGTCTGTTATGACCCATAATGCCCTGGTCTTTCCTTGCTGTATTTGTTCATTGGTGATCTTGGCCAATTTGCTGTAAGAACATAAGAAGAGCTATGCTGGATGAGGCCAAGGTTCCATCTAGCCCAGCATTCTGGACCAGCAACCCACAGGATCCTGCAAGCTGGACATGAGTGTAATAGCACTCCCACCATCACCAAGTTCCCCAGCAACTGGTATACACAGGCGTACTGTCTCTGCTACTGGAGGTAAGATATAGCTATCAAGACTAGAAGCCACTGAAAGCCATGGAAGTTTCTGTGTTCACTGCAGATATTCCATCTTGACTGAATTTACGATTCCACATAACTGTTTATACCTGGACAATTATGAACATGTCACATTCAAACTATATTTCCTAATAATCTGCATAAAGTCAACATGATTTTAGAATAAATTGCAATAAGATTTTAAACTGAAATGTTGAAAAATGGAAGTAAAATTCACTATGTATTAGAAACATAATGCACAAAAGGCCTGAGCAACATTGTTTGCTGGGAACAATATGAGTTAACATATAGCAAGGGGACGGCATACCAAAACTTTAAATAAATAAGTTAACTGTTAATGTTAGCTCTGACACTCAAGAAATGTAAAAACGAATTGATTTTGTTGTTATGTCCATTAGTAGGATGACTTTGTAACTGTGCATATTATATGTTATTTTTATGTCCTAGGTAATAATTATACTCGGGATATAATAAAGAAACAAAGTTTTTTATTTCTTCATCTTTTTCATTTCTATTAAGAAATGTGCTCTTGAATACTATTAACTACGCATCTCAGACTACAGCCCCACTCTTCTCACCTGCTTTCTTTATTGAATAATGAATCCCACACCAAGTTCAAAAGCTGGCACTGAAACATTCTTGCTTTTTTACAAAGTCTGACAATCTCTCCCTTAAAGTGATTCTTCAATATGTATAAAAGACTGTACATTACTATAAATGGTCAAAAGACATTAATGTAACAGAATTTGAAGTAACAATTAGGATTAGGATGGCAAAATTCCTTCCATTCAATCAGCACATGGGCTGGCTTTAGCCATCCTTTCTGGCTTTGTAGTTCAACCTTATATTTAGTTTCTTTAAAGACTAATTGATTTAAATACTTGACTAACAGCCCAATCCTTTCTCTGCCAGCACATAACCACTCCATACTACAGGGATTCATTAGACAGATGGGATAAGTTGAAAAGGGACAACTGCTCTGTGACACTGCAGTAGGACTGCCAACTCTTGGGGGGGAAATGTCAATACCTGGATGGGGCCATAGTGAGACTGTCAGAGCTGGCTGGGAGCAAGTGGGTGAATGGATGAACATCAGAACCAGCCAGCTAGCAAAATAACCTCTTTTCCTTTGCTGTCTGTGTTTGACAAACAGAGATTCTAGGAGGTGGAGGCAACTGTTTTAAATATTGCGAGAATATTTAAAGTGGTCCCTTCTGAACAATTTGCCTCCACACAAAATGAATTGGTGCATATGTGTATAATTTTAAATAAAAAGATCAAGTAAAAAAAGTTGAAGGGGGGAGAACAAAAACAGCTTCCTCCTTTAAAGAATGAACTCTATTTGGCAGCCAGCTCAAGCTGGCACTCCAACAATTACAGTGCCATCCTATATATGCCTATCCAGTTACCTCAATGAGAGTGACCAAAAAAAATTTTTTTTTAAAGTGGGGGCTGTAGCTTTAAAGCATCTGGAGGCTGCCTATTTAGTGTGACCTGCACCTAGGAATGCCTAGGAAATCACATGGAGAAAAGGAATTATGTTATGGCATTCTCCAGAACTCTGAGCATGTATTCCATTGGGATCTCTCTGTGCAAGAAAGGTGCAATTTCTACAGAAGTAAGAACTGCAACAGAAGGAAAAATGTCAGTGGGAACAATCTTATCACGCCTAAATAGTGTCTCAGAGACTACTGGTTAATGTTGATTCCTAGCTCTGAGATGTGGCAGAACTTTGACCTGGGGGAGAGGGGATCAGAGATCCAGCACCCCAACAGCCAGTGTGGAAAGAACCACACTCACTGAGGTTGGGAAAGCAATCTTGGGAGAAGAGAGGGAAGGAGACAGGAAAGGCCAGATAGGAGCTGTCTGGAGCCTCTGCCAGCTTCCTTCCCTTCCCTCTTTCTTACCAAAAGCCCATCTGGCAAAAAATGGCAGATATGAAGACGAGGAGGCAAAGATCACCTTTTCTGTTCCTTCTGCCCTGCACAGGATGATCATAAGCCCTTGAGTTCAGGGGTTTATGATAATCAAGGATACAACCCACAAATCCACATAGTGTGCAAATCTAGCAGTGAAGTAGCAATGAAGCTTTACAACTAGTACATGCCCTCAAAGAGATCTCTCATGTATCTATTTTCAGTGCATAGGTTGTTGCTTTTTCAGAACACAAAGCAGAAAGTATAGTTTCCAAGGCTAACATATACCTACTTTCAAGGGCCAGTTCATGTATTATGAGGAACTGAGATAGTAAAATTTTATATGGGCTTACACTGAATAAAAGCATAGCTAATGCACTTACATATAATTTACTAAACAAAAACAAAAAGACTAGCTGTAAAACAATATGCCCCAATTAGCATTTTTAAAGGAGCTGAAATACCTACTCCTATTACTTCTTTTATTTCAAAGTGTTGCCTGTAACTCATCCTCAGAGTTAGCAATTTAGCATGTGATAAAGAAAAACACTAATGAAGCCTTAGTTCTGTCCTACAAAGAAAGGAACATCCACTTAAGTGCTACCCTGCAAAATAAAAAAGTTTAACATTATTAAGTGTCCCATCCCACCCTCTCTCTTCAAACCCACACTAACATTATTGTGAAAAAATGGCATTTAATAGAGTTGTGAACCATGGAAAAAATAAGTAAAAAGAAACTACAAAAAATAATCCAATATGTAGCATGTCTTAATTTGAGCCAACGGTCACTCTGAAAATTACCCTTCATGCTAGGTCTCAATCCTAGAGAAAAAAAAAAGTAATGTAAAAAAAGTAATGTAAAGTAATGCTACAAAGCAGTGTTTTTCCCTCAGGGTACTGTTTGAAGCATTCCTATCAGCCCTCTTCAAACAAGCAGGGAGAGGAGCCCTGATGTGTGAAGAGGGCCACCCTGCCATAAATTGGCAACATGATCTTTGATTCATGTAGCATACCTGTTCATATTGGTTTTTTCTGCATTTTCATTCCACCATTCCGCCAAAGAGTACCATGTGTCATCAACCCCTATCAGTAGGAAGGGTAGGCTAAGAGGTGGTGACTGGCCCAGAGTTATCCAGGGGACATCATGGCTGAATAGGAATTTGAACCCCAGTCTCCTCAGTACTACCTCCCACCCACCACCTACTCACTCTAATCCTTATACCGCTGTAATTTTTATTTTATGGTGACACATAACCAATACCATCAGCCAAAAGAAGCCATTTTATCTCCCATTCATTTCAGTTGGACAGCTTCAAGCATATTCTTAGCCTTCTATTAAGCAATGCTATGGAGTAGTAAACTCCAATGGAGCTTACTATTATACAAGTGCACACAGAACTGCCTAAAAGGGCCAAATTGTACCAGGAGTCTGTCCATAATATTTTGATGCTACCAGCAGCCCTAAATAATAGCAATACAAACATACATCTGGGATGAGGGGTAAGGGCAGTAGACTGATATAGACTCAAGAATCTCTCATTTTGGAAACTAAATGTTAGGCAGAGTGCTGTTGGAAAAAAATGCTAATTTATTGAACCCAGTAACACATTCACAGTGTGATCCTCAAAAGTAAGTCACGTTGTTTTCAATGGTTCTTACTGCCAGATGCACGCATACAAAACTACAGGCTCCAACTACAAACTAAACACATTTACTAAGCTCCATAAAACACTGTCAAACTTACTTCTCGCTAAATATACACAGGATTGTGTTATAAGACCCTGAAGGGCTCTTCTGGTATCCTGCAAATTATGGAGCCAACAAGGAAGGGAATTAAACCAAACAAGATGCATACTGACTGCAGGCACTCAAGCCAAACAAAAAGCAGAACACCAGCTATAAGGCCCACTAAAGTGGAACCAAAGCATACAGGAATTCGGAAAAGTGGGCTTTGTGCTTCATCAAGAGGCAATAACAAACACATTTCCAAGCAATGCTGTTGCAGAACTGATGATAATTAGGTGCATTTCCCAAGTGATGGCTGTAGACCCTTGTAAGTGGTTTATTATCCCTTTGATATGTGTGATTAAGTCCTATTAACATCAAGAGAGACTTAGGCACATACATTAAGGATAAAACAGCCCTGTAAAGATAACTGTCAATAGGGCTTCTGTTGCCAAGACAATTAGCAGACAAGTGCTTCAAACAGAGGACACAGCTGTGAGAGAGAAAAGAGTTGAGAAACATGCCATACACATTTGTCAGAGAAACCTGACAAGAGCCAAGCTCACCATCTCATTGGGACTTAATCTCACATATCAAAGGGAGGCCACAAGAGAGGATGTGTCCTACAGCTCAGTGTATATAGTTAGCCGAAACTGTCAAAATGAACTGGAGGAAGAGGAGGAAAAGCTTTTTCCTATAACTCCAAGCACATTAGGGGCACAATAGGTCCATAAACAGGGCGGCAGAGCTGTCTTGGCACTGGAAAAAATAAACCAAGAATCCGCAAGGATGGAAAATGAGTTTTGTGATAAACTCTCTGTTTCCTCAAGGTAATTATTAGACTTGTAAATACAATGAATGGCTTTCTATACAGATTATCTGTTTATAATACTAATTCATCTGGTTATAGTCTAAAGAAATCTGAGTGCTACCAGCTGGAAATTTCTAATAAAGGTTTTTGTACAAACTGTTCAAAAGTAATAACCATCACAGATAGGGCAGAAGAGACATGTGAGTGAACACATGTGAAAGTGACATGTACCAGAAATAGAGTAATCTATTCTTTGATATACAGAAAAGCAGAAATATGAGACTACTGGTGTATGGAATTTGTTAAATCCATTCCATCTCTGTTTGTGGACTCTCAGGTGCCTTTCACACTCGTTGATGGAATCCTCCCTAAATGTGCAGTTTACACACATCTTCAGTAATTAAAAATAAATAAATAAGAGTAAAATTGTAGAAAGTAAAGCAAAAAGAAAAAGCCTAGTCCACAAACTCATGGAATATGAGTCAGGAAATGCGGATCTGCTATAGAATCCACAGATCGGATTAATCCATTACAGATTTCTCCAGCATCCCTAAATGAGATTATCTTTGGAAAAAGTTTATTCTGTCTCAATAAACTTCCAGAGGGGGTTTTTATCAACAACCATGTGGATAAGGGTGATCTGTAGGCACTGTTTACTTGGACTTCCAGAAGGCATTTGGCAAAGTCCCTCACCAATGGCTCCTGATCAAACCTAGTCATGGGATAAAAGAAGAGGCTCTCTTAATCAATAACTGATTAAAGAACAGAAAGCCAAGAATAGGAATAAATGAACAGTTCTCAAAATAGAAAGATGCAAGAGTGGAGTCCCAAGAATGTCACCCGTGTACCTTAATTCATTCATAGGAGTGAACAGTGAGGTACATGCCAAATGATTTAGCATATTTAAAACAAAAACAAACTGCAAATAGTTCTCCGTGGTTCTCTCCAAAATGGGAGACTGGGCAATAAAATAGCAAATGTGGTCCAATGTAAGCATGTGTAAAGCAATGCATGTTGGGTCAAAACATTCCAACTTCATGTGCATGCTGATCGGGTCTCAGCTGGCAGTATCTGACCAGGAAAGGGTTGCAATGGATAGCACCATCAAAATCTTGACCAGGTGTGCAGCTTCTGTGAATAAGGCAGTTTTCATGTTGCGAATCATAAGAAAAAGATTCAAAAATGAAACTGCCAGAATCTGGCAGATTATGCAATTTAATACAATTTCTAAGTAATCATACTTGGAAAACCATGTACACTACTGATTGCCACCACTCAAAAAGGATACTGTAGAGCTAGAAGAGCTGCAGAAAAAGAGCAAATAAATGGTTGGAACTACTCTTGTGTGTTGAAAGGTTGCAAATGTCTGGGGCTTTTTATCTCAGAAAAAGGAAAGTATGCAGCGATATGACAGAGGTGTATAAAAGTACATATGTTATAGAGAGAAGTGGATTAGGCAAATTTGGCATTTTTTGTCATAATACCAGAACCCAGGGCCCTTCCAATGAAACTAAATGGTGGGAGGTACAGGGCACTTAAAAGAAAGCACATCTTTTTTTAAACTATGGAATTTGTTACCATAAGATATGTGAATACCTACTAACATATCAAGTTTTCAAAGGGGATTAAGAGGATAAAGCTATCAATGGCTAGCAGTAATAATGGCTATGTGCTGCTTTCAAAACCAGTTGCTGGAGAACCATAGAGGGAAGAGGGCTTTTGACCTCATGTCCTTTCAGGTCTCCTATAAGCATTTTGTTGGCCACTGTGGGGGCTGACAGCTGAGATAAATAGCCCTGTGGTCTGACCCAGTAAGGGTGTTCTTGTGTGCATTTTGAATACTATTATTCAAATAGAACTTTTTAGTAGGTTTTTTGTTTAAAATGCATGCACATAGAACACATACTTATTTATACATGAAATGAAATAAAGTTCTCAGCTGAAACTATGGTTAGGGAAGTAGATGATATGCTATGAAAAAGTAAAATTCATATCATGCCAGATAGGTTCTCAAGCACTGGAAGAAACTTTCCGAAATTTTAATAGTTGACTCCTTGCACTGAAAAGCTAAGACAGTAGCTATCCCTGTTGACTGGCAATCTGGGAACTGTTTCTGGGAAGTTCCACTGGACAACAAATACATTCTCATTATACCCTTAAAACAAGAAAACTAATCACAAGGACTTTTAGAATGGGCTATTTCAGCTGTCATGTATGGAAATGTTCGGAGTGGTTATTGCCAAGACAGGGTAGCATAGGTCAGCCATTTTGTTTAGATCTTCTCTTCTCTTTTTAACAGAGGCTGAATGAGCTTGGATTGGCTTATGGTCTCACCTAGTCAGTGCAGGATGTTCTGCTCGGACATAAGAATGTTTTCATGGGAGGTGAGTCTCAACACTGTGCTGGTATACTTTTACTGGTTTAACTGTAATAATTAATCTTCTGTCTCCAGGCATGTGTGTGCACACTTTCTAAATTACAGATTTCTTCAAAACTGGAAACATTTTAAAAACAGTTTCTTATATTGCCAGGGCTGGCTCTATTATTAGCCAGTGAAGAAGTCACTTCAGGCCACAGATTTTAGGTATTATGACAGGGCATCAAACTGCTCCTTATTTACTGTGATATTATTATAGTTTTACTGCTTCATGTGTAAGAATTATGTGCTGGGTGTGAAAACCATGCATCTTGACTTGGATAGATGAAGGTTGCCAATTATTGTTCTCCCTCAGGTACCAAAATTCTTGGGCCAGCCCTGTATGTCTTCATATGTAGAAAATCTCCAAATAAACCTGTTCATGCATTAAGTTGTAAACAGTGAAAAAAATCATATGAGGGAAGGTCTCTTTGGCACAGTCCACCAGAAATAAATATGCTTGTTCAAGTAATGTGCCTTTATTTCAAATTAATCTGCTGTACTAATAAAAAGGGTTAACTTTGCCTATCTTGTACTGGGGAGAATGGCCAAATGGTATTACCAAATGCTTTATTTTCATTTCTAAATAGTTTCACTCAGGAAATAAAACTAGTAACTATAACACACACAAGTGCACACATGTGGACTGAATTACTCATTTTACCTTAAGGCCCTTCTAATGTAATACAGAAAGTTTTCTGGCCAAGTGTGTAATTCTGCTTTGTGATATTATAATGGCGTTACAATGCAATCCTATGACCTCCAAACATTGTCTGGAGAAACACATGGCAAGTCACAATTCCAGCTCTCACCCCAGAAGGACTTTACAAGGTTATAGCTCGGACTCTGCCCTTGGAGGGTCTACTTTCACAGCCTGTGGAGTTCTTTTTGGGCCAGCTGGTCTCTGAAGACAGAAAACTGCCTTTGGATTTCCCATGGGAAAGGAACTTGCCAGGGTACAGGAAGGGAAGGAGCAAAGGGCCACCATCCTTCAAGGAATCCTGGTTGTGCTTCAGCCTTTTTTCTTCATGAGAAGGGGAAAAGCACTTAGATGGCTGAAATAAGTCATCTAAATGTTTTGGAGATTGGGAAGAAAGTGGAGGCCTCTGCTTTCCATCCACCTTATATTTGATTCCTCTAATACTCTGAATTCAGAGGGTTAGGGGTAGTAGATTAGATGACACTTTAATTTTATGCCATTTTTAAAGTGGACTACAATCTAACTCTTAACTAATGCAAAATCCATGAAACTGCAGTCACTGTCTTTTATCCTTTCCTGTAAATCAAATTACCTTTTCAGGAATGTTCATTTATCCTTCTGATTTCCTCCTGAAATACAGGTTCCTTTTAGTTTAGGGCATAATGATCTTGGAGGGACTGTGGGTGGCGCAGTGTTTTAAACTGCTGAGCTGCTGGTCTGGTTGATCGAAAGGTCGACAGTTCGAATCCACAGATGGGGTTTGCTCCCGTGCTTTGTCCCAGAGCCTGACAACCTTGCAGTTCGAAAGCATATAAATGCAAGTAGATAAACAGGTACCACTTCGGTGGGAAGGTAACAGTGTTCTGTGCACCTCTGTGTTTAGTCATGCTGGCCACATGACCACTGAAACTTTCTGCAGACAAATGCTGCCTCCCTTGACTAGGAAACGGAGATGAGCACTGCCCCCTAGAGTCAGATATGACTGGACTTTAATGTCATGGGGAAACCTTTACCTTTACCCTTATAGTGATCTTGAATTTCTTGGGGTTTTGGATACTGATCTGGTTCACATGATCAAAACAAACCATGTTGGCTTGTTGTGAGTTGCAGCATGTGACACCATGTTTTCCAAACATGGTTGTCTGACAGTTGCCTAACCTTCTGACAAGCCATACCACCCAGATTTGACAGCACAATAAGCCACAGTCAGGTGTACCTTATGCAAATTTGACCCAGTATGTATTTCAGTTCACAATAACCCACCATTGTTTTGATCATGAAAACTTGTTCTCTGTTTTCTCTGAAGATTTCCTATCTTCTATTTCTGAAAGTTATATACTCTAAAAATGTTTCCTTGCTTACTGTGTATTTGGTTATAACTCCTCTTTCAGGTATTCCTACTGCAAGCAAATCTGGCACAGGATTATCACTAGGCTTGGGTGGTTCATTTTCTGCAGTTATCCTAGTCCCTGACCCTGAATAAAATAAACAAACAAATACATATTTTGGAAGAATTCTACAACAGAATATTCACACAGAATGATTTAATTTCATTAAACATATTTTCCATGATCCACATTGTTCTGCAGTTGAAGACTCATTTGTGAGCTCATGTAATCATGTGATGTATAAATAAGGAAAATAATTAAAACCAATCATGAACTAAGGACAAAAGTGCAGATAATAAGGGAGATAACAAGGCCAAGACATATTCCAACCAGACATCAGTTGCAACATCCCTTGTGTGGGAATTCTACCCACTCATATTTTCAAGGACAGTAAACCAAAACAGTGGAATGTGCTACTCCTCAAAAACTGCTAACACCAAGCATGCATTAGATACAATTCAAAACAATATTGACTTCCAAGTAATCCTAATAGTGCTGCTGGTATTTTCAGTAGTGGTGATAGCACTGCACAAATCGCATTCACCATTAAGGCCATTGTTTAACATAGACATTTGCTTTACTTGGTGTCGAACTAAGTAATGTTATTCAGTTCATCATAAAACTTCATAATTGTATTTAAGGGAAATTCAACTATCTTGACTATGAAATGTTGCAGGAGCACTTAGGAGGTGGACAGCATTATGGCACCTGGGCTACATTTACATGAAAGTAGATCCCATGATCTATTAGAGTTCAGCAAGGTTTACTTCTAAGTAAATATGCTTAGGATTGTGCTTGATGGCCACGAGTCAGTACTGCAGCTTTCAAACTGGTTTTCGCTCTGAATCAGAAATCATTGTCACTGAATGTGTTATTTTGCTTTATGTTCAGGAAATGGAGTAAATTTGTTTGATAAGCAAGATGCAAACTGTATGTTTTCTCTGCTTAGCATCATAGAATAGTAGAGTTGGAAGGGACCATGAAGGCCATTGAGTCCAACTCCCTGCTATTGCAGGACACCAAGTTACACCATCCCACTCAGATGGCAGTCCAGTTTCTTTTTGAATGTCTAGTGTGGGAGAGCCCACCACCTCTCTAGGCTGCTGGTTCCACTGTAGTATTGCTCTGACAGTGAATTTCAAGATCTTAAAGCCATCTTGAAATTCAGCTCTGTGGAATAATCTACCTGGAAAAGCCTTGAACATATCTGGACTGTTAGTATACCTATACGGAGCCCCACTACTGAAAACTCTGCCCTGTTTCTGAAAGTCCTGCTCCTATCCCATATTCCCCTTCTTTATGTGTTCTCTGTCTGCGATGACCATTGCATCTGCAGTGTATTCAGGGGCTCTTTCCACCATGGCTACAACATTACTGTAAACCCCAGAGAATGTTTTGTTCCTGGGCAATATATAGCTACTGTGAAGGAAGGGAGGGAGGGAAGGTTGGTTGGTTGGTTGGTTGGCTGGCTGGCTGGTTGGTTGGCTGGTTTAAAGGTTTGAAGAAATGGAGGTAATGGATCAGGATTTCAGTGTCATGCTGGCTAGCTTATTTGACAATGTTGGCCCAGTGCTTGTGGCCCATGTGGAAAAAAAGGTGGATTCCATGCTAGGAATAATTAGGAAAGGGATATAAAATAAAATGACTAGTATAGCAATGCCCTTATAATTTAAGGACAAACAAAATGCTCAGAGTGCTGAACCACCTTCCCTTTGAGAAAAGGCTAGTGCAGTATTTGGGGCTTTTTTGTTTAAACAAAAAGACAACTGAAGGGGAAGACAACAGAGGTTTAGAAAATTATCCATGAATAAGACCTATCTGGTTGGCCATGGGAGAGGGGAACAGGATGCTGGGCTAGATGGTCCCTTGATGTGATATTTGTATTGTCTTAGTCACACGCAGAAACAACAGCAACAGGGATGACAGAAGGAGCACTCTCACCAGAACACCTTTGAGTGAAGGGAAAGAGGCAACACAGAGAGATTAGGATCTGGCAGAGAGTGTATCTAGAGGGCTTTCAGAGGAGAAGGAATTCGATACTGTTGTGTTCCCCATGATACTATCTGTAGTCTAACAGGGTTTGCAATTCTAGACCTAGGCTTTTCTGGAAATTACCCAAACACAATGCAAAATGAAGCTGAAGGGAATGCATGCATCGCTACTTCCCCAATGACTAGATTGCCTTGAAATTAGGAACTGACCACATGGGGAGTTTTTGTAACAGCATGAGCTATTGGGAGCATCCAAGCATGCCACGGAGCTCTCCATTTGACAAGGAACATTCATTCCTGTTATGCATATAAGGCATGGGGCAAAACAGAGATATCGGCCATTTTTCACAAGCCTGTTAGGTCTATTCTAATTTGGTGGGAATGAACAGAATTCTTGCTATTTGTGTTAGAAGCATGCAAAGAAAATTGCAGGCTCTTTAATAAGTAAATTGGGGGGGGGGTTGTCTAGACACACACAGGACAGAAACAAATCTTCACAAAATCCAAAATTCAAATGCAAGGTGTTCAAATACAAGCCCTTTCCTCACAAAGGGATAGCTTTGTGCAGCCATCGTTCAAATACTTTATTATACAGTCTTTCTCCAGATGCATTGCTCTTTTCTCACACATTAAGCAAGACCAGTTGTTAAAATAACTTCTCAGCTATGCCTTTAAAGCATGGGTTGGGGGGGAACATAATTCATTAAGTATGGGCTCATGGAAAGGTACCTTCCAGCCCCTGCACAGAGGCCATGCAGCTGTATTTTCCATCTCTGTTTTGGGCAAGGAGTTAACTAAGTCCTTGCAACATTCTATATACTTCTCATATGATTTTCACCTTGAAGAGCTTTTACTCCATTTTGGTATGTTAAAGTTCACTAGCATATTTCTGTTTCTTCTTGATGATGGTGATGATTTTATGAAACATACTTGTGTTTTTCAAGTGAGACAGACATGCTTGCATTTTTCAAGAACATTACTTTCAAATGGCTTCTTGTTTTATCTATCAGCACTTTTACATCTTTTTTTTAATTTCTTAGTAACATTCTTTTGTGCATCCTTTTTTGACATTTTACAGAAAGTAAATGTGATAACCTCCTTTCTCCCTCTTTTTGTGCTCCCAAAGTGCTATTCAGAAGGGGCAAACCATCGGTATTGTCAACCAGCTTGTTAATGGTGACTCATCTTTATACAGATCTAAGTGCTCTGCCATCCACAGAAGTCTCTTAAGATTTTGGTGTATATTAGCATAGGTTGAAATGTCCTTCAAAAACATAGGAAATTATCTGTCCAAGGCATAAATAGGAAACTTTAATTAGAGTAAAAAGGGGCTTTACATTCTTCTTCCGCTTCCCATATCCAGAGTCTGGATGCTGATTAATTAGTTTGACAGCAGAGAATGCCACCAACAGCCATCAAATGACCAAGAATGTATCTGAAGGGTGACATCACCCTGTCTGTGTCATTAAGTATGAATGTTGGCTGCTAAATAGCGTGAGAAATGCATTCTGGTAACCTCCAATCGACTCCACTGCAGGAAGCCCAAGCACGTTACTCAAGACTGGGTTTTGCTGGGTTTTGATTTAAATGTGATCCAGTATCTCAGCAGATCAGAAACTAATGCTTCAAAATTCAAACAGGACCCCCTTTCCATTCAAATTATATGTGTTTATTTAGAGAACCACACATTATCGGCCTATTGTGTCTTCAACGCTATTTTTATTTTCTTCAGAAATTGCCAAGTGAGACTCAACCATCCAGTCATACTTTTGGGCCCACTTTGTTGCTTAAGTCTTTCAGTACAAGACCATAAATCAAGTCCTTCTGCAATCAACAAGCTCTGTCTGTCTGTCTTCTTCCTCCCAACTCATGGGTTTCCAACCTGCAAGCCTCTCTCTAGTACCAATACACAGTGGTCAGGTTTGCACATCATGAGAAGCCATGGTGATTGCTTACCCACATTGGTCTGTCATATCATCTGGATTTAGTCATGGCATTTCTGTGTGGCACCTTTAAATTTACCAAACCATAAAAATAATCCCTGGAGCTCCTCTGGTTGTCTGGACCCAAGATCTCCAATTTACAAATTGCTGTTAAGGAAACATCATTCAGTCCTGTGGAAAGAGCAGTCACAGAAGTGGCCTCTCAGCCCTACCCTTCTCTACTACCCTCAGCACCCTAGTGGTGCACACATAACCCACTTTATTACTACTGGCCGAGCAATGCACCTGTCTGCTTGTTTACTTTCAAAAACAGGAGGAAGGTGAGTAAAAGCAAAGAGGAAGAAGGAAGGTTGTTGAGGTCCATCAAGAGCAAAAGAGTAAGGAAGATTTTACTCACAGGGCCTGCTGGGCTGCATGGCAAGTGCAGGAGGTAGAGGAATGAGCACAGAAACCACATTGCCATGGGAACCAAACCATTGTCTGACCAGGTTTGTCTCCTGTGACATGTGAACCGAGCTACTAACGCCCTGAAAATTCAACATGTTCCAATTTTTCTCAAAAGGAAATGTAATGATAGCAAATGATGGTTAAAGCTTAGCATCTTCTCTTTCTGCAGTTTCATTTTTATTTCTTCAGGATTTCAGAAAACCTGCAGTTTTGCGTAGAATGAAACAAGCTTATTCACACATTAGCATGTTTCTTCATTTGGTGTGTATATTTACAAGCATGTACCAGTTTCTTACCGAAAGAAGTAGCAGAATCTGAAATGAATAAAAAGATTCAAGTGTGGCACATATCTATAGTATGCAGGAACTCTACCTACCTAACACTAGAGATTGCCTTGCACAAATATTACATAGCTACAAGAAATCACTTAAAAACTATGGATCTGATAGCAATTCAGCTGGGGAGATAAAATCCAGCAAATCTACCCAGTGCTAGTGCCAACATACTCTGATGAGAGTTGAGTCAATGTGTGGGCTTCCATCTTTAAAGCAGACTGTGATTTAAATATTGCTTTAAAGACAGAGAAATGTGTGCAAGATATATCCACGCAAATCTGTACACTTTGTGCAAACATGGCTGCAATTTGTGCAACCTGGGGTTGTACTTTGTGCAAATTGCCGCTGCATTTTATGCACATTTCCCTGCCTAAATAAATTTCCCAGCTTTACTGACTGGGACATGCTGGGAGGTTTTTTATAGTTTCTAAACCATTAAAATATTGTACCCCTAGTTGCTCAGATAGTTTAATAAATTAAATTAAGAGCATGCACTTGTCACAACTCACATCATTAGTTTCTGTAGGTAGAACTTCAAATGTTGTATTTTATGGTTTGGTAAGAAAAGCCTATAGAACTTTTACTATCAAGCAATATAGAAATGTAATAACTATATAAATAGAATATACAAATAAACTGTAACTCATGAAAGCACATACTAATTCATTAAAATATCTCAACAACTAAAACAGTCTATAAGTATTACGCTCAACATGAATTTGCAAATGTAGTGCTAACATAGTTTTACTGTTACACATAATACATAGTGTCAAATCTTGCCTTTTGTCAGTCTAAAAATGAGAATAGTTCATTAGAGTTATCCCCCAGAATTACAAATTATTTCACATGAAAAATTAGGGAAGGAAGCTTCTGGAAAAATCTTGGAAAATCCCTAGCTTCTATTTATTTGTAAATTTATGAGTCGTGGTCCAAGTACAGCCTCCAAGGTAACTCACAGGTAAAGCTTGTAATAATTTAAAAAGCATTTAACCGTTTAAAAACTTGAATACTGTGTATTTCCCCAGACTACCTCCACACACAAATATACACATTCACATGAGTACCCAAGTTGTGTAGCTCTTGATGCCATTTTTAGATATTTGGATATTACCAATTCCCTTCTTCCCTGTCTATCCACACTGTATATTGTGAAGTTCTATCCTAGCAGTATTACAAGTCTTATGGCTTGTAAAGTTTCCCCCAGATTCACCACTCACGACATTTTTTATATTCTAAGATCCATCTGCTGACCTCAGAACCATAAGCAGCTCTTTTTCATTCACCACTTCCTGATTCTGTAGAGTTCTTTGCCACTGCTTTTACACCCACTGTCTCTCACACACTCATCAAGTCTTCCATGCACCCTTCATGACATTCAGTTCCTAGATACCAAACAGGCCTGAAAGGGAATAGTCATTTTTCTAACTGGTAAAGCAGCAAATCTGTCCATTTCAAAGAGGTTCTTCAACAAACATGCAACATTCTTATAAAACGAAAGCCGTGATCCTATATGCCATGGGTGGATAGCAGGCCGACCACATGTGGTTCCCCTGGTGTCTTCTGCACCCACTGTTTCCATCACCAGCATGCTGGTGACGAAGCAAAGCTCCCTTTTAAAAGAAAATCTGTAGTTTATAGTCAAATGTTGATACTTTAGAAGTGGTAGCAGCAGAAAGGAACTCTTTTAAAGTTGCATATCCACCAAAAATTAGTAACATTCATTTTCCTTTGTAAGGGTGCTTTTTCCTCTGCTATCACACTGCATTGGGTACAGGTATGACCTCTACTGGGGTCCTGGGAGGGCAATATAATTCCTCTGGAACTTTCCTGCCACTCCTTTACATCCTCAGCTGAGAGTTAAGGATGTGGGGAAAATCCACAATAGATTTCTATGGACCTTAACTGAAGATTCTGCAGCAGACCAGCCTTTTCCAAGTCATGAGGACATGCAGTCTCTTTTACTTCTGGAGGGATTTCCTCTAATTCGAACCTGCACTGGTGTATGTTAGCACTAATGAAAACTTTCACAAGTGGACCAAAATTCTCATACATTGCTAGAAGAAATGCAATTTCATCAATGAGTGGATAAGGAAATGAAAGAAACCTGACAATATCGACAGAATGGATTTAAAGAAATCTGTACACCCCTAACTGAAAGGACGTTCTATTGACCTCAACAGGACATACTTCTGAGTAGACCTAGATCTAGCCCTGCAAAAATATATTTATTTCCATTTTATAGATACCTAAAACTGTGGTATATTAAACAATTTCATGGCTTCAGATTCAGTTCCTATTTCCAGCTTCAAGCCAGAAGCAGCATTTCCTCATAGAAATAGGTTAATTTTCTTTGCTAAGCTTTCTCAATGGAAATAACTGTAAATATACAACTTCTGAGCAGCAACTTGAAATCCTGGGCTAAAATTATTCCCAAAAGCAGATGGTGCTTTACATAAAATCACCAGATAAGATGTGAGGTAATGAAACTACAGAAACACAAGAAGAGATGTTCTCTTCTAAATATTTGGGGAAATTCTAAGCATTTTTTTTCTACTCAGTTGGCATCCGTCTTTCCATCTGGGTGGTTATTCAGAGGAAAATACCCATGGAATTGGCTACCACAACAACTAAAAAATGCAAATAATCAAATACAAAGCTGTAGAAGGAGGATATGGAAGGCTGAACCAGATTTACTGAAGTAAAAGAGATGGGATGGATGACTGGAATGGACAATGCAAGCCAAAGTTTTTCACGTTGCAACTAAGAATAGCAGAGATCAAGGCCAGAAGAAAGCTTTACTTCCACTAAGGAAACACTACCCTGAACAGTGTTGCATTTAAGCAGATATGAGGAAACAATGCGTTTAAGTGCATATTAAATTGCATTTGTTGAAGTTTCCTTCCAACATCACAGATAGATGCAGAAACAGATCAGAATAAAATTATGGATGCAAATATGTGAAAGTAACATGAACTAGAAACAGACAAGATTTGCTCCTCTCTAATAGTGTGTGTGTGCATGAAGGTGGCTCATTTTTCCCACACAATGTCACCTATATCTAACTATATGATAGATAGAGAGAGAGAGAGAGATCTGCTTGTTTAGTATATCTATCCACTTGTTTTCATAACCATGTAGAGCAGAAGTGATGTAACCTCAGGTGTGGGGCCAAAGCCAGACAACCAAAGAGTCCAATTCAACCCTCCCATCCCCTTTCCCTTAACTACAATCAATTGGTGACTTCCTGGCTTGTTTCCAGCTTTTTCCATTGTAAAATGTTTGAATATCTTTGAGGAGGTTTAATTCTGGCAGTAAGAGCTCGGAGATACAATATACAGATTTGCTTTTTTAATTTGACCCCACCACTTTTGTCTTTAGCCCCATTTGCCTTGTCTTCAGCCTCACTCATGGCAGGATTGTGGCACCTGAGAGCTTCTCCGAAATTGAATCTGGGCTCAAGGCAAAATAAAGTTTCCTGCTCCTAAGGCAGATAGTGAGCACAACCTCAGTGACAGCTAAACACCAGCTTAAAATACAGAAATGTTGTATCCTTACTCATCCTAAGCATTTCCTAAAAGACGCAGGACTTACCACTTAAAATCTATTTGTTACTTACTGTCATGAATGCTAATAGAGAATTCAAGGTTGACACTTCACTAAGAGGAAGTGTGAAACTATAACTATAACTATATAGTTTTATATATATATATATACACACACACACACACACACACACACACACACATATAGTGTGTGTGTAATATTCCTATCAATTTAATGATTGTCATTCCCATGTTCCAGAAAAAATGCACACCCCATCAACTCTGCAAGAATAAATACATACTCCTATATTTGCACGCTATAAGAATGGTACGCAAATACAGAATTAGGCCTTTAAAAAAAAAACCTTCAAAACCATTGTCCAATCCTTTTGTAGCACTACTATTATTGAACATTTTAAAGAGAATTATATTATTTGTTTACAACATTTATATACCACTGTGGTCCACATCTAAACATTTTTCAGAGGGTTGAAACCATTGGGGGGGGGGGGGAACAGATAAAAGAATAAAACAGTATGATAAAAACAGAATATCAATAAAATCAAGGAGTGTTCCTGAATGGTGTTTTCAGGCAGAGCAGAAAACAATGCAGCATTACCTGCCTGACCACCAGATGCAGGCAGCTCCGCAGACATGGAGCCGCGACACTGAAGGCTCTTCTCCAGGTGGCCTCAGATCAGGTACCTGATAACCTCAGGTAACTGGGCAAGTGAGTAGAGGAGATTGTGCTCTCCCAAGCATCTCAGAAATGTACCTAATTTGACAGATGTTCAATATTCACACTTGACAGAGCAGCCACATATTCTGGATGTGGTGGATCTTCTATAAATAGATCTACTCAAGTGTAATACTATCAGCCCTATATCAAACACACAAAGTCATGCCCACTTTAATCAGTAAACCCTGTTTATTCCTTGAGGCATGTTCACATCACAGATTATGCTAAGGACTTCAGGAAAAAAGGGGACAGAGCATCCTTGTCTGATGTTGCCAAACCCAATTATGCCATGATGATAATAAAAGTGCTAACCTTGAAAAATCTCCATGCATTCTTGTACACAGACAGCACATTAAAATTGTGTATAAATAATCACAAGAAGCATACCATGATGTTCCTTTTAAACTATCTCCTCTTCTGTTCTAGTATAAATTAAGTTCCTACTACTATAAACATATTTTGTACATGTGTTGAGAAAATAGAAAATATAATTTACTACATACCACCTTGTGTTCAAAGCAGATCCTCAATAACCAGTAAACTAGTCCCAAAACAGTCTACTTTTATATTACAAATATGTTTAAACATATTTTATACAGCAATGAAAATGTTGGCAAACACATCTGTATTGTTTTATTAAGAACTTATTGCAGAATCAAATACTCATTTTTCATTTATACAAACCCTGCATGATGAGCACACTCATGAAAATGCACTTCATTTGTCACTGATTTGTTTATTAACTGTCCTGCTATTTCTGTGTGCTGTAGCTAAAAGCCTCAGCAGCCTCTCCATAAAACTCCATAAAGGGATAGTTTTATCCCTTCCCCAAAATAAGCTTCTCGTGGGATTTGAACAAAACAACAGAATGAAGACATTGGTCCATACAATCAACACAATGACATGTCTAAACCACAGTATGTGCTTTCCCTTGTTGGGTTGTATGAGGGTTGTTTAATCCTCCACCAAACCATCTTGCCAAGTTTTGAACAACAGGACAAATCACAGCCAGGTAGTGTTTATACAAATTGTTTCCTGCATGTGCTGCAGCTTAAATAAGCCACCAAGAGTCTTTTAAGCAGTGGTGATCATGCAAACTGGAGTGCTTGTAATAAAATAAATAAAATAGGTGTCTTTTCAACACCATGAATGAAAGACACATTTAAAAAATCAACAAATACTGAAACTCTTTACATCGAAGAACTCACATAGAAAGAACCCCACCCCCGTGAATGCATGCAAGAGCCATGTAAGCATGCAGTGCTTACATATGTGCACAAGAATCCACATTCTCTCTTTGGACATGTCCATACAGTGAAGGTCTTTAGCCCAGTAGTGGGAAGTCAGACCACATTGTAAAGCCCTATATCTGCTGATATCAGCTACAAATCAGGGCCAAGGTCAGCTGCAAAACAAATTGAAGCTGAATTAACACCCTCCATGTGAAAGGTGCAAGAGGAATATAAATAGAAGGATTGTCCAACTGGTTCAGATCTCCTCGATGCATGTGTTGTTCCAGTTCACCTGACTTTCCAAAGTGCCCTGAAGGTCAAATGGAGTGCTTGATTTTGCCTGAGGCCCCCTGCATCTTAAGCTGGGGAATGCTGTTGGCCTTTTCCCAACTAAGCATGAGCAGGAGCGCAGCCTAAATAACTCTAGGCCTTTTAACCTTTGGGATGAGTTTTGAAGATAAATCCTCTTAGCCTTGCATCCAGCTGATTCACTGTTAACATCGACACTGATGCATATAAAAAACTCTATCTGTTCCCAATTAACATCTCATTCTCCCAAGTCTGGATAAGATTAAATAAAGAATTTCCCTGCTCCAAAATTCTAATTCATTTTTACAGCAAATAAAATTTCTTTATTAGATATTTTTATAGTTATCATGGCTACACTCAACCTTCCAGCATCAATGAAGTATTCCAAACATAGTATGTAAATAAATTCATGCAACTTGCACAGAAAGGTCTTCATTTCAAATGGATTTTACACATTTTATAAAATAACCAAGAATGAACAGTGAAATCTTAAAAACATTTCTGATGTCCCCAACACAGCGCCCATGGTCCAATTTCCTATCCCTCCAGATATGTATTTTCTTATTTAAAATGTTTAACTTAGAGGAAGGTATGCTGAAAATTTATGCGTCAGCAATAGCACCACTGTTATTTCCCAGAATATATTTGAGCCCACAAGGGTCTCAGGAATAGTCTTAAAAAATTAGAGAGGGGCTGCAACCCAGTGCTTCATATGTAAGGAACATTATGAGAGCTGGACAAGTTGGTGGGGAGTGGAAAGTTTTGCCTGTGTGGTATGTGTTATGCCTTTGGGAGATGGGGTATTAGCATGTTTGTATTTCTCTAGTTTTTCTTAGGATTGTGTGCCTGCATGAGTTTGTGTGGGTTGGTTTGTGATTTGTCTGATGTCAAAGTGGGTTATGTTTTGCCTGAGTTCTGTAAGTCTTGGGATAGCTATTAGGTGTAGCTGGCTTTATTGACTCTGTGTGTATGCTCAGACTTGACCTCTACCTTGCACTCGGGTTGCTGGAAAAAATACTTTTCTTGTAGCCTCATTGGTTTGCTTTCTAGGAAACAGGTATTTTGTGGTCACACTGGAATGGACAGCTATTTTGTGAATGGGCAAACTTCACTTCCCATGGCAGCCACCTTGTAAGGATGTCCACGGGATTCTAAAGTTCCAAATATGCCCACCGGACCACAAAGACTGGGAATCTCTGAAATAATACAATACTACAAAGTTTGAAAAACAGTAATACACACATAGGCATTATAGAATAAAGTTCAAACAGACAATACCATCCAGCAGCTACATCATTTCCATTTTTACTCTAGAGTAGGTGCAGTGGACCCAGTACAGATTGAAAACCTAGTTGTGAGGTTAGGATGGCTTTTAAGAACTGGATCAAGCTCCCTACATGTACTGGAAGGTAAGAAATGGAAAAACGGATGCTCAATATGTGGCAGAATTTAAAAGTATACATTCCTTGCAAGTGAAGTTTCCATTTCCTTTGTACCTTTTGTCTAAAGGTACAATAAAGTGTAATGAGAGAAAAGATAAGAACACCTCCAACTTAGCAATGGTTTGGGATAGGTCACCTAGACTAAGAATGTGACTCTCCATGTATGTGTCAATACACCTTTAGAAAGAAGGCAAGTAGAAAAAGACACAAACAATTAAGAGGATTCAATAGATGAAATGTCTCATTGTGACCGAACTAGAAATTTAAAAGAAAGCCATGTTCCTTGGGGTACTCAGATTTTCTCCAAACTCCTGCTGTTCTTCCAAAATTGCTAACACCCACACACCTTCTGGAGACCAAGAGCTCTTTATTTCAGGAAGGATGATTCACTGCTGAAGTCCAGTTTAGAGCCCTGATGAGGCAAGTTGGACCCAATATCTTCAAGAGTTGGTCTCCTCTGGTTATCTGCATCACAAACAGACATGCTGATCACTCCATGATGTCCTCTACATAGAGCATGGTCTTTGCCATCCCTCCTGGAGCTTCTACTTGCAGTTCACTGCTTGTTATAACCTCTTCCAACCACTCTCATTGCATGCAGTAATGCTTAATAAACTGATCACAATAACTGTTTCTACAACCTCTCATATTTTATCAGAAGAGACTGCTGAACACAACATCTCAAGATGAACTCTGAGGTCTCTAGAAGTTAACTACCTGCTTTGCTACTTCAATTAGACATACATAACTGAATACACACACACAAAGAGAGAGAGAGAGAGAGAGAGAGCGAGCGAGCTTGCAATTTGCAATGGGAACTTCAGTCTTCTTATCTAAGCTAGTAACATAACATGCTGCTATGACAACCCATAAGCCTTTAATGACGGAATCTGAACAGTCAAGTTTATTTCTACCCACTGGTTTATTTCCTATTGGTTAGGAAATCCCATCTGGCTTGACAGTTCAGACCTGTATGATAGAGTAATAGCCTTAAAGGGAGACTAGGGATGGGTTCCCATGGGAAGGCAGTGGCATGGATGCCACCCAAAACTTGGTCTCCATGCAACTGCTGCGATGTCAGAGTGCATTTCATTCCTATATGGCTTGGCCAGACTTTACGATAAGCAGTTGTGGGTCTGGCAAGGGTATTACTATATCATCCTTCATTTGCATTCACAGACTGAATGCTTTCCTTATGAAATAGTAAGGCTCTTTACATATCCATGTATGTGGCTTCAGGTGTATCAGGTGTAACGTAACACATGGGGAAGAGGAAATGTGAGTGCCTTGTGCTTCCTAGGCCCTCAGGTCTCTCTAGCATCCAAAGCTGTACAATGCCATCCCTTACTATAGTTTCACTGCAGGGCCTACATTAAGATCTTGACATCAAAGAGAGAGATGCAAACTTTGGCCACTACAAGTAAGAAAAGAGACTAAAAAGCAGGAGTCACTATCACTTTCTGTAAGGAAATCATTTCAACAAGAAATGAACTACCAAGTAAGTTGTCTGATTGGGCAGCAATACATTTACCGCTACTAAAATCCTGAACATCAATGCCAGTGTGAAAGTGTTATGAGATACTGCCACATGATTAGTGGATGTGGCATCATATAGAGAAGTTGCATAGCACAAAAGCAGGAGCAAGGAACTAGCAATGGAGGGTCAGAGGTGATTATTGAGCAGGCAATCCAAAGGGGGCAGAAGAATCCAAAGCTGAAGGAACCACCACTTTCAAGGCAGAGTGACTGCATGGTGAGTCCTCCCAAAGACCATAGAATTGTGGCCCTCCGTGGCATTCCAAAAGCATTTTAACCATCACAGAATGAGCCAAGCCAGCACAAATAAAGCCCTATTCACATGTTACTCATGTGTCTTATTATTTTGAAGCAGGAACAGGGCCTGACACTGTGCCTCTGATATCCCTGCACTAAGCAAGGACGTTGGCACACAAGTTCAGCATTAGAGCAGTGGAGGGTTCCTCACTGTTGAGGAAAGGGTTTCCTCCTGAAACAGAAATCCCAGTCATGAAAAGTACCTACACACAAGCAGCTGCTTGCACATTAAGATCCCTTTGAGAAGAACCACACTCAATGTATGGATGAAATGTAGATACTGAGATGGTATATCGGGGTACAGGTAGAGGCACAGTCCCACTCCTGCTTCAATACATGAAGGCAACACATGAATAGGGCTTAGAGCCATACAATATTTGGTGATACCCTTTCTTGTAAAGGCAGTAAATGACAGCACAGCAGTCGAATATCCCACTCTGTTCCTTCACACCTATACATCAAATAAAAGTGTAGGGCTGAGAGTCATACATCTTTAATCTTTATCAAAAAGTTTGCTAGCATAAGCCTTTAAGCTGTATTCATAAATCATAAAGCACAATTTAAACTACTTAATTAACAATAATTATATCTGTTGCTGTAATCTGCTAAGGCACAAATAGTATTAAGAACCTTACAAAGTTAGAGTTCTGTTCATATTACTGCCTCACTCCTTTTACTTTCATTAGTGCATGAAAAAGTTCATTGATCTTTTAATCAAGTCATTCTTATTAATACTTTCCTCAATGTATTACTTTTAGACTATTCCTTTTGTGTACTTATGAAGTATAAAAAGATGAAGGCTATCATAACCAATTTGCAATTGTAGTTTCCACTAACTACATTATCATTTAAAAATACCAAGCAATGATACAGAAATACATGCCTTTAATAATTCAGACACACTTGCAGTAATTTCTGACTTCTTTGGAATCAAGTCTGCCACTCCTACAAGAAAATAAATTAAATCCACACCTGTCCCAAATCATATAGGTAAGTTCCCATGATTATTTTTAATGACCACATCAATCAGTTTTTGAAGAACAAGGGTGTATATGAACCAGATACGCAAGTTTTAATCTGGGGGCAGTCTCCACCCAATGCAATCATATGCAGATGTATAAATTTGCACAGAGAAACCCAGATTGTGTAAGAGCGTAAGCAACTTTTTGATCTCAGTGTAATTCTTGACAAACTATTACCAAAGAGTTGACTATCTGTTCAAGGCATGTAACACACAGTATACTCACTAATCTTTTCCTTGTGTATTTCACAGCATGGAAAAAAATGGGGCAAAATCACTTTAAATATCATGGCAACTCTCTGGATCTTATGCAAAGTGAAGTTTCAGGTAACAAACCGGTCCAATGAGATGGTTGACAAGGTTCCTTTAGTAAGCATCTCAATGAAGAGGGCTTCTGTGTGCATGGTGGATGGGTTATGAGGAGGTTTCTCAGTCAGCTTGTTCTGGACAATCAAGTAAGAAGAGTGTAACTAATCTTCCAACATTTCCTATACTTCATCTAAAGATACTACACTACAGAGCTCCATGATTCCAGGGGCAGTATAAGCACCATAGGCGGCATCAAACTTGCTTATTTTTTTCATGTTGCAACCTTGTCCAAGTTCTACAGAACTAATGGGACTTAATTTTTGAGAAGACATCTACTGTTAATGAATGTCAGCATGTTGAGCTCTATACTAGAGCCTCCTCAAACTTGGTGCCCTATAGCCCTAACCAACATGGCCAATAGTTGATACTGGATTAGGGAAGGCTGCTGTATGATATAGTGGACTTTTTCTATAGCAGGGATGAGAAATGTATAGCCTTCCAGATGTTATTGAACTACAGCTCCCATCATCCCTTACCATTGGCTGTGATCGCTAAGAATTACAGGAGTTGTCATCCAACAGTATCTGGAAAGCCACATGTTTCCAACCCCTGGTCTATAATACATTATCCAATATTCTTTTTACTGATAGTATACCCATGTAGCTTATGGCTGTCTCTGGGAAAAATTGACCAGGGTATAATATTTGATTACTCAACAAGACCAAGACAAATACTTCTATACCGTTCCTCAGCTTAATGAAAAGGGACCAAAGAGCAACATTTTTATTTTTTTTTTTAAATGATAGGAAGCGGGGGTGAAATTACATTCTTGGTATGCAGGTTAAAATGACAGAACATGCCATGTCTTTATATAAATGCAGAAAAGCAATTTTGCCAGATGGTGAAATTGGGCAATTCATCTCAGATGTTCATCACCATCATGTTCTCACACCCACTGAGTTGTTCTAAAACTATCTTTCATAAAACCAAATAAAATTGGCTTGTGGAAGTAACATGCTGAAATAAACACTGATGTTATGCAAGAGGCATCTGAAATCCTGCTCATCATTTACTGGAGTACGTCATGTTGACCACTGCAAAGAGTGGACCACCTGTCATTATAGTACAGAATGTCAGAATGTAGATATAGATCTCTGCTGCAAGATGCTATATGGAAAAATATGAATGTTCCTATAGTGGGTCCATAACGGAAGAGAGAGAAAACAATTCTGCTCAATTATTTGAACCTACATGATAAATTACTAATTTAGTTGAACTGGAAAGTGCAACATGTGTGAGGTGCCTCCAGTTTATAATCAGTTCTGGCTATCTACTGGCTGAATGGTACAGCTTTGTGAGTTGCTGTGCATGGTATATTTATTTAATATATAATAGATTTACACACTGCTGGCCTTGTTTTATAATATTTCTGAGCAAACAACCTGTTTCTCTGCATTGACACAATAAATATGAAGGGAACTGATGGGCCATCTTACCTTTTCTAAATTCTAGATCAGGCTTGGAAAACCAAGCTATTTTCCACATTTTAAATGCCAAATTTGAAAACCCTGTTATGATCCTGACGATCTCTGGCCATAATTCAGTGGCAGAAAGCATGTTATGCAAGCAAGATTCATATCTTGCCTCCTCTAGATTGGGCTCGGACAGACTTGAATGAAAACCTAAAAAGCTGCTGATAGTCAGTGAAGACAATAATGAGCTAGATGGATCAATGGTGTGAGCCAATATAAGGCAGATTTTAATGAACCGGAGGCTGGTGACTCCTATGTCCACGGGGCTCCTCAGCTTTTGCAGCTTTCATTTGAGCTTTGCAGGAGCTATCCATGGTGCTAAATTCCAACCTCACAATAGGTTGACTGCTGTGGAGAGCCATGGTCCTGTGTTCCAGACAGGGCTGCTCACCTACCCTTCCCAAACACCTACAAATTTCTCATACACCTTTGAACTCCTGCTATCCCATCCTTTCCCAAAATGTACTCAGAGCATCTGATGGCAGAGCACTGGTGGCAATGAGGTAGTTCTCTCTCATCAGCCCTAGAATGTTGCAATGACACTGTCCCATTTAACAGGGAGCCTGGGGAATGCCATTCTCCCAGATGCCTAAGTTAAAGTGCAGTCAAGAACTACATTTCCCAGGGATCCCTGCTCTTGCATTCTGGATTTGCATTCTTCTAGACCCCAGAAAGGCTTTTCATAGAGGTCTCCAGAGAGACCTTGCCCCACAGTGGCAGCCGTATGTAGCATGTTTACTTTGTGAAGATTCCTTCCTGAGTAAAAAATTTTTTCAAAACTTTTAAATATCTCACTCTGCTTTCTAAACATAACCATTATTAATAACACATCAAATTGTTCATTGAAAGAATTCAGAGATTAACAGATCATACCTTCTCTGACCAATGACGTAGACAGTGTTAATTGCAATTTACCTAGGGGTGGCACCACTTTGAAGTCTAGTTTGGAAAGTGAGGGGAGGGAGTTAAGCTCACGAATTAATGAACATAAAAGAGCAAAGAAAGCCATGCTGATCCATGGGGCACAGGAATCCCCAGTATCCATGGTGAGGTAATACTGAGGAACATAGCAAGTTGCCTTATATGACACCCACTGGTTCATCAAGTCCTGAATTGTCGCCATGTGCTGGCAGCTGCTCTCCAGAATTTCATGCAGCAATTTTTGCTTCCCTGCATGGAGAAGCTGAGGGTACTGCTGAGTAACCAGCTAGTGAACATACGAGGAAAACCAGTTTTATATTCCCCATCTGCTTTTCTCAGTTTTATTTTTAAAAGTTTAAAATGTGTTTTTTCTTGTATTACACACACACACACACACACGTACTGGCCAGGAAAAGGTCCAGAAACCTGTGTGAGTGTACATGGCACTAGTCTATAGGAGTACAATAGCCGGCCAGCCACTGCTTGCCATTGTTCTCTGGAATTCCCCGCAGTAACTGAAACAGGTAGGCAGCAGTAAAGAGGAGCCCAGCTGGCTACTTTTTCTCACAGCTGCTGCTATTAAGAGGAGGATGCTTGCCTAAGACCATCTTTCACAGTCATAGTCAGCCCAGCACTGCTTGAGACAACTCAGCCCACCAGCAAGACCAAGTGCAGCACCTGTCTTCCCCCCCTTGACCTAGCATGTGCCTGGGATGCAGAGGAGCAGCTTCTGTGGAAGAGGAATACTACCACACTTAACCCAGCCAAGCCAGCTGGGAACAAAGAGAAGGCAGAGGCAAGTAGATACGAATGTGTTTTGCTTTGTCCAGGCAAAGCGTGTGTGTAATGAGGAGCCAAAGTGAAGACTAGTTTCTGTTGAGAGCCAGGGTTCCTCCTTCGTGCATTCAAAAGCCACAGACCTTTTCCCTTGCAAATCATTCCTTATTGACCAAAAAGCACAAAGAATGGATCTCTGAGCCTCCATAGAGAGGTTTGTTGGACCTGATCTAGTATTCACCTCCGGGAACTCTCCTTATGAGCATGCCTGGGACCCAGCCCTTAGGGAGGGGCCTTGTGAAAGCAGGCACACCTCACCTCAGTGTGCAGATCTTCTAATGATTTTACATCTGCCCTGAGAAACCTGTGGGCTATAGGGGAACGTAGAAATGTAATAAATGATAAATAAATGGGTTGCCCTCCTCTGCTGGCATTGCATCATGGGAGCAAGAGCCATGCTTGCTGAGTCTGAGAAACTGCCCTGCTCCAAGTCCCCTCCTGCCAATTATGCATTTTGGTTAATCCCAGAGACTGCCCTTCCACCTGGGAAGCCTGGCCTTGAGATAAGCATTTCTGCTTCCCTCCCCTCAGTGTCTTGGCATGGCCCACATTCCCACCCCACCCCCAGTTCTGCTTCACATTCTGATTCTGATTCCTCTGAAGTCCAGCCAGCAGTCCTTGAGAACAAGTGTCCAAAGCAGCCTTCTTTCCCATTCCCAGGAGTCATAAATGACTGTGAACATGTAGTGTAACTTTTTAAAATTGAAAAGACCAGCTACAGGGAAGCAGGGGTTCGACTAGCTAGGAACTGGGCCAACGTAGGAGAGGATATCAAATTAAACTTTTTCCCCCACAACACATTCTGCAGTTCAAACAATCATGGTGAATGGCTATTTCCATGCAAGGGCAGCTTCCATTGGGCTTCGTGGGCTCACACATGCTGCTGCTGCTGCTGCTATATTTCATTTATTTCATATACCGCCTTTTGTCTTCTTGCAAGGAACCCAAGGCAGCTTACCTAGGTCCATTTTATTCTCACAGCAACAACCCTGTGAGGTAGGTTGGGCTGAGAGTGAGTGACTAGCCCAGAGTCACCTTGATAGCTGAGTGGGGACTAAAATTCATATCTCCTTGGTCCCCAGTCCAGCACTCTAACTGCGCTGCATACTGGCTCAACACAGAGCTGCTCTCTCAGAGTATGTCCGTCACTGGATATTTACTGCTTTAAATCAAGTCAGATGACCAGTAACTTAAATCTGGCCTAGAACAAACCTACAACTGATACAGAACCAGAACCAGGCTCTTACTTGCCCACAGCCTCCAGAAGGCTGGCTGGAGCATTCTGTACTAACTACAGATTCTGACCTGACCCCTAGGGCAACCTTATATAGACTGTAGAGTTATATGAGAATTTTCTTTCCATTCACAAATCACTCATATATGCTGCTTACAACCCCAAATGTAAACACATCTCTCTGAAAATATTCACCAGTTCCCAATTTTGCAATCACTTTTGCAAGCTATGCACAAGAAAGCATTCACACATTAAAAAGACACAATTTAAGAGGTGAGGGGTGGTTAATGGAAAAGGCACTTTTATTAATGCACACTTCAAAACCAGATCACATTTTCACATTTTAGTCAACAGAGCAGGTACACACTTTTGATTTTCCATTTGAAATGCAGCTTTGACATTCAAAATGTGTACTTTTTACACTTAACCAAACCTAAAAGAGAGGTCGCAAATGAGAGCTGGAGAGAGCCTAGCCAAGCTTTTAAGTGAAATTCAGAGAATTTCAGCAAGCTCAAGCATCCCTTGTTCTCCTGTTCCTTGTCAAGTACAGGGCAAATAATCCTTGATGTTACATAAACATAAATATCTCTGAGAATGCCTTGATTATCTAGGAGGGAAATAGCACATCAGATGAAACTGATAAAAGTCCTTCTAACCACCACCGCTGCTTGCCTATCCAGTAACAACACAGCATCCTGCAACAAAACTAAGCTGCTTACCTGTTTTGACAGTGTAACATTCACGCCAACAACAGGTAACCCCCCCATTCCTAGTCTCTAGGCAAAGATTGTTCACCAGGGCAACTAATATGCTTTCTGTTCTTTATCCAGGCCAGAAGCCAAACTGAAATAGGTCAAGGAATTAATACTTCTCACATCATGGCTTTCAGAATTCTATGTGGAGTTCACAGAATGAGTCCATGAGGCTCATTGATCCCATTAGATGTCACATCATTCAGGAATATTCAAATATATAGCATATATATTTAAATTAAAGTAAATATCCCAGTTCGTGAGAGCCCAGCATGTTCTAGGACTCCTATGTGTGCCTTTGTTGCTGAAACAAATTCAAACCCAGAACCACTGCTGCCAGCCATTTCCGCAATTATTTTAACACAAAGTATCATAAATAAGAGCATTTCCATAGTTAATTGCTTCAGAGAGCAGCTCAATACAGTACACTGCAGGCCTACAAAATAACACCCTTTTTAAAAAGTAACGCAATTCTTGCCAATAAAAGCAATTCGGGATCAATTATCTATTCATTTATTGGGCCTCCTGTCAAGTAAATACCATCTTAGCAATGTTAAGGATGCAGAGCAGGTGGCTAATTACCAAGAGTGTCTCCCCTTAGGCATCATCTTTCACATGCCTCAATAAAACAAGAGCCCAGCAGCTATTTTAGAGCAAAATTGATCTCTGTCTCTTTGAATATTGACCAGCTCTGCTTTTAAACATTGAAAGGAAAAACCACAGACTTACATTTTTACATCGCAGGAGCTGGCACATAATGTTGTCTCTGTGCCTTGTGAGTTTGTTACAACCACTCACCGATTGGCCTTGGAAAGTTCATCTCAGACTCAGTTCACTGTGTGTAAAATGGGAGTATCTGAGATCCTCTTCAGAATTTATTTTGTGAGGATACATGAGACAAAGCAGATAAAACGGCATCTTATTTTTCTGCCTCTCAATAGTGAACACATACTCTTATTCTTCATTTGTGTCACAGGAGCCCAAACATCATGCATTAAACCCAAGAACAGGAGTTTCAGGAGTTTCAGAAGAATGCATTTGTGCACCCCTGCCTTAGGTTATATTCGACATTTTTGGTTTTGTGCCCTTGCCATATCCCAAGGTCAGAGGACCCAGGGGTCACAAACATGAACATATGCCATATCCACACATCCCCTGCTGAGCAACCCTCCAGCAGGCTCATGGGGGATGAAGCTTTACCCTTCCCCTACACCCCAGATATCCCACGGCACATTTTCTACAACCAGGCAGAGGCTGCAAGCTTTTCCTAGCTGGCACTTGCACCAGCTAGTTACCCTTATTTCCCATCAGTGATCAGAGATGGAGCTGCAGGGAGGGAGGTCTTCTGTGCTAGCACTAACAAGGGAACATCTCCCCTTCTCTCTGATCAGAGCAGGGTTTCCCCTGTCAGCACCAGCTGGAGAAAATCCAGTCTTATCTCTGATCTCTTCCCTTTCTGGGAAGTTGGGTAGAGTCCCCATAGCCCTGTATCCTGCCCTCGGGGGAGCCAAGAACCACACACAGCCCATAAGCCACAGCTCATGCACCGCAGCCATGAGATAAGCTGAAGCTGACACCTGCCATGAACTCAAGGTTAGAGACCAACTTACTATAAAACAAGGGTTGGGTTAAAATGTGGCAAAAGTCCGCTTTCACAACAACTGCCACACAAGCATAACAGTTAATCAAATTAAAGAGTTCAAGCAAAGCAGGCTTTCCTGCCCGCCACCCACCCATATCGGCTTCAGACTGCAGCCTCATCCTGCCTATGATTGCTTCTGCCTGCAGCAAAGCCATCTTTGCTTGGCTTTACCCAAAGTTGTGAAATTTCACTTTTTTGTCATCTCAGCTCTGCTCTGAGATATTTTCAAAGTTGGAGAACCCTTGAGCTTAAATAACAGCACAAGCAAACTCGCTCTCCACGCCAATCAGATGCTGCAGCATAAAGAGGAGCAAAGTAACCAGAGGCGAGTATAGGACAGACTGCAGGGCAGTCATCAAGGAGCAGAACAGGTAAGCAACTGCCTCCGGGGGCAGGCAAGCGTTAAGAAGCTGGACAGCAAAGCCCCAGCAAAAGGCAGACAACAGAGTGAAAGCAATGGCAAGGAAATTTGCAACAGCCTAAGAAGATGGATTGAACAGATGGGAGGGGGAGAGGGAACAAAGCACAAATGTAGACAGTGTGACTAACTTTCCTCACAGAGGATGAAAGATTTTATACAGCGTAAAAGAAAGCTAAAAATACCAAATTAACTTTCCTTGCCTGTCTTTTCCATATGATAGTTGCTATAGTTGCAACAGAAATAAGGGTGCAGGGAGTCATCAATGGATAGGTAGGTCTGCCACTCCCTGGTTACTTTCCCAGCTCTGTAACTCTTGTGTCTCAGCAGTGTACCTGGTGGAGAGGCATCAGTCTGGCCTGCCGGGACTCCGGGACTGTTGTAGAACAGCAACTTCCTTTGGTTTTGCTTACCCTATTCAGGTCCAGAAAATCTGAAAATGGAGCACTTTACCTGGCTCCCTGACACAGCGCCTGCCTCACCATAACACTGAGTGCTCTCCTGCAAAGGAGGCCAAGGAAAAGGTAGAACAAGTTGTTGAGTTCTAGGAACTCCAAACCAGCCTCTAAGGACACAGTCCTATGCATATTTAGACAGAGGAAAGCCTTACAAGTTCCAGGTGTCTGGAGCAGTTGCAAGCCTTTTCTTTTCTGTCTAAACATGTATAGCACTACATCCTAAATGACTAAAGGTTGAAGCCAGGAACGTAAAACTGAAATGGAATAAGCTGCTTCCCCATCCTCAGAATGAAAGTTAGATTTCCAGAGGAAACCAGGAACATATCCACAGATGCAGAATGCAAGCTGTATTTATTCATGTATATATTTTTGCACACTTCTCATCCCTCCAAGGTTAAGTGTTTATCTGCTCCACCAGAAGCATCTATGAATGACTAAGCTCTATGCAAGGACATAGCTCAAAGTTGTTAATATCATAAATACTGGATGTTTGCTTATATAAATACAAACCATTTGTGCTCCATGAAATATTAAAACAAATCTTTTTCCAGACATTCTCAACAACTTAGTATTTTTTAAATGTCACAACTGATACAATTTCACTTTTGTCCTTCCTATTTACACTTACTCTTGAAAAATGCATGCCTATTAGAAAACCTGACTTGTGCTTGAGCCAAACTTAGTGATTTCACTGAACATTGACAATTTAAGAGATTGTTTAAAAACTAGAACAAGCTAAGTGCGCCAATGTAATGCTAGGAATGCTGTCCTAGACATGTTTACTCAGATTTAACCCCACTATGCTGAATGAGACTTGCCCCCAGGATGAGTGTATAGCACTCTTCCCTAAACTGGTACCCTTGTGAAAGGTTGGACTACATATCCCATTGTTCCCAAAAATGATTTGCTAGTCAAGAAAGCTGGACTTGCACTCCAACACATCTGGAGGGCATACATTTGAAGGAGACTGGTGTATAAGACCGCAGATATTCTGCAATTGTATATACGCTTACCCTGAATAAATCTTACAGAATTCAATGAGACTTATTTCTAAGTAGACATGGCTAGGATTGCATGGTTGGGCTGCAAGCCAAAGCATATTTATTTGGAAATAAGCCCTGCCAGTAAAAATCAGTGAAACCCAGACTACAAAAATACAACTACAGGGCCACCTTCTTGGGAATGAGTCACACAAATTCAGTGGTGCTTACTTCTGAGTAAATGTGCATCGTGTTGGACGAATCAGAACCTTGAAAAAAGTGTGCTGAGAATGGCTGTACAGCTTGGCACACGTTGAGGAGCTTCAAACAGAAGCAGATTCATTTGGTTTCTGCTCTTGCACATTCCTCCACTGCAGGCAAAGAATGTTTAGCGAATTATACCAAGGTGATACATACTTTTAGGATTAGAAAAGGAATCATATGATACGGAGTGCAGTTGGCATTGTCAATAGATACTCCTAATTATTATGACTAAGAGCAACAGAACAACATATACTGAGGCCAGTCCTCAAACCACTTACTCTGGAGTACGCCCATCGTTGCTCAGACCTCAAACCACTTAATCCCATTCTTTGTTAAAGAATAAATCAGTGAAGGATTGTGGCCAAAATGAACACTAACTTTGGCTGAACTAATCTCATGGAACAAATATAACTGATGCAAATGGAGCAACCGCAAAACTCAAGCACTTGTTTTACACTCCAACAGCAGCACATGTGCCTATGATGTTTACAGTGCCCTTTCAAAATGAATTTTGCACACATATAATACACAAACAAACTACAAAGGTATGTCATTTTGATTTCAACGAAACCATGACCCCATTCCTGGTGCCAGAAAAGCCACTGAGCGGGATTGAATGGATCCAGTATTAAATCACTCAAACCACTTAAAGAACCTATAAATCTAAAACACATGTCATGCAATCAGCAGATGTTTCACTGGAGTCTGGAAAAAGAGAGATCTTCCATTTGCAGAGGAACTTGACATATTAACTCATCTCCAATGAAAACGTAGAGGTTACCTAAGAGCATTGCCGATAGTAAGTAGGTGGACATATTCACTTGATAACAGCTGTTGATCAAATACACTTCATAAAACCCAATAACTGAATCATATGCAGCATATTTCACAGAAGAGAAGCAAACTATGTTAAGAGTTATTTGCTATCAACTCAGTCTCACCTTGTGCACAACTATTGCTATATAACATTCTGAAAATACTAATCTAGAAAACTTTCCGAAAGGCCCATAGATTAATCTGTTAGATGTAATTCCCTGCAGAGCCTTCCCCAAGTGGGTTCCCTCCAGATGTGTTAGACTACAACTCCCAGTATGCTCCAGCTGGGGAATGCTGGAAGCTATAGTTCAGTGCATGCATAGCATGCCAGGTTAAGGAACACTGCACTACAGAGATTCTTGCTTTCAAGACAAGATAGTTGGCCAGATTCAGGGCTTTCACTATAAAAAATGCAAGCAATTTGTGTGGGAGGTACAAAGCAGGCTGCTTCCCCATGCACACTCTGGCAGCCAAGTGTTTGAGTATTTGTTTTCTGGCCCACATGAGAAATTCTCAGAAGCTCGGCTGGAGGAGGAGGCTGTGGAAGCATCAGTACCTCCCACAGCAAGCATGTTTGCCCCATAGTAGAAACCCTGGATCTGGCCCATTTTCTTATGCTATAGAAACAAGATCCTCTATACTGAATTAATCTTCCCTCTCCATTGTGGCATTGTCCCATGAGTCACTTCTGTGTCACTTGCAATTCATCGAATGAGGGTGCTGAATACTAACATTATTTAATTGGGGAGGGGGCAGGAATACTGTTTGCTGCTGCTCTGTCCATCCCAGTGCTTAGGTGACAAAGGCTGTCTTGCCAGTCAAGATGCCCTTAGAAAATGCTAAATACTTGCTTCTAAGAACCTAAGAGTTGTGCTGGATCAGGTCAAAGGCCAATCAAATCCAGCACTCTATTCCCATGATCACCATCATGACAAGAACCCACTCATAACCCTTTCTGGCAGGAACTGGGAATGAACTCCATGATAAAATCAACTGTCTTTCCTTGCTTAGATTGCCCGGTATTCCCTTCAAAACCTGCCATCTGATGACTGTTCAGTGAATTATCAGATTGCAATGCTCTGCATTCTTCTTGGCAGTAAAACCAACTGAACTCACTTCTATGTAAACCAGCATAAGAAAGAGCTAGGGCGAAAGGTCTTTTCTTGCAGCAAATCCTGAGGCAACTCTTTCAATAGCACATGTGGAAACTTATGTGGAAAACAGAACGATTTAATGAAATAACACCCAGCAACTTGGCAGTGATGTTCAACAAGGCACCGGATTCCTGCTCACTGCTGCTCCTGGACCCTCAATGTCCACCTGTGTTTTGCATTCCAGTATAACATCTTCCACATGCATGCCTCTCAGGGTTTTCATTGTGGCAGAATTACACTGTACCTGAATTGGCACCTTGGACTCTGGTCACTGCATGGGAAAGACAATCTGTTTTGCACATGGAGAGGATAAAAACCTATAAAAGGCCCAGGATGCCAAAAGGAAATCACTTTATGGGATGAAATTCCACCTCAGGGCAAAAGAAGGGCTTGGCTAGAGGGCAACTTCTCCACAAAACTGTATGGCAAAGAAAGAAGCTGTGCATGACTGCGCCATAAGGAAAGACCCTGGCCTATGTTGATGTGGAAGGAACCAGCCCTGCGCTTCTGATGGAGGCAGCCCTGTGCTTCACACTCACCTGGTTAAGTCACTGACTCTGCAGTAAGGTTTACTTTCTACTTTCCAATAAAAGGGCAGCAGGGCCCAGTGAATAAAGCTAAGGGCAAGGCCTGGAACAACTTGCAGAGTGCACAACTATCTTTTGTTCATGGACAAGGGTCAAACTAGCTTTGTAAAGCTGCAAGTACCACTTGGGACAAAAGATTTCTTGGGTGCACATGAAAACACTCTTGGGGTACAGCTCTTGCAGGATGCCTGTTTGAGAGGAAGAGTCTTACCACTCCCAGCATTCCCCAGCCAACTGGGGAATGGTAGGTGTTGCAGGACTCCCCCCTCCCCAAATATGCATAAGATTGAGTCCTAAAAGCCCTGATCCTAGGGAAACATGCACAGGATCCAGCTGCGTGCTGCGGAACTTGCATGATTGACTGACCTGAATCCCCCAGATCAAGTGAGTGATCTTTTCCTTTCTACACAATCATTGGTTGAACATGAGCACCAAGAGCATCCTAGGCAGTTTAGCCTTAGTTAGAGTCCACATTCACTAAATGCTAGCCTCAGCACTCCAAGCAACCCATTTCCAGTACTGGTTCCAATGTTCCATCTTGATAAGCAAGATATAATAATAAAGAAAAAGAGCACCTTTAAGCATGTGCAGAGAGCACCCCACCCTAAACTGCTGCATAGTGATGTAACAAAGAGGGGTCCAAAGCAGCAGGAGCAATGTCCAAGCAGCCTTGACCTCCTCTCCTTTGAGAATATAAAATCCTTCAATGGGGAGGCTGAAGAAACCTGTATATAGCACTGTAGAGAGAAGAACCGGGGAGGGGGCAGAAATCATATGGCCCGAAAGAAAGATGGGATCCCAATGGGATTCCAGGAGTCATCACAGGCCACGAGAAACTGGCTCCAGATTTCTCCCTTTAGCAGTTCCTATCCTCTTCTTCAGCTGCCTGGAAAGCATATTGCCTTCCACAAGCACAGCTGTAAAGTGCAAAGGGAAAAGTGTGAGAGGGAGGGAGTGTGAGAGGGAGGGAAGGAACGGGGTTGGGAGAAAGGCTTGCAGATCCTGAGAAAACAACAGGTTCTTCGAAATCTGCCCCCAGTGGCTCTCGTGTAAGTACCAAAGTCTCCGAGGAGTCCAACTGCGCAAGCCCCCGCTCCGCTCCCAAGCAGGAGTGGGAAACGCAGGTGAGCTTCCCACGCTCATCAGCCCCCCTCCGCCAATAACACACACGGAGAGGGGGGGGGGGAGAAAGAGCAAAGAACCTGAGAAAAGACCGGGCGGGGGTGGCTTGCTAGCAGGAGGCTAAACTCGACCTGGAAAGCACTTACCGGCTTTGCAAGGATCCTTATAATCTATCGCTTCAGCCTTATCCTCTTCATTGAAGTCGTAAGTGTAGTCATAATCGAGGCCGGAGCAGCGGGGCAGCTCGCCCCAGAGGGCCAGCCCAGCCAGCCACAATGCCATCCTCCAGCAAAGCATTTTCAATCTCTTCTCTCAGCGAAGAGACGGCAGAGGGAGACTCGAGGCGCCGGGTGTCAGGAGGATCGGAGCGGCGCCGCGCGTGTGTGCGTGCGGGTGTGTGTACGCGCGCGCGCGCGCGTGTGTGTAGGGGGCTGTTGGGGCTGGCGTAGGGTGTCCCCCCCTCACTCCCGAAGAAAGCCGAACTCGGGGAGGCTCAGGGCTGTCCCCACGCTGCAATTTTGGAACGAGGAATGTCGGGTGGCGAATTTCCCGTCGGCACTTCAAGGCTCCTCTCGGGGTGTGCGATCCCGATCGGGTGCTTCCCCACTCACGGATGAAGCCTATGGGGGGCGGAGAAGGGGGGAAGGGGTCTGCTCTGCGCTGCTCTGCTCTGCTCGGGCCGGGAGCGAAGTTGCGAAGCAGCGAGGCGTCCGCCCGCGCGCTCAAAGCGTCTTGCTCCCCTCCTCGCCTCTGTCAAAGGCCAAGCAAACTTTCCTGGGTTCCTGCCGCCGCCGCCGCCGCTCCTGCTGTTGCAAATTCTCCCGCCACAGCCGCCGCCGCCGCGGCAGCAGCACCACCAAAGGGCTGCCGGGGGGTGTTCTGACCAGGGCTCGGCCACAGCGCCAAGTCGTCGGAAGGAGAATCCTTTTGGCCGATCGCCTCTCGCCCAGCCTCCCGCCGATCCCGATCCCGTTGCTGCTCCCGCGCCTGCTCCTGGGCGACGGAGTCGGGCTGCACATCAGCAAACTGCCAAGAGGAGAGAAGAAGTGAAGAAGAGGAGAGCAGGCAGAACTGGAGAGGCGCGCGAGTCCGTTCCCGGCGCGGGAGCCCTGCGGGGACGGCGAAGCGGTTGCACTGGAGGGAGCACTGGAAAGTGCAAGGGCTTTTCTCCCCCCCCCCCCCCAGCAGCCCCTTTTGTTGTTGTTGTTGTTGGGTCTCTGGGCTTCCCTGCCCCCGCCCGTCCTCTTCCTCCCCTCCTTTAATTTACGAAAACGTCCAGCACCGTCCTCGTCAGCATCCTGCTTACTTATTCATACAATCAGGGTCAAGATCCGGGCTGCTTCTGATCTGCTCCCTTGATAGCCTTAGGAAAACACGCGCGGCTGCCCGGTGTGCCTCGCTCGCCATAGAGCTGCTGCTGCCGTCTGTGGAAATAAGCGAGGCATAGTAGGAGTGTGTGGCAAGGCAGGCGGTGGACGGGGATCAGGGCTGGGGCATGACTGCTCCGCAGAACCCCCCAAGGGCCGGCCGGATCCTGAGACAGCAAGAAGAAAAGCTCGCTCGGCGACCGCACTGACAATAACGGTGATGAGAAATAATTGTCGCGCCTCTCCCCCTCTCTCCGGGAGTGCTTCTGTCTTTCACTCTCCGCTGCCAGCGTGCAAGGAGCGAGAAAGGGAAGGAAAGTTGTTTTGTTTTCCTCTGTTTTTGTTCTTTTTAGGTGTCCGACAGTTTGTTTAAGTACAGCGATACAAGAAGATCATTGCTCTACAAAGTTTAGTCGAGGAAAGCAATCTCTGCTGCACGTTTACAGAGAGCAAGGGGGGATTGGTGGAAAGGCAAATGCAAATTAATCCCCAAACTGAATATAATAATAATCAAGCAGTTGTGCATCAGCAGACAGTAGCAATCGTTTTGCAGGCAGCTCGACTCTGGCTTTCCAGCGGATGCAAAAGGTTAACAAGGTTTTCAGAAGCAATGTTTCCGCCGCAGCTCCAGCTCCTTCCCTCCCTGGCTTGGAAATGTGTGTTGCTGTAAGTTCAGTCATCACTCGCAAAACGAAGTCAATGTGAGAGCTTGATTGGTTTCCCAAGCCAGCCTCAACAAATCAGGGAGTTTAAAGTCTCAGTTCAGTGTTTCAGCCTGGAAAGAGAAAAAGAACGAGCTCAGCAGGAGAGGAAAGCAAAGCACATGCCAATCCAAGGAAATCAACAACAACAACAACAACAACAACAACAACAGCGTGTGTGTGTGTGTGTGTGTGTGTGTGGCATCTTCCCACCCTCTTGGAGTTTTAGTGAGGGAGGGGGATTCCTAATGTGCCCTTTGGCATAATGTCAACCTATCAAAAAAGGTGAGTTTTTCCTGTAAGAAATTCTCCACCTCTTTTTCCAAGCTTTCATGGAAAGAGAAAAAAGGTGAGGAGTACATTAAGAGGGAAATTCTGCCACTTGCTCATATCTTGTGGTGGTGTCACATTTAACATGGAATTTGAAAGGACTGTGAAACTGTTGGCACTTTATAATACAGTAGGACTCAAAGGCTCCTGCAATTTAATAGCTTCTCAGAAATCTTTCCTTAATGGGAGATGGAAGAGGAGATAAGTCTCCTCTCCCCGTAAGTGGGCATGCTGGCCGGATGCTTACTGCTCCCTCGCAAAAAAAAACTATAAAAAGCAAAGCTAAACTGTTCCAAGTTATAGCCATAACAAACAATACAGAGAGGCTAGACTGATCATTAGAAATGTCCGGTGTTCCTGACAAGGTATCAAGGGCAAAGAAATGTGGCAGCTTCAGACAGCTGCTCAGATCCAGACTTGAGGTGAATTCTGTTGTCACCAAGCATTGTGCTTCCTTCCAGAGGTTAAAAAGAATTTGCGAGCTTCTTATTGTCACCTCTACAATAAAACTGCTTCATCATCATATCTGCAGTCAAAATTGCTGCTGACTACAAGGCCCTGGAAGGATGGTGCATTCTTGGGGAAGAGGATACCCAGACACAATAGGAGGCTGGCAGATGTAACAAGTAAAACACAAATCTGGAATGACTGAAAGCCAGAATTTTGTTTGCGTAATTGATTGTAAAATATTTATCTATACTTTAGCTATATTGTTTCTTAAAGACAGTGTAGAAGACATTAACAGGCCTGCCACTGTGTATCCTTTCCTATCAGAGAGCTCTTCTTACTCCCTGCTGAGCCAATTGTGCCAGTAGAAAGTCTCTTTACCTCCTTGATATAAATAAAATCACAGTAATGTTGCCCTGGTGGAAACTGCTTCTGGAGATTAAAGGCAACATCAGATAAGAATGATCTTTTATTAAGGTCTTCTATGTTCGGGTGCTTCAATTTATCCATGTGCAGCCTAAGAAAGGTTGTTTCCACTTTATTTTTAGAAGCCCTAAAGACCTATGCTTAGCTTTAACTTTGATGTTGAAAAAAACCCCTTCCTATTTTATTTACAATTTAGATTTCCTGAAAACATGTGAGGGCTTTCTAATCCTTTGCACAAATACCAACAGATTTACCAAGACTGTACAAATATCAGGAAACCCCACTAATATCATCCATGTTATCCAAGAGCTGCTAGGGTATACTGCAACCTTTAACTTCCATACAAAGAGAAAAGTCATATCAGATATGGAGCATATTCCAAGCCTTATTTCTCCTGAAGTTTGTGAAAACAAGGCAGTCATTTTTCCCTTAGGAGGTCTCACTTCTTGCTTAATAATCACAGTCATCACCATCCCACAATAATTGCCAATAAAATCCAGAGTTTTCATACTTCTTTCTAAGCAGAAGCATGCCTACCTTGGTAATTGAACTTGATCTTCAGTTGCTATGGATCCCATATGTCAAACAGATCTTGTCCTGGATCTATAAATTATAGTTTAACAGAATCCGATAGGCAAAGAGGGAATTAAGCTATTCCCAGATGTATCATAGCACAGAAAGCCTACAGTATTCAGTCACAAGAATGCCGATCTCCCTAGCGAGTTCATTATTAAACTGTATCCTTCCAGCAGGAGATTAACTATCCCAGCAAGTTACGCTCTGACGTCACCTCTCAGCCTCCAGACGGCAATCTGCCCCTGACCTCAACTTTGCTAGTGGAAGCAGGACAACATTGGTTGGCAGCGGATGAGGACAGCTGGCCTTGAAGAACCCTGACAAAGATCAGAGAGAGACTCAGACATGCTCAAGATATAGAAACAGGTCACCAGTGCCTGCCCACAATGGAATCCTGGGACCAACCTATCCAAACACAGCAAGAAGCATTTGCTATAAAATAAGGGCAATAATACAATCCTATAGTTGCTCAGAAATATCTGTATATTCAATTTTGATTTCCTAATACAAGAAGAACAATTCACACAATTCTATGATTCAGTTTCACATTTTGGCAGGAAGTTCAATTTACAATCACTTTAAATTGGCAAGGGTGTTTCTGTGAGTTATTTGTTAAAGCACACACAAATATCTGCTACCATCCTCATAACCCTGATAATCCATCTGTCAACATAGACAAAGTCTGTCCTATAGCTATATCCAAGTAATTGTCTGGAAGGACACCACCCTCCCCACTCAAAAACAAAAAGACAAGAAGAAACTCGTGCTCACTCTGTTTCTGTGTTCATATGTTTTTCCTGCTGCTGAATATGTCAGAAATGATTGAAGTTAAGACAGACAAAATAAATAGTATCCAGCATACATCAAATATTCATTTTATTTTCCCACCACTGAAAAAGTCAGTATCTTTGTAACTTTGGGCTTTTGAGGGGGCATCACACAGAGGCGGTTGTTTTTGCCTGCTCACTGGCAGCAAAATTGAAAAGGGGTAGTGGGGACATAGCCCATGTTTTCCTCCATAAGAACACTAATACAAAACAGAGAAATCTTTCATAATACTGCCTCTTTGGGACTCTAATAAAGACATGCCTGACTTCTCCAACCTAATGACTAATCTCTGACCTATCTCACTTTGTGTGGCAGTTACCTTTCACCTGACAATGCTGAACTTAGCTACAGATATTTTAAGAATTCTAAAATGCATGCTTAATTGGAGGAAGGAAGAGTTGGATAGTCTCTGATACACATCCAGTCCTTTCTATCCTGTTTGAAGCAGCTAATTTTCACTTGATTTGGCCCAGAAAATACTGGCAGTAACTTGAGCAGTTCACACCTCATTTGTCCCAATTAGCTCCCCACACTGTTTTGTCTGAAGGTGGTAGTATTAGTCTTCCTGGGATATCCCTTTTGTTCCAGTGGACGAACTTTTACAATGTCGCTTCCTGCCATTGTCCTGTTCTACTTTCTCCATGATATGAGCTTCCCTGCCCTCCCCTGGCTTTAAATAAATAAATCTGATTTTGGACATATTAGCTGAACTCATTGCATTGACTAAACTCTTCCTTTTTATTTCTGATCTTGAAAAACAAAAAAACACCTGCCTTTCTTGGTAGTGCTTGCAAAGGAACACATAGTGCTGCCCTAGGATTTCTACTCAGATGCCCTATTGAGTCAATGGGACCTACTCCTAGGTAAGTGTGTAGAATTGCAAGTTAAATAATATTATTTTGGCTACCTCTAAGCTTTATCCAAGCAACAGTCTCTCCAGGGAAAATAAACCCCTTGTATGAAGGCATACACTGAAACATACTACTGAATATTTAGTAAACCTGCACTGGTTCCCCTGCCCCTCCTAATCCCACCCTACTAATTTGTTAGCACTGCAGATGACGTTAACAAGGGCAAACATTATCAGCACAATCCTTATACTAGTAGGAGTTATGTCAGTGTGTAGGTCTCCAACAGTACATTCTTGCCGTTATTGGTACAATTTCCTCAAGCCCCACAGGCTTTTCCTTCCTGCTGGACTGAAGCATCAGAAGATGTAGATGCGCCCGTAGGTATTTGGAAGCAGGGCACCAGCTATTCCTCCCGGCCCCATGAAAAGTTTATACTTGCAGAAACAATAAAAGTAAAATATGGCTCCCATATGCAGATACACTCACACAGTCTTCTAATATACGTTAAAAATAATGCTAGAACTAGAGAAGATCATCACTAAAAAGTATGATTAAAAAGATGCAATGATTTTTGCCTAGTATAAACATCTAAATTAAAAACGGTTGGTTTCTGGTGTTGGTCAGCATCTCTGGCTCTCATCAGGGAATAAATCAAATGTCCACAGCTGTGAATAGCTATTTAAAACCAGGGCCAGGAAATTTTAATTGGGAAGGCTCATTCAAAGTTAAAGAGGTCACATCATGTTGTTAATTATACATTCACATTACTTCCTTCCAAGATCCTGCCATCTTTCAGTTAATAAACAGTGTACATAAATCCCTGATCTTTTTTTTTTTGAGAGAGAGATAATTTCATTTTTTCTATCTCAGAAAGGAGATCCTGATAGTCAGATTTAAAAACAACAACCCCCAAGTTTAAATATTATGTATTATTTTATTTTTATTTATTTTATTAAAACGTTTTTATGCCGCCCCATTCGCCGAAGCCTCGGGGCAGCTTACATCACTAAGTAACAATATTTGCTAAATGGATTAAAAGAATTTAACAAAGATGATCACTTTGAGGCTCAATGGTTTAATCATACTCAAGTCAATTTTTGCATTTGCTTGCTCTTTGAAGATTCAATTGAACCCACAGGAACTTTAGTAGAATTATAGAATTTCTTACAGAAGGGAGTATAAGCTATGTTCTCCCAAACAGTTGGTTAGGGGTTCAGGGAATTTTTGCATGTGCAGGTACTTCTGTACCACAGAGCAGAATTTGCCTGTTTTTCATTTCATTTCTCAACATAGATCTCTATTTAGGTAGAAGGAGTGCATGAAGTTCATCAAAGACAGAAGTCTTACTATTCCCAGCATTCCCTGTACAACTTTTTTTTTGACTACATATGCATATGTTTGTGACCTAAATGAAAGAGGTTACCTTCTGAGGAAGCAGCCTCAGACTCTCCACTGAAAATGTAGGGCCTGGTGGATTTCTGGTCTAGAACTACTTATCTATATATAAGTAAAAAATAGGAGTAATCTTTAATTTCAATGGATAAAGACTCTCACAACCACTTTTAGCTGGAAATAGACAGACAAAATATTGAATTCTTTCTGACTTCCTCAGATATTTCTGTCATGAAGCAATAAAGCGTTCCAAGGTGATCATTATTAAGATGCACAGTTGCCTGATAAATTATCATCACTGACAACTTAATCTGAAATCTCTATGACAGCCACATCTGCCAGTAGTCAGCATCACGTTGGTGCAGAGCACTGACCATAGGTCTGCTACTGTACTCAGGGATACACCAAGTGAGAATATACTCATGTGTTTAAGGAATGATGGGCTATATAATCTTTGCATATTATGTGATATTCCGAAGCATTACTTGGAGATTTTTTTATTCTCTCTGCAGTACATGAAAGAGTATTGGTTGTCAGAAATTAGGTATGTTAAACTCAGCATCTTCTTATATTAGTAACTGGTAACAGATGCCTCAGGAGTAGTCTGGCACCACTATTATGGGTATGTTCATCCTTGCTTTAGCAACCTAGCAGCCATAGGTCCTAACAAATCCTGACTGACAGGTGGTAAGAATGCAGTGAGCATCTCTTTTAAGTGATGATAGAACTTCTTGACTCTCTAGTTGTTTGTAGTAGCCAGTGATTGACTTGTAACACAGTGATTCGTGCCAATGAGCTCCGTAATTACACAAGTGTGTGCTGCCATGTGCAGGAACAAGTCTGGTTGAAAACAAAGAGGTCTATTCACATGTCAACAGGCCTTTGCTTAACAAACAAAAATGCAGTGTCCACTGTGGTAGCAAAGTGAGAGGAGCAGCTTCAGTAAAGGACCATGTGGTCTGGGGTCATTTGCAAGTGGCATCATCATGAAATACGTGTCTTAAACACAGGAATATTGTGTACAAAATGGACCTAGTCCTCTGTGTACCTGGTCCACACCACGGGCCCTTATTCCTGGATGGCTGTCAGCTTTCCAGAGGGCCCTAGAAAATATACTTCATACAACTAAAGCAAACTTGCCTCACCTAGCAGATCAAATGCATTATTTCATCAAAGAAAAAATGACAATGGGGTTTGTGGGTGGCAATAGCCCTTGGTAATAGGACTCTGTGATTAAATCCATCCCACTTATCATGGCAGTGGGTGGAATTGATTTAGAGCAAACAGACTGTAGCATCACTATACTAGGACACATTCTTCAAACCTTATTTATGTTGAACAGGAGTGACAGGATGGATTTCCTGAGGGTGCTTCTATTAATAAATGTGATACAAAGTTGAGGTGGGGCTGTCAAAATTTGATCTCTGGGGAATGAAAGAGATTCAGGACTCTTGTAGAACTCAAGATTATACTGAATAACTGTAACATGTTTGGAAATAATTGGTGTGAAACATACACTGGCTTAATAAAAGAATGCTACATACAGTGTCATGAAAGGTTTGCACCTTTGTGCTTGGCTTGTGAGATTCCCAGAGGCATCTGAATGCACGCTTTAAAATATATGGTGGACTTGCAGAAAAATCTTTGATCTGACCCAGCAAGACCATTCTGGGCTTTGTCATTATGCAAAGACAAGTTACAGCTATACTTCTTTTGCCATTGCAGACGTTTCATTTGGAAACGTGTACCAAATTGCACAAGTCTAGGGCCCAGACTGATTATTCTGTGAGCACTTGTCTATACCATTAAAGAATGCTTTTATTTACCTATGTATTCATCAATGCCCTTTGAACTGCATTAAACCAGAGAATATATTCTATACAGAGAGCATTATCATTTTTATCACTATCTTTATGTTTTAGCTTCTACATCATGTCCAATCCATCCAACTCTGTCAAGTCATGCATCCATGGATACTGCTTATTCCACAGTGAAAAGCAGGAGTTCCTCTTACCTTTTGCCAGACAGAAATGGAAGGGACATCACATCAAAACCAAAGGAAGATTTAAATCTAATGTGAAAGCCCAAATCCTAAGTAGTTGGCAGGAGCTAAATACATCGTGATGAGAATGTCAAAAATAATTCTACTCTTAAGTGTCAGGAGGTGCTAAGTATGCTGATTTGAACTGCTGTGAGTCACTGCTGTGAGCACATGAAAGTGTGATACGTTTTTTCCCAACTATCACTTAGGATGCATTTATTTAAGCACCATGGAGGACTCAGAGGATAATTTGACAGAACCATAGGAAGGAACTGTAAAAATATTTCTGCCAATCCAGCTTTAGTTTAACAGCACTCTTGGGGACCAGATATCAGGCTCATATTTTGCCTAGGAATGTGCTGCCTTTTTCATTGGTCTGCATACCCCGCTTCCTAAAATCCCCTGCTTCTGAGTCCATACCTTCCCAGCTCTCCTTTTTTCATCATCCCCAGTGCCAGGTTTTCCAAGCCCAAGATGACAGTTTTACTGAGTCCTCAGGAAGGAGAGAAAGCACATAGTGACGTGCCGGAAGTAGTTCTGCACACTCCAGTTGCTGGGTTACAGCAATAGTTAACCCTCTAGTGAAGTGGCAAGTTGTCAGGAAAATGAGGTGCGGGATAGATGGGAAAGCAGGAATGAGAAGCCTGGGCCATACATGGAAGCTAGTGGAAGTGTAAAACATGGAAGCGGTGGCCTGGATTGCATTATTCTGCAGGGAGTGCCATGTTTGTAGTGCTTTCCTATGTTGCTTGTTGAATTCCTTGCCAATAAAAATGGCACGGCAGCTAAAGAGTCAGACTAAAATTTCCCTCCACACTGGGGAACCTTTTAAAAAATGTGACTGCTGTAGTCTGAAGTGGCATGTCGCAATCTACAGCTTATGTATTTGACCCAGCCAAGCTCAGTAAGGGAGAAACACAAGAGACAACAGGGTAGGATTTGATGAGGATAGACTGGCCAATGGAAGGTTTACTTAATGAAACTGAATAACACTCCTGGGTGGGATGGAGTTCTTTAACATATATTTTGAAAATTGTACCCCATCTATTTTATAGACTCTTTCGGTAAGCAGCAGTGTGATTTTCTCACTTCCCCTTTGAACTTTAATGTAATTAAGTATTTTGTATTTCTGTTCAGTTTGATTCCATTGCAGGCAAGGTATAGATTTATTAATTATCTCCTGTACACTTTCTTTTTCAGAACAGCAGCCTACATTCTCAGGTTTGGCTTTCTGAGACAAGGATCAGGTAATGATTTGCTGTCTCCTTCCATCATACAGTGAGCTTTTCAGCCAGCATAACATAGAGCCCTTGCAAAATCAGAGAGATAAACATAGAGATCCACGGTGCAATGGATTTGTGCAATGCATGTTTCCTGATTCTCCTTTGTTGTTTACTAGAAACCGTGGGCCTAGATCCATCAACAAAAGCATTCAAAAGACATAGACTGGGCAATCCTACCTGAAAAGGTGGGATTGTGACATAACCAAAGTTCTGCTGGTGCTTGTCAGTGTGAAGGTCGGAAAAGCATTATTCTCATTTCCTTCAAGCAATGGAATGGATATTGTTCAATGGTATACCTTTTCCCTTATGCTAAAGCCATGCTATTGAGGATATGGATAAACCAGATCACACTCCAAATCCACTCCCCTTTTCACATCTTCCTGCATTGAGAATACAAGGGCTATGGAAGTTTCCACAGGGGCTAGGAGCTGGGATCCAAAGGTAGAATCTCCCCTTCTGAGAGCAGACCTCTCTAGCTCTCTCTTTGACTCTGGAATTGGAGATCCAGAATATCCTATGGTTTCTGGGACACTCTCCCAGAACCCATTGACTTTAGCCTTAGTTTGAAAGAATACTGTTTTGTATACTGGCTATCAAAGGAACACCTGTCTTGCTATGAACCTGTCTGAACATTATGAGAGCTATTTAATGCAGACCCTCCCTCACCTACAGCGGTCTGTTTCTTGCACATGTGTGAAAGGGCTTTCTCTTCTGTTACTCCCAAATGATAGAAAGGATTCCCCCAAAAGCTGCAATTCTACCCACACACACACCTTCCTCTTGGCTGTTAGAAAAAGTGTAAAGATGCACCTTTTCAAATGCATTCACATAATCATTTTAGACATTTTAGTGTAAGTAGCTATTTTATACCTTAATTCGTTGTCTCATATGTACAGGCAAACAGTCCACAATCCTTTGTCTAGAAACTTATCAGTGGTTGTATTTTGGTCTCCATATCTAATATTTTCAGTTGCTGTCTATACTTACATATAGACCTGATTATTTTCATGTTTTTTGGAGTATACTTGATAAATCTTTCTGAAAAAAATATGTAAGGTGAGATTTTATTCCCAAATGACTTTTAGTTAATTCATGAAAAATGGAAGAGCTCTTTGAAAACCAAAAGCTAGTTCATTAACTTTTTTTTTTTTTTTGATGTGCAAACACAGAAAAATAGTGATATGTGACTCTCTCTTCAATTATATATCTATGAAGGACAACAACAACAACAATCTACTCTTTGTCTCTCATTTTATGTCAGGCATTCATTAAATATGAGCCGATATTTCATTGAATGCTTCACATTATGCACTGTGTGGTGTTTACCTTTAATGAAAAGGTGGTTCCACTAAAACAAATTTGAATGAATGGGCCTAATATTCCTGAGAGTCGAGAGCTACTTTTAGTGTGCCAATATTTTTATAAAAGCTGCTTTGCACTGATTGGATTTGGTGGTCAAGCTCTTGCTGGCTGATGGATTATTTGACATCCTGCGACCCCTAGTGAGCAACAGAAACTGCTGGCACAGCTGCAGCACCTTTTCTGTATAGATTCTGCTCTTCTTGGACTTTCAGGTGGGCTAGAGCAAGGAGGCATCCAGTGAAATGCTTGCCATGCTTTATTTTCAGATAAAAACTTGGAATTGGATTTCACTTTTCCTGAGTTGCCATGTCACTGGTATGCATTTTCTAATGTTGTCCAATAGTTTTATTTCACTGCTGCAACCATAGGGACAAATGGTGTAAGAAAAATGCTGGCTTAAGGTGACGTGTGGAAAAAAAGATACTCCTCATATGGCACAGTGGTCTCAAGAAGAAAGAGCCATACTATGCAATTCTAGGACTGCACCCTTCACATGTGCATAAAAATAATCTGTCACCATAAAAAGAGGTGAATGATCATTTCAGTAGTCAAGAAAGAAGAATAAAATCACCAGAAAGTGAAAGAACAGCAAAGGAACACAGCTAAAAATAATCCCTCTTCTTACAAGCAATGTCAAAAGATGCTACCCTGTCCCTGATTATTCTTACAGATTTGTTTATGTTTAGGAATGCAGTAGTCTGACTGGAATCAACAGGACTGAATTCATCACTATTTTATTTAGGATCCTGGCTTTGGAAAACAAGTTACAAACCAGGATTTTCTCACTAAAAAAAACATGTTACAAATAGTTCCAGGCAGCTGAGACGGTGCATGGCTATTGGAGAACATTTGTAATAATCAAGTGATGTTGAATGTCCAGTCCATGTTGCAGTGCTGAGGCCATCAGGAGGAGGAGGAGAAGCAGTCAGGCACCCTGTGCTGTGCTTGGATCCAGTTCTGGCGGAGAGTCTACGAACAACAACTTGCACTGCTGAGGATTTCGGATGATAAAGCAGCCCTTCCACTATAAATCCAATCCAGGACCTGTTGAAATTTGTAACTAAGAATCCAGTGCTTCTTGCTTTTTTCGTTTTGTGTCATGGTTTTTGAATTGTAAGCCTGTGGGCAGAGTCTGACTTACTTTGAGTAAAAGGTGAAATAAAAATGCTAGCAATAAATTAACTAACTAATCAATGACATTTAAAGCACAAGCCCATGGATATCTGCTCAGAAGTAAGTTCCACTAAATTAGTTCCACTAAGATATTCAAGATTGCAAGATCTATATTTAGGATTGCTGCTTAAGCAAACTTGTAAAACCTTAAAAATTGGTCAAACTTCTGTAGGGTGCTTGCATGGGAGATTTCAAACTAGGGTTTTCAATGGCCAGACTATGGTACATGATCTCATGTACCACTGGGGCTATGATCCTGCCACATGTATTGCACGTGGCTTTCTGCTTCCCAAGGGTGCCATCTATGCTGGTTTACAAGTGTTACCACTTCATTTGAACACTCATTCAACTGACTTCAAAGGTCTGTTCCATGAAATTCTGTAAAGGCAAGTTCTGAGGAGGAGCAAAATGTATATTGCTTAAGTTCTTATATCCATAGATATACACACAAATACAAAGATAGGGATTTTATCAGATAGATACCAACATACTGTACACTTCTAAACAACAGCAATTGAACCCAGAACTTTAACATGCAAAGTAGAATCACATAATAATAACTGGCAAATAATATAAAAATTTTAAAAATCAGAGCATAACTGTAATCCAACCACCGAGGCTAAAGGGAGGATGGAGTTAATGGGAAAGCAAAACATAAGCAACATAAAACAAAGGGCCAAGAAAGAAACTGGCCTTCAGTCCAGATCTAAATAATCTCAGAAGCAGCAAGTATTAATTTGGTAAGACAAAATGACCAGCAATGGAGCTTGACAGCCTCCCTGGGTTTGCTACACGGTTGAATCACAGAAGCAAAAACCCTGTTCCTTATGGACACCAACCATATTTCAGATGCTGGGATAATTCTGAGCAGTTCTGACATGGTACTTAAAAGAACTAAAATGTACTGTGTAATGTATGGATATTAAAAGATAAGACATCCCTGCCCATAGATTTATAATCTAAGCTATAACTCAAAAGGAACAGGGATTAAAGGAGGGAGCAAGCCTTGGAAGAGCTGCTCCTTCACTGGCCAATGGATGGGGCCCAGGTAGCATCTCCTTGGCCATGATATTGTTTTGGGAGGTAGGAGGTGCAGATTCCCAATGGCCTTGGACTCCTGACCAGTGGCAGAGGCCAACGTCTTTGGTTCTGCAGGTCCAGGGCAAGTGGCAACTGGAGTTGCATGTTCATGGCAAGGAGGGGGGAAGCGAGCTCCCTGAAAGTGCACTTTCACCAGCCAAATAATGGGGTCAAGTTTGTTTCCCCATCCCCACCTACTTTCCATGTTGTTATTCCTGCAAAGCACAGCTGATCTGCCTAGAAAGTCCTATAGGACAATACGTGTGGAATACAAGTTTAATAAGTAAATAAAACTTCCCAAGGAACCTTGATCTCGGGCAGTGACAGAGGCTGCAGTGTGCTTTTCTTCAGTTCTGCAATTCCAAGGTAATGAAGCCCTTGAAAAACATGCTGGTGAAGAACAGCATCCAGGTTCCAAGGCAGCAAGCTATTTATGGTTCTAAAGGCAAAACCCTGGAAACAAAAGAAAGGTAGCTTGAATTGCAATGAGTGGATATGTTGTAGCCACCCTATTTCAGATGCTCTCCTGGTAACAGACACCAGGTGAAGTTTCTGCACTTTTTCAGGGCAGTCCCATATAAAGAATATTACAATAATCCCATCTGGAAGTCATTAAAGCATGAATTGCCTGTGGCCAGTCAGTCACCTCCAGGAAAAGGCAAAGCAGTCATACTGGCTGGAAGTGGTGAAAAGCACTCATGGTCACTGTGGCAACTAGAGCAACTAACAGCTGTACTGGATCAAGGGGTACACCCAAGCTGCAGTCCTAGGCCTTCAGGGGAATGCAAGAACACCCAAAATGGGCTGCTTTTTCAGCCGTACATCAGCTGTCTTCCAGCTCAATGCATTCATAGTTCCTTCAGCCATAGTTCCTTCCAGTGCCAACTTAGAATTATAGACATGGCACAGAGTAGCAATACTTATACTACCTTCAAGGATCTGGTCTTCAGGAATTCTCAGACCTAAGCTTCAGAAGAGGCACTGCAGGCTTTTAAAATACGGGGGTGAAATTGCATGAAAACCAGGAAACTACCAAAGAAACAGTGGTTGGGTAAAAGAAGGAGTGGCCAGAGGAAAGGAGTGTGGCCATCTAGGAGGCCCTGGTGACACCAGACCTGAGGTTCTATACTCCTTATCAGGCCTTTGAGTGTTTTTTTTTTTTCCTTCAAAATCTTTCTGGACATCTGGTTCCCTTTCCTCAATCTGCTCCCTTTGAAACTTGACCTCCTGGTTACCTTGCTTCACATTACCTCTTCTTAGTCCTTTGGGCCTTTGATTGCTGCTTTTGTGAGCCTGCCTATCCTCATCTGCACTTCTCTCTCTGGTCCAGTCAGTCTGAGAGCTGGCTCACCTCTCCCAGCCTCATCCAGGAAATACAACACTGACTGTTTTGTGGCCCTACCCCTTGAAAACCTGACAGTTTGCATTATGGAGCTATGGAAAGTTTGCAGACTGCTGTTTAGCTTATCCAGCAAGCCTACAATTATCTCCTTCCACCTGTTAAAGCCTCTTTTGGCTTTTCTCTCCCTGTTATTTCTAAGCTGCATAGACGGTGATTTTCAGAGAAAAGCCTGCTATTTTGCTCCTAACAAGCTGGTAACTACCTATTTCCTGTTGTATAAACTTTTCTTGGAAAGATCTTTATCAAAAGGATATTTATATGACCTGTTGCTGTTTAATTAAAAAGAGGCTTACACTATGGCTTTGAGAGTCATAACTTCTGATGGTGCATGAAATGTCTGTGGTAGCATCAAGCAGGATTTGTAATGGACAACATTTGAACAAACCAGCTGGAGGAAAAATAGTTTGATGGGTCATGCCCATGACCTGTCCAGAACCAAAGGATTTCAATAATACAACACCAGACATTCCCCTCATGAAGTCAAAGGGAAAGACCATTGAGCACATCTGATGGAAACAGGCTGAATGACACCAGTAATATACCATTCTACGTATGTTTTCTCTGGCAAGAAGATATTCACGGAATAGGGAACATAGGAAAGGGGGTGGGGGGAAGCCCCATTGCTGCATTGAAGTAGCCACTTTCACATATCAGCATATGAACACTTCATTTTCTGAATCAATGCAAATAGGACCAAGGCAGAACTCATTAAGCCAATAACTGTGTTTGGTATTTGTCAATGGAAGTCATTTCTGATGGTAGTTGCTACAACCAGTGTCATTGGTAGGGCTCTGCAGTCTTGATAATATTTAAGCAGTCAGCAGCTGGCACTGCACAATGTAAATAAGATATACCCTCCTCCATTTTATAGTTCAGTATATTGTATAAAATCTGTAGGTGTCAGCATCGCTTTACTCCACTAAACTAAATTAAAAATTTCCTCCAATCAAAAATATGGGTGTCATATTTATTGTTAGAATCTAATTATGTACTGGCAGATCATCATGTATGTCTATGTATTCCATAATAGCAGCTGTAGTTAAAACCACAGACTAAGCACACAATAATTAAATTTTCCTTTCATTTTATTGTTACACAAAAGATGTCATACCAGCAAGCACAAATAAGCATTGTACAATAATTCAACAACAGTTCTAGATTTGAACCATCTGAAATTCTCCATATTTGTTGAGGGTTTTTTTCCCTATTGTCTTTGTTTTACTTCCAGACTACTTGCGATTGTAGTGACCAAAAACTGAAACAAAATTATCAAACTCTCTTTGAATCCACCTATACCAGCAGACAATATATTGGGCATGAATCTGGAAGTATGTCTCATTTGAACAAATTCTAGCCTAATCCAACAAATGTCATTATGAAAATACAAAGGAGCAAGGACATATTATAATAACCTATCTTGAATCTTTGGGATGCAGTGAGAAAGATATCAAAATAAATAAAAGCAGTGCTAATTAGAAGAATCTATTTTTAAGATTCTAAAATTAACTGTAAATAAATTTAAATAGCTGAGTTGCAAACAGCAACAAAAACAAGTGGAACAAAGCCAGACTCCTAGGCAGGCATGTGAATCATCAATCTCCACTTTTATTTGCATGAAATTTATCATTTTATTCTCTAACTGTGAAGCTATGGAGAATCCACTCATTCTTGCTCTAAACCAGTATAGTCAAGTGGGCTCTATTTTAATGCACAGTTGGCTTTGACATAACCGTAAATCTAAGTACATGGATACTTCCAAGAATATCATAAAAGATATTGGTTTTGGAAATTTGGAAATGAATATGCTGGTTTTGTGTGTGTGCAATTGGGGGCTGGTGGACAGCCTTCCCTCTCTCATTGTCGTATTTATAAGATGCTGAGAACTGTATATTTTTGGGGTTTGGCTGTCTCAAAAGAATTAGTAAGTGTTAATGATATAAACAATTCATTTCTTACTCTGGGGTTCAGTGCATTGTGACTGCTGGCTTCAGATGACATGATCATCCATATTCAAGGGTTGATTGTAGATTGTCATTGAACACCATGGATTGTCATTGAAATATAGGGTTATTTATTTTTTTTATTTATTAAAACATTTTTATGCCGCCCCATTCGCCGAAGCCTCGGGGCGGCTTACAACAAAAAAATAAAATAACATTTTAAAATACATACAATAAAATACAAATATATAATATAAAACATACACTATAAAACAAGCCGCCCTGGCCAAATAAAATTCAATAATATTAACATTTAAAATACTGCTTAAATAAAAAGGTCTTCGCCTGGTTATCATGTCATCCGAACCCATCTGACTATAACCATAACCCATCGCTATAACCATAGCAAACAATCCACAGTTCATAACTCAACAACAAACCATGGGTTTTTTTCATGGGTTGTTCATGCTTTAAAGGCCATTCCTTGTTAATGCAGTTGGATTCAGATCACATGATAATTTACATGTCAATAAAAGCCCATGGTTCAAAGACAACCCCCTTCTCATGTTGTCTGAACCCAGCCTGTATATATGTCTGTCTGCATCATCATCATCATCATCATCATCATCATCATCATTGTGATCGGACAAATTGGGCAAATAGCAGCTTTGGGGGAGATGATTTTTAGCAAGAAATAAATGCGGGGGAAAGTTTGAACATTCTTTCCTCCAAGCTGATGTTTAAAATTGGATTTGGTACACTAGTAGCTCCTTTAAAAATAATACATGACCAGTTCTTGGTACAGGATTCAAAGTATGATTGAAGTCCTATTTAATTTGATCCTGATTTGACCCCTTTGAGATCTAACTGAAAACTGCAAGAGATCTAACTGCAAGAGTAGACACAGCCAAAAACATATCCGTGAGAAATTTGAGGGGGTCTGCCTAACACCTTGGGTATTATCTGTAGCTCTGCCTTTAAACATGAAAGAAGATAGAGTGGGACAACAAAATTACTAGTGATAATAATGTTCCAATCAGTAAAAAGTTAATTTCCATATTATCAAGTCTCAATGATTAAGCCTTGAGTCTTGTTCTAGGCTCAAAGGCTCCTAGAGAAGTGCATCAAATTCAGATGAATTCTGAGCTTGAATTGGGCTACTTTGAAGATATTCTGTGAGATTCTCTTCCAGTGATCCAAACCAAAAAAGAGGACCACCCCAAAGCCTTGTACATGATTTGGTGCTTTGTGTACCTGCAGAACGGGAGACAATTTAAAATAAGATGCTATTTTGCTTTCATGTTTCCATTAATAAAAAAACCAAAGGTGAGTAGCAATGGTGTTGGGGAAAGGATGGACAGGTCTATCTATGAATCACAGGGAATGATTTTCTGGAAACTTTCCAGTCATTGTGCTTGTGGGGAGGGATCTGAGTCCTTTGCTTAAGGCTGTTTGCTCTCTGCTCCTTTTGCTATTTCCATCTCACCTGATGAAAGTAATGTGCTAGAGAGCATTGTGTGAGAGGAACTGTCTGTTGCTGGTTTGTGTACTTGTGCCTTCCTGATTCTCACCCTTTCATTTCAACTAGTCTTTCTTATTCCAGCTCCCCAGTCCTTTTCCTAAACCCTTCCTTTATTTTTCCATCACACCTGGTCACCCCAATCCTCTTCTAGAAGTTTAACTTCCAGTTGCTGCTGTTTGGTAGTCTATTTATATTATCAGTATGAACTATTTATACAGGTATCAGTCTCTTAGCCAGCCTAAACGCATTTGGGAGGTGGGGCAATTCATCTGATCTGAGACCTTAGAAAGTCAAAATTATTATTTTTTAATTATTTGTTTGATAAAATAAAGAGAGGAAGGTGGACAGGCCCCTCCCCATAGGGCACCATAGCTGTAGGCCCAGGAAGTGTCACTTTTCTTCGTCCTCCTCCTCCCTTCCCCAGTTTTGAATAAATGCTTTTCCTCCCACCCCCAAAGTCACCCCTAACAGAAATGTTCCCCACTGCACCAATACTTCTGTAGTTTGCAAGATTTCTTATCAAGCACAATTTTACAATGTTTGCAGTTTTACTAGTAACTGCCCACCAAACAATACGTGAGTTTAGGGTTTCTTTTTTTTAATTACTTCCAAACGCTGCATTTCTCCACCTGCGATGTGACAGGCTTTGTCATCACAAAAGGGACAGATTCTGGCCAGTGCTAGCTAATTCTGTAGAAACAAAGGTATTGCAGGCACTTGACTTTAAAACAAACAAGCATGGCACAGAAGTCCTTTTTCCTGTTTCTAATAATGTGTGAGACCTGATCTCTTCAATTTGGTCTATGGTAGCTGCCATTTTATTTACTTACTTACTTACTTACTTTGTGATTTATATCCTGCCTTTTTCCTACAAAGGGCTCAAGGCAGCTTACATCATCTCTCCTCCTCCATCTTATCCCCACAACAACAACCCTGTGAGGTAGGTTGGGCTGAGAGTCTGACTGGCCCAAAGTTACCCAGTTGGCTCCATGCCTGAGTGGGGACTAGAACCCAGATCCTCTGAGTCCCAGTCCCATGCTCTTAACCACTACACCACACTGGCTCTTTCATTGTTATGTCAAAATGTAAAAACATTCAAGCCAATTTGGGATTTCCCATGGTGAGCCATGGGAGACATGAAGCTTTCAATCTCACTGAGCTTGGACCTGAGTTGCTAGGCAGCTGCCAAATAAAATCAAGTCAAAACAGGCTTTTGTCTGAAGTGCTGTATTGGGGTCTGAACCAAAACTTGGAGTCAGCATATATCCTGGGCACCACCTAGAATATTTATAGTGTCATTGCCCTTTAGGACAAGGGAGATAGCTGGATATTAAACTATTAATACATTTTAAAATGATGTGCCTTTTTTTTGTGGGGGAGATCTTTTGGAAACCACAGTAACCCCTTTCCAAAAAGTTAGCCAAAATTTTTGAAACCTAAATCCTCTCCACACCTCAAGAGTAAAAAGGAATTGACAAAGTAACGAAAACAGTCAAGAAAGAGAGTGCAGCTTCAGGTTTAATGACATTGCTCCTCTTTGGAAGAGTTCAGCATCTTGGATTGTCAGTCCATCTGGGTTGGCTGGAACTGTGGTTCATTCATGTGGCAGAAATGTGTGCTGGCTGACATTTTCCAAACTGCTGCATGCTAGAAAAGGAGGCTTGTGAGGCTACTTTATCTTCCTGTAGTAGTACACCGTGTGAGCCACAGAAGCTGTGGAAACAAAGTATAAAATTCATAAAATGAGCAAGCAAAACACGATACATTGAGAAAGGCATGGATCAAACCCAAGAATGGCATTTATCACTCAAACACCAATTTGTGTCATGCTCTGTTACTCATTCAAAATCCATGAGCTTGTTTTTTACCCTTTCTTTTCCGTGCCAATCTTCCTCTCCTCTGAGCTCTAGAACCCCCTCTTTGTCGTTTCCGTCTTCTGCGATTGGAGTTCCTGCAGCCACATCGCGTCATTTTCCTGGGGGGCTGGTGGTATCAACAACTTAGCAGAGGAGCATGCCTTTTATGAAGCCAGTGCAATCTTTCTTCTGGGATTGTATTTGAGATTGTGAGACTGTGCTACTTGCTGTACTTTTACTTAAAGTGTTTCACTACTATGAGCTCATGCAATCGGTATGGCAACCTTTGTGACTTAGAACTGATCATTCATGGGATAATCAAGTTATCTTACCCCAACAGCTCATGCCCTTTTTAGGCCTGGTCATGAGAGATTTGCCCTTGACCCTGAAATGTTTTTATGGAAAAGACTGGCAAGTGTGTATGGAAATTAACAGAAATAGAAATGGAATATGCACCCTTTTAAATATATTTTAATGTATATTTTAAAGAACACCTTGATGCAGGAACCATCATGAATAAAAACAAGTGATGTCCAAAGCCCACTTTGTTCTGTTTTATTTAATACATTTATGGGACACATTCCAGTTAAAGAAGCTCTCTGAGTGGCATAAAATAATAATATGTTGCTTCTCTTCGGCAGCAACAAGTAGAATGGCTGGCCATTGAACAGCGTTGCACTTGTTCTCCTGGCTTCCCTGCACGACGGCCACATTTGGGCTACTGAGTATAAGCTGTCTGAGGGAATAAGAGTAGGACAGCTGCTGCCAAGCTTGACCTTTTCATTGATCAGCCCAACACATCCAGACCTGCCACTGAAATCGATAAAGAAGGGAAGCAACTTTATCAAGGCTCATCCTGAGAGGATTCCAACTATGATCCAATCAGCTCCCTGCTCCAATCAGCTACTCGCGACATCCATGTGATAGCAGACTGTTGTATGCACTGGCCTGGTCCATTCTTGAATTTGATCTTGTGTGGAAGGGCTGGAAATGCATGCCTCCAGGCAGGGTTGCTCTCTAACAGTGCCAGGACCTGTGTAAATAAATAATAAAGCATACAATCCTTGTTTCAAGATGGAAGCTCTACATGTGAAAGCTCACCCCTGCTGAGACTGCAAATAACTTTGTCATAACATTTTTGGAAAGCCATCTTTTGCACAGCAAAATTGTTTTGAAAACTTTTTGTTGAAGCACTGAGCAATAAAAATAAGGATGGTTTGGATTCTAATTAGTACGTGATTTTATTCATCACTATTTATTAGCAAATTAATATTTTCATAGCACCACTTGGAATTGTAGTGCTGTGGTGGGCTGGCAGGCAGGATGCTCTGTAAATTCCTTGTGCATCATGTATCCTGTTCTGGCTTTCTGATTCCTGACTGGCTGTTGGAACATGAAGATGGAAGAGACAAGTCCTTCAGCAAAAACAGTAGTGTCCATCTCAGCCCACCAGGTGGGGAGTGGCTGCCAGTCTATTGCAATTTCCTGTTCTCTTTTAGTCGCTCTGCAGAGATGAGACTGGAGCCTCATACCAGTGTACCAGCTGTGTGGATTTCCAGAAGAAGAGAAAATTGTGAGGGTGGAAGGCGGGCTTGGATTTGGATTGCAAGGTGATTCCTCCCTTGCAATGAGGGTAGGAAAACTAAACTAAAATGTTCCTCTCAGAAATGTTCCTCTCTTTTCAAGGCCAAGGAAGGGGCAGAAGTAATCAAAAAAGTAATCAAAAATTAAACTGATTCCTATATCATGGTCTTCAGCTCTCATCTTAGTTCAACCTTAGTTAACCGGGCCATTTTCCTGTGCACAATGGTATTGGATGAGTCTCTGGAAGCATCACGGACTCCGGGGCTCCTCTACATTTGGCTTTTAACCTGTTTTAACCTACCACTTAACCAAAGCTTCTGCTTCCAGTTCTTTGTAGGATTAAGATAGTCTCCTTTACATGGTTCTCCACCTTTCTGGGGGTTTCTTTTCTGCTTCTTTACATATTCCATTACTTATTTATTATTATTATTTATTTATTTAAAACATTTCTATGCTGCCCCCATCGCAACAAAGCCTCGGGTCGGCTCACAAAAAAATACAAAAAAACATACATAAACAGTAACAAGAGATGGGGGCACCTGTGGAAAGTCTTGCCTGAAGGCCTTTCGAAGCTCAGGCAGTGGTGGTGCTACAGTTACAGTTAGAACTACAAGAATACACAACTATTTCATGTGTTTTATAGCATGCTAGCCTTTTAGTAACTCATTATCCTTGTTCAAAAATGAACAGAAATCCTCAGAAAGCATAAGAGAGCCCTGGAGGATGTGCACAATATATAAAGCTCCCACAAACTACTATAGGTGAGGAATCATAACAGCAAAATAAATGCCTCACATAGGAAAGCCCTAAATGTCTTGGGGCACCACTATCAAAAGGATCCCTGCAAAGAAAAAGAAACTATTAACATGCCCCAGATGTTTAATATAACAAGAATTGAATTTTGTGAGATACATAGTGGTTTCTATGTACAGCAATTCATTTTAATATGTCAACCAAAAAAGCCCAGTAAATGACTTCCAAGGGGAGAAAAAAAAATTATTTCAGAAAGCCATCATTTAGAAAAAGTAGAAATGCTTTGTTTTTTAAACTGTACAGATAACAGTAGGCCTTGATGACAAATGTTATCATTAAATTCTCTTCAGCTATGTAACATTCTTTCAGAGCAACCCCATGTGCATAGCAGAAGCTGTGTCAAAAGAACTGCCACTACCTAAAACCTTCCGACTCATGCTGGCCAAGGAAGAGGTTGGGAGCAGGTGTTTGGATTTTGCTTGTTTATTTTTGTATTTCCTATTGTACCACTACGAAAGGAAAATCAGAATGCCAGCATCCAGGTCAACATAGTTTTGCTCCTTTGCTTGGGGATGGGGTGGGGTGGGGCATGGAGAAACAAAGGGGCTTGTATCCTGTGGGTCTGAGGGTTCCCTTAGTCCATCCCTGCCCCTCCTGAAGTGGGGCTGCCTTTAAGACTGATTCAGAAGCTGGAGCTAGCACAGAATGTAACCGCTCTGTTCTTGTCAAAGGCCGACTCTTCAGCGTGCAACCCCTTTGCAAAGAGAACTGCACTGGCTACCGATTTGCTACTGGCCAGGTTTAAGGTTTCAATAGTAGTGCATAAGGCCTCAAACTCTTGAAGACCAGGATACCTGAGAAGGTGCCTTCTCCCTTATCAACCTGCAAGGTCACTGAGGTCATGAGAGAGCATGCTGCTGGTGGTCCTACATGGACCTCTTGGAGTCCACCCAGTGAAGAGTCTGTGGCATGGCTGCTCCATTTTTCTGGAACTCTCCACCTCTGGAGGCTGGGCAGACACCAATGCTGTGCTGCTTTCAGCGGTCCTCAGAAGACTTCCTTGATAGGAAGTCAATAAGAAACAAATAATGCTCTTCTTTTGTTTGTTCTTTTTTTCTTGCTCACTTTCCTTCCTTTCTAGTGTTTATGGCTCCAGAATCTGTTTAAATGTGGAGTGGTATATATAAAAGTTGTAAATAAAATAAGTAAATGTTAAAGTCTGTTGGAGACCAAATAATAGGCTGTAGGGCTCCAGCCTTCCTTATTATATGTCTTAGCTGCTTCATGTGTGGATTACTATAATTCATTCAAGAGCTACTTTTACACAATATTCAGGAAGCTTAACCGATTCTCCAGAATGCCAGACATTAGGAACATGTGAGCGGGGCTGGATCAACACATTTTGCTGCCTCTGACAGCACAGGAAAATGTGGGCCTCCCTCCCAAAATCAAAGTGGCTCTTGAGAGAGAAAATCCCACAGACCCCCCTCCCCATCTCTGACAGTGGAAATAGTAATAAATCACATTATTAACTATTAGCTGTACTTTCATGGCATCCAAAACCAGCTGCCTGAGGTAGCTACTTCACCCAGCTTTCCCTGCATGAGGTTCCTCTGCAGAACCAACTTCACTGGCTTCTGATTTGTTTCTGAGCCCAATTTCAGAGAGCTGGTTATAACCTTTGAAGCTGTATGTGCTTTAGGACCAGGATAGCTGAAGCACTGCATTCTCTGATATGAGCCTGCCCGATCATTAATGTAATTAAGGATCATTAATGTAATTAATTCTGCACCCTTCCTACATGTCCTTTCTCCCAGGCTTTATGAACCTGGGAATTTAACTGCTGTGGGCACCACTACAAAATGCCTATTCAATGGATGCATTCATTGCCTGTCATGGATCTTAAGGCATGTCTTATTCAGAAAAAACATGTTTTTAGCTGTGATTTTCTTGGTGTTTGATTTCAAAACTATTCTCTGGAAAAAAAGATGGCATTTTGACTTGTACAAGTCCATTTAAACTTATTTTTAAATAAAGGTTTTTTGTTCTCAGCTGCATGGCTCTGTATTCTAACTTCTGTTTTACCATTGTTGTTGTTGTTGTTGTACTTGTTGTATCATTTTGTTGGTTTGAGATGTTGTTAGTGATCATGGACATTTTCAGGAAAGTGGGATTAAAATTGTTTCAGCCAGCTAAATATAGGCATAATTGCCCTGGCAACCACATGGAGGTCCTACTAACTTTATTACATCATAGAGGAGTTAGATGTGATCCCCCTTTGTCACTGCGTTCCCATGGCTTATAAATAGGGAGGTCCTGCTACCCTTAAACCACAGGCTCCCACAAGCAAGTGATGCTCCCGCTGCTAAGAGCTTGAACAAGAAAATACCATCACATGGCCAGATTCAGACGCAGCCGAAGCCGGAGCCTGACCCGCCGCAGGAGACGAAAGCATAGCCATGCAAGTGGATCTGGAAGGAGGCGGAGAAGGAGGCGCCATGGCAGACGAAAAGGTAAAAATATAATCTGGGCATTTAGAGCAGCTTGACAGTATGCCTGTTTTCCCAATGTTCAGTGAGGTTTACTCCAACTGAACAGAATGTGACTTAATTTTTTGAGTAAATAGGATTGTAATTCACTGCATATTTTATAACTATATATCGCAGTAGAACTTGGTTGTATTAAACTAGTGGCTTAATTTGTTCTCTCCAGGTCATAAATCTCGTGGTCACAGGAGAAGGAGAAGAAGAAGACACCACTAAACTCTTCCATCCCGGTGTTGTCCTGTGCTCAAAACTCATCAGACAGAAGCTTTTGCCTAACAAAGAAATGAAACCAATCAACTTTTCATGGGAACACTCAGGAGAGATTCAAGGAGCCTGCAACAATGTGAACAATGTCACCTGTCAATAAAATGCTGAAATTTCATTTGTCAATATTCCTTAGTTGGGGATAGTTGGTTAAAAGAGCTTGGTGGGTGAATATCTGGGCTCTCATGAGCAGCCATTGGGATGATGCATAGCCACTAGCAGTTTGAGTGGCCAAATGGCCCCTGAGGGAAAAGCAGTAGATCACAACTAACTGGCCAGACATTTAATTTCCACTTGTCCTCAAGGCAAGGCAGGTTCTTAAAATGTAGGAGCCTCCAGTCTGAAGTGTGCATTCAGCCAAGCCTGATCTGACACATTGCATTATTGTGTGAACAATAATATAAATCTCTTTATTGAACTGGCTATATGTAAATTACTGGTAAAACAGCTGATTTCATCCGGCTACAAATAAACAGGAAGTAGTTACTGATCTGAGCTGAAGCAGCAAGAATTGGCTTAGCCAGTAATTGATCATGTGAATAACACTGAGAACTTTGGTTATTGGCAGAATAAACCTGTATTGAATGCACATTGATAAAGATCTCTGACTATTGACTAAACAAGATCTGAAATATATTGTACATAAGTAAACTAATACTGCATTTTGGGAGGACCCAGAAAGTACACAGGAAAAATTACTGTGACAACTGCAGTGTTTCAGATGTGTTAGACTGCAGTACCCATCTAGTGCAACACATCTGGAGGAGCACCAGATGCATAGAATGCACCATTCAAAACACCTGTTGAAATGTTATTTGTGTTATTTTGATCATGGTTAGCTTTCTGTGAGTCACTGCTGGATTGTGTGCACTGTTTAGAAGGGCAGCAATTGTATGGCTTCCCAACATTGTCCATGGGGGCACATGAGTATTTGGACTCTAAATGCAGAGCCCTGACACCACCCTAAGCAAGCATGGCAGGAACCATCACAACAGCCACTCCAAGGTGAGAAATAGGCTCCAGAGAGGCTTCAAGGGCCATGCTGGAGGGCAAAGGGGGGAGCACCCTGCCCCAGCATCCTTCCCTTCCCTTCAGCAGCACCTCATCTAGATGGCCAGAAACTGCCAGAAATGCAGGATATGAAGAGAGGGGTGGTGGAAATCACTGCAGCCGTTGGATGCAGATACATATTGAGGGTATCATACAATACAAAACATGGTAGGTGAGTAAAGAAACAGGAAAACAAAAGAGATAATAAAAAGTTATTAATATAAAAGAAATCAAGAGTAGGGCTTGCTTCTTCATAATAATCACAAGGCACAATTATTCTAAGGACTGGGTGAGAACTGTTACATAATTTATTATTTGCATCATCTTAACACCAAAGGTAGTTTCAGAAGCAACTTTCTGTTATCCTGTTTCACTGGAAGAAGAGAAGAAATTAAAATTTCTAGGAAATGTGTCCTGGAAAATAATGTAGAGTTCGTGACCACACTAGGAGTCACCTGTGTGGCCTCCATATCCTGTGCAATCCTCTGGGCACAGACAAAATGCCTCACATGTTTAGACTGCAAAGGTCAGAGGCAAGAGAAGAGCATGCCTGATCCGTATTGGCACCCTTGGGATATGGCAGCATTACTAGAAGCTGAGCAGAATAGCTAACTGAAAAGCCCAGGCAACTGACCTTTTCCACTGAGAAGCCTTCATGATATTACCATATCTTTGTGCGCTTTGCAGATTGTATCTATTCTCCTTTGAAATTAATGCCTGACTGCAGCACACTGGCAAATTAAGCACAGCTATTGTCAGACTTATTCTTCCTTGCTCACAACTTCTTGTTGCTACTTCCTGCCCCATTTGCTCTGTTGAGCAGGAATGTAAGGGTACTCTTTGCAGGAAAAGCTTGCATGTTCCCAAATTTGTTTCCATTTGAGAAACCTGGACTTTATCTTTTTTTAAATGCATTTCCACACTTTAGAGTGTGCATTTGGGTGCACACTTATAAATCACTTTCTAGAAGGAAAAGCTGTTGGAAAAATGTTAGTCCTATGGTGGCATAATTGCCAGTTCAAAGTGCTGATACATTATTATAAATCCTAGCTTGTTTTGATACGTCAGAGCGTGCCTCTTTCCATTTGATCCTCCAAGTTTCCTCAGCCTACAGGGGAGATGCTACACGGGCCCTGAGAAATAGAGAACTGAAGACTCCAGTAACATGGAGCTGAGTCTTCTTTCTTGTGCTTTGGCAAACACTTTGGCAAACACTTTCATTAGTTTTATATCCCAGCTTGCTGCTCTGCCCATTTTTGGACCACTGATCAAAATGTGGATTTTTAGGGAAATGCTTGATGTTGGCTGAAGGTGATTGGATCTTGACTTTTTCCTCCTGTGTGTGCTTTTTAGAATATTCCTATAGCTGTGTTCTCGATATAGTTGTGGAGGTTCAAATACTTTAAAAACATTCTTCTGCTTTACCTTGTTTTTTGTATTGCTGAACTGTACTTGGGGTCTTGTGTGGGAGGCAGAAAACGCAATATAGAAATGCTAAAGATGCAATCCTATATATGGCTGGCTGGGAAATGTTGAGATGTCTAGGTCTTTTTTTCTGACTAAACATCCATAAAATTGTGTCCTGGGTTATGGCCACACATTTCAACCAAGTACAAGAAAAACAAATATTTTTAGGAGAGGAACAAATTTGATACTCATCTTGCATAGTCTTGGACTTAATGATGTCATAATGTGTCTTTGTGATGTCACTGATGACATAAGTATACACTGTTACCTAGTTATTCACAAAACATTCCAGTTCTCATTGGTGCAGCAGGCTGGTGTAAGGTAAGCACTGTCAAATGTCAGCTCGCTTATAAAATATAACATCTTTAAAATCTACCAAAAACCAAACTAGAGAAGTGACTGAGAAATCAGATCTCTAGAATATTGATTATGTTCATTATTTCAAAGCTTCCCACTACATATATTCCTTCCTGGGGTGAATAATAACTTGCGGGGTGATTTTTTGTAAAGAAAATGGTACACTGCGAAATGATTCATCAACACATGCTCCTTTCCCACAGTGCCATCCCTGATCTGAACCCCTTGTGGAGGAGGATGAAAGAAATGGAATATCTAGTCATATCTCCCAGTGCCTTTTCAAGTGTCTAGATTTCTGTGTTTCTATAAGGCCTTAACCTTAGCCTCAGAACAACAGCAGACATTAGCCAGGGAAATACCAAATTAGAGGGCATTCTTAAAAAAACAGAGCTTAAAATAAGAGTTCTAGATAGCACCATTTGTATCTTACCCAGCCATGTCAGCTATTCAGTTATAGGTATGATACAAAGAGAAAAGGCCTGTTGTAGTTTGTTTGTTTGTTTGTTTGCATTGATCAGAACAATATCAACCATCATAAGAGGGGATGACTGAAGAAATTCCGAGCTCTACCTGCAGCTGAAAACCTGACAAAGGCAGTATGTCAAGACATATGCGCCAGTGCAGCAGGAGCCGAAGAACACATCGCAGTAGGAGAATAAAACGCAGGAAGAGAGCTCTTAGAAGATTCCGGAAGCAGCAGAAAAGAGGTATTTTTTGAAAAGAAGAAAAATCAATAACTGGTTACTTCTGAAAGGCTTCTTCAGAAATACTGACTAAATCATTCTGAGCTAAAACTCAAGAGGCACTGTTAAGGGAGACGGTGACACCTCTTCCCCCTCTGTTTCAGTTTACATGTGGTTACTTCTAAGCAGTACCTCTAATTTGTTGGCTTATTTTTAATGTACAGTTCTCAAAACTGTATGTAATGAAAAAGAGAAATGTTTGGATCCAGACAAGGTAGGTGAAAGCCTACCCCAGTAAAATCAATGGGACAATTTCGTCATAAAGTTTCATGGAATTCAAGGGGAATTAAGTTCAGCTAATAATTTCAACTCGATCCACCCTAATAATGTCTTTGTTTTTTTAGAAATGCAACAATGGCACATTATCTGAAAAGATTTCACTTTTCCTACAACTTAGCCTTGCATCTATCAAAGAGGAAGCCTTGCACATTGCCATGAACCTTGGGCCCCCTTGAGCAACTGAAATCTCTTGCCCTTCCCCACCGCCACCATATGTAGCTATTCAACCCTGAAGCAGCATCTCTATTAAAAAAAAAAAAACCAAAACAAAATAAAAAAATATAATGCTATAGCAAGATTTTTTTCTGGTATTTTAGATGGTTGAGAATGAATAACTACAGAAGAATCTTAAGGAAAATCGAAAAGTGGGCTTTATCTAGATCTGGACATGATGTGAAAAATGCAGGGGGTTTTATAAGAATGTGGGTCCTTCATAGATATCATTATAAGCTCATTGAAGGATTGAGAGGTCAATTCAGCCCACACCATGTTTTTTGCTAAGACTTTTGCTAAGTCACATGTCGACCGATCCAAGCCACACCATTCTAAAAAGCTGGCAATTCTATTAGTGATGAAACAATTATGAGGAAAAATGAACGTTGTCTGAGGTTTGGTTTCTTTCCTTCAGCGGCATTTATTTCCTTTTCTCCCTCTTTTTACAGTCAGACGCCAATCCCATTACCGGAAGAGCTCTGTTTCAGCCTAGCCTATCAGTACCCACATCTGTCGAGAGGCACACCCATCAAACCATGTTGGGAAACCAAGAGCATGGTAGGCGCCTGAGGCACCAGGCTGCTGCAACCATTCCTGCCAAGCAATAAAGCATTTGAGTAACCCTCAGTCTTCTTTTGGTCTTCTAAATGCAGCTGTGCTAAACCCAGTCTGACCACGAGCTGAGACTTGTCAATAGAGTATCAAGAAGATGCTTGGGTGATCCAGGGCGGTGGTCCCAAGTCCCTTCTAAACTAAGAACTTCCCTTGATAAAGAGGCACATGTTGAGACACCTCAGGAACATTCTATTGGAACAGCTGTCCCTTTTTTGTCTCGTCACCCACAGGATCTCGCTTGCTCGCTGTGAGTCATTGTTTGTGGAGAGCAGCAGCCCACACAAGCACTCAGCACTTGAACTCCTGTTCCTGGGGGTGGGTCACACATGGGCAACTTTGCTGCATTTTCAGATGGGGATCGGGGCTTGAGGTCAATGCTGCCTCTGGTTTGGATTCAGAAAAGTAATGCGCTCTAGCACTCAGAAAACTGGAAATGTTAAACCAGTAGAACAAGTTGGATAAGAGGCTAGGATGAGGGAGAAGCAGGGTCATTCCACCAGCCCTGCTGGAAGACTTACTACCCTACTCCATCTCTACTATCCCTTTGTGCTTGTGTGTTTAGCCTTCTGAGACACAAGTCAGCCGGCAGGGACAGTCTTGTTTTACTGTTTCTATGCACACTGCACTAAGAGCCCTGTTTTTGTTTTGTTTTCTGAAGATTAAAAAAATACTATAAATACAGGATGCAACCCTAAACACATTTGTTGGACAGCAAATCCCATTGCCCTCAGTGGAATTTCCTTCTGAATAAATATGTTTAGGATTGCATTTCACAACAGTATCAAACCACAGGAACTTGCAGATTTAGGATTGCTCCTAATCTCATGCAGTCATGCAATGCATTCCTGAGCATGTTTACTAAACCCTGAATTGCATTGGACTTGCTCCCTAGTGAATATTTAGGATTTTGACCTAAAAGTATTTTAACGGTAGCCCTGTCAGTTGAATAAATAGCCAGAGCAGTAATTTATTTCAAGGGTTATTGTTAATAGTGTCTTACACCCCACCCCCTTTCTTCTTCTTGCAAGGAACTCAAGGTATCTTACAAGGTTCTTATCCCCTCCATTTTATCTTCACAGCAACACCCTGTGAGGTAGGTTAGACTGAGGGTCTATGAGTGGCACCAAGGCATCACGTTAGCTTCATGGTCAAGCAAGTACTAGAACCTGGATCTCCCAAGTCCCAGTCCATCACTCTCACCATTGTGGCACACTGGTATAGCATAAAAGGAATCCTAAATTGCTTAATCTTGGCTCTAATTTCAAGCATATCTCATATCTGAGAAGATGACTTTATTTTCTATTACACAAATCCTCTGGATGCTCCAGTTACAGATTCTGTAAGTGTATGACATCATAACCCATTGGGAATACATATGGGGAAGACTACAAAGTATTTAAGCACAATCACATTTGCAATAGTAACATGTTTGCAATTGCTTTGACTGGCTATTCAAGAAATTGAACAGGTACTGACAGTTTGCTGTAATTATCTCTGAGGAACCATATGCGTATGCCTAAGGTCACTTTCTCCAACACTGGCCCTGCTAAGCTCTTAGACACAGCCACTCATGCATGCCAACGCCAAAGGCTGCTGTCAAAGGGCAGGTGTGTTCCCTGTCACAGCCTTCAGCTTTGACAATGCTCACTACCAGTTTGGCCCAACAGGAAATCAGAGGTGCTGGGCTTTGTCCAGGTACCTCCTTGGTCTGGTAGTTTCTGTGGTCAAGCTAATAGAAATGACATAGTATCACAAGTGCTCCTACATCCATGGATTGGAGAGGCATAGGAAATTTTGCTTTATTGGTCAGTGGACTCTGCTCTGATGGAAGCTATGGAAGAAATGGACTTCCCAGCAGGGCCAACTGCAAACAGCTGTGGCCTAAATCATTAACTACAGGTAATAAATAATAAAGAGTGGAAATGCTTCCTTGCTTGGATATATATAAGCACTATGAGCCAATGAAACAGTGCTGGCTCCAGGTTTTGGAGGGCCTTTGGGCAAGACATGTTCAATGGTACCCCTTCCCTTGGTGATGTTGGGAATAGGCAAGACATTTACTCTTGGTGCGCTCTCCAAGGCATGAGTGGCACCAACTCATCAGATGAGGATTGTAAAGATGGTGTGATAACATGGAAATTAAGGGGACAGAGGAAGGTGAGACTGTCTCAAGGCCACCATCCCCAGATTCTCAGACAGGAAGGACTTGGAAGAGAACAGGGAAGGGGCAAAGGAGAGGTGGAAGATGAGCCCATGTCCTGCCTGGTCCCTGACTGCATGATGTGGTGTTGGGATAGCTACTCATTTAGAGGGCCTGTCTAGATCTTGAAAGCTGGCCCTTCTAAAGAGGGACCACTCAGACTGGTGGAGCCCAGCATTCCTGAAAAGGAGGGTTTTCAGAAGTAGTTTCTAGACTGGGGTCAACTAACTAGTCTCTGTTCATGCACAGAGACTAGTCTTTCTGTTGCTGTGGCTTGCTAGCTGTCCTGGGAGAATAAAAAGCTATTTCACAAAGAGATTGTCTGTGCTTTTGAATGCTAGAAATGAAGAAGGGGAAACCGAGCTCCTGGCAGGCATCTCATTGTGGCTACTGCTTGCTTGACAGCCAGTGAACAAGTAGGTAGCCTCATCTGCTCCTCTTTGCCACTTCCCTTATCAGGACCAGATCAAGAGGTACATGAACAAGAAAGTCCCAGCGGAAGAGCAGCTCCGGGTTTCTTCTTATTGTGTCTCTGTTGGGGTGTGGGTCCTCAGCAGGTGCACAACCAGGCCTTGCCTTGATATCAAACTGACCATGAAGAGGCACTCGATGCCTTTATCATGTCGATAATTCCCACTTTTACCCTTGATCAAGCAAGCTGGGGAAAAGGTGGCATGAATACATTAGGTGACTTGAAGAGAACTGAACTTTACTAAATACAACTGTTAGGGTGATTTTCATATGTTATCGCTGATCTTCATATGAAGGGTCATTTTCATATAGCTGATCTTTGTCTTATTATTAATTGGCTGACTTGGAGCCATCGAAATACAATTCAGGGAAATATTCTTTTATGAAAACAACAAAATAAGAGGCTACTGAAATTAGGTTTTTCCACCAATACATGGCTATTACTATATATGGTCATAGTTCAGCACACAAAGGGCTCCTGTGATAGTAGTGTGTGACACTGGTGCAAATATTATAAAAGGAGGAGATCAGCTACAATCACTTCAGAAACCTACAGAACATCAGGATAAGGTAGCTTGGTTGTCCAAGCCAAGCAATGATGACTCTGCTCCTGGAATCCTGAACTATCAAGGAAGATGTCCAAGCATGTATCTTGCAAAGACCCAGAGCGCAGGGTTCCTCCGAGCAGGAGGAACAAACGGTGCAGGGTCTTCTATGATGCGCCACTCAAGAAGAAGAAAGGTAAATGTAACATAGTGGTGGACCTCCTATACTTGGCGAATAAATTGGATGGAAGCTAAGTCACAGTGAAAAAGAATAAAGGGGTTCTGCTAGACTTTTGAAAGAACAATGCTTCAATAGCTAATATTGTTTTTGATGTGTTTGCTTTGGGCAGGGTATGTACGTGTTTGCGCCACATACTACTACTGGAAAGGAGGAAAGAAGTAATTTCCAGGGATTAGTTGCCCCAGACCGGAAATGCCACTTTTCACACCAGTAAATTACCACCAGGCATCTTCCATGATAAGAAAACCCCTCAGAAGTGTCATCAATGAGCTGAGGGAAGGTTCAGGAGCTGCATTTCCAGGAGCAATGCTAGGCCTCTCTGTCTGTCAATAAACTCATAAAAATGCATTGTTTCTGGCATCACCTTAAATTTCTTTTTCCGGATCTCTGTTGCATCATTGTGTGTTTCTGTTTTTTTTAATTCATTAACATGTTAGTGAAATTGTCATGAAAGGGAAAACAGAGGAATTCAGTGGAGCACAGAATGTAAGCAAAAAGGCTATATGAACAGAAATTCACATTTATCATATGAATTATGTTAGAACACAAATATGCATTTTCCCCTAGAAGCATATGTAATGATTTCCTAACCTTTAATATGAGAGTACAATCAAGAGACCTGAGCACTTTGCTGGAAATCTTACATACAGCTGATTTTGGGGTAATATGCAGATTCCTGATAGGTTCATTTTATGCACATCTGCATCATCAGCATGGATGTGAAAGACAGAAATGAGAAATTCTGTGCATGAGTGCAGCTCCTTAGAAAAATGGCTAAGTAAGCTGTAGGGCCAAACATTTCACCAAGCAGATTCCCAGAGGTGTCCAACAGAAGGATCAAGCTTTTTAAAATGCCTTTGCAATTCAACTCCAATATGCCTCATTCTGTAAGATGCCTCCAAAATCCATCACTAGTACCACTACTCCTCAGTTGCTAGCTTTTGGACTGGTTCCCATCTCTGTCCCTTTACCACATACCACTTAAGTCATTTCAACATTCATTTTCCAAAAGGATCACTGTGGCCAACCTGGAAAGTCTTTTTTTTTCATAACTCCTGTCTTCAGGATGCTCCTTCTCATATTACCCACTTCAGTTGAAAAAACTGGAAAAAGGCAGATTCCACACTCTTAATCTTTCTTGTCACTTGCTCTGCTAATGTAAATGGGAGGAGGGTGAAGTTGGTGCTGTGACAGCCATTGGTAAGACAACCTCTTTGACCAGCTTTGGGCCTTCCTTCTTAGTTGTAACAGTGGTGGACAGAAGGTAGGTCTTCAATAGCGGAGGACTTCAGTTCCCCAAAGCACCTGTCTGCAAGGCCAATGATCAGGAATGCTGCAAGGGAAGGGGCAAACATCTGAAGAACTGCGTCTGCCCTCTCCTGCTTTAGATGGTTATGTATAGGCATTTTAGTACATGTTGGATTTGGACTGGGGCTCAGTTCTCAAATATTGCATGATGTAATTTTGGGAAATGAACTATTCTTTATCCCCACTTCCCCTTCAGTCAAACGCATATTAATTTGCTGAGTTTTGAAGATAAGGAAACAAATGCATGGCAAAGAACACAGAACTGATACGTACTCTAGGGCAGTGGTTCCCAAACTGTGTTCCATGGAAATTCCCTGAAAAATCTCAAAAATCAAATTTAAAATGGATTTTAAAATGAAACGACACAAGGCCAATTTCTTGATTGTCAGATGGTGGCCAAGCAGCAAACAAATGCATCACATCATTTGGTTCCTAGAACTCTATTGTGCAGCATTGGGAATAATCAAAAGAATTCATTTGGGATATTGCCAAATAATCGCTTTATTCATTTGATATATTTAAAATGTTTTCTCTTTATTTCCAAACATACTACATTATACAAAGCACTCAGGCAATAGGTGCGGATGAAAGAAGGAAGAATGGGTTCCAGTGCTTAGTAAAAATCAGGGATAGAGGTAGAGTTCCATGGGGGAAATAAATGTCTTCAGAAAGGTTTCATGACTGAAAAAGTTCAGGAACTGCTACTCTAGGAAACAAATGTAATAGCATCTCTAGGTACAGTATCTAAGAAATGGGAAATATAAATATCACTCCCAAGTTCTGCCTTCTGTAGAAACACCTTAAAATAATTGAAGGGAAAATAATTTGGATCTGTCTTTGGAAAAGAGTTTTAAATTCTTATATTCAAGGAATTCCTGACAATATGAAAATTGACCAGGAAGGTTAAGAATGTTATATAAGGCAACAGAGTTCAAACTCAAAGTAGGGTTCATGAAAGGCATAAATCTGTATGTATAAATGTGATATTTGACTATGTAATATTTATTATTACATTGAATTTAATATTACATAGTAGTATTGTGAAATGTAATATTTGACTATTATGCAGTGAAATATAGGGGCAAGTGCACCTAACTCTGGCTACGTACTGCTGAAATCCACAGCAATCATATGGACAGGATACCTGTTATTCCAACTAGCTTCAAGGAGACAAAGTTCCCCTAATGTTCTGTGTTGTTCGCTTAATGTTTCCCAGTGTGATCATTGTAACAATGGCCAGTGTATAACTGAAATGAAGTACTTCCTCCTGTGTTCTCCCATAACTGTGTTCTGTCGTTATTGGCACCTGTTTCAATCAGCACAAAATTTCAGTAATAAGCCAGTAATGGCTCCAGCCAATGGGTGTAACAATTATGTGGTACACACAGAAAAGTTCAACGGTGAGGACATGGCATTCTGTCAGAGTTTCCATTGCACAGAATTTCTTAGGGGGTTTAAATATTGGTCTTAAAATATTTGGAACTGAGACCTTCTAACATAAGATGCTTGGGGGTATTTGAAATTGGATAAAACTTGTGACATAATGGCTTGCCTTTAATCTTGATTTTCCATTATGCATACTGTGTACGCATTAGGTTGAAGTGTAATTTGAAGCTCCTTTAAGCACTTTTCATGATGTATTTCACCGTTGACAAATTATTTATTTTGTAAAGCCAAAAGAAAGTTTTGTTTAGAAATTTTGCTGATCCCTTTTACCGTGTTTTTGTTTTAAATGATGTTGCAGCCAACTACACTGTGGAAATACTTTTCATAAGGATGTCTCAGTGCAGAAGTACATCGATAGTAGTTGCAAAAATGCACCATGCAATAGTTATTGTTATAATGATCAGAACTTGGGATGTTTGAAAAATAAGGCAATCAAAATTGATATCATATTGGAAGTAGATTTCAGAAAGCAGTACTTGATATGTGTCCATTGATCTCCATCTAGCCAATTTTTGTCTGCCTTGTCTTCACTTTTCAAAGACAATTCTTTTTCCCCACGGTATTATATTCCATGACAAATATAGGCTGAGATCCAAAGTGCCCAAGAGTTGATATACACCCTTTAAATGTTTGTGCTGATACCTAGTGAAAGACAAGCTTCTCCCCGTTTCATGAATCTCAACAAGCAATAGTTTTGAAACCTTACCAAGTTTCATGAAACAAAGAAAAGTAGTCCTTTTCCCCTGACTACAGAAGCTAAGATTGGTGAAGAGTACAAATGTGTGATAACCCACAAACAGTTTTGCTGTCCTACTTGCATGCTGCAAAAAAGGGTGCGATCTCAGCAATTTTAGGGAGAGAGGCTGCATTCAGAACACGGAGGTGTGGAAACTCACCACTTCCATTCAGAGCTCCTTGCAGTGTCCAGGAACTGAGAGAGATACTTTTTCTCTCCTTCTAAGGCCCTAGCAGGATTGTTGCAGCTACTGGAAAACAAGAGGCAGCCATCAGGCAATGGGTTTCGCTTCCTGGTGTTGGTATATTATGGTTTATCATTTGCTGCTGACTCCTCGCTTGTCACTTGGCCCTGTTGCCTTCCCTGGCATAATACCAAAGCCCCTGGTTCCCACCTCCTGGCTGCCCTGTGACAATTGCCTGTGTCTCAGTCCCAGCACTGTTGGAATATCAAGTTTCCCCCTGTTGTTTCATTTCTTCTTCTTTATAGTGCATCAGTGAGGTTCTGATGCACAAAAATCAGGGAAAGAACTAGAAAAAAAAACCTCTATGGAAAATCTCAGCCAGAAATTACTGTATTATTAGTATCCAAGAAAAGTGTGTAAGGGAAAACGCACATACTGGAAAAATGTTATGGATCTTATGAAATATCTTTACTGTGTAAGAGATCACCATTTTTAGGCACAAACCAATCATAAGGTCATAAAATACTTAGAGACACAAACCATAAAGAAAGTTTGCAGTTCATACGATTTTAGAATTATGATCAAAGACAGTGCAAAGTTTCTAAAAGCAAATGCTTACAGTGGAAAAGAATGATACACTTTTCGAAGGATTTATTAAACAAACCAAATCTAAATTAAGTCAGACGGTTGAGTGGAATTCGTATTAACTGTTTGACACTAGAATAAGCAGGGCTTCCCTATTGTTACACAGAGTGAGATGCTGCCATTTTAGGGGAAAGTGGCATGAAAGACAAACAAATTGTAGCTATTTAATGATTGTTTATTTGCTACAAGGGAGTAGAGGAGTGGTTGTGGGATTGTCTTCCTCCCAGAGCTTTAATGGGGGGTGGGGGAAATCTCTGTTTCGCTCAAGAACATTTTTCATATCCTTTTATACCATTTTATATTGGTTTCTCTGCCTGATGGATCTGAACTCTCTGTCCATGGCTTCCAGACAGACATCTTGCTTGAAACAATATATTTTGTCAGATGCCTTTGGCATTTTATGCCACCCTAACCATTTATGCCACGTTCGAAGTGTATATCTCAAATGTTTTTTGGGTTTTTTGGGGGGGGGGGGGTTGCTTATCAGGGGATGTAGCTGATAACTATAATCAAGTATCTATTATTCATAAAAGTAAACAGAAAAACTTGTACTAAATCAATGTGTGTAATAACAGGTAGCCTTTCTGTTAAGCTATTGGTCTATTTCAGCTTGAAATTAGCTATTACTTTCAAATCCTTAAAAATCTGTGGGAAATGATATTATCAATCCTTTACTTTTCCTTTTACTGCATAATTCATATTATATCCTATGGAGTAGTGGAGTATTTAACTTTCCCCGCAGAAAAGCCCCGCAGTACAGAAATGCAGTTTGAGGCTAAGTGTGTTTAACCTGAGCAAATATCGCTGTATTGAGTGGGGCTTATTTCCAGGTAAGCATGCATGAACCGGCAAGCATACAACCCAAATTGTTCTTTGTCCACCCTGATGTAGGTCCCACTAAGTCCAGGGAGACTTGCTCTCAAGTCTATGCACCTAGTTTTGCTACTACGGAGGAAAAACCACCGACTTAGTAGAGGATTGGCTAGGTATATACACCCAGAGGTGCAGATGTGGATGCTATGGTGCCTAGCCAGCCTTCTGTGTTTCAAAATGTCAGAGCAGACTCGTATTTCTTTCTCTGACCTCACATGTCAGAGAGCGATTTTCACCCATAAAAGGATTGAGGCAGGAGAGAAGTGTTTTATCATCCCTCCATACTTGACGCATGGCTGTTGACTTGCTCATGACAATGACTGCCTTCCCCATTGTGTGGCTTCAATACCATTAAGCACAACACCAGCAGCTTCATTCTGAAGCAAGTGCACTCAGTCAAGCATCATACAGGGAGTTTGACTGCATCATCATGCAGTCAGCAAGATGGGGCTAGATGATGATGTCACAAAGCCAAACCAGGTGAGGGCTCTGCTTACCACAGAAGTACCAACATGAAATTACATTTTACATCCTATGTATAAATAATGTTCCAGTGTCTGAATCTCTATTTGCCATGAATCTAGAACATGCAGCACGAAAGAAACAGCAATTCAGAACATATATCCACGAGAGCATTATAGTAAAACCATTGCATCATCTTTTTCATGAGGTTTTCTTTCAAATTGGGGTGTTGGTTTTGGTTTTAACTTTTATAAATTGCTTTCTGAATTATTAATTGAAGACACTTAGTTTGTTCTTTGCATCTGCACAGCCTTGGTGATTCAGAAAGGGGCTTTCCTCTAATACAAGGTCAGTAGATATCTAAGGTTTAAACAGGCAAGATTATTCATTTATACAGGAAGTTATGCAATAAACCTGTTAATATTTTATAAAAGCTGTGGGAAAGACAATTTCACTAAAGCTTTGGAGCAAGAGCAGATACTTTGATTACATCAGTTTCCCAGCTTACCAAACTCACAGCAAATTCAGAATATACATGCTTCTCCTACCCCAATATTTGGAAATTTGGATTTGTGTAGAAAATGGACATCTGTACAAGGGTGCCAAGAAACTAAATAACTGAACATGATTTGTCTGCCACCATTTCTTCTGTTCAGCAAGCTGCATTGTTATTAAGTGCAGGGCTAAGGGGCAAGACGAGGCTAAATCCAAGATTGGATAGGTGTGTCTTTGTGCCCCTCTCCCAAGTTCTCCTTACTCCATTAGCAGGGACAGAGATGCCCTGCAGGGAGACAAAACTGAACTGCCAGACTGGCTTGGAAAAGCTGGTTGGTGCTGCTCTTTACATGGCTGGTAAAGCTGAGGCTGCAGGTGTGAGTTTTTCCACCTGCTGTATCCCACACCTAGGACCTTATAAGGAGCTGTTACTTGGGAGGTGTTGGCACAGGGGAGACAGTGTACCTGGAAACCATTGGAGGGAGCTTTTCTACCTCCCTGCCTGTTCTCCCCACCTCTTTGGAGGCCTTATACCCAAGCAACTGTCTTGAGGACAGGTGTCATTTGGGTGGCTGCCTATGAGGCAGCAGGTTATTCCTGTCCCCCCCCCCCTTCCCCATTTTTAATGCAGGGGAAGGATGTGTTTGTGCTGTAAGCTTTTCCTTTTGAAAATGGCAGCAAGATTACTGAGCTATTGTTGCCTTACATTTTTGTAAGTTGTATTCTTCATATTTCTGTTAACTTTGGAGAGCCCATGGGGCAGGAAGGTCTAGAAATAAATCACATCCTAACAAGGCTGCAGAGAAGCAGGAATATTTGAGCTTTATTATCAAATCCGATTCTTTCCCTTTCTGTAGGCATGACAGGCAAGAAACTGCCCAGAAACCAGCCTCCACTATGGCAGCAGAAGGTGAAGCATCCTCAGTGGTGGCAGCAACAATGGCTGGGAAGAGAGGGGAGCAGAAGCTTCAGACTGGTCTCCATCTTCTCTCCAAAGCTGGAGTCCCAAACCTGGAACTAATTGAACAACTAAGTCACATGAAATAATGGCAGAGGAAGATCCAAGAGCAAAGTCCAGCAGCCTTTGATAAGACAAATGACTGCTGAAGAGTAATGGAGGAGCCTCTCCCTTCCTAGGAGGCTATTTTCTGGGGGGATACTGGGGTCCTTCTCTTCTAGCATTAATTCTGTTGCCTTTGTTTTTCTTGTTTATATCAGGTCATTTCATGGGTCAGGGCATTGGCTATGTGAACTGGGATCCTCAACCTGCTTCTCCCTTTGTATTTAACTAACTGGACTGGCTGCCCCATGCCCTAGGAATAAAGTTGTCCTTTAAAAATACCATTGCACTAACTTTGCTCCAGCTATTCTTTTCAAGCCTGTCATAAATAGTACGAAGGATGCCACTGAGGCTTCATCCCACAGTCTGATCTGTCCTGTCTAGAAACTCACTGTTTCTGTGTGCAAATTCAAGAATATTATTAAAGTGAGGGGTAAGCAATGAGGTGAGCAAGACTGACACCAAATGACTTGTGCTGATGAGATTCCAAATGGATTGCAAAGAGCTCCAAAAGCATCTCTTCAAACTGGGTAAGCGGGCAACAAAAAGGCAAATATGGATCAAGTTACATTGGGAGAAAGAAGCCTAACTTCTTAGGTAAACGATGGGGTTTGAGATAGTACTGAGTGATCCGATCTTGAGTTCCAGAGAAGACCTCAAAGAAAACATCAACCCTTTGCATGGGAGCCGTGAAAAGGGTAAATGCTGTCTTAGAGATCATAAATAAATAAAACTGCCATCATCATAAGGCTTTCCTTCTTAAAAAAAGTGCTTCTCTTGGAAAACTGTTTACAGTTCTGGCCACTGTACCTGAAGAAGAATACTACAGGGCTGAAGAACATATACAAAGGGGCAATTCAAAAGAGCAGGGGGCTGGAGCTACTCTGCAAAATGTTAGCTGGGAACTTTTTTGGCCCTTTAATAGAAGCTTGTAGGGACAGTTGGTAGAATGTGGTGGGAAGAAAAAGAAAACAAAACATAACCCCAGAACAGAACAGGAGTGCTGCCACCACTTGCCACGGCAGCAAAAACTGTTTGCAAGAAAGAGAATGGCAGAAGGAGGCCCCCGCTAGACGGCATTCCATGTAAACCCACCAACATCCCAGCTTCCAAATGAACTGAGAGTGCCTTTGTAGCCAGAGAATGAGGATGGGAAGACACAAGGTCAGCCAAGGAAGTCAACTGACAGGTGATTCAAGAAACAGGAACCTAAGTCCAGCATTCTTATTAAAGTTTTGGCCAACTAGCTGCTTGTGGGAAGATCACAAGTAAGCCAGGAGTACTAAGGCATCCTCCTTGCTCATCATATTCCTTGCAGCCAGCATGCAAAGGCATATTGCCCCTAATACTACAGAGACTGTGCAGCCATCAAGTCTAGCAGGCAGAAATTTGTCCAGTTCCCTTTACTGGTGGCTGTAACTATCTCCTGTGCTACTGAATTCCATAGTAAATCTATGCACTGCAGAAATAAGGACTTCCTTTTAAAAGTACTGAATCAAAAGACAGGGCAAAAGGAAATCCCTTTTCATGCAACACACAGCTAACTAAAGTTGCTTCAACAGGGACATTCCTCTTAGATATGTCTATGAAAGGCTACAAGTCTTAGTTGGTATAGGTTACCTCCAGGTTTGGAAAATGCATGTCTCTGGATTATGAGCGGCCGTGGAGAAAAAATAGTGGGAAGGAGCTGTTGCTCTCATGACCTGCCTATGGGTTCCTCATAAGCACGTGGTTGGCCATTGTGGAAAGCAGGATGTTGGAGAACTAGATGAGGTTCTCGTCTGATCCAACAGGACTCCTACATTCTTGTTGTTTAAAACAAGATTTGATTAAAAGACACAGTGTTAGATTTAGATTTAGTCATACACAGAGTAGACTCATGGAAATCAATGGGACTGCTCTAAGCATGACAAGGCTGTATCATCTTTTCACTTTGATATTTCTTATTGCCATTGTTTGGTATGCTGGCTGTGGTATGATGGGAATTGTAGTCTTTTTTCAGTCTGCTCATACACAGGATGAATAAAATTATATATTTGTGTGAGATTATAAAAAGTAATGTGATGACTGGCCCATATTTGGATATATATTACTATTTACTTAAATAGATTTACTTGCGTTTCTACTCCTCTGCACTACTGAAATTGGGTATATGAATCATTGACTGTAATGCCTACAGCATTTTTTCCCTTTTTCATAGTAAAATTAATTTCCTAAAAAATATGCTTTGGCTTTGATCTGGAAAACTTAGGAACCAAAATAAAAAATCCCACCCACTTCTGTTTCCATTAGTGAATTCATATGAATTCTAGATCTTGCAGTGGTAGCTGAATGTATGCTACTGCTTCCAGATCACTGCTTAAATGCAACCTTAATGTAATTTATATCAGACAAAGGTCTATAAAGTTTTTATTACAATTATCCTTTGAAATTATTTTATTTATTTATTTATTTATTTATTTATTTATTTATTTATTTAAAAAATTATATGCCGTCCTTTATAACAATGTCTCAGGGCAGCTTACAACACTTACATCACTTACTGTTTTTTTTAATATAGATTCTGGTTTTATGATCTAGGCTGATACTTTGCAAATAGGTACAGGATGTTAGCTGCTTCTCAAGTCCACGAGAAAATTATTTCAATATTAAACTTTTCTTTTATCCTATCCAGAGCCACTGTTTTGCCTGACAGCTGCTGGTCTAGCACAATTCCCCCTTCCAGTTAATACTTTTTTCTCTGACTGTGTTAGTTGCTCAAGTGGTTCTATCCACCCAGTAAGCACATAAAGAATGGCTTATGTGATGACATCACTGAGAACGAGCAGCCAATTGAGAGCCATTTTTCCTAGATTTGCCATCTAGGCTATCCCAACCAATCAGAAATTATGCACTGACCTGGATGATGTCATTATGCTTTGGTACCTCAGGATGGATAGATTCTGTTGAATACATTCAACCTGTGTTCTGCAGATTGTCAAGTTTCTTTCATTCCATTACCATTTCACTGCAAGGATGCAATCAAATATTTGTAGCTGGAATTTCATTCTACTTGCATTAATTTGCATTAACACAAATTCATATTAGTTTTTTTTAAACTGTACTTCATGGGGTAATGTGTCATGGTAATATCATCCACATTAAGGCATAATTTCTGACCTACCTGGGAAACTCCACCAAAAGTAAAGGAAACAAAACAAAACAAAAAAAAGGCAAGTATATTTTACAAGTATACAGAATCCACATGACTTGGGAAAAAATGATCTGCTGCAGACTCTATAGGCTGGATTTATCAAAATCTGCACTTGTAAATACTGTTATAGATTTCTCTGTCATCCACTGTGGTACTGACCTGATTTGGTTGATTATATAACTGTTGATACACACACTTATCACAAAGTCAGTGAAATAGCAACAGAAATGAACAAATGAATGGTTTCTCAGGAAGCATAAAGTATAATAAAAAATGAAGGATTTTTCAGCACCAAAGAAAATGTTTCGTAGAAACATTATGTAGCTAAAAGTAGAGCCTAATTTTTACTATGGAGGGAACAAATATGTTATTATTCCAGGAGATAACATATTTTTCTTGCCTCTTGTGTACCACTCTGGTTTAATCTTGAGAAAATTGTGGCCCAAGCTTTGCTTTGCTTTGACCAAGCATGCATCTTTGTTATTCAAGAATATGTCAGCCATATCTTTCTTCAGAATCTGTAGCTCACTTATTTATATGAAATGATATTCTATCTGAATATTTAAATAATGTTTCTGCTATCTGTCAGGTTTAAACAATGGTTAAAATACATTGCTTGGCAGCTATAACTATAACACATGTAAATATAGCTGACATGTGCAGGAATCAGATAAATGCAAGCAAGCTCAGGTTTCCAACCAGGTTGGTCTGACCTTCGATATGGAAAGTGCAGCACACCAGGCAATGGCTGTTCTGGGTGAAAGGCTTAAATTTTTAAAAAGGAAAAGAAAAAAAAAGGAAAAGGGAAGCCTAGAAAATTCTGGTTTTGCACTTTACAGCACATCTTCAGAAGTGCTGGAAATAGTAGATTAATTCTAGCAGACATAAGGTTCTCGATGTACCATACTTTTCTTCACAGGGCCACTCAGAACTAAGCCCAGTTGAATGCAGTGGGGCAATACCCCCCAGGGCCAGCTCTACCATTAGGCAGTATGAGGCGGCCTTCTCAGGTAACAGATGGTGGTGGTGGGTGTCCGTGAGGTGTTGCATAACAGAAATATTTGACCTTGCAACCCACCCTCTCCTCTCTAAATTGTAGAGCCATTGCCAGTATGAGAATAAGGTTTGACTACTAGTCCAATCAGCTGCTGCACATAGAATGGTGAGGGGCCTCTTGTCCTTATGTCAGGCTCCAGAATGTCTTAGACCAGCCCTGCTGAATAGGACTGTCATTAGTTGAACTAGATTTCCACTGAAATAGGAACTTAAAGTATTTGCATGTGCATCGTGCCTGAGATGCTGGGGACCAAACATGGAACTTTTGCATGCAAAGCACATGCCCTGCCACTCATTTACTTCCCATCTCTGTATGGTCTATTGTTTTAACACAGGCGGGTTACCAGGGAATGTGCTACGTCTCCCTCTTGGATACTTATTTTGAACTTAAATTCAACAAGATTCAGTGATTTGGCTGTTGTGGTTGTGCTTGAAATCTTGACTGTGTATGGACAAGGCTTGTAGAGCACAGACAACAGAAAACTGAAAATGGGAACTACAGTAGACCTAACTTATGATACATGCAGGCGTCATCTGGTTATCCTCCATTCTACAGATTCTCTCAGCTACTCTGCTTTGAATTAACACTGATTTCCATCTAGCACATTTACTTTCAATAGTTTAGGATAGCAAATCTATACTGTGTATGCAAATAGATAGTATTTTCTTTCTTAGGCTACTATCCATAGTACCACAATGATGCTATAAGTATCATGACCTAAGTACCATTTTTTCATAAATATATACATATATACATTTTATTTAATATAATTTTTATATCTTACATAAATATTTTCTCTCTCTTTACCCTATTTTTTAAATTCCCAAATTACTCTTCTTTCCAACTGTTTATTTTCTTGAATTGTGGGGTTCCCCGCATCGCTATATTCCTCACACCATCATAAATAAATTAACGAAATAAACACTTCAGCATCATTTAATAATTTTGATGATTTTTCAGACATTTCTCCTATATTGCTTGCTGCCTCAGATTGTGTTCTAGAGCTCAGTGTTTTTATCTTGTTTACTTGATCATTTTTATTCTTTTCTTCCTCTGAGGCACTTGTAAAAACACATTAAATCAGAAAAGCCTCCCCTATGGTAAAAATCTTCTTTGGATTTTTTGTTTAAATAAGGAGTTTATGTTAGGTCACATTAATAATTGTCAGACCAACATGTTTCCATTCTGACTGAAGGAGGATCTAGGAATTTTTTTTTTTTTCATGATAAAAGAGGCCGAAGCATGAGGACAATAGTCAGAAAGCAAAGGGAAGTGCCCTAATCCAAAACTTTGCCTGTAGGAAGAAGATGTTTCTTCCTCTTTCTTTTGAAATCGACTAGTTCTTTGGAATTTGCATTGGAAGATAACCAAATTTTATACCTTTTGCAAGCAGTTGGCTTGCTTTCATTTAATGCTGATAGTAACATAATTATTATTATATTTTGCTCCTGGATCTTGAACAGTGTTTCTAATTCTTAATGTATTTCCACCTCTGTTGTCTGTTTATCCATATTGTACTGTGGCTTTTTTAAAAAATTGATTTGTGTTAATGTATGTTTACATGCATAGTATTGGAACCAGAGAATTCTGCACACAGTTGGCTCTTGCTCACAGAAGGCTAAGGAGGTGATTTTTGCTGCTTCCTTTCTCCATGGAGCCCCCTAAAATCTACTCCAGAAAACTGGAGAACTCCCCAGAATAGCATGGGAAGGTTGCAGAAAATACCAGGAAAAGAGACAGACATAGCCACCTTTCTCCTCCTTTCATGGAGTGAGTTCCCCTGCTGGATTGCAGCTCCTCCCATGAATGGAAGTACTCTTCATTTGAAAAATGGCTGTGCTGGACGGAAACAGTTTTTAATTCACCTTGTAGCTGATAGGGAAAAATGACTTGACAGGACCTGGAAGTTGAGCATATGATTTCATCATTAATAGTTCAATCCTCTCAGAAGTGTGTTCTGTGGAATGCAGTGGAGCTTATGGTCAGTTATTAGGTATAAGGTTGCCACCTTTACGAAGCGACCTTCCATTTTCTAGCATTAGTTGCCAGTTATGTTGCCAGAGTCCTTAAATGTCTGCTATGAGCTAATACACAACACTCAGCCCTATTAGGGTGACATTTTGACCTGTTCCCTACAAATTATTCATGTCAAATAAGAGTCAATGTACATTCAGTCATTATACAACAGACCAGGCACTCAAAGCTTAACTGCTGTGGAAATAAATGTGCAAAGGTTCTTTAATGTTAAATCTTTACCCTCATTGAATATCTGATTGGCTCTTGCGAAATGAAATGTGAACTACAGATGCCTTGCAATTTCATGGCATATTTGTTTGCCACTGCTAATAGTCATGTTCATAACATTAATATTATGCATACTGAAACATTGCTGTGAATTACCTGCCCAGACCACCCAACTAAGCAGCCTTTGTTGTGGAGTTTCTTCTCTATTTGGGCCAATTTATTCTAATGTTTCTCCCAGATATTTTATGAAGCCACCTCTTCTCATTTTCCTGGAAATGTCTGTTTTAGAAGGAGGGAAATAATTAAATTTCCCAGTAATAATTGGATTTCCCTGCCATGACTTGTGCAGGGAACCACAATTCCAGGAGGCATGGCAAAAAAATGCATGCATGTGGTGCCATCAATACATGTGTACCAATATTACAAGCTGGGAAAGAAGTCTTGGAAAATGAATTAGTTTTTCTTTTTTTTCAGAGATTGTGAGAAAAATTGTAACTACAAAGCCAATTCTGTGTGAAGTTGAGTTCCATAGAGCAGTTCACTCATCATTGCTAGTTTCCTATTTCACCTTGTACTTGCTGGCATCATGCGTTCAAGAAGCACCACTAAATGTTTGAAGCTTCTGAGCCTGAAATTCAAGATGTTTTCATTTTCTCCCCATGTAGTAAAGTTCAAGCCATATTTAATGTCCTTGGTATAAGAATTTTAAAATGCCCAAAGTGAACTCATGTGAAAAGTAGATTTCTTGTCCATAATATTTTTTTAAATTAGAATGAACTTCTCTGTTGTATAACTGCAATTCTAATGGAATATATGGAAACCACACTCTTTGAACTTTATGCCCTTTCCCTTCATTGCAAACTGTGCAATCTGACAACTGTTACTTGGTGGTGCTTTGAACACTTTTCTTATTCTCAGACCTTAGGGATGCATTTTGTCAAACCCATCCCATCTGTGTTTCATAAATTGTCAGGCATCTTTTGTTTTCTCATCTACTCATGATAGAATGGATTTTAATTTTAATTTTGTTAGGGATACACAAGGATTGCACTCCACTTGCACCAGTGCACTTTAATGCTATCATGCATTAGCACAAGTGCAGCTGTATACAACCCCTCCCCCAAAAGATTAAAAAAGCCTGAAATTTCACATGGCTCAGGTAAAGCAGGACCAATGCAGATCAAATTAATCAAAATATGAACTCATTTTTATCCATTGGGAAACTATTGCTGCACATTTAATAATGAAACAGACTCTGGGCTGAACAGATAGGATACAATTGAAACTAAGTTATATGTTTCTCTTTCAGCTAAAGGAAAGCTTTGGCTATTGAATGGTGTAGAAATAGGAAGGGAGGGAGGGAGATGACCACCATGCATGTGAGAAATGCAATTTGCACTCCCAGGAAGCTTTCACTTAACTATGAACAAATATTTAAAGGCCTGTAAAATCTCCTTTGAAGGACTAAAGCAGCAATCGCAAACCCACTAAGTTACCTCTGAGTAAACCCCATTGAATGCAATGGAACATGAATAAACATACATAAGATCATTGTAAAACCATCCCTAAATCCCCCACAGCTTCTTGTAGATACTGTCTTTCAGTTCTTGAGGTGACTGGAGTTAGAACTGAAACTAATCAATGTGATATTCTTGCCTTTGTCTATAATACACAAGGTAATCATATTGCTGCACAAGAGAAAAACAACTATTTTCAAGTCAACAATAAGCATTTTCTTTTACTCTGTCATGTCAAAAGTTTTCTTAATATAAGAAACTATATACCCAAAGAAAGTTTGGTATGAAAATGTTGCCTTCTGTTTATTAATTTACCTTTCGAAAAGAAAAAAAATCACTTTCCTAGTCCAAATCCTTTTACAGAAGTATACTTGAAAGGAAAAGTAAGGTATTAACTATACAACGTGGTTGTCAAGGCATGTGAAGTGCCCTTACATGTTAAATGTCTCCTTCAGTGGCCTCCAACTAGAAACATAAGCTCTTTAAAACCTTGGAATTATAATGTTTAGCACATTAGGAAAACATAGCCAGAGGGAATATTCGTGATCAGGCTTTCATCTTCTTCCTCCACTTTCCTAATACGTATTTCAGTTACGTTTTGAAATCTACTTTTTGCTGCTAATTTTGACAGCTAACAGATCTCCATTGCACTGCCTTGCTTTCTCTCCCAAGTCATTGCAGAAGCAGATTTTTCTTCTTCCATTTCAGAACCTGCAAAACTTAGCAAAACCCTTTAGTCATGATTCTACTTAAATGATGGCTTGCAAATGCACAGTTCTTTCAAATGAACATGTGTTCCCAGCTGCAAGTACCTCTGGCAAGGTAATTTTCCACCCATTCCTTGATGGACCAGATTCATGATGTAAATTTGGCAGGATACTAATGCAATAAGAGAGAGGCAGCCGTGTCCCACTGCCCTGTGACACCCCCCATGTAGGTTCATGGCTTGGTTCTGTTAGGGTTATGTATGAAAAGGAAACTCAACATTCCATGAGGAAAAGAATCCGATATTTTAGGGCAGCAGGAGCACTGAATATTTAGCACTCAAAAGGAGCACCACAGCTGAACAACAATCAATATATTGAAACAACCTTGGCATGATGATTTGAAATGGAATTTTCAAATGACAATAAGGCTGTTTAAAGTACTTACACCTCCACTGTATTTCCTCATTCCTCATTCCTCCACCTCATTCCTTCATTATTTGGCTCACCAGATTATCTGAGGGTGACTCTAATATTGATATAAAGCCAGGTGGAACAGCCAATGATGCCTGTTTGAAATTAATAGACTCAAATCCTGTTTTTCCTGGATGATTACATGAAAAAGTGTTTTTCATGGTACTTTTTATTATGTACTAACTAGAAGGCATGTTTTTCCTGCCAGTGTGTTAAAGTGTGAAAAATAGAAAATATTAAAGCTCTTCAGCATATTAACACTCACCAGAATAATGCTAATGGAACAGGAGAGGGGGAAATCATGGTAGAGGAACCATCAGATCCAAAGTCCTGCAAGGCTTGCACATTTTTACCCATTTTTTCTCTTGTCCATTATTCATCTTTCTTCTTTTCAGTCCTTTTGCTTCTGGGGAAAGGGAAATAAACCAGGAGCTCCAAGGCTGGCAATTCTCTCCCATTCCAAGGCCATGACCAGGGAAGGAGGGGCTTCGGCTCTGGTGGATCCAAGGAACCCACACTGATCTGCTGTTGACATGCCCCTGGTATGCCATCTTTTGGCTCTTGCCACCTCTAGAGCATCAACTCCAGGATAGCAGTGACAGTGGATGTTCTTGCTACTGTACCAAGAAGGCATCTAGGGCAGTGGTGGCGAACCTATGGGATGTGTGCCACAGTGGGCACACAGAGCCCTCTCTGTCGGCAAACAAGCCAAGTCACCCCAGTATCACCCCAGCAGCCGAGCATTGGATAGGATAACAGCGCACATAGGGGCCATGCACATGCTCCAAAATGAGTAGCGGTGCCAGGCCATGACATCACAAGCCACAACTCATTAGCTACAACTTTTCTGTGCTTTCGTATGGCCAGTCAGTGTGCTGCCAAGGAGAGAGAGAGAGAGAGAGAGAGAGAGAGAGAGAGAGAGAGAGAGAGAGATGCTTGGACTGGCTGTGAGTTTTTTTCTAAACTAAAACCTTAGTTTTCAGGTTTTGTTGCAGTGTTGGCACTTTGCAATAAATAAGTGGCTTTTGGCTTGCAGTTTGGGCATTCAGTCTCTAAAATGTTCGCTATCACTGATCTAGGGGAAAGCTCCCTCTCACTATATATGCAGCTAGCATGTAATCCTGAATGATCTTTAGGAGAGGTATACTGGTCCTTTGTCATGCTCCTGCTGGAAGGCTCTACAGAGGAAAAGCTTTGAAACAGGAGGCGGCTGGACCAGGAATCAGCCACCAGCAGCAAAAACTAGGATCTTCCAGTCAGCCATGGTAACTACCTTAAGGGCATCACCTGTGTGGAGCAAGGACTCTGGCAGAGGCAGAGGAACCCCCAAACCTTGGGAGAGACACCTCCTGCAAAGGGAGGAACACAGAATAAATGGTAGCCTGAGCTCCTGTCCTCTTTGTGGGAAAGGTCTACTGGCATATAAGGGACTTTCTCACCTCGAGGAACATTTCTGCTGCTGTCACTGACAACTCACAGCTGATGCTATGGTGTGGCTCTGATACCCACCACATAAAAACAACAGTGTAAGGCTGAGAGAGTTGCTGAAAACAAGGTTGGCTAGATCTTCCAAAACTCAGTTTCCCTTACTTCTGGACTGCTGCCTTGACTGATCCCCAGAGTTGTACTTTTGGACTGAACAGTGTCTGTCCTTCCATCAGTTCTGTGTCCGCTGTGTTCCTTTGGAAGTTGTTAACCTGTGTCCTGGGGACCTACATAAGATCCCCTTCTGTTCATCGGGGTGCAGTGCTGTGGTGTTCATGCAAAATGTGTTTACCAGGGTTGGGGCACATGCCAATCAGTATAGGGCAGTCTCTTTTGGGATCATGTGTCACACACAATTGCAATTGTGGGAGAAGTAGGAGTAAAGGGAAAGATGCTGTGTCCAGGGGAACTGCCCCTTAAGTTTCATTTGTCTTTGGGGTTTTTAGTTCCACTAAGTTATGGTACATTCCCTCACCATCCACCAGCCCACCAACACCCCTCATCTTCCCTCCAAACAGTTCCTCAAGTTTGGAGGGAAGTGAGGGGTTTTAGTGGGCTACTTAAACATATTACACATTTAAATATATACCTTGGGAAAATGCTTCATATAAAAAGTCATGATATAAATCATTGAAACAAATACAGAAAAAGCATGAGGAGGTCAATTGGAGATGTGCATCATGGGGCATGCCTATGACTCAGGCATTGCAGTGCTAGTACAAGTTTCTAGAGTAGATCCCACCACTCTCTTGAGAACTTTCCTTTCTCCTGAGCCTTATTTGTGCACATTGAGCCCTTGAACCTGCAACTGCTCAGCTCAGACTCTGGAAATAGGATCATCTTACCTATGCAGTTCTCTGCTATTTATGCACATGTTTTTGTATGTGTAACATGTCATTTCATTGCCAGCTTCTGTGAAAACCATTTTCATTGGTAGACATGGCAGAAAAATGAGACAAGTCCAAAGAAATAACAATAATAAGCCCCAAAATAATTGGCAAGAACTCAAGTTGAGAGCCAGTGTAGGGTAGTTGTTAAGGACTAAGCCTGGAGAGGCCGGGGTTCTAACCCCTGCTGAGTCAGAGTACACAATAACTGGATTCTGATCACCTTACAGGATTGTTCTGAGAAAAAAAAAAATAGGGATCGAGGTTGAGAAAAGCACTATATACCATCTTGAGTTCCTTGAAGGAAAGGCATTATATGGATAAAAAATAAACTAGGTCAAAAGAAAATGGCCCGTGCAGCTACTCAAAAACAATAAAGTCAGTGCTTCCTATTGGTAATAATTATTGACAATTGCAGACAGAGAAGGATACAAAATTACTACCACCACAACCACCACCACCCAAATTCTCATTGTATCGATGGATATCCAACAATTATACAGCATGCATTGCTGGGTATCACCATCAGCTTTACATGCTTTCCCCAAATGCATTCCTGAATCAGCATAACAAATACATCACAAAATACGTGACGTAGGAAAACATTTTTTCTCCCCGGCCTGCTGCACTGTGTGTTAGTCTTCACAGGCTTTTCTGACAGAGCCTAACTGGAGTCCGTCATGTGCTGCATAGACTTTGGCCTGAATAGTCGAAAAGCTGGCTGAAGCTGCTCATCAGCTCACATCACATGTTATCAGCGAAACCTTTTCTGCTGTGTTTGTTTCCTTTCATTGTGTCCTCAAGCTGACCATTTCCTGCCAATGTCCTTTGAGCAGCAAATATCCAGAGAAGATCAGGGTCAGTCCACATGCTCTTAATTTTCACTTATGGGTTGAAAATATAAATAATAATAGCTTTTAAAATAACGTTAATCATATTATTGATGATAAGAGGGAAGGGAAATAAGCATGACAACAGCATGCTTTCTCTTTCTGTGAATGATTTTCTACAATGGCTGGAAGAACTTGGCTCTACTCCCATTAGCAGCAGCTACTGAAATAATGTTTAACAATATCTGACTCCACTTTAATGTTCTGAATGGAATAGGCATGTTCAAAGACACACCATTACAGTGCACATTGGTGTGGAGGCCAAGTACATTCAATGGTTTTCTTTAATATCTGAAGATATGCCAACACATTTTAATTTTTAATGGAAATAAGTCCCTCTGAGAATTCTTGCCAAACTGTCTGTGGGAGTACAGAATATTTTCCAAACTGATGCTGTTCATAATTTATGGTACTATTTTCTTCACGTATAATTCTTTTCTTCTTTTGCTTAAAAGATACAGCTTATAGAGCCTCATGGAGTCAAAATGCTTTAAAGTACCCATAAAAGTCAGAATGTGAACATTTCAGCCTGTTATCAGATCAATCAGTAAACTGAAAAGTCATCATAATTTCCAGTTTTAATATCTCTCGATTGTCTGTCAGCAACTTAGGTGGCCTGATAAGACATGCAAATAGGACTGTGGCCATTCATTGCTTAATGTTATAGGAATTTGGGCCTGTTTTATTTTAAAAGAAGGATAGATAATGGTGCTAAAAGAACCATATGTCTCAGCAGTAGTCCTATCTGGCAACAAAAGACTGTTATCAGGAACAGCATCAATAACTGGTTTGAGAAAGGAGACAACTTGAATCTACTCCCACCCACCTTCACTGAAATCTTCCCCCCAGCCAGCTCTGAATAGACCTTTTGCCTTATTACTGGCCATCTAGCTAGTAATGTTGAATACATCCAGGGGATGGATTCTCGGCGGATTCTCTTTAACATCTGGGATTGTGCAAATAGTGAATTTTCATGCAGCTAGGGATAGATACACTGAGTTCTGTTTCCAAACATGTATAGCCTCAGCTGGATGGGAGTGAACAGGTATAGCTGGGTACATATTTGTCCAACAGACTTCCTACTTACTCCTCAGCTGGTCTGACTTTTAAAAGAAACAGTCTCAGCTTTAAACGTCAGCATAATTTTATAGAAATCTATGTTTGTCCAGCCCTCCCCTATTAGATGTATATACTAAATGACTGAGCAGGGACAATCTATTTCATAAATTATTTCTTGGCAATTGTATTTAATGATGACAAGATCAGATTATTCACCTCCTTTTGTTAAGTTTGTACAATATTGAGCTTGCTTTTTTAAAAAGGGTTGTAAAAATAAGGTTATGTTAGTAAGTGACATAACCTTAGATGTTTAGGTTGCTCATGTGATGGGTATCACTAAACAGCTGCTGGAAAGAAAGTTTCATTATTATGTGAGTGCAATAGTTGCCAATGGAGCCAATAATGTTACAGTTATCCACTACAACTTCGTTGTTGAAACTGGTCTCTTGTGTGCAGGTTGAGGTGAGACAATTCTAGAAAAAATAAAAAGGAGCTCTGAGGAACTCCAGTGTTGCTGGTAACTTTTCCTATATTTCCCTTTGTTTTTAAATTGCATGATTAGTAAACATTAAAATAGAAGGAGAATTGGAGATGTCCTCAGAGGCTATCTAGACCAACCCCTCATTCAGTGCAGGAAGTCCACCAACCCATCTAGTGCCATTATCAGATTGCTCTTGCTGTCAAGAAGTTCAACTGAAATCTACCCTCCCCAACTTAACCCCATCTGGAACAGAAGATCACAGTCTTTGCTAAATCCAGTAGGTCAGGCCTTTAGCTATTTGAAGAACACCATCATCCCCCTGTACACATACTCACACACATACAAGCACAGCCCTGACCTCACCTTCTCTTCTTCAGCCATGTCCTTCAACCTTTTCTCACAGAACTAGTCTTCTCTATTGCTGACCATCTTTGTTGCCTTCTTCTTTCTACAATCAGTCTACATCCTTTTTATTGTGCAGCACCCTGGACTGCACAAAGTCAAACAACAGATAAAGGATACAATTTACAGAAAGATCTGAATAAGAGGTTTAACCTAGACAACAAAACAGAGCATTCTCCAGGTGCACTGTGACCTTTGAAGGATAGTTTCAGCAATCTAGAACAGAATGGCAACCAGCCTACTTGTAAAGGGTGAGTAGGGAAGCCCTGCTCTTTGGATGCAGTATGAGTGCCCAACATTTTGCTGTTAAGAACTAGTATAGATGGACATGCCAACAGTGGCAGCGTTTGGCGCAATTGCCCATCCCTGCTTTTCTTCCTTGAAGAAACCCTGTACGGAGGTTCTCAAGGATTGTGTCTGTAGAGCATACAACCACACTTCTGGTTTCACTCTACCAAGAAATGGCAGGGTGAACACGGATAGATATTGATCCATGGAATGCCATTGATACTTCGCCAAAGTTCTGTAAGTCATTTGGCAATTGTTGGGGTTGTACATGGTATTTGGCATCTCACAGAGATCCAACATGCAAAATGGGCAAAGTTAATCACTCACCACCTTGTATGGATAATTGTACAGAATCTCTGCACACTTCCATTTTAGTGACCTAAAATTTTCTGGCATTTTCTGACAAATATTTTTATACGATGCACATCTGTGTAATGCTTTTACAATCTGTAGACACAATGTTTTATGACTACCAGTGATCCCTACTGCATAACTACTCTCTCTGATGGATAACTACTTCATTTTTTAAAATAACATGCTACAGCCATATCTTCCAACTTCTTCATAGACCTTAGCTATTTCTTCACAAAGACCTTGACCAAACCAGCATAATATCTGCCTCACCCCTTGCTCATGGCTCTACCATTAACTCTTTTCTTTTGCCTGGCCAACTTAGCTATGGAAAGGAATCAGTAAAATTATGGTTAGATTTGTATCCATTATTCTTACACACACACACACACACACACACACACAGAGAGAGAGAGAGAGAGAGAGAGAGAGAGAGAGAGAGAGAGAGAGATTTAGAAACAAGTGAACAGATCTGACTCAAACCATCTCTGGAGTCAGTGACCTAGCTCCCCCAAGGTAGTAAACCTTCGTCTCTCTCAACTGAACTGCAGAATTTCAGACTGCAGGGGAATTCAGTTTCATATAATGAAATATTCCTGCATACAAAAATGACCTAAAGACAGAAATAAATGGCATTCTACTCCACGGTTCGACTCCATACTCCTCCTCAATATGTTGCTCATTCTGCCTCTCAGTTTCTGTGCCTCTCATGTAGCAACTCACTTATCATATTTTGGATCCACAATCCAAAGTGGTACAGCGCAGAAGGCAATCTGCCACCTCATTAAGAACTAACTATGCCAATGTGAACGCTAGCAAAGATAAACCTTTAAAATGATTAGAAGGGATATGAGATATCCCAACCTGCCAAATATTTCCTTGAAGAATAGGTATGCGGAGGGAAGGAGTGTACCAGTTGCTCTACAGCAGCAGCTGATTTCCAGCGATGTTTATTCAGAGGTGCTCTTAGGCAGATAGGGCAATAGACTCCTCCTAGGCCCTGCACTCTCGCTGTCTCCACGTGCAATGCTGAGCTGACAAGTGATGGCCAAATGGAGCCATTAATAAGCTCCTTTGTATGTTTTGCAGATACTCCCCAAGCTGACTGCTCAGCTTGGCCAGCCCACCCACAGACATGCCGTTCGCTTCCCTGCTGGCGATTTGCCAGGCAGCTAACAATCAGCTGGCCCAGCACACTGCTTCCTAGTGTCAGCCTCCGTAGCTTCTCTTCACCCCACACATATACACCCCCAACCTATAGAAAGCACCAGTTTAATATGGCTCCTCAGGACATTCATGCTATTTCCACCTGCTTTTCTGCCTATCAGTTGAAAGGTGCCGATAATGTGGAAAGTCATGCGATGTCATGCTTGCACCTGAACCCACAAGTCTCACCTCTGCCCTTGTTCAGCACGTGGGGCATCTGCAGCTTCAGCTAATGTAACGCAAGTTCCTTTACTACCGAAATTTCAGGAATGGTGTGTGGGGGAGGAATTGGTCTTCTAGGAGAGAGATTATTGACATTTTGAATAGAGATTTTGTTTGTCACTAAGCTGAAAGGAAACTCCCTGTACTAATAAAACTGTAGCTTCCATATAGACTGTGTTACCAACCAGACTTTGCTTGCATTTATTCTGTTTGGAATCGAGCAGGAAATCCTTTCAAGCTGTATTTGGTATTAAATTGATACTTCTAAACCGATCTGTGCATTGGGCTCTGTAATAATTATAAACAAGGTTAAAAACTCTTTGAAGATAGGATGGCTTCAATTAGAATTAGAAACCTCAAATTTACTGTCAGTTTTCTGCCAATGTTCTTTGCGCACGTTCTGAGGAACATGTTTTACATGCTTTGGGTCTTGTGTTTTCACCATGGGTTGACCACATCCATCATGTTTGAAGGTCATCCTTGGATTTGTAGGCATGCTTGCAATTGTCCTTCATAGTTTGCAGAGGGTTGTAGTCAACTGAAGACAGGAAAATATCCTTTGCTGCTATATGGGAAATACTACCCAGAACTACCCAAATAGTTATTAACATTTACTTTCATTATTAAATGGCATGCTTTCATTGTACCAGGAATTATATGTAAGATTGTCTTCCAGCCATTGCATCTAAACCAACACTGCTGTGATATAGCTGTATATTTCAGCAGCATGACAAGAGCTGTAGAAACAAATTCTATCTAGCAATATAATAGAATTCCTGGGGTAAGCCTGGAAATTCTGGCACCAGCCATCAATCATAATGGTACAAACAGATGATATTCCTACATTATTCATGGCCAGAAGGGACCAATCAATACCCAGTGGTGGCCAAATGACCCTGAATCATTCCTCTGTGTATGCACTCCTTCCACATGCAACACACATTGGTAGCCAGCAAAAGACCGTCACACCTCTTCCTAAAGTCATCATATGGTACAATAAGTAAAAGGCCTGCACGGAAAACCGGGAGGTGTCTAGGAGAGGAAAACATGAGTCCTGTTCTAGTAACAGCAAATCCACTTAATAGATTCTCTCATACTTCACCCAACTCGTTTATACGTGTTGTGCCTGTGAGGACAACTAGGAGTAGGGGGCACCTGTATGAGGAGAGTGGAAGTTACAACAGAGAGCAGGAAGTCCTGAAAACTGCCCAGTAGCTCCAAGAAAGTGCAATCAGTGGCAGGATAAAGTGGAGGGGAGATGTCAGGTCTCAGGAACGGTTGGGCTTCTGACAGACTCCAGGACCAGAGGGGGCAGGCTTTCAGTATCATGTGAGCCAGAAGCAACTCCATGGTCCAAGAGAGGCAAGGGGCTGCATACCTTCCAGAGCAACAGCTGCAGCCTTTTCACTCATGCCACCTCTTTTGAAGGCTTAACGTTTCACCACTGTGAGGGGCAGAATTGGCCCCTGAGTTAACACCGGATTCTGTTTGGCTTCCTCTCCTTCTTCACCATGACCCCAACATCCTCCTGGTACTGGTACAGACCTGCCCTCAAAGGTTTCGCTGAATTGGCATATTTCTTTTCCTGCTGGCATAGCATTCTGCCCCACAAGCACAAAGGGGTTCAGGAGCAAACCTATCCCACCCAGGGCACGTAACTCAAAGCTAGGATCACTTTGTTAGCTTTCCATTGGCAACTGTCAAAACAAAAAATTTGTCGTGAAAGCTTAAAAAAATAAAAGGGCTTTTTTTAACCTTCCTTGCTCTTTCTTATTGCTGAGAGTTGGGCTTTTCTCTCTCTCTCTCTTTCTGAAATGGCTTTATCATTGTGGAACATAAACAGAGGTTAGGTATCTCATCTGGATTAGCTTTACAGCTTTTCTTTTTAACCCCCAAACTTGGTGACCTGCTAAAATACAATATCGGCAGAGTTTTCTTTGGCCTGTCTGTCTCTCTTGACTTGACACTAGCAAGATCAAGCCATGGAAGACAGTCAGCACAAGGGATATCCTTTGAAAAACAGGACACAGTTTTCTACTTTTTATTGTTAAGCTTTTTTTAAGGTTTCTTCTCTCCCTCCACTTTCCATATTCTGCAGCAGAAACCACTGCATAGCACACAAGATTGGTACTGTGAGAGAGCCATGATTCATTCATAATGCATTTGATTGATAAATTATATTTCAATGGTACAAAAAGTATTATGTGGTTTTTCTCTCCCTTAAAAATAGCCAAGAGCTTCTGATGAGCACCAAATGCTTTCAGTCCAAACTGTGTCATGAACATGTATAAATACAATGTAACTGGATAATTTTAGAATACAAACAAGGCCTGCCCTTAGACATGATAATAGCAGCTCCTTTAAAATCTATAAATCCCCAGCTTTATTCTCTATTTACATATGTCTGTGAGTAGCCAATCCTGAATTGTTTTTTGCCTGTGGCATGGAAACTTCTCGATGGACGGGTAGAGCTGGCTGCAGGCACCTGAGCGCCCTTGACAGAACGCATGCCGTGCCCCACCTCCTTGCAAGTCTGCCTTCTCACTAGGACTGTCATCAGCTGCTCTTGCTCCTCATTCTGCTCATCCCTGGCGCTGCCTGCTTGCTTGACAGGCAGAGAGCCACTGAGCAACTGTGTGGAGCCATCAGCTGCCCCTTCTTCTCACCATCACTGTTTGTAGCATGGCCACTTGGGAATCACCGAAGAGGGAGGACGAATTTCATGGAGTAAAACCTGCATTTGAATAACTGCCCATTTTAGAATAATTCTAATTTAATATAGCTGAAATAGAAATACAGTGCATCTCACCAGAGTGCAGAAGAGTGGGACCAGATGACTGTAGCCCTTGGTTAATTGCTACCAGGCTTGCTCCTTCAGCCTTGCCAGCTGGGGACAGAACATTCCTCACTGGCCATGTTCCCCTTCAGTTCATCATTCAGTCAGCATTTCTCCACAGGGGTCTGTTCTAAGGCAAGGGAAAGAGGACACAGGGAAGTTGCCATTCTTGCTGCTGTGCTTCAGAGAAACCAGCTGCAAAAGAATAAATGTCTACAACGAGCATGCACAGAAACACATTTCCACAGTGGCTTTCTCTGCTCAGTTCTTTTTCTGAGGACCAAACTAAACTGTAGGAAAGAGCTGACTTACAGTTTGGGCAGTGAATGGGAGAGGAATTGATGGGATGAGCATCTGATCTCTTTTCCTCTTTCTTGCACTTTTCAAGTTAAAAGACCATTCCATTTTAATAAAACATACTGTAATAAACCCTCTGTGTATATGCCTGCTAACATACATGTAATGATTCATACTTAGACAAATGGCATTATCATGACCCTTGTAACATAATTTAAGCAGCTTTAGATGTGCATATTTTAGTCTCCTTTGCATCCTGGCCTCTTCCTACAAATGAATCCAGCTTCCTTACCACCACCACCACCTGTCTTACTTATCTCTCCCCTTCAACTTCCTTTATTGTTGTTCTGCTATTATATGCATGCTCAATTTAACGAGAGAATCTGCAAAGCTGTGTGAAGGGCTTCACATGTTCAGCTGGCATGCTGAAGTCTGCTTTGAAAGCCTTGGAGGGCTCTGTTCCAATTGCACTGCTCTCCATCCATGAAGTTGCTGTGTTATCAACAGCACTTTGTCCAAGCTCCCTTCTACTACAAGTCAGTGAGGTTGCAGTAGTGGCATAATTCAGGCGATGCTAAAGAGCAGAGCAACACAGTTTATTATGCAAGATACTAGCAGAATAAAGCATCCACTGTTGCTTTATTCTGCCAGCATCTTGCATGATAAACCAGTTGTATTATAAGTCTGAGCACGTATAAGCAACAACTTGAGTTGCTTCTTCCAAATTTGCCATACTCTTTCCAAAAAGTGAAAAGTCCAAATGTGACCCATCACTGCTTGTCTTTTGGCACAGTCTGCTCTTCATCAACAGTGTTTTTCTATTGGAATTGCTACTTCCTCTACAGTTAATGTTCCGGTCAACCCAAAAAAGAACCTTCAAACCTGGTGCCCTCCAGCTGTTTTGAATGAGCAATGGCTATGCTGGCTGGGGATCATAGGAGCTACAGTGCATGCAACACATCTGGAGGGCTCCAGGTTGGGGGAGTCCGATCAAGAGGTAAGGATTGCATTGTAGTGATGGTGGTGGCTGGTGGATGAGGACCTATCAGCAAGTGACAGCAGAAATCATGTAAAGAGACATGGAAAGAAGGGAGGCAACCATCTTGAAAATGTGTTTTTAAGAGTTTCAGAGATTTATCTCCTAGAGGTAAATCAGCCTCTTATGTTTCTTTATGGTTTCTTACTCTGCTGCTTCTATTTAATGAAGAGAATCTGTCTATTCATATGTGTGCAACTTTTACACCTTTCTACCTATAATTCAGTTCCATTTCTATTTCTGCATACATCTACATTTATAAAGCCCTCTCAAAATACACATATTTTAATACATTTTATATTACCCTGAAGGTTATATAGTCTCTCAAATATTATTTAATCGTGCGTATCTCCTCAAAGGTCTTATTCAAATGCCTAGCTTTATTCATTTAAATGGCTAATGGCTAAACATTGCAGTGTTCAGAGGAGTGAAAAATCTGATCCAAACGTTAATCCAACAAGTCATTTTCTATGTGAATTTACAAAGATTGGATTGCTGAAGCATACCTAGCAGTTATAAGCATCTGGAATGTTTCAGTGCAAGCATATTCTTACCTTTGTGTCTTCAGAGCAATGAAATGTAGGTGTCTGCCAAGAGGATGTGAACAGGATGGGGGAAGAAGGATTGCGGGGGCAGGTCCCACTCCAAACACATGGATTGTCCATATGTCGTGCACATCCTCCATCTCTGGATGCACAAATTCCGCATGTGCACAGAGGCTACCACTATTCCACTTCTCTTCCAAGCACACATTTTCTCCTGTTGGCCACCACTGTTGTGGAGCTATTGACCTACTGCTGTTGTAAAATCTTCCTGTCTCACTTGACAAGAAGGAAGGGTGTTTCCAGATAGATCGTTGATCATGCCTTCATCCTACCTCATTCATGGAATTTTGTAGGGGTCTAGATAACATTGACTGGATTCACACATCCCAACAAGCATTTTTCAAAAACCACTGTGGGCTAGTTGTGTGGTCCAGACCGAGTCATGCTTTATCCATCATGGTGTGTTGTCCAGACTTGTTTCAGGTCCAGAAACCACGACAAGGAACATTTCATTTCTGTTTTCCACAATTGTTTATTATGATATCCAGACCAAGAAGCTCAATTTTTCCAATCATGGTACAGAAACAGCAAAGAATCCAGTGGAAAGAGTGGCAATCCTCTAATTGCAGTATCTTTTAGCTGGGCGGCAACCAGTGTCAGTTGGTTAACATAGTAACATTGCAGTGTTCTTAGATCCATACAAAAGGAATGTTCACAATTGCCCTTAGAGACCACAGCAGACTGGAAGCCATAGGAAATGTTTGCAGGAAAAGTATAGGAAAACCCATGGCTAGCATTCCTCCCTATTATTTAAATTGTCACATTTGCCTATACTGCATTGTATTATTTATCCCCTACATTCATTCCCATTTGAAGGGCCTGCTTTAGCTAAGTTATGCAATGGTTTGAAATAAAGTCAAAGTATTGTCTTCTAGTATATCAAAACATCTGGGAGGGCTTCAAGCTTTATGTCCCCTGTCTACTGGTTATGCCAGATAGGGCTGATGGGAGTTATATGCCAAAACATCTGGAGTGTCACATGTTGCCCACTCCTCCTCTCAAACAGTTATTCTACAGGAAGACAAAATATAGATTTCTCTTCAGTCAAGTATTAAGATGTAGGGGGACAGTAGTTCTCAGACGTTTGAAGAGACAGCTCTGATACCACTCCTAGAGAAACCTTACCAGGATTAAACCTCAGAATTTCAATTGGAGCTTACCCACTGGGTGACTGATATGGAGGAAGGGGTCCAACAACCCACGTTGAACCTGATTGTCCTTTTAGGCACACCAGGGTGATTTGCACAACAACCAATCCACTGTGGCTTACTGTGACTTGTGAACATGTGTATTCCTCAGTAAATTTCCCTAGTTTTTCAGATTTAATTGGAGTTTTTCAGCTTATTTAAAAACTATTATACTGGAAAGACAAGATATGAAATCTGTAAAAAATTCTCCGTGTTTACTGAAAGGTTTTACTCCATTCTGCATTGCTGTTATTTATTTTGTTTCTATATCATCCCATAGCCAACACTCTCTGGATGTTTTAGTCTGTTTCACCCTGCTGTTGACCAAAAAGAGTGGACTAGAAAGACTAGTTTATGACAGTGCTACCAACAGGCCTGCAATCGAAAAGATGTAACATACAAGAAATAATGGATTAGGAGGGTGGGAGGAAGAAAATATCAAGTAATAGTTGAAGTAATAGTTCCAAAACTGACATTTCTTTAGACAATAGATAGAAACAGTTCAAGTAGCCTGATGGAATGGCTGCAGCCCCGTGAAACTTGAGGCAAGGCAAAAGGCAGCTAGTCTCTCAGAAGAGATGGGATAGCTGTTTTGCTCTCCCTCTGCTCTGCGGTATTTTGGAATGGCTACTGCTAGGTGACAGTTCAAACAAACAAGAGGAAAGAGGGCCTACTCCCAGAATGTTTTCAGCTGTAATATGCCTCCAGAGGGAAAAGACATACTTTTCTCTCCAGCAAGTGCCATTATTGATTAATGTGATTGTCCTAATGGAAAATAGATGCTGTCTGTTATGAAAATTTGTTAAGAATCTCTGATGATAAGTAACTGAAATCTACCATTCCAGCATCCCTCCCCAGTGGCCTTGGTTCTCTAGAAATTCTTTGAGGTGCTAAGAGAACATCAGTTCATCTTGAAGCAATACTATGCTATCAAAATTTTCAGCAATAATTTAATCAATGCCACATATTGCCCAGCTTTCCTTTGATCAACCTTCCCAAACCTCACATTATTCCCCAGTCAGCATGGCCTTTGCCTGCCTTAGATTGATCTAGCCCCAAACCAATGTCCAGCAAACAAGCAGAATGAGTTGCTTCTTCCCTTGGTGTTTTTGCAGATGACTTCCCAATCCAGCAACAATCTTGTTAAAGCCACTCAAAAACTGCTGCTAGTATGTCCTCAATTTTTTAATGGTAAAACTGATTGCTGCTTCAAAGCCCAATTCTATTATTGCTCAACCCTCACATAACTAATGTGGGCATTAATCAAATTTGGCTAAATTCTCAAGTGATTTGGACTGCTTTGGGAAGATTCAGAGGTTTGAATTAAAACTGGACTCCTATAAAAGATGCTGTATCTGAATCTGAACCCTCCTGAAGCTTTATAATGTGGAAGAGCATAGATACAGACATTGTGTCTGATATATTTATCCCCAAGGTCTCTTCATATAAAGAAAATGCCCCATGTCAGGGATGTGGGGAGTTAGAGGAAGGGATATAGTTTTATGACTAACAGTTCTGACTTCTAATCACACTTAATGGTTTTTCCAGAGTGTCCCAGCCACAGTATTTTGAAGAAGGGGGGGGGGGTGTTGAAATAATATTTCATTGGACTGATTGGTTCTCTTTGTTAGCTCTCTCTCCCAGAAGCTAGAACATCAAAAGAGATTTTATGCAGTGTGGGAACTGGGAGGGTGTAGCATTGGGTGCTTGCTCAGAAAATGCTGGATTTTCAAGTCCTTCTGCTTCTGTAACTGTATGCATCCTTCATCCATCTGTGTCATATTGCACATTTTATGACTTTGGTTCCAAAGCAGCCTATGCTACTGCCTTTCTGTAAGTTTGTAGGCTTCTTGTCTATGGCGAATGCCACTTTTAAACAATTCCCCACCTGATAATAAGTTATTGTGGAAGAAAAACAAATAACTTCCTTCATAGCACCCATTCTTCTGAAAAAAATATGGTTCTTAGCTATAACCACCTGAGTGTTGTGTGCTATTTTTGCAACAACTTGCCCGCAAAGAACATAAGACCCTAAATTCTCCTTTTATGATTGAAAAGCCAGCCATTCATAATCTCAAATTATTTTCAAACTTCTTTGTCCTTTAATCAAATAATTTCTTCCGCTGTGCTGAATGACAAATAATACTGGAATGACATGGTTTTATGGACAGGTGGCCTTGCTGATATTCATGTTCTATGATTCAAGTGAAGTCATCCTAGAATATTAATGGGAGGAATTGGCTTCATTTCATATTTATTTAGCAAAAATTCTAGAGAGATCCTATCAAAAGTGCATGACAAAGCTGGTTAGTCCTGCCTTCTCTACTGCCTCCACACCCAAGGGATCTGTGACCTGGAATAGACAGATGCTGCCATTGGTAATTCAATACAACTAACAATGTGATTCTAAAGATGCCCATTCAAAGTAATGCACACTTTGTTTAGTCGAGACAATTTCCAAGTAATTGTGTGAAGTAAAACTTCACCTCTCCTCTTTCTGCCATGGTGTTGCCTTTCTCTTCCACCTCCATGACTTCCCCTAAATTGCCTTCTGTGATGACAGAAGTCCAAGCTCCTGACTGATCTAACTTGTGCCATATGGCAGCTGCCACACTTCCTGTTCTGAGTTCTTAGCAGTTGGAACAGCACCTGTCTTTCATGGATCTTTCAGAGCTCGTGACTAAGTATGGCATCTCTGTCCTTTTTGAAAACTAGGGACCGAGCTGTTTTAGGTCAGCTCACTTATGATAAAGTACAATGGACAGACCATTTGATGAAGATGCTCTGCGCATGATTGCCCATTTAAGGGAGATTGAAGTCACAATATTGTTGCCTTAAATCATCATCAGATCTCACAAAGATCCCTGTGACAATCCCAAATATCCATTAAGGTCTGAAATACTCATTTTTCTTTGAGGGACACTGATGGTGCTAAAGACTATTTCAACATATGTTCAGTCTCAGTTCTTTACTGGGGGGACCCAAATGATTTAACAACCCTTTAGGGCTAGTACTGATATTTAAGGCCCTAAGTGGGCTCCCTAGACCCCCGTGAACCCGGCTGAGGTTTAAGACCATCTTAAAGGCCCTACTTGCAGTCCTACAAGAACCAATAAGAGGCCTTCTCAGTGGTGGTCTGTACCCTGTGGTATTCCCTTCCAAGGAACACACAGCTGGCTGCTTCTGAGTCTTCAAATCTTGTATAGCAGAGCCTGTGTGACCATCCCCAGTTTTCACCATATTGCAGGATGGAATAAAAGATTAAAGCTTTCATTGATTCCAGTGACTGTTCTTGAGGTTTTTAAAACACCTTGATAAAGCTTTATTGTATTTCCTTTCACTAGACACCTGAACTGTGTTCTATTTCATTCCAAATACAGATCTTTATTGCTCCCCCTACTAGCTCAGTTCTACCAGATGTTTTGGACTGCAGCTGCTAGCATTCCAGGCCATTGGCCATGTTGCTTTGAACTCATGGGAACAGAAGTCCAAAAGATCTGTAGGTCACCTAAATTAGAGGAAGCTGCAGAAACACACATCAAAACCCTGTTTTGACTTGTGAGTAACTAAATGTTCATTTTCCTTCATAGATCTGAATCATACTGGCAGTCATATTAAATTTATTTTGTTGAACTTTATTATGCTTTATTATATTTAGTCTAAATATAAGGTGGTTTGTATTTTACACCATAAGCCACCTTGGCTTGGAAAGACTGTGGTCTTGCTATTTAAATAATGCTTTAAAAGTAATGATTCCAAGATATTTCATAAAACTAATCATAAACTCTTATACTTTTCAATATTTAGTCAAGATCTGACAAAATATTTTAAAAGGGCAAGGGTTTAGTGTTTTTTAAATGGGATCCAGATACTATGGCATCTGGCTTTCCACATAAAGAATCCAAAGCAGTGTACATGTCTACTTAGCAGTTCAGTCCCACTGAATGAAATAGATCTGAGTCCCAGTACAAGACTAAAGCCATACACATGCTAAGTTGACATGCATAGAGTACCTTTACACATTCTGCTCTCCACCAGTTCCTACCCCAATGCTATACAAATAAAACAAGACACAAAATAAAATGTCAATTAAAAATTTTAATTGACAGGTGGTATTGTTTCAATTGTTTCAGCCTCCTTCAATCTAGGGAAAGTCATCCTGATGGTGCTCTTCGGAAGGTTTTGTGTCATTTTTCTGTTTGGCAGAAGCTCTAGAGAGGCTAAAAGACTGGAAATGCAGGGTTTATAGACCAAGAAGATGGGAGTTTAGTCTTTCTTGCCTCTCCCTCTTCTTCTTCTCCTGCGTCCATGTCTACGACCTGAGTGGGACAGAAAATAAAACAGCTTGTCACTTCTTATGCCTAAGCATCTTATGCCTATCATGGAGTAGCTATGAGTTTTGCTTTATAAATCTTACCTCTTCTTCTTCTGCCATGGCGCCGTCCTCTCCTCTTTCCACCTTTACCTCCATGTCGTCTTCTCCGACGGCGACGACTGAGGCTCCGGCTCCGGCTGCGTCTGAATCTTGCCATTTAGGATGTTTCCTTGGTCTTGTGAGCTCTTTGCAGCTGGAGCACCACCTGCTTGATGGGAATTTCAGAGCTTGAGGACCCCACAGCTCTGGTCCTTTTTATAACCGGATTTGAAGACCAACAATGGCAAATGATGCCACCCTTGATTGTGATGTAATACAATGCACTGGCTTTGCTTATATCTAGACAGTGGTTATTATGCCCATATATGGCAATTCAAGCTAGCAATCCAGTTTCATCTAATTATAATAAATCTGAACACAGCTCATTTGTTAAATACATTTTAAAAATATAATTCCATGTACATGTCTTATATAATTACATTTAAAATGTGTATTTGAATTAACTTTATTAGCTTTATTACTTTCATCTTTGTTAATTTAAAAAAAAAAACCTGGAAAGTATAGAAATAAACTCCTTTCCCTTTTTTCTAAACATTTTTCTAAATGTTTTCCATGAATAATCAGATGTGCCTAAGGGTTATTAAATGTCGCTCAATTATTTTATGTTGAATTATTTAATGTAGTCAATACATACAGCTATTGCGATCATTTATAAAGCATATGAATGAATTACAATGCTCAATTCAGTGTTGAAATGAGAAAAAATGGACTGAAATAGCTAAAGGGGCAATTTCACCCCTGTATCCCAGGGGTGGCCAGGTTTGCTCAACAGAAGAGCCGCATACAGTAAATGTCAGATGTTTGAGAGACACAAGCAGGCACCCGCGGGTGGTAGCGGCAAGCAGCACTTGGGCACCCATGGGTGGTGGTGGGCAGCAAGCAAGCCTCAAATTAAACATGGCATCGCTTACGGGGGTGGTGGGAAATGATTACTTCCAAGATTTACATTTGGGACTCTTTTTACTAGTGTCATTGGTTTTACTTGGATTGACAGGCTGTTTGTATATGGATTATTATAGTAAAGATGGTTGATTAAATTAAATTTGCTCATATAATTTAAAAAAATCCACAGGTAAATGAAATGATATTTTGTTCCACCAGCGCAGCTGTATTATCCAGAATTCAGTCTCTTTTCATGATTGAAAAGCCTGATTGGCCCAAAATGCTAGTTCATGTTCATTTGGGCCTTATGATAAAAACAACGCAAAACATGGAATAAGCTTACACCTTCATATGTCCCATATTTTAAGGAAACTGGTAATCACAGGATCTAGTGATGTGATCTTAGGCCTGTTTTCTCCATCGTGCCACATCAATGTACCCAATGAAACAGGACCTTTTTCTGCTTATTCAAACTATTTCGTTTAACTTTGGTGGTGACATGCTATGTTCTTGTCCCTGATCGACAGTTAAATACTCTGGTTAGGCACGGCTAGCATTCCTTGTTTCATTGGCTTGTGTAAAACTGGTATCAAAATTCATGGGGCATTGCAGTCTGAATTCAATTTGATGTATCTTTGCTATTTACATAGCTCAGATTTGGCAATGAAAGTAAAGAGGGTGTTATCTTTTCCTGGGTAGTGGTGGAGGAGGCAGCCTAGAAAGAGCATCCTACAACTGTAAAAGGTTGTGTTGGTCCAGTCTCTTTGAAATTGTTAACTTTAATGTATTTAATGTAACCTGGAAATGTGAGCACATTTGAGCCCCTAGCTCTCTTCTCCTCTGTGGGATCTAGCACCAAACATTTGTTTGGTAAAATCAAGCACCTTTCCTGTTATCCTGTTACCCTGAATATGAACCTTCAGATGTTAGTTGACTGGTATGTCAATGCTTTTACCCAAATGTTGCATACATACAGAGATGACTAGAATGATAGGTTTAGGACTGGTCACACATTTCACCTTCTGTTGCTTCAGTAACACAGCTGGGTTTTGAATACAGCAGATTTTAAGAACATCCATGATGGAAAGAGTGATAAAACAAAAATAAAACAAAGCTACATAAAAGTTACCTTCCAGACTAAGTCTGTAGGGTGTTACAAGTGCTTATGGATATAGATACTGAAATATAGCAGGGATGCATTATCAAAGATGGGGAATGTGTGGACCTTCAGATGTGGTTGAATTGGAACTCCACATTATCTTAGGGAGTATCTTACTCCATATACTCAGTTGCCTAGAATCATCAACTGAGTCGCTCCTACAAGTCCCTCTCCCCAAGGAGGTTAAGGAGAAAGCTGCAAGGCGGGGGGAGGTGGCTTTTCTGTGGTTGCACCGCAGTGTCCTTTTGAGATTTGCCAGGCACCTGCTGTGTTGAATTTCAGACATCTAAGAAATACCTTCCTTTTTCAGTGCACCTATGGTACTACCTCGACCTATCAGACCAGTTGCGCTGGTTGTAATATATTAATGTATGCTTTATTTATATTTATTTATACTTACCTATGTATACTGTGATTTTATCTTGATATTTTAACTGTATTATTTTATCTGTTATTTTATTGTAATGGCCATCCAGACAGTGTGATGCTAATGGGTGGCTCTCAAACAGATTCAATGAACAAATTCCTAGAAGCCTTTACCAATGGCTATTCCGACTAGAGCTGATGAAAAGTGTACTCCACTAACATCTGGAGGGCAACATGTTTCCCCATTCTGTTTTTTGGGAAATAGAAAACCTCCTGAACATTGTTCTGCTTAGATGCATACAATTCTCCCACTCAAGCCTCCCAGCTCCTATAACAGCATGAAAGAGTCAAAGATGAAATGTCAGCATTTACTGATAGGTGGCAAGGTTCAGATTGTTTCATGCTCCCTGATTCTTGGAAATTCTTCAAGATTTCAATGGAAGGGGTGGTTTTGTTCCACTTTTTCTTGGTAGTATGCTTTGGAGAGATGAATGACTTGAAATCAAGGGCATGAGGCAACACCAAGATGGAAGAGTTTAATGATGCCTCCTCCTCCTTCCTCTCCTACGCCCATGGGATTTATGTCCTGGAAAAGAAAACACCAGCATTGGTTATTTCACTTGGAGCTGCAGTATAGCATTAACATGGTTATGCTGCCCTAAATTGCATCTGGTGATGATTTTCACCTTTCCTTCTGCCACGGCGTCTTCTTCCCCGCCTCCTTCCAGATCCACTTGCTTGGCTCTGCTTTTGCCGCCTGCGACGGTGACGGGTCAGGCTCTGGCTCCTGCTGCGTCTGAATCTGGCCATTTCTCTGATGGTGCTCTTGCCCTTGTGAGCTCTTCGCAGCTGGAGTACCACCTGTCTTTGATGTGCCTGTCAGAGCCTTTGATTTGGTGGGCATCATTGTGGTCTGCCAGTTGATAGGCAAGCAGCAGCACCCAACAAAGGGCAATGATGTCACAATTACTTTATGATGAAATGCAGTGAGCAGCCTTCATCATCTGTTCATATTTCACAGGGCAATGCCACACTGTGGCCCCTCCAACACTGAAGGACTGAACTCATTTCAAAAATGGGTACCCTACTTCTCAGTATAAGAATGCATTTTCCAAACATAATAGCCAAAACTAAATGAATATCCATAATATGTGCATACACACACACGCATGTACATACTTATGTAAATAGAGACTATATAGCACAATATAGCCAAGTAGCAAAAATCAGCAACAATAACCATAGCAACATTTAAAATGAAAATAGCAAATAATAAAATCAAACTACCTGATGGTGATGTGCAACTGAGTATTTTTCAAGTAGGGTGCCAAACATCCATTTCAGTTGGTTCTAGATAGCCCTGCTGATTCCTCACAGATTACTGAACTATCTTCTAGACCAGAGGTGAACTGAAAGTTGATCTCCAGGTGTTTTGGACTTTCAAAACTTTCTTAACCATTGACCATGCAGGCAAGGGCTTCTGGGAACTGAAGTCCCAGGCAGTTGGAAATTTAACTCACCCCTTTTCTAGACTAAGAAACAAAATCCAAATTTGGTCAAAGGAATTGTCTTACCAATGGTTTCCGCAACCAATAGGACTCAGCACCAGCTTCCCACCGCTACTTAAATTAGCAGTGCAGGTGACAAGAAAGATTAGGAGTATGGAATCTGCCCTTTTACAACTTTTACAACCTAAGGAGATTTTATGGATGATAAGAGTCCTGAAGACAGGCATGAAAAAAGATACTTGGACAATACAGGCTTCCAGACTAGCTTTTTGGCAAATAAGATTTTGGTGGTCAAGCAGTGATTTGCAGGAAAGGGAGTTAGCTGCACAGAAAGAGCAACTGGGCCAGCAGTGGCAATGCTCATGGATTGTGACAGGAAATGTACAGAAGCAAGTCACATTGGAACTGAATGGCGAGAAGTGTTTCAAAAAGTGCTGGTCCTTCTGTTGGACTCCTCTGGGCAAGATTGGCCCAATAGCCTAACAGGTGGAAAACAAGATGGCACCTCCTTTCATCCCATATCCAAAAGTCACCTGGACTGGCACAGAAATCTGTCTTCAATGCCAACAACAGGCTAGCATCTGCCAGGACAAGCAGAAGCAGTGGAATGACTCAGGGGATGCAAGCAGAAAGGACCACATGATTTCCTCCAACACTTTGCTACCTTTAAGCAGCAACCACCCCAGGCAGTAGCTTCGTTTTCTCTAATGGCAGAACCAGCCCTGCTGCTGGGCACCTGGTTTGGTGAAATATTTGACCTTACGACTTGTGTCTGATGCCACTGTTCTAAGGAGTAGAAAAGGGCATCAATTCAATCCCACTTCTGCCCCCAAATTTGCATTTATGATGCACATTTGTTTTAAAGGAGGCAGCTCAGTATCTTGCTTAATGTCTACCAAAAGTCATTTTCTGTGATATTTGTAGCAAAAGTGCTTAGGTCTTCAGACAATACTCTTTGTGCAGTAAGTGAGGGAATAATTGTATATGCTGTACCATTTTTGGTCCTATTATAAATCATATGAGACATGTGAAACTGTGTTCAGATGGCCTTTTTGGCTTACATGCCATGCTCAATTTGATTCCTCCACTTTTCATTTTATAATTTTATGGAATCACATTACCTTATTACGAGATCGGTTAAACCAAAATGAAGCAATGACGCAAGAAAGATTAAGAGAATGAAATAACTCGGGTGACACTGAACACAAATGCTTTTTCATAAGTTTACTGACAGACAGGCAGGCAGGCAGGCAGGCAGGCAGGGCCAGCATTGCTCGTGCAATAGGAGAGCTCTTGAAACTTGCAGTCTTCCCTCAGCCCATTGATGACTTATCTGATGGGTTGCCATGGTGTGCAAGATTCCTGCTGGCATGTGATTCACTGGCACCAAAGATGGAATTTCCAAGCAGTGGGAAGGTAATCATTGGAAATTATTTTCTTCCTCTCCAGTAGTAGTATGTGGCACAGACACGTACATACCCTGTCCAAAAGAAACAAAGCCAAAAATGAAATATTAAAGCATGGCTCTTTCAAACGTATGGCACAAGCTTTATTCAGTTCCACATGGCATTGGATTTTGTTCAAACTACTTGCCAAGCCTAGAATGTTCACACAATCAAATACATGTTTACATAAAACCAAAAAATTACCTTTCCTCTTTTTTATTGGCATCTCGGCGCCCGACTTGCACCTTCTATTCTTCCGACCGCCAGTGCTGAACCTACGAGTGATCCCTCTGCTAGAATATGTACTGTCCCTGCGCCTTGTCATCTTCCTTGGTGTTTTAGGATTTCAAGGGCCAACTCATTATCCTTTGCCCCTCCTCAGCGCAGCTGTCTGCTCAGATGTTCTGTGAGTTTCTGAAGCAATTGTACCTGATCTCCTCCTTTTATCACATCTGTAACAGTCCTACACCCTATTACAGGGGTCCTTTGTGTGCTGAAACATGACCATATATAGTAATTGGCAGATAGTGATGGACAATAGATATATCTGTAGGCAGTAAGGTTTTGTTGCTTTGGTGTTCAAACAGTGACTCTTAGATGATTAGATGTGACTCAGGGATGTGACTGTCATGAAGGGCATCTTGATGTGAGGCATTGACTGTGCACATGACAACCCTCAGTTGTCATTCTTTCAGCGACTGAGAACTGAAACTCATACAAGTATTCATTTGGTCAGATGGGACCTGTGAGTAGCACCTGACTTGATTGGAAAACTGATACCTAACACAAACAGTTGTGGGGTGTTTTCATGATGTCACCTTCCTCCAAGACCTCTTTCCCTTGCTTTCCAGCTATTTTTGCTGCTTTTCTTTAAAGAGTGGGGATAATGGGATATTAAATTGCAAGCCAGAGCAAAAGGCTCCAGTCTTGCCACAAATCCACTATACTACAGCTCTACTGTAGTGCCTTCTTTGGCTTGGTTAACAGAACATATAGACAGGCAAAGAAATGCAAACCTTGAAGGGGAAAAATCCATGTTAAAAAAGTACAGACACACTTTACTCCTGCAAAGAAAAGAGAAGAACACACCTCAGTAAAGCAGCAAGTTAAACCCCTCATGTAGAGAAGCCCAAAATGTCCCGATTTCTTTGTGATATTCAGTCTCATTCATGAAGCTTTTCTTTCACCTTCCTTGACCTAATTTCAGTGTGTACATTGACTTGGACTTTCAGATGAAAACACAGAAAGATAATATGAGATACATATGGAAGTTTCAGCAGGGCAGAAGCTATTTTTTCCTCCGTATCTTCTATCTGTTAGTCCTAAGGTAATTATTTCAATGAATGACAAAGGCTATGTGATGACTCTGTTCTGGGGTTGGGAACCATTGGATTTCCTGGGCTTGGCTCCCTGGACTGGGATCCGCTTTGTCACAGCCTTAAGTCCAATTTCCTGGTGAGTGCTCCCAGCCACCTAGGAAGGCCTCGGCAGTTATGGGCAGCCTATAAATACACGTATAATGAAATTAATTAATTAATTAATTAATTTGCAGGGCACTTGCAGGAATTGAGCCCTGTGCAAAGCGTCCCTCTTCCATGCCACATGCAGGAGCTGTCCATGCTACTTCACCTGATACAGAAGTGGGGTGCTTTTTGGGCAGCAGTCACATGGGCCTCCATTCTTGAGAGCCCCTTCATGTGTTTCTTACCCATGCATAGAGCAATTGTCTGGGCTTGGATGGACCAAAGACCTACTCAATATGTGGCAGCTTTCTGTGTTCATTAGCTGATTGCCAATCCCAACACTTGGGTGTGCAGGGAGGAAGACTATCAGTATGTGTAACAACTGGTCCTTGAGTCACAAAACAGTTCCTTGTTTAGTACTGACATTTCTTCCTTTCAGATAAGTCACCATTCTTTGAATAGATGGCAAGTCTCGCCCAGGCTGTACTTCTGAAAGAAGGGTTGTTGTTTCACTGGCAGCTTAAAAGAGTGACTGGGTGCTTCCAAAATGCTGGCATCTAGAATGGCCCAAAGCAGGAGAGGACTTGCAGGCTGGCTGGCTGACCCTCAGAAGAAGAAAGGCACCACGCTGGTCAATGACCAAAGAAAGGGTTGGTTGGTTGGTTGGTTGGTTGGTTGGTTGGTTGGTTGATTCAAAGGCACTGCTGCTACCTGCATAAGACTGCCTTCCTTGGTTCTGAAGAGTGGTGGAAAAGAGGCTCCTCTCTTCCCCAGAATTCTTCCCCAGAAGTGGCCTCCCATCACTGTGTTCCCTCAGGGTGACAACAGTGACACAGATAAGGCAGTTAGAGATTACAGTCCCGGTTCTAAGCATACTGCGCATTCCCTTTGCCCTGGCTGAAGACATTCTGCCAATCCCTGCAAACTGTGGACTATGTTGCTACAGAGTCCTGGAATGCTCGTGAAAGGGTCCTTTCATGAACAGGTTGGCCATGTTCACAAAATGCAAGCAATCCATTTTAATTTTATCCTGTTCCACTTTTCTATAACACTACTAACCAATGAAAAGAAATATACAATATATCTGTTAATACTACAACATTGCAAAGAAGCCTCATAGAGAATATCACAACATTGTGATTAAAAATACTGATTTGAAGCTACAGTAAAAAAAAATAAATAGGAAGGGAGGGAGCCTAGGGAACTGCCAGTGATAATTGTGGTGCCACCGCCCAGAAATCTCTGTCCTGTTCCTCTGTATCTGGTCTCCTCTGTGGACGAATAGAAAGCAGGGCTCCCAAGGCTGATCTCAGAGTTCAGGCAAGGGCACAGGGCAACAGTTTTTGAGGTTACCTGAGGAGTAATTGGGCCTGCAAAGGCCAATAATAGCACTTTGAATCAAGTCTAGAAACAAGGAGCTGATGTTTGTGTGTAAGACAATATTTGTACTAATTGAAGTTTCTATTTTTTTTCCTTTTTTTTAAGGCAGCCACATGTAGAGACTATTGCAGTGTGGAAGTTAACTAGGACATGGATAATTGAAGCCAGGTCTGTCATCTCCTGAAAAGGCCACTATTGCTCAACCACGAAGCTAGCAAAAGGCACAAATATTTCCAGGAAAAACAACCAATGGTGCTTTCATCTTATCTGGATTAAGTATCAGGTTATACATGCATGCATTCATTCATGTATCCATTCAGTCACTCACATACACACACCCCTGTTTCTGAACTGTGTGGCCTTGCCTCAATCCAGATGGAGCTTTAGCTTCAAGTATTGAGTCTGACTCAGAAACCATGAGATGCCAAAGGCTTGTGAGACGTTTTCCTAGACCACCCATTCCCTAGTGAACCAGAAGGACATGAAGTACTGCCCTGCCCTCTTTTGTTGATGAAGGAACGAAGGAGCCGCCCCCATACCCCATCCTGATGGGTCTCCTCACCTGGCAAGTGACTAGGAGCATCCCTCAAGGTTGAATCTTCTAGCTGTGGGGGAGAGGCCACATCAGTCTTCTCTGCCTCATGCCCACCCCCACCCCCCAATTCACTAGGGTGAGGGAGGCCTGACAGAACTGAACACTCAAGTCTCCGCTCCCCCACACCTGGCTCTGAATTTATAGTTTCTGCCTCTCATATCCCTCTGGACTGATGCAAGATCCCTCACGAACTGACTCTGCCTCCTTTACTGCTTCTGTGGCACCAGAAGATGGAACTGAGAAGTAGAGCTGCTTGTCACCTGTATACTGGTGACATTTAAGTTCAAACATCCAAATGACCTCTCCCAATAGTTTCATGCAGTTATTTTTAGATGTACAAAGGAAAAGATAAGGCAGCTTCTCCAGCCTCCACCTCCAAACATCAGAAGGAAGTTCACTCACCAAAAACAATTGATGGAGGGGGTGGGGGGATAAAATGGTATCTGGAGCCAAAAGGAGTGCCACATGGGCTGCCAAAAAAATTCTGACCCTATGGATACTCTGTAGCAGCTTTGAGTACCTTGTTTTTTCCTTTTTGTTTCCTTCTTTTCAGTCCTCGCAGAGATGAAAATGGTCCACAGACCTCCTGAATCTTCTGCCTTTAGGTTAAGAAAAAGTTATTTCATGCCTAAAAGTATCAGAACATAAGAAAAGCCATGCTGGATCAGATCAAAGGTTCATTGAGCACAGCTCTATACACATGGTGGCAAACCAGCTTCCCACAAGCAGGATGGGTGCAAGACCTTCTCCTGCACTAGCAACTGGTGTAAAGAAGGAATGGTCTTCCTAGAAAGAAAGAAGTAGATACAAAATAAAACTGTGGAGTATAGAAGCCTAAGAAGGCAGTGAAGCCAAAGATGATGTGTGTGCTGAAATTAATATATTGATTTGAATTTAGCAGATAAATATTTGTTGCAGGCCTTTAGTAAAAGATCCAGTTGGACAATGCCCTGTTGGGTTGGGTTTGTTTGCTTTTCTTTTTCTCTGACATCCGAATACAATACAGCATTAATTAAATTACATTATTTTCCTATTTAAGTAATATTATATGTTGAAGGATTATGGCACACACATCAAACATTCTCTGGTATTTCTTCAGATATATATACAGAAGAAAGTAATATTATTGAGTATTAGATGGGATAACCTAATAGTTTAGGAAAGCTTCTGATTTTTTGTGGGGGCTGAATCTCATCTTTCCTTCTTAATCTGAGTCAATAATATTAATCAGAAACAGATCCATAAATATTTGCTGTGTAACACAGAAACACATGTGAAGTTCCTTGGAAAGCTCCATTCAGCAATCCAATGTTTATTTTATTCAGTTTGCTGCTGGTGCTCTGGGATATATGCCAGAGTTACCAATGTTGTTGAATAAATTACCTTCTCCAGAATATCTTAATTCTTATTAGTACATGTTCATTATAAAAATAGGACTCACCTTCTCCTCTGAAGACCCACCCTTCTTCCATAATGCAGTTCTGGCTTAGAGCCAACATTGAATAACTGTGTGATAATAAAACTAGTAAACAAAAGCATATAAACCTATTTCATATTGTGGATACCATAATTAACCTCATGCCATATATTTGCATCTAAAGCGAGGTGGACCAATTTGACTGTTTTGAAAAAGCCCTGTCTTCTTAATCAGGAACCACTGTCAAGTTTTGTCCTTGTTAGAGAGAGGTTGGAAGCTTATATTAGCAATGTGTGAAGTATCCAATTTTGGGGTGGAAATCTGTCAGATTTCCTCAGTGTGGCTCCCCTGCCTCTGCCCCACTTTCTCTCTGCCCTAAGCTGACCTTGTGCGGAGCGTCTGAGTGGGCACCCAACAGAAAGCAAATTCATGAGGCCAACATGCGCACATGCCACCAGTGCACCCGCTGTGCTAGCGCAGTTCTGCTTCTGCATATGTGACTGGCAGGCATTGCATTCTTTGTGTATTTTGCATACTTTGTGCAAAGAAGCTGCTAGCATTTCTGAGCATGCACAGACATGATCACAGCTCAGCTCTATTCCTTGGCAGGGCAAAGCGAGGGAAACCACAACTGCAAGACAGCTGGATTCCAGCCTCTTCTTCACATTCCAGTAGGACTGAGCAGAAATGTTTTACCTAAAATACCTATTTCTACCAAGCTTGTAAGTTGTTTCTGCTGATTAGACTCCTATTCTTCTCAATGGGGAGGGCCGAAAGAGGGTCTTTTCTGCATCTACTGGGATTCCTATGTCAACACAATTTCTAAAGGTGCAAGAGCCGTCTCCCCTCTTGCAACTGATTGCCATGCTCCCTTGTGTGATCTGGTGGGACAGAAAAAGTCAGAATGTTTCAGACAATATCTTATGTGAAGTTATTCTTGGACTGCTGGCTACAATGAAATAACTCCTCACCCATCCTTATCTTTCACATTTTAACTTCCCAAAATGTAATCACATTACAGTGTTTTTCCCTTTCTCTGCTTAACTTTTAAAGCTCCAAATTAACCCTCTGGAATCCAAGCTAAACTTCTCCAACACACACACACACGTACATTTGTTATCCTCAGCAAAGCAACAGGAACCTGCATTGTGTGAGAGAGATCACATATATTTTCTCAGTACAACAAACCTGCTTCTGCTCAACTCTGGCAAAAGAAAGGCAAACCTTTCTGTGTGCGTGGAATATACTGGGACCATGATGATCTTACAGAGGCCCACACAGAAGGTGGAAGCAGAATACTCTGCTCTCAGGAGCAGCTTAGCATCACTAGGCACACCTGTTATGGTATACAGACATTTTGCTGTGTATGGCATAGCTTCCGGGAGTGGATACAAGCCAGAGCAAGAAGATAAAATGGGCTGGCTCACAGGCAAAGTGTACGGAGAAGCTTATCATTCAGTTTCACCCACCATGAATGTAAACATTTACATTTGCCTCAAGCCTTTAGCACAGGGAGTGCACAATGTCAGGCCTGGGGGTCAAACCTGGCCCTCTGGGTTTCCCCAGAAGGTGGCACCTCTTTTCCTTGCCTCACCCTTTTCCTCTGACCTCCAGACCTTTGGGCATTTGTGAACGTTTCTCCACCTCCACCACCCATGCTGAAAGGCTGAAGGGTCTAGGTCCAGGCGCTGGCAGTGAGAGCTTATGGTAAAAAGTGTGGTTATTTTTGCCCCACCCCATTTTGGCTGTATCCCACCTACCCCACCTGAGAGCTTACCTGAAATACAATTTGGCTCTTGGGCTGAAAGAAGTTCAATACACCTGCTTTGGGTGGACTTGCAGTAACACTGACACTAGTGATACTTGTAAAAGAAAATGTAGATTACACATTTGTAAAATGTACAATTTGTAAAAAGAAAGGTGTGGCATTGAGACTAGTGAACTTCAATGAATTCCCTTCCCTGTTTAAGGCACCTATGAGGTGGCTGGGTGGGCACACATCCTGCCAGCCACTCATTTGGCAAGCATATGAAATGACCCTCTTCACATGAGGAGGAGGACCTTCCCATGAGAGGAGATCCTGAACTGATCCAAATCCTGCCTCCCTGAGCTGAAGAAGTTTTATGCATGCTAGGCCCCAGCTTGGGCTCTTGCCCGCCCCATCCCAGCTGGTAGCAGGCACATCAGGAGGCATGTTGTGGAGCAGGGAACGGGCTGTCCTGTACCTTTCTCAGCTCATGCTCCTCCTCATGTGAGAGGTGCTTGTTTGAAACCCTCTTCCCAGCCCCCTCATTGCAGACCGAGCTCTTTCAGATGCTGCATGCAGGAAGCACATTTTTATGCAGAGGGCAGGAACAGAATGGCTTTCATCTCACATCCCCGAACCCAGATTATTCCTCCCCACTGGCATCACACCATCCCATGACATAGGGACTGAATGTTGCCTTTGAATTAGCAACTGTGGGGCTGCCTTTATGGTCTGAACTTACTGCATTGATACCAACTTCATCATTAGAAAAAACAGCTGTTCCAAAATACACTGTTCAGAGTACACCCTGCTCTGGTCATAAACAGCTGATTTCTATTTTCTCATCCAAGGTAATCTGAAGGTTACTTTCTTTTTCCTTTGAGAACATGGGATCTCCGGTGCTCTCATGGCCTATCTCTGAGATCATTATCCAATTACCTCTCATCACCCACCAACAGTTCACACCCTGAAATTAGATTTAGTGCTTCAAATGCTCTCTTCCAGCACAGGTCAAACAAGCCAGGTCAGAGTGACACATTACTGGTCATTCAAGCACAGATGTTTAAACGAGACAAGTTCAGAGCTCAGTCTGCCAGTCCAGCAGAATTTAGGCAAGCTAAAGAGTCCAACCTCTGTAGCAACAAGGGATCTACATAAAGGATTAGGCACTGAGAAATTATTGTCAGAAATGCCTGGTTGCTTTAAAGTTTGTTCATGAAGGATCTTGCCAATAAAGCCCCTAACTGAATAGTCCGCTCATCACAAGGATCCAACCTGGCAGTCACTCTCTTCTCAGTCTGGCTGTCCATAGGCAAATTCAGAAGAAAATGCTCCCAAGAACATTTCACCTCATGCTACATTGTCTCCATTGCCCTACATTGCTGCCCCCTTGATTCCCACAACACAGACATGGAGTTCTGTGGCCTTGCCAATTTTGGGAACACTGGGCAGTATCCAGTGCTGCTCATAGACCAGCTGGACTCTCTGCTAGTGCAGTGGGAAACTAGTAGTTCCTGGAGCAAACTGTATCAGTGAAAATGCTTATTTGTGGTCAGATTAGTGGAATTTCCAGAAGGAAACTTTCTCTGACCACAGACTATGTGGATGAAGCTGTGCTGATCATCCCCTGCAATGTATAATATGCTCAGTGCATTGTTTTTGCAGTACAGCATCATTCAGGTCACAGGCTCAAGACCGAAGGATAAGAGAAAAGCCAGTTCTGCTCTATGCACCTTGCTGCAACCCCCCCGCCAGCCCACCCCACCCCCTGCCAGCTCAGGTGCCTTTGCTGCCTTGCAATCACATGGCAGTTGCTGTTGTAAAATCCTCTGCCTCCAAGAAAGGCAGTGATCATCCTCAGTAAACCAAGGCTGAATAAGTAAATAAATACAGTATATCAGCTTTTCCCAGCCTGGTACTCTCCAGATGGTTTGGATCACAACTCCCAGCATTCCTGACTATTAGTCAGGCTGACTGGGGCTGATGGAGGTCAGGAATTCCCAGCTTTCAGTTTGCTTTAGGGGGAGCACAAGTCCTTCCAGAAACGTTTGAACATCATTCAGCCTGGCAGACACAGCACTTGCTATCAGTGCCGCTCTTGTTGGATTAGCTCTGTCCATTTTATGCTCTTTGTGAACTTCCAGAGACATCTTGTTTGTTGGAAAAAGAGCACAGGGCAGAAGAGGCAATGCATTGGTGAGCAAGTTGCCTGTTTAATCTAATTGTATGTTATTTAGTGCACCCTTCACTATATTTACCTCTCCTTTTGCAACACTTTCAGCAAGTGGCACTGTGCAAGACCTTTCATAAAGCTTTGTAGTGCATCAAAACTCTAACTATAATTTCATGCAATCTCAACCACTGTTCAATCACAGAACATGCCTCAACTTTTCCATAACCAATTTTTTACTCGGAAAAAACAAACATTAACTTCTGACCTTTATAATTACTCAGCTTTTTAAAAATGACTGCAGAAGGGAATTCTAAGCAAATATTTACTTTTTAATCCCCAGGTGATGATGCTTCATGGCTTTTCTTGCAAGACTTAGTTGCATGTGACTCACTATCCCAATTTCTGAGAAAACCTCTGAGCAAAACCTTCAGCTTTATATTTTCTTTCCTACTGAAAATTAGGGAAAATGTCACAGAAGGAAATGACTAAAGATAAATAACTTTGGCTCTTGGGGTAGCCCCTGAAATATTTCCAGACCTATATCCATGCTGACTCAGCTCTCCCATGGCATTATCAGCTTGAAATGTTAATTCGCCATAGAGGATATTGTAGCAGCTTCCACTGCAACTCTAAATTTTCACACCCAGAGGGAATGTGGTGGGGAATCTCTTGAAGCAGTAGCCCAAAGAGAACACTTTATGTCCTGAACAACATGGACTGGTTCAAAGCATCTTATCTATCTGATCTTGAGTCTTAAAAGCTATTTCATGCAAAGGCAGTAAACCTCAGCTGTCCTACAGAGAAGCTTTGGCCATGCTGGTCCTCTGACATCTCTATTGGGCACTATGGCTGCCATTGGCATCACCCTGTGCCCTTGGCTCTAGAATCCCATTCAGGTGCAGCAGTCATGGCCTGAAAAGCTTCCAGGATGATCATGGATGCTCTGAACTAGCCCAGAGACAGGAGCCACAAAATAAATGCTTTTCCTCCTTGATTAGGCTGCATGGAGTTTTTCCCTGTATGCCCCCCACTTCCCAACACAGGTTAAGGTCTGCCTGATTGCTGTGTACCACTAAGCCAATCAATCCGTGAAAGCTCCTTCAGAATTTCTTGTTTAACTGACAGGGAAAATAGTCTAATCCTGAAGCATCTCAGACTCCCAGGCAGGTCAAGAAGGTCAGGCATTACCTGAACAACCTTGAAGACACCTTTTATTTTTAATATTGTGGTAAACAGCTCTGTGTAGCTAGCCAGATTTCAACTGAGTAACAGACAATGATGCTCCCTGAGCTTTATACTGATTTGGAAAGAACCAAACTATTGCCATTGCATTTTTAACCCTTCTGGGTACTGCATCTGAGCCATCAGCTATTTTATATGCTTTCTTTCAGTCACTGTGGCTGGCTTCACTCAACATCCCAAATCCTTTGGGAAGGTTAGCCATGCACTGTGGTTAACCTTCCTCTATGGCTGACAGGCAATCAGGCTGAGCAAGAGTCATGTGTCTCCACCCTTCTTTTCCCGTCTTCTTCTGCATATCCCCATGAGCACTGCTGGAACACCAAGATGTTTCCCGAGTGGTGGCAAACCATTTAGCACTAGCCACAGCTTGTCTTTTGTTGTTGTTGTTCTTGTTAAGAGCCTCTGTATTATCCACATTTGGGAAACTGAGGGCAGCCCAGGGACACATGAGCACTGTAAATAAGAAATGGCGATTTGTAGACCACTGCTAAGTATAAGGCTTTGGGAAGGTATTCCAACTGGTTATTTCAGTTGTCCGTTCTAGCATTTTTCAGCTCTGTGTTATTCAGGCTAAGACTGACTTACCAGTCTTCCAAATGTGGCTGAGCCATAACCAAAATTCTCCCAATTCTACTTTCTATCCATTTCCTAACAACTCCTAGCATGATCTTCACTCTTTCACTACTACCACATCCAGATTGGGTTTACATGACATGCTAAAACACGGTGTTGCCTAAACCCATCCCCCCAGCCTTGAGGGGCAAGGGGTGTCTTTATGGCTACAAGGCTACCAAAAGAAGCCAAATTTTACAATGACATGAGACTACCCACAGCCTGCTTGAACTTGAAAGGCCAAAACCTTTTTATTTTCCCAGCATTTTAAAAATTAGAATTAGTTTTTAATGTTGATTGTATATATTACTGTGATGCTGTGTCTTATTTATATATGTTATCACTGCCCTGAGACACTGTAAAGAGTGGGATATCATTTTTTAAAAAATAAATAAATAACTCCTACTAAGCAACCATATTGCTCTGACCATAAGGTATTTACAGTAAAGGAGGATCGTCTGCTTTTATGGTGAAGGCAAGACAACAAAAGATATGCAATAATAGAGGATAGGTGTAGTCTCTTTTCTTCCTCCTTCCCAAAAAGAGTCCTTTTCCCATTTCTTTCACTATCAAAGGATGAGACTTCAAGAATGGTGCTGGTACAATTTCCTTGACCTTCCTGTACTAAGACTGGGGGTGCTCACCTGCCAGGCTCTTAGTGGATGAAACCATTTCCTTCCTTTGTCAAGCTGTACCTTCGATCACTTCTTAGCTTCTTCTTTCACCTTCCGGTGCACAGATGAGACCCATCCTTCTTCATTCCTCAATTCAGCTCTTCTTTCATTACCTCCCTACTGTAACAATTCTTGTAGGTGAGGACATTGCCCCCACCTCCCAGTACCCTCACCCTCACCATCCCTGCTGAGCTGCAGGTTTGGGGGGTTGTGTGTACAGACTAAGCTTTGTGTGGCTCTGCAGGGAGGTGGAAATAACAGAAGATAATTCTGGAAGGAAACCATTGTGTGTTCAGCTAGCAGAATTAGAGGAAACAAATCACTGTTTACACAGAAAGAGATTAACTGCTGACAACTTCGGGAGACATTACAAATTAACTGTATACACATATATTATGGTTAAGTATAGTCCCTGTTCAAAGAATCAGGGCACGTTGCTCTAATATCCCAAAAAATGTCTACAGGAGAGGGGGAAGGGCAAAAGAAACAAGTTGCAATGTAGTACTGGGACTCAAGAGAGAAAATTATTTGCAGTTGAATAGCCACAGCTCCCTGGAAGATATTCTGTTGTATATTTTTGCTCAAATAAGCATTCACATCTATCTATAATGTTATGACATGGCCAATAGGTTATACTAAACTTGCCATAAGTATCCTCTGAAACAGTGGCCTGTGTACACATTCTCTTGTGAATGTCACCCCCATGACAAGATGCAACACCTGTAACATTGAGAGTTTTAGTGCTTTTTTTATGCGTGGCTGTTTGTTGCTGTATCTACTTTTGGTTTTGTTGCAGACTTGAGATCCCATCTCTGCATAAAAAAAATTTCCTTTCCTACTTTTCCACTTCATAACCTCTACATAATAGTCTGCTGTAGTGGAAAGGCTGGCATACACACATAGGAAACTACATTGCCTTTCGCTTTTAGAAGAATTGAAAGATGTGTTAAAAACTGAAACAAAATTGGAGGATCACAACATGCTCTAAAGAAACTATAAACAACCATGGGTAAGAGACTCTCAAGTCTTTTGATAAAAAGCAAGCAGATTCTCATAAGACGATACAGAAGCTGGAAGATATTTTGAGATTTTGGACAGAAAATTGAGGTACTGAAGTGCCCAATAAATGCCTCATGTAGAAAAGCTTGCAGTCACCAGAAACTTCAGGGGCAAGAACTGAGCTTCTATATATAATTATAAGCAGTTGTAATCTCCATCACATTAAGGATAGGATCACTCACTTGCTGCTCCTCTGAAAAGTATTATATCAGGAAGGTAACTTTTGGTAGCATTCCTACAACGAGTGCATTGTGTTTGCTTGATTTCAGATTTCTCTCTCTCTCTCTCTCTCTCTCTCTCCCTCTCCCTCTCTCTCTCTCTCTCTCTGTGTGTGTGTGTGTGTGTGTGTGTGTGTGTGCGCATGTGAGCTCTAAATTGAATCATTTATACAAATCGTAGGAATGGTATATTTTCTAAATAGTACGGTTGCTTTCTCTAAACCAAAAAGGTAAGTAGCCTTAGCTATTACTCCAAACTGGTTGATAAAAACTACCGTTTTTCTGAGGGACTATATTGTTATTGCAGCCAGATAATTTATTTGACCACATCTTGCTTTAAGTCTACACCTTTCTTGCATAAAACAAAGTTTTATCTGATGGGTTGTCTAGATAAGCAGAGGCCCTGAGGACATAATCTCAGAACTCTATAGCACTCTTGCTACTGCACTTGCTAAAATAACATTAGTTTTATGATTTGATACAGAAGTCAGTGTTCAAACATCTACTATGTACTTTAGCCTTCTGACAACTAATAGTTATCCAATGAACTTGATGGTAACAAAACGTTAGTAAATGTTTAAAAAGGAAAGGAAAGGAAAAAGGCAACTTGTCCACAAAAGATATTAGTATAACAGAGGTTACTTATTTCCAATTTGCTGGTATTCATTTGCTGTAATAGCTTGCAATAGCTCCAGCTTTTTGTTTAGGTTAATGAAAACCAATCCCAAATAAAGACCTATGGTAAAATTTTGAGCGTTTAGATGTGGTTTGGAGCTTTTAGATTTGGTGTTGAAAGTTGATCCTACCCCATCAGTTGATGATCTCTCCCAGTCTTTCCCAGGGACAAACAACCTTGTCCTTCATTTACAGGCTCAGCTTTCATTTTGATCTCATAGGTCCATTACAGGGGAACTGCCATGGAAACTGTGATAGGCCCTGGAAAGCAGGAGGCTGATCTTTAAGGGTGAGATGAAGGACAGATTCTTTCTGTGTGTGAGAGGAAAATGCCATAAGAACCATACTGAATCAGACCAAGGGTCTACTTAAATTAGTCCAGTTTTCTATTCACACAGTGGCTAACCAGCTGCTTGTGAGAAGCCCGCAAGAGGGACATGAGAGTGATAGCACTCTCCCACTCATTAGCCTCAGCAACAGGTATTCAGAGGCATGGTACCTCTGATCAGGGAGGCCATGTTTAACCACCATGACTAGTAGTAATTGATAGTCATTTCCTCCATGAATTTCTCTAATTCCCTTTTAAAGCCTTCCAACTTGCTGGCCATAATCACACCTTGTGATGATTAATAGGCGCCCCACCTATGGAATGCACTCCCCAGAGAGGTCCGCCTGGCACCGTCGTTATTTGTTTTTTGGCACCAGGCTAAGACCTTTTTATTTAAAACTTATTTTAAGTGTTAATTTATTGTGTAGGATTTTAAAAGTTTTTAAGCCAAGATGCACCGGGTTTTAATATTTTTATTGTATAATTTTGTTTTTGTATAATTTTGTATAACTTTGTTTTTGTTGTAAGCCACTCCGAGGCTTTGTTGCAATGGGGGTGACATAAAAATGTTTTAAATAAATAAATAAATAAATTTCAATGTTTCGGTATGTGCTGAGTGAAGAAGTACTTCCTTTTATCTGTCCTGAATCACAAATCATTTCACTTTGTGGAATCAGCCTTGGTTTTGGTAATATGAGAAACAAAGCAAGACAACCCCTATCCACTTCTTTCTGGTCACTTTCAGAATGTATGTGCATGCATTCCAAGGACTGTCCATCTCCATATCTATATTCTTCAATGGAAAGTCTCTTGCCGGTTGTTTCCACCATTTGAGGAATGCCTTGAAGTACTTTCTTAGTGGTGGCACACTATTGTGGAAGGGTCTCTCCATAGAAATTCTCTGGCTTTTACATCTTCATCTTTTTTGGCACCAGGCAAAAGGCTTTCTATTTTCCCAATCTTTGTCAATACAGTTTTTTTTCTTGCTGTTTTTGTGGTTTGTGGCATATTTTATGTATGTATGTATATCTAGAAAGAGAGAGGGGGTTATTTGTTTTATAAACTGCTCTAACAGTATAATTGAATGTTGGTATTAAAATAAATAAATATACTCATGAATGCTATATCACTTCTATCTTAAGAACCATTGTGGTTGCTTAATATATTATTGCTCTTATACATTGTATTTCCAGTCTCGTTCAACACACATTTTCTTGGGCTATGTTACCATAATGATTTCAGACAGAAGAGTTGTTGTTTCTTAAAATTCCATAATGAATGAGATGATGCTTCACATTTTAAAATATATATAACTGGCTGAAATCTTGTACCCATTTATCTGGGAGAAGCCCCCTTTTAACTTAGTGGGACATACTTCAGAGTAGACGTGTATAGGCTTTCAGTGTAAGATGAGCACTTTCTTTTCTTCTTTAAACTTTTTTAAGGACCTTTCTTAGAGAATTGTAGGAGGCAGAAAACACACTTCTGGAATTTTTTTCCCGGTAGTTAAAAAGATTCCTCCATTATCCCTTTTTCATCCTGTAATGTATTATTAAGTACTAGGAGATATTGCTGATGGCCTGTCTTGCATTAATAGCATTATTGGAAAAGGTTGTACTGTTTTCTCCAGGATAATTTATTCCATATTGGGCCAACTGGAAAGCTTTTCAAAATCTGTCAGCATCATTCACTTGTGCCTTTTGAGGCACAATCAAGGGCATTGGATGCATATTGATCTGGTGTTATTCTAAGAATGGATGAAGAGTCAGAAATGCATGTGAAAAAATAATTCGAAGATACGCCTTTATTGTGCCAACAAGCAGAAATTTGGTGTTGAAGTCCACACCACATAATTTGCACTTTTTCATGGTTTCTCCACAGAAATTTCCAGCAAGGAGAGGGAGGGAAGAAAATGATTTTGCCACAGCCCAGTGAAATCCTTTCAGTGGTCATTCAGCATACTGGAGATGCTCTGAACTTTTCAAGTGCACTTAAATATCAATGAGGAACATTTCTCCTTTCTTGTGAAAATTGGTTGGTTATACTTCAGTTTGCCAAAGTACAATCCAAGGATAAAAGGGGGCATTGTGGGGAAGATGGGAGGGGTCTGAGGACATCTACATACAGGTTATCCTGATAGTACTTCAGCCTCCTACCCACCTCAGTGGAAACCATCTACTCTTCCCTCTGATGACCCATCCAATGTTGGCCATCCAGCTTCTAGCTGGAGCTGGCCAGAGCAGGAGATCTGTAGAGGCAAATATTCTTCACTCCCCCCACTCTGCACTGGATGTTTGTAAGTCTCCAAACACAGGACATTATGGGCTTTGAAGGTGTAATTGATAGGACTGCACCCTTATTTATTCATTCATTCAAAGCATTGTTATTGTGCTGCTTAGTCAAAAATCTTCCCAGTACAGCTTACCAGAGTCAAAGAGACTGGCCCTGCCATCAGGTACCCAATATAAAAAGACAAAAGGCACAAGAAAAGGGATTTGATGGGGAAAGGATGGGGGAAAAGCAGGATGGTCAGGGTTGAGAAGAGAAGAATGGATCATTAGAATCCAGGTTCTCACCGCAACTATTATCCTCCTGGGCTGAGCTTCCCACCACCCACAGCCTGCTCTTCATGCTTTTCTTCTCTTGAGCTGTTTCTTCTCTTGTGTTTTAAATCTTAGTCTGTTTCTTCTCTCTTTCCCTCATGACAAAATGTTTTCTCAGTTGCACTTACAGTGGAAACTGAAGGAAGGAGAAGCCACCACTAGAAGCTAGATGGTAGTAACTCACCAAGTTATGTCTTCTTCTCTTAACTCCTTGGAACAAGTTAAGACCCACAGAGTTTAATGGGGTTAATTGCTAGGCAGATGGCTACAGTACTGCAGACTATTTAAAAGAAAAAGAAAAAAGTAGCTTTTCTCACGTTCAATGTGAGAAGAGATCATCATTATAATCATCATCATTATCACCACCACCACATGAACTGAGATATCTCTAACCAAAGAGATACAAACAGTAGTTGCTAGCAACCTGTATTCCCATCCTATACCTACCACACCTTAACCCAGATATAGGGAATATATGGCCTTCCAGATGTTGTTGGACTGCACCTCTTGCTATCCTGTACCATTGGTTAGACAGGCTAGGGCTGATGGGAGTCAAACAACATCTGGAGGCCCAGACATGCCCCCCACTGCCTTAATCCACCCATATTTACCTACATCAACATCTCCATCTGCTTCATGTATCTGATGAATCATTTCAGTAATTTCAACAAGGTATCTGAAAAGGAAATGCATTGCCAGAATAGAACAATAAATTTGAGGGATTTATGAGTACCTTAAAAAAGCTGTAGCATAACCTTGACAATTGGTGTTTTTCTTGTCAATTCTTCCTACTCAGCTCTCACGTAAGACAGCTCCTTAAGACTGCAGTGCCAGGCAAAAACATACTTTATTCACTCATTTCAATACACTTCAGCTCAGGTACCAACAATGCTGCAAGCTCTTACCAATTTTTGTAGTGTAGATGTGGAAATTAAATAAAGGATGAGCTTGAACATTAAAGTCACACTCTCAATACAATATTTTTGTGTAGCTTGGAGAACATGCCCCAAACTAATGCCACTGTGACTCATAGCTTTCTAAAGGATAATGTGCCATATTGAAACAGCCCAGGGGTGAAATCTACAGAAGCTGACGTGGAACTATAGCTCGGGTATCACTACTCAGCATATGTAGACAATTTGCAACTAATCCTTTATGCAAGTCTGAAATGCAAAACATCATCCATCAAATCCAGGTAAACATTTTGACTTCCAAATAGCCTTTGAATTGCTAATTTAAAATCAAAAGCAAGTTTTATGAGTGCCTTGAAGATTGCCAATGCATCTGCAGACTTTTGCAAAGGTAAGAACTGTGTATGCAGATACAAGTTTGTGAACAATTAGCACTCAGAGTGCATTGCTCTTCACTAGTTATTCACATGGTTTCTGTTAAAAATTATGGTAGAAGAAATTATGGTACAAAATAAACTGTGCTAAGCATTACAAAAGGGGCATTTCTGAATTTATGGTTGATGGCATTATGCCTGGAACCATTAAAGACTGCTATCCTTGAACCTCAAAATGTGCGGGGTCAACTTTATTACATATATTTTACTGAAAATGTGATGGCATTTGTTTATCTATAATGCGTCAAAGTGCCTTTATGTTTTTGGCTATTTTTCTGAACTGGAATGTGCAAGTAAGGTCACTCTGACGCATGCATGCTGTCACATGGACTGTGTCCTGACTGGCTACAGATCAAACATTCATTGCCTTGGACAACTTAATTGTGCAACATGTTTTGCAATATTCTGTGGCGCTCAACATTAATAACAAATAAACTGACATTGTCTCCTGCGAAAATCTAAAATTCTGATGACTCTTTGCTTTTATATTGTTCTCTTGGCAAGAACGTGTACTCCAAGTAATTCATTCATTTAAAACTGTCCATTAAAATTAGACTATATAGCTGAAGGCTTAGCTTTTTACTGAAAAATAAAAAGAATAAGTGGGGATCCAGAAAAATATTATTCTTGTCTGCCTTAAAAGCTCCTCTTCTCTGCGATGGAGTGAAAAAGCCTGTTCCACCTGCCTCACCCAAACAAGAGGAAGCTTTGGAGGTGTAGGTCAAATTGGCTGATAGCTGGTCTGATAAGCATCTTCCAAGGCTTCACCCTCTTGCCTGAGAAGGGAGAACACATGAGAAGTTCAGGCCAGCTCTGAGACAACCCAATCTGTACTGACTTCTAAAAGCTTGCTCTCCATCTCACTTGATTTTAAAAATCCTGAAGTGGTTCATATATCATAAAACAACAAAAGCACAACAGTTAGAGAAGCTAATGGTTAGGGAAAGCTGGGGTAAAGACATATGTTTTTACTAAATCTCAAAAGTACATTATTGCCAATACCTGATGTATCACAGAAGGTATATTGTTCCAAAGAAAGAGGTTGTATTGTTAAACCGTCCTGAGACTTAGATAATGGGATGGTCTAGAAAATAAATAAATAAATAAATACCACCATGGAAAGCAGTATTGGAAGGTGCAATTCTGAAGGATGTGTCATGGACAACAAGGCTTGAAGGTTGTAGGGTCTGACAGGTAAATAAAAAGGAGATGATCTTTCAAGTAACTGGTCCTAAGTTGCTTGGGACTGTAACCCAAGTAGTAAACTGCCAGCCAGTGCAGCTCTTTCAGCATAGGTATTATTTGTGCCTGGCAAGGCACTCCATCACCAGCCATGCTGCAACATCTGAAGTAGCTACATCTTCTGAACCAGCCTCAAGGGCAGTACCACAGTGATAGCATCAGAGTGTTCTGGTCCTGAGTTAGCAATACATGGATCCCATGTGAGCACACTCAGAAGTCCACACACACACACACACACACACACACACACACACACACTGCTTCTCTTCCTGCTTCTTTCTTCTGGCACACACATCAAGTGTAATGGCTTTTGGGAGCTATCACATAAGGCCTGGTTCCCATCGGCCTGGTGTAGTCAGCCATGTGATATACTCATGCATTGGGAGGGACGTTACCTCCTTTGGGTGTGGGGTTACCCTAGATTTGTGGTACTTCTGCAAGCCCCTAGGGGCTTGGCTGAATTTGATCTTACCTCTTTCGCATGTAAATGTTGTCATTTTTGCTACATAATCTTCCATGCTCAAGAAATAAAAAGAATAATGCAACTACACCTGAGCATAAAATAAAGATAGTTTAAACATCTAGGAAATTGGGCAGAAAAACCAAGCTGACTGAATATGAGTGGCTGAGCTAAGAAACCTGAATTACCTCTTAAGAATATGGAGTTCTTTTACAGGCCATAGAGCGAGTGGACCATTCTGGACTTCCGAGACAGCCTTCCTAGAAATAGCTTGACCAAAGTGAAGGATAGGATAGAGGGAAGAAAATGGCTCTTCACATGAGTTGAAGAAGCAAAGTTTCTTTGGTGTTTGCTCTAGCTGGGGGTACACTGTGCAAGTGGGAAGGCTCCAGAAGTCCCCGGCATGATCTGCCCATCTCCTGCCAGGTATCTCTGTGGGCAGCACAGTGCTGCATCTCCAAGCTGCTGCACATACTTAAAAGAGAAGTAACATAGCACATTTGGAAGCAGCCCAGGGTGGAGGGACGAAAAAGCTGTCCTAGTGCCTTGGAGTAGTCCTTTTGTCGCCAGCTTCCTATGGGCACAGGGTGTAGGACAGCATTGTTGCATTTGAACTGAAAGTCTAGAAATAATGATACAGAACAGTATCATTCAGTAGGAATGATATGAAGGATCAAGGTAGCAGTAGGATATGAAGGATCAAGAATGAGACGAAATGAAAGAAACAACGATACTGACAATCTGCAAAATGATTGCTTGGCATGACTATAGAACTGCCACGCTTTCAGTCTTTTATGTATAGAAAATGGATGATGAAAAGGAAAAGCGGAGCATTGTGACTGCGGGAAATGTGTGTGGCTTTTTTAATTAAACATCTGGAAATGATTTTTAATACAGCCATGCCAAGTTTGAAATTTCCTGATTTGTTTTAATCAGAAAACGACACCTCTGGAGAATACAGACATGTCAAAAATGCTTAGCTCCTTGAGTCAAGCAATGTAGCTGTGTCAGAGAGGGAAAGGTCGATCTCATTACCAGCATGCTGCAGAAAAGGTCGAAGAGGTCCAGCCGAGAGTGACAGATTCAGGTATAGGGAACCATCCATAGCCCATTGAAGTCAATAATAAACTCCTGTTTATTTTTAATAGACCACAAACTATTTCTTCTCCCATGTATCTGTTAGCAGCACCATTTTCTTACTATGATCTGTGGGTTTTGCTGTTTGCAACATATTGGCACAATGCAATCTGTCAAGTTTAAATTAGCTGCTGACCTCAGTAATATCAATTCCTTAGTTTGTATTGATGATGCTAAACACTGTATCATTTGATTACATTTTAGAACCAGCAATGCTGCTTCCAGCTGCTCAGTTACAAATCTAACAGTGCAAACTGTGCACATCTGCTCAGAAATCCTATTGTGCTTAATGGAGCTTATCCCCACTAAGTGTGCCTATAACTGTACCATAGGAAATCTTTTCAATAACAAAGGTACAGCTTCTAATGCAGCTGAGGTTTGACCCCTTTTACTTTATTTCTTGGAGGCTTAAATATAGTACAGAGATAAAACAATATAAAGGATTTTTCATTGATTTTTTTGTTTGTTTTAATCTGTGGAGTTTACTGTGTAAATTGTTGTCAGGCTTATAACTGATGTGATTAAACATTTAACTGAAATAAAAAAGAGAGAAATTCTCATGTCATATGAGGTCAAGAACATGAATTCTTTTGAATGGCTTTTCTGGTAGGATTGCCAGTTGCTATGGTGATTATATTAGTAATCTCTGTATAATTGTTTAACTATTTCAAAAACTGGGAGTTACACATCAGCATTGAGAATGCAGTCAGACAGCAGAGGCAGCTGGCAGTGGTGACCAAAGATGACTGAAGGAATCAGAGGGAATATGAAAAAGGGAAGAGGAAAAGGTAGTACATAGCACAAAACAATTGCAAGCAAGAAAGACAGATGGTGTACAGTGAATAGGAAAGATTACAAATAAAAGGGGATGCATCAATGCTCATTTACAAAGGTACCTACAAGGGAAGTACGAAAAGGCACAATCAGAAAAGCAATAATCCATCTGAAAGAAACATACTGAAAAATGGCCAAATCAAAAATATAATTATAATACTAATTTGGGGTGTGGGGAAACCAAACAAGAGAAACAGAAATTATGACATACTAACTTTGGCTGTCAAAATGGAAAAAAATTCCTCTACTTGAAGCCAAACTTCACATTCTTCAAATTATGCGTGGCAGAGAAATGCATAATAGGATGAATTACCTCAGTATAAGTGCACATGGCTCTGATTTGGATTTGGACCATAGTGTTCCTGTGTGTGTGTGTGTGTGTGTGCGCGCGCACACGTGCGTTCATATTGAGCTTTCTCCCTCCCAAATGTTATTCTAAAATTCTACATCCCCCACCTCCTGCAGAAGGGAAGAGGGGTTTAAAAAAGAATCTCCATTGGGATCAGTGCAGAAATCTTTTTCTTTTTTTAAGCCACCTGTGTACTTACAGAAGGGTGGATTTCAGATTGAAAAGTGATGGAGCAGATTAATACTCCCTCCCAGAACACCATGGACCCATCCAAACCAGGACTGCTCATTGCTTATCCCAAGCTCTGTAATGCGTGGTTTAATGAATGTGTACTTCGGCCACAGGTCAGACCCTGAGTCTACTGCTCATCATGGTCTAATCTATAATGACGAGCAGTAGCTCTGCAGGGTTTCTGAAAGGAGATGCCAGGGACTGAGCATGCGGCCTTTTACATTCGAAGCATGAGCATCGGCTGAGTTACAGCCCTTTGCCAAATTTAGTATAGACAGATACTATTATATTTTTTTCCCAGAGAACAAGACCAAATAGCCTACTTTATTTCTTCTTGACAATGCCGATCTCTTCATCTCTATTGTTATTGTGACAAAGAGAGTTAAACAGCTGAAAACAGAGATACTCTCAAAAAATGATGCTTTACTGACTTTGTATAGTTTGAATTTGTTTGTTTGTTTGTTTGATTGATTGATTTCTATCTTCCCCCTTTGGCCAAAATGGCTCTCTCTGAATTCAGCATAACCATTTCCAAAATGTATTTAACTCTACTTTATGGGAACTACTCTTTTTATGTGGATTATATGTAGCTGTATTGTTGCCTGGTAGACACTGAAGCAAAACAGAAACAAGCAGACAAGAACCCATGGTTGTTAGCTCTATCTGAACTTCACTTGAACTGGGCAAGGAGGCAAACACCAGGATCTTCAAAGTTTCCAACAGAAGATCAGATACAAAGACTCAAGAACTCTTTTGCATCCTTGTAGTTGTGTTGCTTACACTCCTTCTTAAAGCAGCACAGAAAATAGAAATGTGGTGAGTGCTTGGGACACTTGCTGCTGATATTTCAGTACAAATAAAAAGATAAAGGCTTCTTTATCAGGGAACTTATTGCGTGCTCATGATTCCTCATGGAGGTTTTCAGGTGCTATATGGAATCTTATCCTTCAGAACCTCTCCTTTCCTTCCAAGATGTTGTTTTGTTGAAACTGCTGGAATGAACTTGTGATTTTTGCAGTTTTGCTATACTGCAGCACCACCTTGTGCCTTTGTAATGGGACATATAGAAAGACAGAGAAAGAAAAACCCCAGGGTGGAAAACATGTGTAACTGAGCTGGTCTTAATCCCACAAAGATCTAGAAGTAGACACCTTGGTAAAGTGGCAAGTTAAAAGTCACATACAAAGAATCCCTAAACTGAGCCAATGGATTGACTAAGCTTGTGAATGACTGTTGCTTATTATCCTACAACTGTTCATACTTCCCTATATTCATTTGCCACCAAATGTGAAATGAACTGGCAGTGAAACTGAGTGAGCTTTTAAGAAAATTCAGTAAGAATGGTCTATGGCTTTTGCTTACAAGCTTGACTTTTGCCAGCAGTTACTAAAATGGTGCCTTTGATTGTGTGGATCACAACAACTTGTGGCAAGTTCTTAAAGAGATGGGAGTACCAGATCATCTTATTTGTCTCTTGAGAAACCTATATGTGGGTCAAGAAGCAACAGTGAGAACTGGACACGGAACCACTGGTTGATTCAAAATTGAGAAAGGAGTTCGGCAAGGCTGTATACTGTCGCCCTGCCTATTTAACTTAGATGCAGAGCACATCGTGAGAAAGGTGGGGCTAGATGAATCACCAGTTGGAATTAAGATTGCCGGAAGAAATATCAACAACCTCAGATATGCAGATGATACCACTCTCATGGCAGAAAGTGAAGAGGAACTAAAGAGCCTCTTGATGTGGGTGAAGGAGGAGAGTGCAGAAGTCGGCTTGAAACTCAACATTAAGAAAACTAAGATCATGGCATCTGGTCCTCTCACTTCCTGGCAAATAGATGGGGAACAAATGGAGGTAGTGACAGATTTTATTTTCCTGGGCTCCAAGATCACCGCAGATGGGGACTGCAGCCAAGAAATTAAAAGATGCTTGCTCCTTGGGAGGAAAGCTATGGCAAATCTAGATAGCATACTAAAAAGCAGAGACATCACCCTGCCAACAAAAGTGCGTATAGTCAAAGTTATGGTTTTCCCAGTTGCAATGTATGGCTGTGAAAGCTGGACCATAAGGAAGGCTGAGCGCTGAAGAATTGAGGCCTTTGAATTGTGGAGCTGGAGGAGACTCCTGCAAGTCCCTTGGATGGCAAGGTGATCAAACCAGTCAGTCCTAGAGGAGATCAACCCAGACTGCTCTTTTGAAGGCCAGATACTGAAGATGAAACTTAAATACTTTGGCCACCTAATGAGAAGGAAGGACTCCCTGGAGAAGAGCCTAATGCTGGGAACAATAGCTGGCAAAAGAAGAAGGAGAAGGCAGAGAATGAGGTGGCTTGATGGAGTCACTGAAGCAGTTGGTGTGAGCTTGAGTGGACTCCGGGGGATGGTGGAGGACAGGAAGGCCTGGAGAAATGTAGTCCATGGGGTCGTGATGGGTTGGACACGACTTCGCGACTAACAACAACAACAACAAAGACTCCATTTGCATTTTACAATTTATTAGGCTTCAGATCATCCAGCAACTCTTCAGTTGTTCCATATATTCTATGGAAACTTCCTAGATGTTCTCGGGCATTGCTTAGCAGACTTGACAACATTTGCTTTGGCAGATCTTGTGCCTTTAACAGCTTTGCACAACAAGCAGACATTCAGCATAGGTGAAGCTGTCTCTGGCAAGAAGATGAAATAGTGGGAGTGGAAGATACAGTGGCACAATTTCTACAACCACACAGCTGTTAAACTGCACCTTTCTGCACAGCAGCCCTGCCAAGAAAAAGTTGGCAACTCCATGAAAAAGAGCCTGGCCCTTTTCAAGTTAGTTTGGTTTTGCCAGTAGTAGCCCTGAAGGTTTGAGAAGTATCCAGACAGCTGTGCAGAACGTCAGTCTTCTGCTTAATCAAATCAAAGATTTCTATAGCAGCAAGAGAAGCAAGAATCTGGACAAGCCTTAAGTGTGGAGCTAGGAAAAGTTATTTCTTTTAAATGTGCGTGCCGCAGATTCCCAGTGAAGAACTGGGTGGGTGGCAATAAATATGCAGCTTAGATAAGGTAAGAGAGAAATAAGCTCTGTTTACTACTTATCAATTTATTTGTAGTTGCTTCTTGATGTGGTTATCAACTCTTCTTGCCTCTCTTATTATGGTTCTAACAGGTAGACATCTATTTAAGAATTGGACCTTCTCCTGGCATGGAGATGAACATGAGGAAAGCATTACCAGCTAAATTTCAGTCTATCAAGCATCTATTAAAAATGCAGAAATCCTGACAGAAAAGTTGGCACCACCTACTCTCAGCCACACCAATGTCCTTTCCAGAGCACATTTTAAGAAAATAATAATTTAGACAAAACAGGAGACAATCATAGATAATTATAGATAATTTCTATAATTTATTCCAGTGACATGGTTTTTGCAAAATATGGAAAAGACACCTAATTGGAGCAGTAGAGAAGAATGTGACCAACATTTACAGAATACTGATGAGCAACAGGTGTGCAAAGGTGAGCAATTAGAATACCTAAACCAAGAAGATCTGGAAAGTTAGGAAATTCCACATGCTAACCAATAGGAGCTCAGTCCAAATGAGCTCAGCTATTTGATGATATTGCCTTTCCTTTTTTACAACTGAGAACTAGAAATGTGATGTTAGTTCTATGCCAAAACCATAGTCCATCATGTGTAATGAAACTTCCTTTTCCTGCTCTCTCTCTCCCCCTCTCTTACACACACAATAGTCACACGTTTTACCAAACTGATCAAAGTACATAAATATCTGCACAGTATAGTACACAGACAACACCCAAAGCTGCAAAAAGCAATATATGGCAATAAAGCTGAAACAGCTTGACCAAGGTTCTTTTAAATCTAAGCAAAATGTCATGTAGGAAACTTACAAAGGCAAGTAAACATCATGACATCAGATCCTTGTTCTGATCATGTGGCTAGCAAAAAGTTACAAATATTTATAAACCTTGAGGCTTATATTCTGTAGTAATGAAGAAAGAGCCCTTCTGGATCAAACCAAAGGTCTATCAGGATCAGCAGACTGGTTGTTTCCGCAGAATGGACAACCGCATTCCTCTTGGAATATCAACAAACAAGACATGACAGCAATAGCTATCTCTTACCGTTGGTTCCCAATGATTCAAAGACATGCAAGTGTCCACCTTCAGTATTTTTACATTATTTAAGAAATGGACACTTCATTTTTCTCCTCCAAAAAGGAGCTACTCAAAGCAGGTTACAAAACATAAAACATTTAGTCATCTGTAACTAGTATCCATTGGTAGCCCTTTCCTTCAGGAATTGGTTCATCTAAGCGAGTTATCATCTTATAGGAATGAATTCAAAGCACGTGTGCAAACATGGGGTTGAGGAACTCTTTGTGAATACTCTGGACTGACAGAGAGATGACTAAGTGGGTTCTAGATCGAATCAAGCCAGAACTTGTTCCAGAAGGAAAAATAACAAAACTGAAGCTGCCATACTTTTGCACACATCATGAGAAGGTAAAACTCACTGGAAAGGGTGATCATGCCAGGGAAGGTTGAAAGCAGAAGAAGAGGAAGAGCAACTATGAGATGGATCCATTTCATAAAGGAGGCCACAGCCTGAGTTTACAAGAACTGAGCAGGGCTGTCAAGGACAGGATCTTTTTGAGAGCATTCATTCATAAGGTTGCCACAATCTGAAGATGATTTGACAGCGTGTAGCAGCGGTGAATTCCAGAGGTTAACTCTGCAATTCTTTCATCTGTCCTGAATCTCCTGTCAATCAACTTCCATTTGGTTCTACTATTAAGAGAGAAGGAATACATTGGAATAATTATTCCTTAGACATCACTTTTCCTGCTAAATTATGATGCGGTTGATTGCATGCTTACTTTGGCCTCTTGCTTCTAACCATAAACTCAAAACATTTCTACATTGTTTTCATTCATTTCTTTTTCCATAATCACCATTGTGCAGACATTCACAATAAGACATAAAATACACTTCTTTTCCTCAGTGTTACATGCTTTTTGCAGGATGCTTTATTTACTGCTACTGAATCCTGCACTTTCTTGATGGCACTAACCAGCTACTAAGGGTGCGATCATATGCGAGTTTAGACTGAAAAGGCCTACAACTCCCAAGCTGCAGGATAAAAAAATGCCCCATTATCCACAGAGACCAGACAGTTGGAAACATCTAAAGTGCAATCTATGCAAGTTTAGACTGAAAGGAGGCCTACAACTGGAGCATACTGGGAGTTGTCGTCTAAACATGTATAGGATAAGCCTACCTCAATTAACGATGAGAAAAGTACTTTGCATCGTTCCCATAAGGCTAGGGGTAGACTTCGTCAAGGTCATAGTTCTTGCTTTACTATTTGATCTGGTGTCATGCTTTTCTTGGATTGGATTTGGTACTGATTAAGCCTTTTTTAGATTTCTAACCTCTCCACTTCACATCAAATATGCTTTGCAAGCCAGAAAATGCAGCTAACAAATACCCAGGAACACTTGACTGGCTCTACAGCCCTGCTAGCCTCGTCCCTTGGAGCAGGAGGCACCTAAGAAAGTCCCTCTCAGCCAGTTGTCACAGGGCAGTGGGAGGGCATGTTGCTGGAAGCCACTACCATAAGGAATTTTTCACATGAGTTCGGATGAGGATTCTTTGCCAAACTTCTGTCTCTTTGGTGAAGTTTCCTCTTCACTTCCTTCAAACAACCAATTATCCAAGACACCCTCATCCCACACAGCTGCATTCCTGGCAGTGCTTGAATTACTGGGGGGAGGGAAGGTATAGATGTTAATGAAATCCACATTGCTCCCTGAACCCCAATTCAGCAATATCAGCCCCCTGGTTACTTTCTGAAACAACAGAGAGCATATCAGTAAAGGACCTTCCCTTCTTCCCCTCTGTAATTTGAACACCAGTTGGTGGGTCATTACAGCCCCTTTCAGGCATTTTCCTCTATGTACTTGTAATTGTGCAAGGGAAGAGAGCAGAACCTCACCCACCAACATTGTCCTTACTGTAGAATCCCCTTCAACCCCTGTTGGCAACATTTTGCTGGAAAAAGTGTGACTTGGGGAACTTGCTCTTGTGTGTGAAGCCACTCCATCCAATTTAAGACACTGCAGTCCTTCTAGTGGTAGCACTGGCCACCAGCCACTGAGCAGAACTTCTAAGCCCTGTAGCCTGGCAGCAATCCAGAGGTCCCAGGAGGAGTTGACACTGCAAAAGCAAAATGCTGCTCTGAGAACCAAGATGGAAGCTGTGCACCATTTCAGTAGACCTCATTTCCACACATGGTGATTGTGGCAGATTCTCCAGTCAGTCAGGCTGCACGGGGGCCCTTCCCTGGCCCCTTACCACTGCGGTCCTCTTACTGGTGATGTGCCCTCAAATTGGCTGAGCCAGCTGCCATGCTAGCTGAGTGAGATGATTCCACTTGACGTGGGGTACAACTGCAGGCTCAGGTTAGCTTATACCGCACGCTCTTTCCCAGTCCTTGCCTTCTCTGCTTTCTTAGCTGCTTTACCAACCAGCAGAGTGGAGCCACGCAAAGCCCAGCACCACTTTTCACAAGAGTCAAGCAACCCTACACCATATGTAAATAAGGGGGTGACAGCAGCAGGGAGGGAGAGAATTGGAAGAGCAACCCACATCCTTTGAAATGGGGTCTCCAGGAGAGTGGAGTTGGGGCAGAAGCAACTTTGCCCAGAATTTCCTCCTGCCTGCACCTGCTTCTGAGCAGTCTACTCTGTCTCCACACAATATTGATAGTTTGGAGGAGAACTATCCCTGGAGGGAACTTATTCCTCAGCTGTCCAATTTATGAGGCCAGTCCACTTTGCTGCAATGTGCAAGGGCTTGGTGTGAGTCTTGTGGGCCGTGACTGATCTCCTTAAAATTTCAGGCCATCTCCTTCCCACAGCCTGATAAGCAGTGCTTCTGGACACCCATCCAATGGCTAAGCTAACAATCACCATGGTAATACTTTGTATTTAAGTGGAGTGCAGAGATACTTGGTGCCTTTGGAAACACTCAGTAGCTCCCAGGACAAGGGCCAAAGTTATCACAAGGAAGCATTCGCAGTACTATCATGCAACTGTATTTTATTACTGCGAGGGCAAATGGTTTGAGTTAGATTTTTGGCTTGCTAAGACAAAGAACTTGACATATTTTATTAATTTCACACGGCATCACTAGGAAGCATACAGAAAAGCTTTCAAAGCAATGGTGAAGGCCAAACAAGGGTAGCTTGTTTAAAGATGTGAACTGAAAGAAATAAAACAGTGACTCTGAAGCTACCTGTGAAAAGAGTGGAAGGAAAGAAACACCAGCCCAGCTCTGAAAGCTCTGTTTCTAGGCTAGGTTGCACATCCAGGCAACAATTCAGGAAAATAATTAATTTTGCTACCGACATCTCTCTGCATAGAATTTTGTGTAGGTAGGCCAAGCAAAACATATTCCTCTGCAACAGAGGTTACAGTTTTGTATGCATCTGCACCCATGTTTAGACGTGTCTCAATGAAATATATTCTGTGTAATCAAATCAGTATTTTCCTGCAACCAGATTTGTGAATACAAGTAATTCTTATATGTAGACATTGTTACTATCTTCAAAATGATTTGAGGACTCTGAGTGGGGCAAAGTACAAATTAGGGTGGCACTTTGGTCTCCTTCACATGTTATACCAGGGAATTGTATGCTTGACTGAACCTTGCCTTATCTGTCTCCCTGAACTGCATTGCAGCATCAACAACTGAAATAAGCCATGCTAGTTTCCTGACAGTTCATAGGACTCTGAATACCCTAGGTTCAGATGTGGGTAGTTTAGCTACACACAAGTTCCACTAGTCAAGGGGCAAGCAACCTTCTGGGGCCTGCAGACACATTTGGCAATTGGTGAAGCTGTCCCAGACATCACCTCAGTATTGGTCCTGGATAGTTACAGAGGACAAGGCAATTGCCCAAAAGACTGTCCGAAGCCAAGATGAGTTCTGAACTCCAACATACTAAACAATTGCCTTTGGACCTGCAGATTTCAGTATCAACAGAAACCTAGTTCATGAAAGGAAAAGCCTTTTTCTTATCTCAGTTCTCATCCCCCACCATCTCTTTTTCTCTCACCCTGGCTCACCATAAAGAAACATGGACCAGCAGTGTGACTCAGGGTAAGGCAACTTCCTACATTCCCCAGGGTCCTCATGTACTTCTCCCACGATGGTTGGGCAAATGAGTTGCCCTTGAGGACAGTCCTGACTGTTGCACTTTCCCATAACATTGAAACCATACTGTTGTTGCAAATAAGAGGGCCACTGTCCTTGTCCTTACACCCTGAGCAAAGTTGTTCCACAGTGCCACATCTTCCTTGGTCTTTCTTCACTCAGGAACCTGCTTTTTAAACCACTGCCTACCCTACTCTTATTTCTCCATTCTCATTTCCTCAGGGCCCCTTTGCTTTAGTTCCTCTTCTTTTCATCAGATTTTCCCAACCTCTGTTTCCTTACCTGGCCATACAGTACACTTTCCGATTTGTGCATCCTGTCTGTATGTCAACCACCATGTGCTTTCCCTATCTGACAAAAGAGGCACTGTTTGTCAAGGTGTTGTTGCTTAGGTATAGTATGTTTGTGTGGATGCCTCATGACTTCGGAGCAGCTCTTCCAATAGCTAGAGATTTGCATATGGACATGAAGGTGTTAGGTAATTTTCTTTGACATTCAGATGATTTTAGCAATCACTATTATTATTTGAGCAGGTTTGTTGCCCTGCAATATTCTAACCTAAGTAGTAGAAGATTAAAATTGATATTGCAATATAATTGTCACAGGACAAAGAATGGTTGCTAGGTAAGAAAACAACATTAGGTAAGGAAACAATATTTGAAGACTTAAAAAATAAATCCATACAACTCAAGGAGAGCTTAATAAAGGTAAATTAACACATGATAGTAGCCAACCTCCCTAAAAAAATCTCTAACAATGGAGGCCATGTCAAAGTGGCAAGATTTTTGGTGAGACTACAACCCCTTATCTGCAATAACAGCTTTTTTTCCATGAGGAAATAGGAAGGAAGGATATTCCTCACACTATTTCAAGGGACGTTAGCACAGACTATACTGCACTTTCAAAGTCATGATCCTGTCCCATTAGGTTATTCTGCAGACCATGAAAAATCTAAAAAGCAGATCAAGAGGAGATGGTTCAAAAATATTATTGCTTTAGGGGTTAGATATAGCATGACTGCCACAAACTTTTTGCTCAGTCTGAAGCTGCAGGTGGTTATTTCATCTGAGAACAACAAGGCATTAGCACAGAATAGGAAATACAATACAAGGTGCAAAAGATAATGGAACCCTCAGCTACTTAGCTCCTCTGAAGTCAGGCCAAATTCTGCTAAAGGGTGTCATTTGTCAAGGGTATCATTAAGATTAAATAATGCATAAGCTTGCACTGATTCCTATACAAGTAAATAATTAAAGTTTGCTCCATTCTATAACATGTTCCTTCCTATCCAAAGTCTGAATAGGAATATATTCAAAATCTAAAGTTCCTTACCAAAGATGAATTAGTCAGTACTTAAAAGACAAAGCCTTATTCTGTTGCATAAAAGGAACAGGATTTGCTGAGTTATCAATTTAGTATCAATTTGGGTAAAAAGAAAGATCAGAACAGTTAAAAGTATAAGTTACACACACTCACACATGCACACACACTTTAACCAACTAACAATCCATGGCTTTCTTTCCAATTATATTGTTCTGTATGATCTTCTGTAACCCACAATCAACTGGTGAATCATAACATTTCCTTTGAGTAAAGCCATTTTATTATTTTTATTTTGCTTGTGGGGAATGGCAGAGCACCATATTCTAAAAAGTCTATGGTAAGCAAGAAGTGCTGCTGAGTAGGAGTTCACTAATGAAGTGGCCTGGTTCACCATCACCACAAGCTCCAGTACTCATGAGAGTCAGGAGGTCTATTCAAACCCAGCTTTGCTGTGTTGTCCAAATAAGGGCAGCATGGTTTGTTGAAGGGAGAAACCATCTTCCTATAACCCATGGTCTGTTGCAATATTACTAATGGGTTGCTTCCCCCTCCAGCAAGCCGTGCCGCTGGGTTTGGACAAACCACTGCAACTCCCACAAGGATTTGCATATTCAAAATGGCAACAGGCACATGCCATAAATCATCATGGCTAAACACACACTGCACTGATTGAACTGATTCACATGATACAATATGGCATAGCACAAAAGTTATGGCCTGCCACATGGAACACCAACCATAATGAAGTACTTTTTAAATGGTTCTGAGGTGAGGAGCTAGAGAACAAAATGAACCATTTGGGGGGGGGGAGTACACCTATTTCTTAATGGTTTGCTTATATTCCCATTTGAGCTGCTTCCAAGATGCCTCATCTACCCCAGAGAGATGTATTTCTTGCTGTCTAACAAACAGAGCAAAGGAGGTCTTTGAGTTTGACCTCATTTTACCGACCATTAGTCAGTTGAGCAAATAAACTCATGTTCTCAGTGTTATGCTGGATCCAAAGTAGGGAGTTCAGGCATGTCCAGGCTGTGGGAGGACATACACTGAACAAGAGCATAAGGGGTTTAGGGACTCAGTCATTCCCAGGCTACACTATGAAGCATAAGAGAACTGTCATATAGTGAGTCAGAGCACTGATTTATCTAACCCAGGGTTGTTGACACTAGCAGTGACTTACTGGTGTTTCGGGCAGAAATGATTCCAGAAACATTCCAGAAAAACTTCAACCAGCCAGGAGTTCCAGGAGCAGCTGCCATTGGGACCGCTTTGAAGATTACACATAGTCCAATGTGCGCTGTGTATCTTAAAGTATCATACTTTTTTAGAAAACAAAGAGAAGGTGTGGTTTCTGGGGAAACAAAAGGAGTATAAACAGAGACCAAGGCTACTTTCAGAAAAGACTTTCACAAAATCTTGAAGGCAGGTGTTGGTGCTTGGTAGAAAGTCATAGATTTAGTCAGGTCTCTTAGTCTTGTCAATTAATGAGTGGTGGGAAGTTGACCTAATTATATTAGGGTGCAGAGAATGGGCATACGTGCATGTGAGGATTCCATGATCAAGAAATGGAAGGGGGAGTATGGTCCTGAAAGTCAAGCTCACTTATCAGGAGCTATTGGCCTTTTCCAGGTGAGCAGCAAGAAAAAGAAAAGGTGGAAGATCATTAACTGAATGGGACTGACCAGTCAACACACTTAATCCAACACTGTTCAACAATTCAGGTTTAGAAGGTTATATTTAGAAGCAGGAAGGGAAGCATAGAAGAGAGAGCGAAGAAGAAGCAGCAAATTAATAATGAATTATTATGTAGCCAAGGTCCCGGGGGAGGGGTGGTTCACCAGTTGTGTTTCTAGGCTTGTTTTTGTTGTTGTTGTTGATATATTTTGCATTGGTATTGTTATTAATAAAAATAAAAATTAAGGTGGAGAAATATGAAGAATGAACAATATCAGGTCATCAGACTACAAAACTGTGCCCCTCCTTCTGCCCGGAAAATATTCCTAGCAGGAAGGCCTTTGATTATTAGTTTTTATTTGTGCAAATGGACTAGTTAATACTACTCTTATAGCCATGCAATTTTAACATTTGCAATTAGCTGCTGTTTCATTGTTGGTATAGTTATACAATTTTCCACTTTTTGTAAGCCACCTTGTGACAAAGTTTTCTAAAAGGTAGGAGATGATTAAATGGATGGATGGATGGATAAATAACAAGAGGGCATTACCAATGTATAATACTCTTATGGGGGCAGTTTTTTTCATGGACCCTTTGTATGTGTTTGTCAGTGTTGCTACTTTGCTTGTTTCTATGCCGCCCATAGCCAAAGCTGTCTGAGCAGTTTACAACAAACTTTAAAAACAATAAAATACAATAGATAAAAAATTAAGACTTAAAATGATTTAAAATAACACACATGAACATTAAAGGAAAACTTTAAATCAATTTTAAAAGACCCAGCCAAGAGTAAAAAAGTACATTAAGAGTAAAAGAGCACATGAACTCTCCATTCTGGAAGTTTTATTTGGCTTTGAACACATGGGCAATTTGTCAGCATAATGCCAGCCTCAGAATCTGCTGCCATGGTGGAATCCAAAGCTTGCCTGAGCTATCCTTAGAGAGGTTTCTTCTTTCCTGATGACAAGAGGTTAGTCAACATTCTTCTGCTGTTCTCGCCCCCTCATACTGTAAAGCAGCCTTTCGCAACCTGGTGAGCTCCAGATGTGCTGGATGTCAACTTATTAAGATCATAAGCCTGTGGGCAGACTGATTGATTGGTTATACGTAAGCCACTTGGGGAATTTTGTTGGCTGAGGAGCAGCGGAAAAATACCGCAAATAAGGAATAAATAAAATAATAAATAAACTCACAAATCCCACTCTGGATGGCCAAAGGGAATTGTGGGGAATTATGGGACTTGCAGTCCAACACATCTGCAGGGCATGTGGTCCACAGGCACTAAAGACGTTTGCATGCGCTTCCTTCCTGCACTTTCCACAAGGCTGATGTTTATTTACCAGAATAAAAGAGAAATCAGTTCTCACAAGCACTGACATTTATTGAAGCCAAATGCATTTTGGAAACTTCATGTCCTCCATATTGAAGGGATGTTTCCTATTGAATCTTTCATATGAAATGCCCTATTGCTACAAATCAAGCAGGTACCAAGCTTTCTGAGTTTTTGGCTCTTACTGAAACCATGCATTTTCTAAAAAGCATTCCCAGGAAGCTATTCTTGTCTTCCATATGAAGATTTGTTTTATACACCACTTAGGCTTTTCTCAGGCAATTCATAAATATTGCTACATAAAATAAATAAATAAATATTGATCCCTGGATCCAATAAATTCAGGCATTACTGAGCATCCATTTTACAGTGGCATATAATGACCTCTGTCTTTACTTCTTGAAATTTATTTACACCGTGAGGTATTGGCCAATTTCTAATTAACACTCACAGACTGCTCTCAGACAGAAAACTCCCAGCACTAGTAATCAGAAGACGTTGTATAGCTCTTGTAGGCATTATGTAGGCTTTTAATCCTCAACAGATTTTCTCCAGTAAGAAAAAATTGGATAAACACAGGAGTGGAAGATGATATTGTGTAGATCCATCGTAAAATTCCATGAAAGAGGCAGGGTGTTGCTCCATAAATCCCATGTTTAAAAGACCGATAGTTTCACCCATGCTTGGTAAGGTATATTGCTATTTCTTCCTGAAGAACATTTTACACAAACCACAAATATTCATCTGGATCAACATACTGCATAAAATATGTATGCCATTCCTGTATCATGGAGAAAGTGAACAACAAAGTAAATACAAAACCGGACCAATATTGATAGATGCTTTATGCTGAATAATTTGTTCTCTTTTAGAAGTTTGATGCTTCCTTTTGGTTGACTTTAAATATCCCATACTGTAATATGATATATCAATAGGTTGTTATGAACTTTAAGGCAGCTGGGACTGTGCCTTTAGTCAGCAAAAACAAAATGCACATAAAGACAAGCATTTAATAAAACAGAACACTGAACAGTCCTGAGTTTAGGTACTAAATTTAGGCACTGAATTTAGTGCCTGAAAATTATTTCATTGGTCCAAAGTCTGGCAATAGACTTTGGTGCCAAATCTCTTTGGCTCTGTCATTCATTTCACATGATCTTATAGATGCTGTAAACGAGTTTCATTGTTATTAAAAAAGATTTATTATTTTGCTTCAGCCTCATAAGGCTAGAAATGTCTGCTGAAGACATGGAAAAACTCCAGCTGGTTTCAGGAAGACATGGATGGAGCGTATGATAATTACTTTGGGAATAAAGGGTACCACCCAAATGCTTTATTTTTCATCCTTTTAATCCCTGATCATTTTTCAGTTATTCCTAGTAACATTTAAGTCCAGATGATAAATCAAAGGGATTTTTAAAAAGTTGGTCACACAGTTTCCTGGAAAATTCTACTGCTTTACTTTGGGAGAAAAAGTTATAAAGAAAATTTGTGGCTTATGGAACATGCAATCACACATTCCTGATTGTGGCTGGTGAGTCTAAAGCAGTTCTCTTTAGTTTGTGATTTTTCCTGTTGCACATGAACTGAGTCTTTCAGATTTTGGCACCAGCCATTAGTTTCCTGCTGTTTGAAACAAATTAAGTCTAAAGGGGCCAATACAGACGGCTCCATCTGCACTTCCGCACTAACTCCTGGACTGTCAGAATGTCAAGGACAGCCAACACTTGGAGAGCATGAGTATCGCTTACTCATTATGGGCCACTGTTTCCTAAACAGCATTATTGTGAGCTATTGCAATATAACGTAGACATGAATCAATGGTTTTAAGGCTACTATGTCACTGAGCACCCCAGGGAATACTAATATTAGGCTTATTGGCTCAAAATTGTGGTTAATAGCCACCATTACAAACCTGATTTCAAAACCTAGCTAGGATAGGTAGGTTTTGAATATTGAAATATTGAAATTAAAAATATTGAAAATATTGAATATTTTCTAGTTAGATCAGTCTATACAATAGATATTACCCTAAGCAAACACTGGAGACACACAAGAGATTTGAGATGAATTAAAGGTGGTGCAATAGAGAACTGTTCATTTGAAATTGACAGGGGCAAAACAGGTCTTAGGCAAGCTATTGAACCTGAGAGCAGAGATGATGGAAGGATGTGGGTGTATACTATGGACAATTACAGTTCAGCTGAACACAGTTCAACCCTCTGAAAAGAAGAAAATTAAGTTTAGGAAAATGAGAAACTGACCAGATCCCTGCTTCCTTACACTACTCTCATAATAATTTAGTCCTTGATTACACACTGTTATTGTATATGCTGTATTTATTATTTCTGTGAAGACATTCTTTGTATGGGATGCATCAGTTCTCCTTGGTGTGTGAGGAGTGCTGTCTTTCATTGCATTTTTCAGTATTCCTGCTTAATAGTACGAGCATGTCTGTGCCCACCAGTATTGAGTTACACAGCCTTAAAATGCCTGAACTATTAGGAGAATTAGCTACTGCGTCACCATTTCACGGACATTAGTGTTTTCTGTTCTTGGCCCAAGGAAATGCCTGTGACAGTCACTTAAAGTATGCATTTGCATGTTAATAAATACCTGTGTTATAAACTATCCTAGATCTTCTGGATTATGTAAGCTCAGAAATCATTACTATTTCCTCACAGAAGTTTCCAGAATGTCTTGTTGCCCTTACAACTCAATAAATGTGTCTCCAGTCCTAAGATGGTCAATCCACTGATGTTATTAAGCCAAAGGTAGGCAGAAGGAAGATTGGAACCTATGGGTCAATCCCTGGATGATTTGAAGTAGGTTTCTTACTCCCAGGTGGGAAATTTCCATCCTTTCATGACATGTTAGAGAGATGCTTGGAGTAACTGAAGGTGAAACCACCCAATGACCACTTTTCCCAAACTTAATCTTAAGGAATTAAGAAAACAGGATTGGACAGAGCAACCAGGAATGAGTTTTTATGTGGATGGAGTGGGAGCTCCATTCATTCTGGTACTGAGTACAGATGCCTGGACCCAGATTCTTTAATACCAAGACCCTGTTTACAGGTAACAATGGTAAATCTTGGATTAATTAATGCTCAGTTTTCCAGGTTGTGTGGCCATTCAACAGGCAAGGAATTTCCACCTTGCAAATTCAACCTTCCACTTTACATAATCAGATCAATCAGAAGTTGTTGGATGGTGTGCAAACCCAGATACTATTATTATTCATGGGTTAAACAACCCAAAGTCAATCTAAGAAGTAGTCACTGGTTAACCATAGTCTGTGGCTTCACATATGCAACAGCCTACAAGTAGGCCAGTCAGAAGTTGATCATGGAAAGCAGCAGCAACTTGCTTACAAGCCATTACATGAAAACCAGGTCTAAGTTTAGGTCTTTTGTGTCTAGTTTCAGTTTGTGGATCTCAGAGTTTGTGTGAAAGGCAAAACAAATCCCACAAGGCTTCAGTTCCCCACTCCCCCATTGTCCGTTATTTTTCATGGTCTAGTCATGGCAATTTCCCATTTGTCATCTTCTTCTAATGCTTCCCTGTGTGTGGAAGAAATATCTCTACACTTTCCCTATACGACATAATCGTTCAAAAATTCCATCTTGAAATTTAATTTCAGGCTGGGTCTGATGCAAGATCCTTGACAATGGTCCTTCATTTAATTGTTTTAATTTTATTTACAATCTTTGATGTATAGCATTCTACATCAATGCAGATTCTGGAGCAGTGAACAGTACAAAGTTGAAATAAAAATGTAGAAACAATAAGATAACATTATAAATTTGTCAGGTTCACAAGAAAGGCTTCCCAGAACAACATGAGCCAGTGTGGAGTAGTGGTTAAAAGTATGGGACTGGGACTCAGGTCATCTGGGTTACAGTCCCTGTTCCACCATGGGGCCAACTGGGTGACTTTGGGCCAGTCACAGCCTCTCCGCTCAACCAGCTTCACAGGATTGTTGTGGGAAGCAGACTGAGAGCAGGAGGAGGAAAATGCTGTAAGGCACTTTGAGTTGTTAAGGAAAAAAAGGATATGAATCAAATAAATAAATAATAAAAACTGTATTTAGCAGGTCCTAGACATGACACAGAGCTGGGATCTGCCTGACCTTGATACGCCCTAATCATGAACCTCAAGAGGCACTCCAACTTGTCCTGTATACAATGACAGCTACTTCTATGTAAACTAAGGCAGCGACCCCTCCCAAATACCAAGGGAGGTGAAGTTATGACAGATGAAGCTAGTTGGAGCCAGACTAGACTAGAGTAAGAACAGGCCATTAGAACAATGGGCAGAGAAGAGGAGAGGGACAGAATGTTTAACCAGCAGTGTAAAAGTTAGAAACCCACGTTGTTTGGGTGAGTGTTGCAGATAGCCTTGCTTTGCTCATGTGTGTGCAGCCCCCTTTATTCGTGGAATAAACTTCCTCTTTCCAAAGAGCTGTTTCAATTGGTTTGTTATTGGTCAGCCACTCCAGGGAAACTCATTGACTTAGGAGGCTTTCCAGATTTGGGTAACTCCCCTAGCACAAATCTTTTCATAACAGCAAACTCCTTTGCACCTTTGGCTTTCTTGTAGTTTGCTAGACTTACAAGGTTATACCACCAGATGAAACAAAAATGCAAAAATTCAAGCAGGCCAGCTCAGTCTTTAGTCACACAACCAATATCACTGGAATGATACTCCATACACATTCCACTAAAACATTTATTGATCATTCTAGATCTTTCTTAAGGCATATAGACAGAACTTAAGAACATTCACTTACAAATTTAGTGACCATAGGCACAAAGCAAAACAACTTACAAGGGCTTCACTGTGTCAGTGTTAATTCAGTTACCATAAACTCTTTCCCATAATGTGCTTTGCTTGTGTTCACCCCAGCACCAAAAATCCAGAAAATCCAGGCTATGCCTTTAACAGATGCATTATTTAAGCAATATGGATATGGGGTGTAATCTGTATTCTGTGCTGTGTCTACTTGAAGCTTCACCACTACCTTGAAGCTGAATGGCTGCCAGTGGAAGTGTGGTGGACTTAAGTCCAGATGTAAGTACTCACTGGAATAGAGACATGGAGTCCACACAACTGAAGCTATCCTGTCACTCACTGTGCCCAACTGGCATCCACATAAAATAAGAGTTGAATTAGGACTCCAGCATTAGGAGCAGTGGGATTTAACCCTTTGCTATCCTCAGCAATCCCAACCTACACCCCAACTCCCGCCATCCACCCACAATTTGCAAATGCTAAATGCTTTCCCCATGCTATTGTCAGATCAGGTTCCTTGTGCTTAATTCTAAGAAAGAAAAAGCATAGAATTAGGCTCATGAAGTTTGACCTTGATCAAGCATGGCCAGGATCAAGCATTGGTCCATAGCAATAGATGGCAAAGTAGTAACCATGGCCACTATTCTAGCTCTCCTTTTGGGGCTCCCTCTCTCCCTGTTTCCATTGTAAGAACTACTATATATCAAGTTGTACCTGAGTTTGCTTCTCCTCCTCTTCCCTCCTCATCTCTTAATCCTTTTAAATTACCTCTCTTAAATTGTTCATCTGCAGGAAGTGTCTGTCTTGCTTTTATTGCTCTTATATAAACCTTTCTAGGAGTTTTTTCAGCTGAAGAGTAGAATGAAAATGCTCTAAATAAAGAATGTGGATGTAAAAGAAGAACTACAGCAATACAGCAGTTCTAGATTTCATATATAAAACACAGTAGGAGAAATGCTTAATGACAGCACACAGAGGAAATTGCTGAAGCAGACACAGAGGCCCAGGATACAGAGCTGAACACTGCAGGCAAAGTACATCTGGGTGGATAGGAGAGGTTTGTCAGGAGTGTGGATGCTGGCTTGCTCTTTAAAAGGACACAGAGAAAATGTGCCTACTGGAGAGAATAGGGAACCATTTTAATGTCTATAAGTCTATAAATAGCAAAGTTAGGACCACACATGCCAACATAAGGCTCAGAAAGTTCTCCTTGCCAATAACAAGTAAATGGATTGATATCTGTGCATCAAAGTGCACAGTCTATTAAAAGCTAACAACAAAGCTGAAAGGACAAATGCTTTTATTATGGGGACGGTGTTCCATTAACCAACAGTCATCCCTGCTTGATTAGAACTACAAGAAAGGTCTGTGTTCTTTCTAACTTCTTTTCCAATGCCTAATGAACAGTAGTGGTCTTGCCCTTAACCAGATAAAGTTAGCCAGTTTCATGTGAAAGCCATTTCCTTCTTGGTGCTCTCATTTTCCATTGGCAGCAAAAGATCCTCTACTTTCTTTAGTGCTTTTCATACCATCCAACATGGGGTAGACTCAGCACACAGAGGAGGGAGTGTACTTTCCCTGCTGTCTCACAACTTCTCTCCCTGGAACCAATTGTCAGAACACAGTTTGTCCAGAGGCTCTCTCCATGCAATTGAGGACCAACTAGCTAAGTTGCTAACAGCCTGTTTATAAATACATGTGTACAAGTGATGTGTATCTAAGCTAGAGGTGTTGATCCTCTTTCAGCCCAAGGAGCTGAAGGTGGGCAAGGTAGAAGACAAAACAGAACAGGGAAAAAATACCAGCATATGTATGTTAAAGCTGTGATTACTACTAGCTTTGGGGTTTTCTAAATGTGGCTGTTAAATACTGCATCTATTTTTCATAGCACTGAAATTCAAGCAATACACAAAAAGCTCTTCCTTTCCTGCTTTTCCATTATATAACCTCTACATGGATCTGTGTTTTAGCAGAATAGTTTGAATACATAAGCAGAAACCGTGCCATTTTCTCCATTCTAAAAAATACAGAAACAAAAATGGGAAAGCATTCTGGAAAAAAAAAAAAAAACAGAAGTGAAGCTTGAAGATCCTAAAGTTTTCTTAAAGAGCCTCTGAACAAATGTGAGTAAGGAAGCTGGAACAGACAACAAATACTTCATGTAGAAAAGTTGAGTATAGGCATTTCAACCTTTTGGGGGGTGGGATGAAGAAACATCCTGGAACCAGGAAAGTATCAAATGATAGGGCAGAGTTTCTATACTCCTGATGCAGCCTATGTTCCAACCTTCAGGTCAACTCCTTAAATTCAGGGGCAGGGACAATGGACACAGTCCCGATCTACTTCGTACAGTTTTGGGGGGCTTTTGTTTCATCCGTCTTTGTTTTCCTAGGAGAATGACAGTTCTCCTAAAAGTGAGCATAGTTATTAAATTTAAAATAGCATCATGGGGGGATAGCCTTGGTAACAAGACAATGGCAGAGGGTGGAGGGAAATAACACATTGCTGACAACTTGACATTAATTTGATGGCAGCAACACTGTGGCTGGAAAAGAAGAGCTAATTTAGGGCTATTCTCTCGCACAAGCACAGACCCATAGCTTAACCTGCTTTTGTAGTTCCTTTCAGCTTCAGATGAGCCATGTGTTTGTATGCATAGGGTATTCAAGGAGAACAAGTCCCAGGCCCCTTGGGCTTGCAGAATTAGTTTCATGGTTCTCTGGATCCATACCAGGTCTTAATTCAAATCTGCAAAACTCAGGAAAGCCAAAGAAGGTGTGATGATGATGCCTGTTCTGTAGGGATCCCCCGCAGCCCTCATGCCTCCAGCTTTTCTTCATGCAACGGCTGCCACAAAGTTGGAAGTTATGTCTCATCTACCCCACTTGGAATTTTAGGATGTTTCCAGATGAGGTGCAATCACCTGGCCTCATCCACAGGGCTTTATGGCGGGAAGGAATCAGACAACAGCATCTTCCCCTTGTAACCTTCCTGTGTTTCTCATCATTTCTTCCATCTTTTTTTCCTTTTCTAGGGAAAAAAACATTAGGAACTAAAAGACCAAATAGCTGCACAAGCCTTTTGACTGACCGAACTGGGAGCCCACTTAGGCCCACGCACAATACATTCCGGGAAACAGGTAGGGTGGCTGGCCTCATGCATCTCCAGAAAGGCAGAGGGGGCCTTTACCAAACGGAGGCCACTGGTTTATATATGATTTGCATATGCTAATATATACATATGGATTGCATTTTGACATTATTATTTTGCATAGAAATTGCATATATGTCACCATAATGGGGAAGACTGTGACCAGCTGACCTTGTGCCTTGTTCAGTCTGCCTGACTTGGTGCTACATTGGGGCTCAGCTATTCCTTCTGATGATTCTTTATCCTGAAACCGAGTAGATAGATCTTCATATGGAGGATGTCTTCCAAACAGAAGGCAGCTGTTCAAACAGAGGACTACCCAGTGTAAAACATGGCCAATCTAAAGCAGCCTACTTGTATCAGTGCACCCACCCCCAACACTGGGTGTCAGCTCGCACAACACCTTTCTCATGTTTAATGGAATATTGTTCTGTTTGCAGCCTAAATATAATGCTTATTTCTTACCATGTTCATTAAAAACCTGGCTCTGGGAATGTGGAAATTAGACATCTGCCCCCCTCTGTAATAAAAGATAAAACACTCTCACCTTAAAAGTGTTTGGCATCATGATTTATAACAACGATTCCTGAAATTAGGCTTTTTAATGTCTTCTGTTGAGACACTGCTTGGCATTACAAATGTGGATTTCTTTTCCAGATGTGAACATAACCTTAACTAGCAGAGTCAGTGTGATGTGGTAGTTGAAGTGTCTGATTTACACAGAAGAGGCTCAAATCCCCTTTGACTTTGATCTCAATGCTTCTTGGGTGACCTTCAAGTAACCAGCTATCAGCCAAAGCCACTTCAGAGGGTTGTTGTGGGGATAAAATTAAGAGAGGAAGAAGCACATGGACACTTCCTCAGCTCCTTGGAAGAAGAATGGGATAACAACAACGTTTTTTAAAAAATAGCTATATACTGCCTGCCACAATAGTAAAATGACAGATTTAAAGGGCTTCCTGGCCCATCTCTCAGCCAAGCTAGTATCTGTTTGATCACTGATGTGAATCACATTTCAGCAAGGCTTCATCTTACACATCAGATCTACAGCTGTTCCCAGTAGTACACAAAATTCAAAAAAAGGGAGGGAGTGTCAGCACACGACTGGGAAGGGATCAACGTTATCAAAGCTGTCTTATATTTTGATGTCAAATAGTCCATATGGACTGTCCTGCACACGTTGTTTCAGTATCCTGCCATATTCCTAGATGCTTCCTCAGAAGTAAATCCCACTAAATTCAGTGGGACTCATCCTCAGGTAGAGATCAGTACAATCCTGTATATCTTTACTCAGAAATACGACCCAGTGGGATCAATGGGACTTACTTCTAGGTAATTGTAAAAAGTAGTAGCACTTAGAGTGAAAGATCTTGCCTCTAGGCCCATTGCAGGTTATTGTAGTATGAGTTTAATGAGATAGCCAGCAATATGATGCTTGGGGAAGTAGGTTGGATACTTAAAATTGAGAACAGGACTCAGTACAAAGTAGAAGTGTCTGAACAAGCATTTTAAAAGACTCATGCTGTCACAGTTGCCATCAGCATGTTTTAAGTTTATTTCTAAACAATGGAGGATGTTGCATTATCACTCATTATCTACACAGGATATGTCCAAAGTACCTATATCAAGTAAACACTGGCAGAGTATTTAATATTTATTTTTCTTCCTCAGCTGTAGATGGAGAAGGGAACTGTCATGATGCCATGTGTATCCAAGACATATTTGTGGAAAGAGGATGCTGCTAATGAAGAGAGAGGTGGGCATTTTTTATTTATTTAATTACAGGGCTATAGTATTTGTTAAATGGAAACAAAGGCCTTCCTTGTCTTTTCAGTCTAGGGATGATTAAGGAGATGTGGAACATTTTACAAAGAAAAGCCCAGAATGTTGTGTTGGCTACAGAAGTGTTTGTGTTGGGGGAAAGGCCCTACTTTCTCGTGCAGCTTAGTCATTTTTATCTTATCAACTTCAGTTTTTGTCTTTTATGTCAGAGAGTACAAGTTACAGATGATTGAACCTCTGGCCTTCCTGGTTGAAAACAAGAGTGAACACCAACAGTGCTGGCTGTTAATGCTTGCCTGGATGGGATGCAGGCCCTTGCAGGATCAAAACTGAGATAAGTAGGCCTTTTGTTTCTTATACATTGTTGTCTATTATATATATGGTGTACATTATGTATTATAGAAAGCATTGCAACCAAGTCTAAGACTCTCAACTCATAGCCCATGTGCTATGATAGTCATTTAAACACAAAATGGAAACACAATGGCTTATAAAGGATATAAAAATAACAAGAAAGAAAGAAAGAAAGAAAGAGGGAGGGAGGGAGGGATTTAGGCAAGTTTTTGCATTGTTAGCATGAACATGAACCTTATATGTCACTACACACACACACACACACATTCTCAGACATAAAGCCCACTGAGTTCAGTGGAACTTATCCACAGGTAGGGATTTATGGACTTCATTATGTACATTCTATTTGCATTTTGTGAATTGTCAGGCTCCTTTTGTTCCATAGTCCCTTCACTGAGGGAACTGGATTTTGTATAAATGCATTCATACACATTTGTGCAAATTTGTGATTGCACAAAAGCATGAATCCCCTGAAAATATACAAATCCCTGCCTAATACGCTTTTTTATGTTTTATTCTATGGGGCTAAATTCATATTTTCACTCTTTTTATTTTTAATATTTTTCTTTGACTACATTTGAATGAAATTATAGAAAGTTTTAAAAAGGATCTACAAATCCACAGAATCCATGTGACCCAGGAAAAGTTGGTCTGGTGGGGAATCTGCAGATCAGATCCATAGAAACCTGAACTCATTTGAAATTACTTAAGGTTTCTCCAACATCCCTAGTCATGTACACAGAACTGCATTGTCTCCCCTCCAGGTATCTTGGACTACAATTCTCACCATCCCTGATCATTGGCCATGTTTGCTTAGGTTGACAGGAATTAGGAATCCAAGCCTTCTGGAGGGCATCAGGTTGAGGAAGATTGATTTAGAGGACATCTGTAGATACATCTCAGATGTTTGCTGGAATGAAAAGAAATAGATTCATTTCTGTGCCATTGTAAGCAATTGCAACTTATTACTCTAACAAAATGGGCTCTTGTCTCCCATCCCCAGGTTGTTTGACTTCCAGAAATCTCTTAGAGCCTTTCATCAGCATGTCATCAACAAAGTGATGTGCCTCATGCTCCCTTATGTATAATCTATAACATTGTAGTTCTGCCTTGCCAAGGTCTCTCTCCTTAGCCTTTTGAGTAAAGCTCTGAAATAATCATTAAAAATAAAGACTTATTTCTTTTCTTTTCTTATCTTTTTTGGTGGAGGGTGACCAGTCTAAGATACAAAGTGGGACTGAGAACATTTTCAGAAGTGAGGCTGAAACCAGCTCTGTATTCCATCAGTTTTTGAACGTAAAATCTGCACAAGTTCTCACTCTTTTTGATTACTCTTTTATGCTCTGTCAACATAAGCAATATTCACACATGATGAAAGCAGGAAAGATGTACAGAACAGCCTTTGTGTGTCTCAGCACCAATGTAATATGTCGGAAGGCCTGTTGTAGGCTTTTCTGGAACAAATTACAAGGTACGCAGTGTTAAAAAAGCATATTACTAACACATAGCTGAGGACAGCTAAACACTTTCACTTTAACTGATAATAGAAACCTTAAGAGAGTAGATACACAACACATTCAACTGATTTTTCCTTGTATCATGAGTCTGGTACTTAACCCTTCTCTGACAAGTGGGGCCGAACACTGCGATGGCACTTAAAAAAAAAAAAAAAGCTAGAACTTCTATTTTTCACAATTCATGTTCCAGGTAAGTCCTCAGCTATGAGATGTGAATTGCCATGAGATGCTTCAGCCTCCCTTTCCTCCATTTAATGTAGTGGAAAATCCTTCCTTTTACTCATGCAATTTTTGGAGTCCATTTCACCCTCCTATTGGAATTGAATGAATAACAGAAAAACTATGCACATAAGGTGCTTGAGGGTGGGGGGAATATGACACTGCCAAATGTTGTTTGGAGTTTTCAGCTACTCATCATGTCAACAAATGCTTAACTGAGGACTTTTCTGGCAATTTCATGTGAGAAAGGGCACAATGGGTGAAAAAAACAATTTTGTTCTTGTTATTTTGTGGTCATTATAGATGAATGCCTCCCTTAACAGCACCGCAAATGGTGTTAGGGTTCTGTAGCACCCCTCAGGTTTATAAAACCCCAGCAAGACCCAGGCTATAACCACCAAGGCCTCCATCCTCTTTTTCCCTCATGAAAACCAACCCCACTTTTGCCCTGTCACTGGCTTTTCCTACTTCTGTGGTGCCAGGAAGCAAGTGGGGGTCAGCAGTGTGGAAGAAATGGTGGCTGTGGGGGGCAGGAGAGCAGGCGGTGGCAGCAGCAGAGGGAAGCAGGCTGTATGAGATGGGGAAATGAAGCAGACGGCAGCAATCTGGCTATGACTTTAGCAGGGGTGGAGACGAAGTGCAGCAGGTGGTCTCAGTGCTGTGGGGGAGCCATAATGGTAGTGAGAACATCTGGAAGAGAAAGAGGAAGCAGAAGTAGGTATGAGAAATGGGGAGACCAAAGAAGAAAGGATAGGTAGTGAAGACAGGGAATTCTGGGGATGGAGAAATGAGCACATCAGAGGGGGCAGGATCAAGAAAAGTGAAAATCCAAGTGGGGGGAGTGAGATCCCATTAAAGATTGCAAGTAAAGTGAAAACCCCAGGAAACAAAGGCTCAAGAGCACAAATGGGCATGAAACAAATGCATCTTCACATCCAAAAAAATGTGCCCACGAGTCCAAAAACATTGCCTACCCCTGGTCTAGGTACATGGTCAGCTTGCCTTGCACTTCAAGACAGGCAGCCTCAGAACTAGTAGGGTTTGCTGACAGCAAGAGAAGGGGCAAGTGTCATCTCTGAAAGGTGAAGGAAAATTGCAGGCATGAAGTCCTTCACACGGTCATTTTCCTGTTCCACTCATGCAGTTATGAAATATAGGGGCTGTGCACAGGCTGTCCAGGTAGTGTGTTATGGTTGCAAGGTCTCTGAGTATCACACATCTCATTCTTGCTCCGTGGTTATACTTACAGAACTATTGTAATTATCTTGCATCTACACTAATGCCAGAATATGTTTATGCTTTCAGAACACTGGGGTCAGTTGGATCCTACATGCCATCCATATAGGGTTTTTATACTGTACCTTTTGCAGGTTGTTGGCTCAGTGACTTACATTCAATTATTTGCCATCACTGAAAAAGGAAAGATCTTGCATAATTTCTTAAATTAAATGGCATCATGCTTAATGACTTCCACTAGGTATTTTCTTTGTACAATTTTGTTGTTGTACAGTTGACCCTAATACTGGATTTGTACAGTCAATTTTACTATCAATAGAGAGTCCATATACTTTCCCCTCTTGAGAATAGCTCTGTACCTCTTCAGAGTATAGCCTAGCCAACTCATATATAGAAGCCTTTGACCTCAAAGACTCGAGAGAACAAATGAGATTAGCTATGAGCTGTTTGGGTTTGACCCAGCTGGATCAAGCTCAGACAAGAGTAATTCATTTGAGTAGGACTGAGGCTCATATTGCTGTGCTTTTCCCCTTTCGATAATTTGTCACATCCCTGATGTAGATGTGGACAGAAGAAAAAACATGGTCAATAATCCAGAGCTCCACAAGACCTATGCAAGGATATACTGAAGCCCAGGGAACCTCTGACTCTTCTTTGAATAACATTTCCCCATGCCATGTAATACAGTGCATGCAAGCCAAATTTTCTCTAAAATCTATTTTGTGCCTGCAGCTGGAGAGGCTGTTTTTCCATTCATGCATCCAAACACACTAAGGGTTACATGAAGCAAGTTGTGTGGTTTACTGGATTGCCACCATGGGCTGGTGTGGTGTCATTTCTGCCTCAGAAATGGGCATGGGGACTAGTCCTCAGCCAACAGAAAATGAAATGGAAATGCATATCTCATAAGACAGCTAATTAATCAGAAGCAGAAATGTCCATGGAAAGCTTCAAGCCAGTGACCTTGCCTTTGGAACTAGGAGTATGATGAGCCAAAGCTACATTGATTCAGACTTAATGATGGACAGTGCGGTCACTGTCTCTCATCCAGCATTCCTGGCATGTCAGCAAATCTGATGTCACTATAAGATCATGACAGCTACATGTACAGTACAGCATGAATGAAGATTCCGGCTTTCAGATGGAGCTTTAGCTGTTCAGCAGCAGATATTTCAAAAGTGTGTGTGTGTGTGTAATGGTGGGTTGGTTTTTATAAGAGATGAAGAAAGACTGCAGCAGATAGGTATGCCTGTGACACACACATGGACACACACAGAGGCAGAGGTAGAGAGAAGTGGCTTTTTGCCTTACTGTCTGGAGGGGCCTGGAGGTTTTTTAAATACTACAGAACCCTGCAAACCCTGTTCATCAGAACTGACAGTCAGAAGAGTGTACAATGAATTATCAATGATTTATTACAATGAATGATCAAACACAATGAATTATCAACTATTACTTTAATGTCTAAATACAAGTCCTAAGCCATCTGAAAGTGCCCTGATTCAATTGGGTGAAAGGAAGATGAAAAGGAGGGAACTATGCCCCATGACCTAAAAGCAACATCAGACATATACAAGGCTCACAGGGACTCCTGACCATTTTGAAGTCGTGTTCAAAAACCTATGACCAAAGTCCTAAGAGGCATATGGAGCAAGTACTGCTGCTAATCTTCTCTGGGTAGCTGTGTGCTTATCACAGGTTCCTTCTGCTAGTGAATATGTGGCAGCAAATGGCCCAAATAGCTATACTTGAGGGAGAAATAGCTTTTTAACAAGAAGACAAGACATGGTGTACTAATGGCATTTAAGCTGGAATGAACCAATTTTGCACAAAGGTTAACACTGCCAATACCACACTACTGTCCTCAAAATTGTTGAAGATCAGCAATCATTGTTCCATAACCCAGATAATTCCCACTGCATTCTCCTTCTTGTACTTTCTCCTTCCCTACTCCCTATTTATCTCCCCCTCTTCTCACTCTCTTATTTCCACCTTGTTCTAACACCTATTAATTTAAGTTCCCTCACATTTTCAGTCTTTCATATTACTCTTTCATTGGCAGGTGTGTTCAGTTTCTATGGCTGGATTAGGAGGATGGGTGTGAATTCCCTTTCCTTTTCTTATTGCCAATATTATGTCACTCTTTCCCAGAACACGAGCCCAGAATGGGGTACCATTTTCTTTCCTGTACAACTTGCTCTCATTTCACATTTAAGGCTGAGCCTCACTTAAGTAATGACCATCTCAAACCTGAGTGCTAAATCTTTGTCACAATTAAATTTATTGAACCCTGACCTTTCACTTATTAGCAAATAAGTATGGGGTTTTAAACTATTAATTCTTCCAAAAAGCTATATTCTACCAACACAAACTTTTCTTTCCTGATGACAAGCTCTCCCTTGGATTTTTTTTCAATGTGTCCCAATTCTTTACAACTATAATTAAAGCTGTGCTTACTGAATGTATGCATAATAGCAGACAAAGTAGATACCAGACAAAAGTGTATAGGTTAGCTGGAAAATAATAGCTGCCATACAGAGAGAGGAAAATTCTAAATAGCATAGTTAACAACATAGCATATTGATTCATCCTCAAAACATTCATATGTTGAATTCTATATCCATTCCTCCATCTCTTTTTAACCTTTCTGATAAATGTAAAAGAAATATTCCAGTAAGCTACCTTAGTCTCCAGAATGCCGGTGAAATTGTACACATGATTTGCCTATTGCCTACATTTTCTTTTCTGTGGCAACCTATTCAACTTCCTAACACCTTAATGGCCATTCTGGCAAAAGCAATAGGCTCATGTTGTAAAGCTTTATAAACAGGTCAAATTGGCCTTAAGCTTGTTATAAGACACCAAAGGCATAGCAGCTCCAGGTTTGCTTATCTTTCAGAATGCAAAGGACTAAAAATAGCTGAAGTGTCACCCTGTTCAATGTCATTGTTTGTGTGTATTCTAATTTTAGGTGTTCTATTGTTAGTGTGATGTTTTTAGGGACTCCAGGATCAGTGACAATCCCATAGTCATGAAGCCGAAACTTTCCACTTGAGCATGCAGTTTTTCCTGACTGACATGGAGGTTCATCAGAATAAGTATGAAAAACAGATACTATTCCTCACAGTGCTTTAGAGGGCTTTCCCCCACTAATTTGACCAGAAGAACACAGAAGGGAAAATACTCTAAGCAAATTTCAATGGAAGAAGAACCAGAAATTATGTTCAAAACAGGGAGGAATCCCTTTTTCTAAAATGGTGAATTCACAAGATCACTAAAATTCCCACACATGTGAAAACTGTTTGCTTTAATCTTTGAGAATAAAACTTTATATGCCTGCCTTTTCTTAACTTTGAGTAACAAGTGGAGAGTGCATAATCAGGAACATGCCTTCATTATCAAAACACAATGTCCTGTAAAGACCATCTGCAGTTTTAAATATATCTACGTATGATTTTATATATTAAAAAGAATACAAGACTGGTTTCAGGTACCATGATAACCCATATTCAAGGGCTGAGTATGGCTTGAATGTGGGTTGTTGTTGACCTGTGGTGTTTTGGGTTGTCCGAACCCAGTTATGTTAACAAATCATGGATTGTTAACTATGAATAACCCATGCTTTGTTGTTGGGTTGTGAACTGTGGATTCTTCACCGTTGTTTGCTACCCTGGCTGAATTGAAGCAATGTAATAGCCCATGTCTGAACAAAAACCTAAGCTTCAACAACAACCAACACTCAACCTTTGAATATGGGTTCTCAGGTTACCGAAACCCAATCAAACAGTACGGCAGCTAAGCACTTACAGACTAATCATTTTCATTCATGCTTATAAACTATTAAAAAAATTATCCATAAGCTAGCCAAAATTGTGCACTGGGTTTGGAAAAAACCTGGTGCTCTTGAGGTCTAACAAATGAGGAATGCTGAATGGAGTGCTTCAGAGAGGTAGCAACCAAGGACTAGGAAAGATCCCTGCTGAGGATGAGCTTCCAGAACTGCGCAATCACCTTTAATGCTTCTAAGTGCTTACCATCTCACAGTAGCAGTCAGAAAAGCAGCTGGGAGGACAGGCGGGGAAAACAGGAAGGAAGGCAAGAAGTCAAGATGACAAAGAAGGCGTGAGGCACAGCAAGGCTGTACAGTGGCCTGGAGAATGGGATGGCTGAAATGAACCGTGCCTGGTTTAGGGGGATGCTCATCGTTAGGTCTGAAAGGTTTTATTGGGCTCAGAGGTGGAAGATTCCCTATGTTAGGCCTACACAAAATTGATACTGCAACAGCACAACAGCATGTGGCACCCTACACAAGACCTGTAGCTAAGTTCAGTTCATCTTGGCATCCATTCTGGACGGGAGAGACAAATGGCTGACCACTACCAGCCATGAAATGTCAAAACACAAAATGTTTGTTTTGGATCAGATGTGTAGCCTGGAAGTGTTTAATTGGGGATAAACACATGACTAACATGGTAGAAATGGGATTTTTTCTTCCTTTCCTTTTAAATTAACATCCTGAAGTAAGAAAAAAGGTGCAGGAAACTGGGGAAAAAACACAGGAGGTTTATATAGTGATGATGACATCATAAGCCTTGCCTTTCCGGCATACAAAATACTGTCTGTTACACAACACTGAACACCAGCAAAGCAATGTCTTTTCATACGTAAGGTTCATCCTACAATAGTAAACAGATTAGAAGCTGAAAAACAGGCCATGAGAGACAAACTACAAAGTGCAGTGCTGCTTACGTAAGTTTTTGGAAATAGCAATGTACTGAGCCCAAGAATGAAAGTCACAGGGGACAGAGAAGTAATGGGTGAGGTTCCTTGAGAGTCTGTTAACTGAGGTTGGCCTGAGTTCCAGCACAACGTGATGTTTTCACGTTTCAACTTCTCAAAACAGATTTATATTCAAGGGATTAAAATTTTGAAGAGGCACCAGCATCCTTACTTTTGTCCTGGCCAATGACTTAGTCTTAATAGCATCCTTGAACTCTTTCTTGACATCATGATTATTTTCTCTCCCTTTTCTTTATCCTGCCCACACCCCAGCCTCCAAATTTCCCAGGAAGATCTATTAATTACAGTGGTTAAAGTTAAAAGGAATGTATATGTGGTGGGTTTCAAAGAGTAGCCCATGAAGTGCTGTGTGATCCTTTCGAGCAAACTCCCTACATACTCATATCTTTAAAAATTAAAATAGCATTGCAGAATACCTCCTACCTGCTTTGAAGGAGTGGGGGTTTGTCTTGCTTACCTTCTTCCTCCCACTTCACTGTTACTCACTCATGCACAAAAGGTGTGCTCACAGGGGAATCAGAATCAATGCCTGACTGAACACGCAATCTGCAGGGACCCATCCATTACTCACAGGATAATCCACTGGTGCTTTGCTTGACACAACATGCCAAAAGGCAGGGTAGGTTTTGGCAAAAAGCAAGGGCCATTTCCAAGCAGATTGTCATAGATACTGAGTTTACTCAATCAAATTGGTAACTCAAATGTATATGTGTAATAAGTTCTTATTCGTGATATAGGATACCTAGGGGAAACTGCATGTCATGTGGGAAAGCAGAGATTTGGCAATGATCTCCATTCACATTAATTTGTTTGGATGCATTAGAACATTCTTATCAGGTGAACCTAATCTCATGCTGTGACTATAATTTACATTTATTTTAAGTTAAGCAGTTCTTGAGATATGTCAGGAGTCAAGGATAGGTGGAACCAGGAACAGCTCCATGTGCAATCACACATATGGGCTACTGGAATTGCAGCTTGGATCACCCTCTTGGAAGTGAAGCATTCTCAGACTCTAGACTGGCTCTGCCACTCCAGTTGGACACTGGACCCTTCAGGATGGGATGGGATGGGATGGGATAGGATGGGATGGGATGGGATGGGCTATCAAAGGCTCCCTATTAGGACTGAGGCATTGTCTAAGCAGATTTCTTGACCATGAAATGCTTGTGTACTCCCTTGGTTGTGACTCCTGGCTTTGTCTCTCAGGTCTGACCTATGGACATTTTCTTCATGGGGCAATTATACATGTGTTTGTCATTCCCTACTCATAGTTGTTTGTGGGTTCTTTAAACAGCATCATGACCCTCCCGTTTTACATCTGTTTGTAAAACTTTAGAGTGGGGAAAGGGGCATTATTTCTCAAAGTGAAAGGAAACACTTTCCACATGCGTACTTGAGCTATTCCACTATACCACAGTGCCACCTAGAGGTTATATTACAAAAAGCAGGAAACACTCCCATATAGTGCCTGTATCTCAATACTGTGATGAAATCAAAGGAAAATGCAGCAGTTTAATAACCTCATGTTGAAAAGTCTCTGGTTGGACCTCCACTTGACCCCTAATGCCATTTGGTTCCCAGTCCTGTCTTGGAAGCCGTGACAAGACCCCAACCACATATCTTGAATCCCATGGTACCAAACAAAGGGAAACTTTGCCTTTTACCAAATTCATGCTGATTTTCAGTCACAAGAACATTCACCACCTACCTGTGCAGCACCTTCACTGAATGTAATCAAGGTGTGCTTGCTTCTGGTGTCCTACACTGGGACCACAGACTTTGGAAAGTGTTTTCTGCACTGCTGAGGTGCAGAGAGAGGGAAGGCTGTGTTGACCCCTAATGTATGCTATATTCCAGTGCTCAATACCATTAGGCAAGATGGCAGTTGGAAAGATCTGTTTCACAGAGAGAGATTTGCCATGGCAAACAATCCCAGATGGGTCCATGATCTACCTAGGAAAGCCAGAAATTACTGATAAATTGATATAGATCTGAAGTTGTTGCTTTATAACTGAACAAATGAATTATGTGTCACTGCAGATTTTTAAGGCAAGCCTAGCACTAATTAATGCTAGCAACCTAATGAATATTAAATATGAATTAATAGTAATATTAATTCTAATTAACATTTAAAAAGTCAAGTAAGCTACTTGTTTAGGAACGTCAGTGCCCTTCTAGTTCTTGCATGACAAGCAGAGCTTGAGGAAGGAAACAGTCTTTTCTCCCTGATGTCTTCAAAAGCTATGGTGAACCCATAAAGAAGAAAGAAATGAATTAAAAGCTCTTGCCTACATTCTTATACTGTACAAACAAAGCTGAAATGTAAACCTATGACCTTGGTAAGTTCTATCCAGAAGCCAGAAAAGAGGAAGGAACCAGTAGCTAAAATAAGCAGATGGGTTGATGGGGCGGAAATAATAAACAGTGAAAGAAATTTCACTAGTGGTAAAGATACCGAAAGGCTGAATCAGAGACAGAATGCACTAAAATAACACCTGGACAGTTAAGATAAGTTGCCGGATACTATATCTTGCATAGTGTGTTTTAATGGTTTGTGATGGGAGTTTAATATTCATTCCATATTCATGGAAGTGTAAGAATAATATTTGGTGCCAAAGCAACACTCAATATCTCTTCTTTCCACATTAAAATAATTGGGTGGAGAATCAAAGCCTTTTTCCACGGATCCATCATTTTGAGGGCACCTTCTGTCCTTCTCACCCCCAAGCTAAACTGTACCTGGACAGGGAGGAAGAGTTTACTGAGAACCCATGCATACTTCTCACCTTGAAGAAAGAGTCATGGTAGAAAGGAGCCACCAGCATTGCAAATAATGGCAGGAGCTATTAAAGCATACATTCAAGCATCTGTTCAGTTCTCTTATAGTTATCCCTTCCTTCAAATAAACCTCAAGGCAGCTAAATGAAATCATAACACTAAAAGCCATCTGAAACATTAAGACCATTAAAAGTAAATAAATAAATTGACAAACTGAAGACCATTCCTACTTTTGTAACTCAAAATTTATGAAAACAGCAGTGAATCTATTCATTTTAATTTATTGATTTCTTTAATATTAATAAATAATAGTTATTATTATAACCATTCCATCTATGGAAAAACTTCCCCACTGTGGCCCAACTGACACCAAATCTGTCACCTTTTCAGCCTTCTTTCTGAGGCTTTAAAAGACTTACTCAGCCATGAAGGGGCTCAGGGGAATCACCGGGTGTTTTGCAAAGTCTCTCTATCGATCGATCAATTGTCTGTTATTGTCTGTTTTTTATTGTCTGTTTTTATTATCTGTGTTTAGCTCTTTTAAACCTTTTAAATATTTTTTCTGATTTTATGATGGTTTTCTTGTACTTTTATCAGCTGTTTTTCTGGACTGTGTAAACCGCCCAGAGAGCTTTGGCTCTGGGATCAATCAATCTAGTCACATAAACCCCATCATATAGAATTAAAAACCTAGGAGACTTTGCCTTGAAACTAAAAGATAAGGAAGGCACCAGATAAACATATCTAAAGAGGTAACTCCATAATGATGGTCCCACTATAGTAAAGATCCATTTTCAGGAGTAGCATTCCCAACTCCAAAGGCAGTGGCACCCAAAGAAAGGCCTATAAAGAAGCTCTTAACTGATGGGTAGATTCAGGTAGGATCATGAGGTGACACTTATGTATCGCTTATGACTTCTGAAGTTTCCCTAGTACTAATTTGCCTTTTGTTTCTATATAATTCCTAACACCCCCATAGCAACCATCCAGACAGCAATGTTCACAGGTTGGAGTGCAGATTGTCCTGTTAATGCTAGGGATTGTGTTACTACTGAAGACATTTTATCCATGCCAAAAAAGGGGGTCAGGGACAACTGTTTCCCACCATTTTGAGTCCCCCAGACAATCCTTTGTGTAGTAAGTTTTTACATGTGCCAAGTACGATGTAGTGAGAATAGTCTCCATATTTGGGCGAGTGGACATGCATTTGTTAAAGGTCAGTTGAAGGAAGGGGGGTTGCTGCTATCATCCCATCAATTTACTCTAGGATAATATTGCTGGGTTCTGCTAGGGATGGGGGATATGATCAGATGTGTGCAGTGCAAATAACTCATGCTTTGCTACTGCTACTAGTAGATACAGCTTGCTGAGCCATGAAAGTTGGACTGCAAACTAGGTTGTCATCTTCAATATAAAGCTGTCTTCTATTTGAAGGCAACCTCTCTTTCGAAGGACTCTCCAGCCCAGGTCCAGAATAATGATAAAGACCATTGGAAGGAAGAGCTGAATCTTGAAGCAGCCCACCAACAGTGCCTGGGCAGCCGACTAAGCAAGGCACCCAGGTTGCCTGGGCATTTCTATTTAAATTATGATTATTTTAATTTTACATCTATACATACAAATTAGCATGTGCAACTTTTATGTATATTTTATGTACAAGCCCCCTCCCCTCCCCTTCCCTTCCCTTGCAATTCATGTGGCTACCATAGCAGGAGTGCAAGCAGCATGCTTGAGGCATTTCCTAACTGGGCCTCCTTGGCAGAGGCTGGCATCTGCAAGCAGGAGGTAGAGATGGCTAGTTAGACTGGCAGCAGGCAGTCGGCAGCCGTAGAAAAGGCGGGTTCCCTGTACCAGCGGTTTCCATTGAGGGAGCTTCCAAAGAGCCCTGGTGGAGGTAGGAAAAAAGATTTCTCCCCTAATTCTCTCTACATGGCCACCCCTGTGTGGTTTCTCCTGGGGAAAGATCTTTCTGGAACCACCACAACAAAATTAAATTCTGCTATGTTCACTTGATGGGGCTAATTGAACAAACTCACAGCAAAGTCAGACTAACTATGTTAAAACTGCTGTTCTTGAGTCTTCATGAGAGAAATTTTTCTATAGAAAACTTGTTATAACGATCAACCAATTGAACACAATGATTGTCTGAACAGTCTTGTGTAAACCACTGATCCTGTTAAATTAAATATTATGGCAGCTTTTACCAAGCTCTCTGCCAAATTTAGAAAACAATGTAAAAGCTTGAAGAAAAAAATGAGCAGCAGCAAACTTGAAAGAAACCTACATTGTACAGCAGCCATCATTTTCTATTTGAAATGAAGTTTCTTTTCTACCATCATTCCTTCTTTTTGAGTTTTATAACTAGAGTCCCTAGAAAACTTTAAATCAGCTAATTAGCCTTGAGCTCAAAGCTCAGAGGAATGCTGTTCCCTTTTAGCTCAAGAGCACGTTCATTTCTCTCTGCCTCCACCTGGTGGGAAGAACAAGGCACACTGGGATACTTAGAGCTCCACCTCCATGCTCTTCTAGTATTTCAAACAGACCCAAATCTGGAATAATTCCAACCAAGGTTTTACTTTGGACTGTACAAACCCTGATCAGGCAGCTAGGAAAGATTCTGATGGTCTCATTTTAAATACTCATTTATAAAGTTCCCTACACTTATTTTCAAAGTTATTTTTAATGAAACTACACTCTGCCATGAACACTTCTCCGAATTTTCCTGGGTTCCTGAGGAATCTTACATTCTTCTGTAGTGCAGACAAGTGCTTCCCACAAAAGGCCCCTGTTTCACACTAGATTATCTCCTGAAAACATTGGCATCTAAGATGGCATTGACTCAATATTGGGGAAATCCTATCAAGCCAACTATTAATGAGTGGCTAATTAAAGTTCCAGACATAGCTGAAATCAACAAATGAACTGACAAGATTAATAGACCTGGATGCAGCTATTCAGTTGATTGTGAAGAACACTATGCATGGTGTATGCAGAAAGATACTTTGCATCAACCATCAAAGAACTGCGACTTTTTGGTGATGTTAAACTTTCTGAATAAAATATTTGAAGGTGAAGAGAGTGCTTTCAGTAATGTTCACTTTTACAGCTCTTCCATTACAATGTATTGTTTCACTCCTGCTAATTCTTCTTTGCAGGGCAATTCTATGCCTATTTAATTGTACAGTTTTCAAGTTTATTCTAACCACTTTTTTTCAACTACACAAGAATCCAGTGCAGCCCGCTGCCAACGCCATCCCCAATATGTGAGCACCTCCCAGAATTTCTCTAATGGGAAACAATAAAAAGATGAATGTGTACATTCCCAACTGCATGAAAATTTAGTTTCCACTGCACATTATTTTTATGACTGCACGAAACCTGTCCAGCTGCAAATTGAAATAAACTTACTCCTATTTTAGTGTGCTTAGGAGTGCAGTATTCAACTGCATACAAAGTACCCTGGAAAAAAGTTGTACAGTGAGACTTCCTTCTGAGTAAATATTTCTACAACTGTATCCTCAGCATAAGAGAAGAAACACCCTCTGTAAATTGTCATGCATGGACGCTGAATGAGCCTCAGTTTCAGTGCAGTTAAGCTCAGTGAAAGTTTATTTTTTTAAATTTATTTAAAATTTTTCTGTGCCATCCATTACTAAAAAGTCTCTGGATGGCTTACACGGAACAGAAAACCAAGAACAAAATCGTAACACAACACACAGCACACTGCATCTAAAATAGTAGTAAAAACAAGGATAAAACCAATTAATTGTTAAAATACCGGGAGAATAAAAGTTGCTGCTTTGGAAACGGTGTGCGTTCACATGGCAAAATGGAGTCATACGATGTATTATATGGCAGTGCTGAAGAAACACGTGAAGCTTCCTGACATGGTGGGTGGGGTGGGGGGAGAGAGAGAATGGGAGAGACTTCCTCTAGCCACACTTCTGGCTCAGCCAAGCGACACTGGCGCAGGAAGGAAGCCAGGGAACTATGGACAGGAGCCCAGACAGACTCCTTTATCAAATGAGAGACTGCAGGAAGAGCTGTCTGCGCTATTTTCTGCTTGCTTGTAGGAGATGGCAAGGGAAAGAGAGGTATGAGCAGCAGGTCTAGCCAGCACGGTTCTATACAAAGCATTGATGGCCAAGCGGACACAGTCAGTAGATTTGGCCTTTGGTCAAGTTTGCTGTCCTGTCCTCCATAAAGGTTTTGCCAGCAAAGAAATGAAGAGGCAGAAGCATTTTGCCCTCGATTAGAAGAGAAAGTACCATTCGATTCAATGTCTCGCTTTCCCTGCTTGCCTCTCTGGCCCTTCTTTGCAACAAAGGCATTTCTTGCATAGGGCCTTCCATATCGCTTAGTAGCAACTATCCTTACATCTGGATTGTCACCTTTACTTCTCAGCAAGAGCAGAGTGGATCTGAGGATGTGCAGAATGCCTTTCTCTTCTGAAGCAAGAATGAATTAATGTATGTAACAAAGGCAAATCTTTCCTGTGCAAGGTTTATATGATATATAATATATGTAACAAATTTTGAATCTTTGAAAATGTATAACTGAGAAACTGAGTGATTTCAGTTCCAGGTTGGCCTCATGCAATTTAGAGCCAGATCAGCTCTTACCTATGGACACAACTTGGGGAATCCAACTTGCTCCAAGTTGCCTACAAGCTGTTTAGAGAGAGGTCTGTCCTTGACACAGGCTCAGAAGCTTGCTTACTTTGTTTATTTTGAATGTTCTATGTCTTCTTTATACAAATTGCATGCAAGATGGCTTAACAAGGAATAAAAGATAAACAGCATCAGCATCGTAAACATCAACATCACCAGATATGTAGTAGCAACCATGCCCCAATACAAAAACAGGACATTGAAAGTAGAATGTTCAGTCTCCAAAAAAGCAATTCATGCCCCAAATAGGTTCAAAGAAAGGCACATTTAAAGTTTACCAACCAGGTTCAGTGACAATGGCCTTGGGACACAGGAGCTCTTCCCTGCCTGCCTGCCAGTTTTCTACCTCTAAATTTCCCAACCCCACCAACTGAAGACTGCCAGCTGCACAACTATTTCAAGAATACAAGAAAGAGACAGAAATGTGGGGAGAAAAGCCACAATGGAACAGGCACACAACCTTCCTGGCAACACACTGCTGGTGCCATCCAATCCTGACAGCACCTTCCCAGTGCTGCCCTTTAAATTTTGAGGAGCTGGTAGTTAAAACACAGTCATGACTTTATCATCTTATCTAGTCTCAGGCAGGCCAGTGGGGCTGAGCACGGTGAGGGACCAACCTTGCCTTCATTGTTTCTCCTTTCTTCTGGTTCTCATCAAACTAATGTGATGAGTGAGAAGATGCTCTCCTGCAGTGTGTTTCACCATCCCTGTTGTCAGTAGTCCAGCAGGAGTGGAGAGACCTGTGGGCAGCGACAATGCTTCATGACCCAGGCAAAGGTTGCTGGTAGCCAGGAAGAGCAGAGGAAGCAACAAGGAGTGGCAGCAGTTGAGCATCCCTTGACGCATCCAGTCTGGGTGCAAGGCAACCCTACAAATCCGGGAACTAGCTCAGTAGAGTCCCCAGAGCAATCTTAAAGCAGCAAGAATTGGAAGGGGAGGTGTGCTGAGGCTGCAGAGCATCTGTCATTTTCTGAAAGAAGGGTTGTTCATTATATTTTAGGAAGTCTGGAAAAGAGAGCAGGACACACTGGAAAACACATAGAATGAGGAATGCCTCTAAATATAATAGGAGGCACTTGTAATCCTAGTGCTGGACAGATTACAAATCTCAGCTTTATGTCAGCATGCAAAACGAGAGCTTCTGCAGCCCAGTTTCCTTGCAATGTAGAATTGTACAGACTCAGAGCTCTTACTCCTCAAGTTCTGACTGCAGTTCAAGACTGACTTTCTCCATTCTGTGAAAGAGCTGAGTTTTGTGCAAAACAGTTCTCAAGTCTTCACAGCCCCATTTTATCCCCTTCTTCTATTTCCAAGTGTTGTTATTTTCAGCTTGCTCATTTCAGAGGCATCTTATCTGATCCAGTCCGATATGTTCAGTCATTTAGGATACAATATGTGGAACATGTACCTTGGAATAAGCCCCTTTGGATACAATGGAACTTACTGCTGAGTGAATATTTGTGTGTGTGTGCGTGCACGTGCGCATGTGTGCAGTTAGTTTATAGCACACATATAAGATGGATGTTTAAGTCAACTTCCTTAGAGGTCAATCCCACCAAAAACAGTGATCCTAAGCAAACATGCACAGAATTGGATTGTGAATCTGGTATTCTGGAATGATGCCATCAGTGAAAATATCAAAATTATTAGTTTTAATCCTCCTGTTTTGGCAATCCATTCTTAAACTTTTATTAACACTTTATCACAATTTAGCATCATATATAACAAGCCTTTGAAGGTCCCATTTGGTCTATACCATGAAAGACTTGCAGCAAAATTGCATGGATAGCACATGTGCACACAGGCAAATATGTCAGCAAATACAAGCCTTGTTCTCCACTCCAGGGAGGAGAGACTAGGACAGAGGGGAGAGGTTGCATTTACACATTGCCAGAAAAAGAGGAACTGCATCACTAAAAAAGAGGATGAAATAGGAAGTACATTTCTATACAATTTGTGTATGCTAGCTTATACAGTATGTATAGCTACATATTTAAGTATTTCTATACCACTCAGTAGCCAAAGCTCTCTGGGTGGTTCACAGAAAGCAAGACCATAATGGAAAACCCCTCTCACGTCCCTTGGAACTTGATGAGGACTCCAAGAGAAGGAGCATGGAAAACACCCCTAGAGGCTGGCAGATCTATATGGGATGAGATGTTTCTTAAGGTAAGCTTGCCCCCAGCCATTTAGGAATTTGAATATTAATATCACCCCTCTGATGCGGGGTCAGAATGGCCCGGCAGTCAGTGGAGATGGAAAAGTACTGGCATAATATATATGATCATGCTGGTCTGTCCCTTAACAAGGGACCTTTGATTCACAGTGTTCTTTTTCAGCCAGTTTGTGATTGTTGAAAGATGAGAGAAAAGAGATGAGATGAGACAGAAAGATTACCATGAGCATACACTTCAGCTGATACTTCTATTGTTATAGTAAACCAATACTCAGCTATAGCAGTAACAGTAGCATTTTCAGTTTTAGTACTATTATTAATAATACTAGAAGTAGCAATGAAAGTGCTATTTACTATTTCTAGTCCTACTTCAATTATTATTAATAAGAGGCATAGGAGCATTAGGAGAGAGAACTTTAGGACAATATAGCAATGAAAATAATCATAATAATAGCAACGACTAGGAGGAAGAGGAGTGAAAATACCAGTTGATGTGCATGGCCCTTTCTTACTCTGGTCTTCCCCAAGATAGTGCCCTCTAGATGAGTCAATTTGCCATTTCCCAATGGCCATGCTGGCTGGGGATGATGGGAGTTGTACTCGACAGAGCTGGAGAACAGCTAGCCTGTTATTTCCCCACATAAAACCAAAATTCTTTATAAGTAAACTGTAATATCAGGGCATGTCTGCTTCCCTTTGCTAATCAAAGAAAAGAGTTTAGACATTTTCTCACTGCAACTTTCCAACTGCATTCTTCCAATATGCTGCTGATTCATGGCCCATCATTTCCCGAAAGTGAAAACCTGCCATCAAGTGAATAGCAGAAATGAAAAGCTCCCTGCCCCAGGCTGACTAAGGGCAGAACCCTCTGCATGTTCAGGCAGAGAGGACCTGCTTTTGAATAAGCAGGCATAGGATCGTGACCTTCTTGGCCTCACATTTGAAGCACTTGCATTTGGCCCCGTTGGCGGGCAGATCGCTCTGACTCAAGACAAGATTTCTGTCTAAGGGTAAGGACAGGTAGTGTCCTGAGGACTTTAAGGAGAACAGTGGTTAACAATCGATCACAGATTTCAAAAGCATTTTCAGTTTTACACCTTCATCTGCCCTGTCTCTCTGTTCTAGCTTAATGGGGATAGAAACATGTCTCGGGCTTATTACACATTTAGTCCTGTTCATAAGGAGTAGATAAACCTGGAAGTGATGGCATTACTTAATTCCCAGATCACAGTGTGGGTGCGAACGACCCGATACCTTCTGTGAAAAGTTTATTGAAGACATCACTGTAATTGGGTGCTCGAACTACCTTTGTGCACAATCTTACATCGCCATCTAGTGGTCATCAGCATATAATAAAGCAACTGGCAGGTGAAAATAACTATCTAAAAAGATGAGCTAAATGCCTCCTCTTAGTAAAATTCCTTGGCTCTTGACTGACTGAGGCTGAGAACTGCTGCTCACAAACAGCAAACGGAGTCATAAATCTGTTTCCAGGTTGTACCAATTCAGACTCAGTCTGCTCACCGAAAATGTCTGTGCTGAGAAGTCTGTCTGATTTTCTCCATGGAGGGGAAAGGGCACTTAGGTAATTTTCAACTCTGGACATAATGTTCTTTTCAGTGTTATAAACCACAGCTAAGTTTAGATTATTTGCTTTCTCACTGGAAATATAGTTCAATTCACAAAAAGTTTCAATGAAAGTGGATTAAATGGGGAGATGCTAAGAAAATGAAGAACACATACTGAGGAGAGGAAGAGATGTTGGTTGCAAAAGTGCAGTGGCCAAATTTATTTGTATTCATGTTCAAATATTTTATATTTCATCCATCCTGCAGCCTAAATATTGCTGCTTTCTACAAATATGGTGAAAGTAACAGACAGAGCAATCCTAAGGGGTAAGGAATTGGGGATGCACTGTTGGTTCGCACCAGTCAGCCAGGCAACATGTGATTGGATTTTGGGTATGTGGGCTACATGAGGCATTTAACACAACACTTTACTGAGGAATTCTCATTGCATTTTTCTATCCTTTTTTTCCTTTATTTAAGGGTTAGGGCAGGATTTCCTCTCTGCCTTTCTAAATGTCCCATTACTATACACAAGGTGGCACTGTGAAATAGAACAGAATTGCAAAGATGTGCTAGGCCCCTGTACCAATTAATTCCAGACTACTCCCTGAAAAAATGTCTTGAAACTGGGCAGACGCCTCGGATTTTTATTTTTTTAAGGGAAAACTTCCAGAAATCACAAGCACCAAACAAATGTCTTGTGTGGAGGAGCGCAAGGGGATGATTTCTGGTTCATGTCAATATTTCTTTAGCTTCCCATTAGCTTTAACAGGAGGGGGGAAGTTTCTATCAAGCAACTGTGATGGGTCAAATCCTGGGGCTTCTCATGGGATTAAGGTGACTTCCTGGAAGTTTCTGGGCATATGTCTAGAATAAGAGAGTTAGAAGGGAGTAGAATGATGGTGGGCAACCTTTTGGGGATGCAAGAACATTTGACAATTTGAGAAACTGTTCTGGGCACCACCACAAAATGGCTGCCAGGGTTGGTGTGGCAAAGGACAAGCAGCCCCTGCACAAGACCAAATATGAGGCAGAGGTGGAGTCTGAGCACCAACATACTAAACAGCTCCTTTGACCTCACAGTTTTCAACATAAACAGAAAGTTGTTTCACACCAATTCTTGCTGCCAGCAAGAACACATGCCAATCTTTTTTTAAAGTGGAAGAAGTACAGTACCTTGGTGGTGCCAAGAAAGGTGCCTGGAGGTGCCTGCAGGCCCCAGGGTGCCCACCCAGACAACCGAGGGGACTTTCATCTGCTTGGTCCTGTCTAGATGGACAGATAGAGTCAGCAAATCACCTGGTCCAGATGGCATCCATTCTAGAGTCCTTCAAGAAATAAAGCATGAATATTGCTGACTCTCTTGCCAAAATATTTAAAATGCCCCTAAAAACATCCCTTGTACCAGAGAATTGGAAAATGGCCAGTGCAATACCAATTCTTAAAAAGGGATCCAGGGGAGAGTTGGAAAATTACAAATCAGTTAGCTTAACATCTATTCTGGGTAAACCACTTGAAAGCCACTGGGAGTATTGATGGTGGCCAATCCAGATGGCATAACTGCCTGTGAAATGATTTCTGGAGTAATCAACTGGACAGAGTCATGGAAGAAAAGCTATCAGTGGCTACTTGCCTTGCAGGCTGTGTGCTACCTCCTTCCTCAGAGGTGACATGCAGCTGCATACACTTTGCTGAGGAGCATGGACAGCAGAGGCCTCGCACTCATCCTGCTTGAGGGATCCTCTGGGCAGCTCCTGTGGGCAGCTGGCTTGCCACCATGTGCGCAGAATGGTAGACTAGATGGACCTTTGGTCTGATCCAGCTTGGCTTTTACATTCTTGTATGGCTGATGTATTCAGACACAAGCAGCAATGATCATGGATTTCACCATGGGAAAAGGCTTCCATGACACATGACTGAATGAAGCCTCCGTGGTTATCTGGTTCACTTGCTCCACCTGACACAGTGGCCAGGTTCACATGTCACAAGAAGCTCTGGTGATTTCTTACCTTTGTTGGTCTGTCGTGTCATCTGGATCCAGTTAAGGTGCTTCTGCATGGGACGTTTAGTTTCCTGAAACCACAGAGAGAATCTGTGGTCTGTTCTAACATTTCCATGCTTCAGCTCTACTGCTCTGGTCATCCAGACCCAGGATCTCCATTCTACCACTCTTGGTATGGAAACACCATAGAGTCCTATAGAAAGAGTGGCTGCAGAAGTGTCTGCTCAACCATCCATCTCTACCACCTCGGCACCCTAGCAACACACGTCATCACTTGTTTTATTTCTGTTGGCCAGGTGATGTGCCCCTCCCCTATTTGCTTTGGAAACAGGGAGAAAGCAGGCAAAAGCATGGGGGGAACAGCAGCAGAAGTGTTTATTATGACTGAATAGAAATTACTTAGTTGTTGGAGTGGCTAGGAAACATTGCAGAGTTGTAGGCACACTCCGGAGGGACAAGAGAGAGAACCCACCTCAAAATCTTAGTGGACCAATTGGGATGAGGCTGCTGCAGCCATGGGCAAAAATAAGGAAAGGGTTCAAATTTTGTTCATGGTGGATGCCCAGATGCATGGTGGGGTCAGGAGGATGGAACAGGGAGCAGAGGAACTATGTTTTATAGGGAATCATGCAATTTCTGCCTTTGTGCAAATGCCCTCACACAATGGAAACAGCACAGAGTTGTTTGCCATGATGTGTGAACCCAGCGAGCTATAGTGGCAGGTCTGTGTGAGGTCTAAACTGTTTGCTCAGCACAGCACAACCTTGGGTCAGGACACACGGACAGAATGCACCATCGCTTATTCTGGCTTAAATAACCCACAATGGTCTGACTGTGTTCTGTGAACCTGCCCAACTATAATATTTTCACTGCTTACCTTGATTGTATTGGCGCACCTCAGTCATTTTGAATGTCTCAGTACCAAAATTTTCTTTCATATATTGGGAGACCATATTTTGCTAATACCTACAGTGATCAGGCCTACTATGTGTGTGTGTTTCCTTGCCTGGACCTTGTAGTTTGGCAGTAAGAAGGAATTTAGATAACTTGAGGCAGTGAATACTTTCTTTGTGAAGTCAGATTTGCATTGGCACCTTTTAACAGTACCCACCTCACTAGTAAATAGTCAAAGTGACCTTATTCAAAGTGCTTTCCAAATTCTATTTTCTTTGCTATGAAAAAAGAGTCCTTTCAAACTGTATACTTTTGGATGTTGTTACAAATACATAAAATAAAAAATAAAATAAAATATGAACAGAATATTATGCAGATGGTTACTGTCCTAAAGTAAGGTATTATAAAATACCCTAAAGGGTAGTCATTGCTAAGGTTGCTGAAGAAAACATGGCAGGATCTCTCTTGGTGCTCAATTCTGAAGTTTCAAGGAAATTATTTGTTTCTCAGAACTCAGAGGTGGTACGTCAATTTTCTACATGTGGGCCAGGGAAACACAGAAGCAGGTAAAAAATAAGTCTGGTTGAAAGCTCCTGCTCCAGCTTTGCATTTTAATGTTCAAGACTGTATGGCTTCCCTCCAACAGGGTGCTTTTGAAAATCAAGAACCTTCCTTTTGCAGGTGATTAACGGCTCCTTTAATTTACTGTAAACCTAAAGCCATATCAACTCAATGAATATCAGCAGGAACAAGTGGCATATACATCCTTGCACTGGTGAAGATTGTTAGCACTGCTGCCCTTGTTGCTTCAGCTGTCTGTTGTCTCACTTGTCTTCCAAAGCAGGTAGGACTGAGGCTATGACCTTTTCCTTAAAGGACTATGGAAGAATTTGCATTGACTCATACAAAGTTGGAACAGTGCTTCACAAGGAAACACGCACGTTTGATTTCACCTTTGCTGAGGCAGACCTGCTCATTACAGATTTTTGTCCTCGTTAGACTATGTAATTCAGTAAACATTGAGAGAGCTGTGCTGACTGCCTCACAACACTGAGCGGCTGTCCTTCTTTGATTTTTGATGAACTGATGCCACTGTTTTTTGGGAGTCAATGTTTGAGTTGGACCTATATTTTAACTTTTTCATGTGCAAACCAATATCTAAAGGACAGTGTTTGGTGACTTTCATGTGTCACTTTGGATACTGTCCACTTCTTTTTACAAATGGCTGCTTACACAAGTGGTTTCTGTGAGTAATGGCATGGCACGCAACCAGATCAACTTACTACCATCTTAGCCTGGCATTGTCTACAGGCTAAGTCTCTGGCGGTTCTGGAAAAGTTCTTTCTCGCCATCTGCTACCTGAGCCAGCAAATCTTTTTAACTAGAAATCTTACCAAATGCATGCAAAGTATGCGTTCCAGCCCTGAGTTGTTTCATGAAGGGCAAGCCAAAAGCATTCTGACACCCCCACCTTGCTTGCAAAAACTGCCCACTCATGATTTTTGGGGAAGGATGCTAGGCACAGTTGTAATCTGCCAAATTTAATCTGCAGCAGTTAGATGACCTAAATTGATTTTCAACCATGTTACATTAAGGCACTAGCCAGGGAATGCTGGAAGCTGTAGAACTTCTTCTGTCTAAACAGACATAAGATTCTGCCCTGTTTCTTTCAGGTTCATAGCCCCCGTTCTGATTCAAAAAACTGAGGTGAGATAATTTCACAGTTATATTTATTTCAAGATCATTTGCAGTGGCCACAATCCAGCTGAACAGGCCCAACCTGTAGGCATCCGAGCACAGAAACAGGCTTCTGCATTTAGCATCAGGAACTACAAGAGTAAACTGAATGGTCCACCAAATCCACTTCAGAATGCACCTCTGGTGCTACAAGTTCATACGACATTGTTTTCAATGGGGCATGCATTCAAACGTGCATGCCCATCCACACACTGGCACAATTAGTCAAGCATAATTAGAGGGTAAGGTCTTGGGAAGCATCCATAAATCAGTGGCAGAGGGTATGTTGATATGCAGGAGGTTTCAGGTTCAATGCTCAGCATCTCCAGGTGGGGCAAGGAATTAATTCTGCCTGAAATCCTGGAGAGCCATTGCCAGTCAGTGTTGACACTAGTGGTAGACAAAGGGTCCACCTCAGTTTAAGGTAGCATCTTGTTTCTAGTCTATGGTTCCATTTGATGCAGGAAATCAAGCTACAGCATTCTTGGCCTCTGCCTGAAGACTTCCATGGTGAAACGCCCTCCTCCTTCATGTAACTAGTTCCATTGTCTGGTGCCATTAAAACATTTCTTGTTCAGTTGAAGTGAATCCCACCTAGCCCTTCCCTTTGGGGCAGTAGAGAACAAATGTTTTAGTCCCTTCTGTATAACAGTCCTCCTGATATTTGAGAACTATCTCTCCTCAATTTCGTCTGCTTTCCCTTGCCTTAAATATACCCAGTTCTTTCAACCTTTCCTCATAGAGCTAGTTTTCTATACTCATGCAAGTCTTTATTGCCCTCCTTAGAACCTGTTCCAATTTGTCTACATCCTTCTTAAACTGTGGCTTTGAAAAGATCTTTTTAAAGTGCAAATAGCATTGGATCAGGGCAAAAGCTTTTTGTTTAGTAGGAGAAAAAAATTGGCATAACTGCACATGAAATGATTTGTAGAGTAATCTACACGTTATTTGGGTTGGAATTACCACAAGGCCTTTAACAGGACCATTCCAGAGTAAATGGGATGCAGACTGAAGTCTTGTTATGAAATATAGCATTTTAATTGTGCAGCACAAAGCGATATAACTTTATCTGTCATCATTGAAACAATTCCTATTAAAATGAATATAATTACTCCCATTTTACATTTGGCAAACTGAAGCTGAAAAGATAGCTTGCTGAAACCAGGGGGTGTAAGTACATCTTTCCATCTCATGGACTATCCTGGCTAGGATAAAGAATGAGATTTAAAATCAATTACATGTTCTGTTCTTTTGATTAATCCCAGATGTATTTACAAGCTATTTGCAAAAGGTTCCTAACCCACACTTATAAAATCATGGCTTTTTAGAATCCAAATGTTTGTATTTTTGTTGGCAGTGGCATACTGGGTTAAGAATTATAATATCCTTTTCTTGTGTAGTAATAGCTGAAGGATCCAACCCTCTACTCTGGCTAGCACAGACTGACTTTCTGCCAATGCAACTTCCAATCTAGTGTCAGGTTGTTTTGTCCTTTGATAGAAGTATTTTTTAAAGAGAGATAAGATAGGCTTGCTTTGATGGCAGAGGTTCTGATGAGCATCCACTAAATGAGGATTTCTTCTCACCCTTGTGATAGGGTCTTGATGTAAAAGATGGTATACCCAACTAGGCACTGTGGGTTGATCTTAAAATATGGTGAAGAAAAACAAGTTTTTAGATATGATGGGCCCAACCTACTTACTGAGAAATGTGTGTGCAAAGCATTGTTTCAAATTAGTCACTTGCCTTACAGTTTAACTAGACCTTTTTCTTGTATAAGCTGTTTTTTAATACCTTAGCTCCACATGATACTCAAAAACTTGTACCAAAAGCTGTTTTAAGGCACTGCACATTTTCAACATGTAATTTAATTTTTAAATTGAAAGACCTGATGACGTGGTTTGTTGATTTTTATTTTTATTTTTTTTACTTAGAACATGGAAAGCTGCTTTAATCAGGAGTTTTGGTACATCTTGTCCAATGCTGCACACAGAGCAAGGTCATTCCAAACCCTGCTGCCCAGTATCCATTAAATGCAGGGACAATGGAGCCCTCTGGATTCTGTTGAACTGCAACTCCTGTAAGATCTAGCTAGCATTGCCAATGGTGAAGGATGATTAGAATTGCAGTTCAACACAATGACATGCAAATAAGCCATGTTTGAGAGTGCTAGAATCCTCTGACTCACTTCTCATTCTTGTTCATGTTTGAAACTGTTGATTTGTGCAGATGGAAGCTTTGCACAAACTGAGCAGTGGTCAAATGATCTTTTTGCACGATTTTTCTGAAATCTGCACAAATTTTCCCTATAGAGGAAAGTCTTCATTTACAGAAATTTATCTAGTGAGGGTAGCTGCACAAATCCAACTTGTAATCAGGAACGAGACAAACATGCACACACGTTCAATGATTTGAGATTTTCTGTGGGCACAAGATGATGCTCATGTTTGGAGCTTCCCGCAAGGCATGCTCACATTTTGTGAACAAAAGTGAAAGTCTCATTCTTCCCTTAGTCCAGCAATATCTGGATAGCTGCATGTTCCTCACCCCTGAAAAGGAGATATTGGAGTCAGAACTGAACCTGGAACCTACTGCATTCAAAGTGTATGCTTAACCTGAGCTACTTACTATATCCTCTGCGGTTTCTTGGATTGCAATAGTGGTCAATTGTTTCAAAATCTTTCAGTGGACTTTAGAACCAGGAAAAACAAAGAGGCTTTTTATGAGACAGTTCTGTTTCATTGCCTCAGTATGAACAGGAGGTAAGGATATACACAAGCTACAAGTTAAATTAGAAATGCATTTTGGAATACAGCAGGAGGTAATATCTGTGCTAGCATTTCCCACATAATTAACTGTACAGTGAAACTGGATGTAAGACAGGAGTTATACCACATCAAGTGTGAGCAGTTTGGGCTGAGACATCTGAAGGATCACATCTCCCATTATATCCATCATTGGCTGTACTGTCACTGAAGGGAATTTTAGGCCAAAAGCTGGCGGATGACAAACTGTTCAGTCCCACTTTATTCGAAGCTTCCATTTCCAGGGTCAATTCACACTGGGAAAATGCATCATTGCATTCAATGACTTTAAATGGCGATCCCTCCTCATGGCTACTCAGGAACTGCTAGAATTTTTTCTAATAAATGTCAGGATATGATCTCATACCTTACCAGCTCTGCTTCAACACAGTAACTTTAGCTTCAGCATTAAAATGTGGCTAATGTATTTTCATCTTTAGGCTATTTTACAGTGTGATGCAAAGTATGTACACAAGTATTTATGATGGATCACTAAAGGCATGGATCACTAAAGGCATGTGTTCAGAGAGTAAAATGGCCTTTTGACTCCCAAACTGTGCTTCTATATTAAAATAAAGGATTTTTTAAAAATGAAATTCAGCTTAACCCTTACTATCACTAGCGCCAGCTCCAGGCTTTTGAGGACCTTTGATCAAGATGTCCTCGGTGAATCTCCCCTTAACACCATCATCACCAACTGCTATTGCTCCTTCTCCTCCTTGGTACTTACTGTTCCGCCTTCTCACCAGTGAAAGCATCTGGGCAAGCAGCAGGTGACCCAACAAGCCACCACAGTAAAGAGGAGGAGCAACTTCTCAGTGGGTCCATAGCAAATGCCCAGTCATACCCACTCTTGAGGTTATTCCCAATTATCTCTCCAGACAGGAAGTAGTTACATAGGATTTGAAATGTAATCTAAAGCTTTGGTATTATTGTAGCTGCTGTGCTAACTAACAACAATATTAGTTGAGGAAGGGTGCTTCTTGCTGTGACTAAGAAGCAACAACAGTACTACTAGGAAATACAACACCAAAAACAGAGATGCTTGCTGTTACAGAGATATTGGCCTACGATTTTGTGTTGGTAAAATATGAGCTTTGCAACTTGTACTGAACCTGCTAAACCTGTACAGACCAGCACTGATTGCAAAAAGGATCGCCCTCCTAAACTGCAAGTGCTGACCTGCATAATCCTCATCTTCTGGAAACTCATTTGGGTGAAATCTTTAGTGTCAAGCTAAAACATTATTTTCAGCATGTCTTCAAGCCACTTTGAAAAGCCATATTCAGTGACCGGGAAGAAAGTCTCACTGTATTCAGTGCCACTTGTTTCTGAGAAGAGTTATGTCAAATTGGAATTTTAGGAATGTAGAGCACACCTTGAATTTCTAGTCCCTTATTAAAGATACAGTGGGTTGAACTAGTTTTGGGGTAAACAATTTTTTTCTTTTTGCAAATTAGACCGAAAGCTTCTCATGCAACTCATGTTTACTAAATACACACACAACTGCTGACAAACAGGATAGTAGAAAGAATACACTGCAAGCACAAGAAACCTAGATGGCATGCACTCACTAGATGGCAATTCTTTATCCACTGAGAATGTTTAATCTGATTGCCAAGTTACTTGGGAACATCACTGGTCAGAACAAGGAGAAATGTTTTATTTCCTCTGAGCTTTCAACTAAGAATGATGAAAGTTATTTCCATGTAAGTAGATGAAACCCAAGTACTTCTGATTTGCATTTTGCATGGCTCTTCCAGAGACACAAATTTTAATTGTAGTAAAGCATTACTTACAACATCAAATTCTTACAGTTTCAGTGCTATTATCTTAAAAGAAATGAGAGAGTATCATCTGTATTTGCAAATATTTGTGGCGGCAACAGCAGCAGCAAGGGACTGCTAATTACTCTAGGGTTATTTTAAATGTGCTTAACCTACACAATACAGGATTTGTAAGTGAAAAACACACATTCGTATCTGAGTTAGGAGGATGTTACATTCATTCAGATATTCTTTCCCCATGTATATGTAGTGAATGATGATGGGAAAGCACCTAGTAATTGGTTTTAATATAATGTAGATTATTGGTTTTTTTAAAAAAAAAGATTCAAAACAACTGAAGTTAAATATTGCAAGCTACACAAAATCTAAAATATAGGGACTTCCCACATTACATCATACTAAGTCAACACATAATAGATTAAAAGCTGTAAATTCAGAGCTTCTGCTTAAAAATTTAAAGTTTCTGACATCATCTTCCACCACTCCATTAACTCTTCCTTCTCCTCTTCTTTTCTTTCAGACAATGACTCCAGATCAAAATCAACCTAGGCAAGAAAAACAATTAGACAAAAAAAAGACTTTTGAATACATCGGATTTCCAGCTAAACTGACATCTTGAAATCATTAGATTTGGAATATTGAAGCCAGGCTGGAACCAAACTTGATCACACTTAGAAAAGACCCATTGAAATGAGTGTGAACTTCCACTAATTGAAGTTCCACTGATTTCAGTTGATCTACTATTCTAAGTATGAATAAATCTGCATACAACCCAATTAAGGGTTTTTCCAATAAAATGATCAGAACTACAGTGTATGTTTACTTATGTGTGCATAAGCCCAACTGAGCACAGCAAGACCTACTTCTGAACAAATATACACAGGACTGTATCATAAGGATGCTTTCTCACATTGACTTGGTTCACACAGTGGGACTGCTTCCACAGAACCAAATGAGTTAGCAATTCAAGTTTGACCTTGAAACTACAGTTCAGTGTTTTGTGATCAGAGCAAACAGAAACAAAATTAAGGGACTACCAACTGAAATCTAGTCACATTTTATCTCATGCAACATGCATAACATTTTTCCAAGGTGGCATTCAAGTAAAATCCTAGGGCATCATCTGAAACTAAGCAAATGTGGTCCTAGTTGTTACCTGAATGGGAGACTATCAAGGAACCCTCTATTAAACCACTTTGAAAGCCTAGAATTGTTTTAACGGCTGGGTGTTGTCCCTATGGTAGATAATTGTGATTCCCTTAATTTTTAGAATGGTTTTGTTATATTTGATTAATTGCTGTGAACCAGAAAGCTTTTGCTGTTGGGTGGTATAGACATAACATAAATTAAATAAATTAAAAAATAAAGTAGGCGCTTTGTATATTGAATATATAAAGCTGCCTTGTACTGAATTAGACCTTTGGTCCATCATATTATTTTTTACTACTATTACAATGCTGCTACATTTAGATCCCACCTTTTTTCCTCTTGAAAAGAACCCAGAGTGGTTCACATGGTCCTCTTCAGCTCCATTTTATCCTCACAACGACCCTATGGACTGAGAGACAGTGACTGGCCCTAAGTTACCCCATGAGCTTCATGGCCAGGTGGGGACTAGAATATGGATCTCTGGAGTCCCACTCAAATTCTCTAATCACCATACCACACTGGCTCTCCATATAGTTTATAATTGCTCATTTGGACTGGCAGCAGTTCTCCAAGAATTCTGACAGAGGTCTTGCTGCCTTGTTGCCTAAGATCCTTTTCAGTGAACACGTGAAGAAATGAACTTGAGACCTCTTCTATGCAACGGACAGAGCTACAGCCCTCCTTCTATGTGATGCTCAGACCAACCACTTCAAGAACATTAAAAGGCTTTCAAAGTCAAGCAGCATCACACAGAATGCTGGTGAATTTTTCTACAAAGAAAAATTCTGCATTACACAAAACATATTTAACATAAAAACACTGGTGTGTATTTTAAGGCAATGTACAAGTACTTACCTTGACAGCAGGACTGAAGGGAACTGCCACTTTTTTAGTTATTGCTAGATAACCTGGTGCTGAGGCTGTGACTTTATAATTTCCAGGGACAAGCAATCGCCAATAATCACCATCCTTGGCTAAAGAAAAACAGCGTATAACAGTCTTTCAAACATTGCAGAGCTGGTACAGGAAGTCTTCAGTCAAGCATAATCTACTCTAGTTGTTAGTAGGTTCTCCATTTGGAGCCAGGTGCAAAAAACAGCCTCTGGGGATAAACTAGTTGCAAGATTGTGCTTTAAGGGCTGAAGATAATTATTTATTGAACACCAGAACTCATGCAGTGGAATGTGCTGTTTATACAAAAACAAGTCATCTGAGTTAGGACAGATCAGTGATTACAACAGGCTAATTTGGGAAAGGAGGGGGGAACCCTCTTATTGTTACTATTATTATGTAAGTGGGAGTCAGAAACCTATTCCATCTCCTGTCCTGTTTTAAGGCAGGCTTGTGCTATAGAAGTATAATCAGGTTAATCCTATTTTGCAAAATCCAACTTGCCTCAAAGCTATTCATGGTATAAATGACTTGTTAGTAAGGGAGAATCAAATTAAGGCAGAAATTCAACGTGTTCTTATTTGCAAGTAGTCCCACTGCTTAGACTGGGACATACTTCTAAGAAAACATGTATAAATGTATGAAAACAGCCTCTCTACCAAAACAAGGGATCCTCCAAACCTATTTGCTGACTGTATTCTACAGGGAGTAAAGAACTGTATGTTTGCATACAGTCTGGTGAAATGAAATTCTAATTTTAAAACTGGAATGAGGGTATCTGTGACCAAATAATTTTAAAAATATCAACACATACGTCAAACTCTAAACAGTAAAATTACCTTCAGAAAAACAAAATTTCCTTGGAAGATGCAGTAGGGCTTGGAACAAAGCCCTATTGGAACGATTTCATTATCTATGAAATCGTCTTTGGTACATGCAAAGAGTCAAGTTTTATTAAGACAACCAAAAACTCCTATTTGCACTATGGAGTTACTGATGGAAGCTAGAGAAGGCCAGTGTGCAATCTCAAGAAAAAATTCATATGATACCAGAGGCAACACATAGCCATCATAACCAGTAGCCATGGATACACCATGAATTTGTTTAATTCTTTTTAAAATCCATCTTATTTGGTGGCCTTTACGACACCTTATGGTATCAAATTTAACTATGTGCTGTGTGAAGAAGTACTTCCTTTTATATGTCCTGAATCTCTCACTATTCAGCATCATGGGATGATCACACTGGGTTACAACCTTACAAAAGAGGAGTACACTTTCTCCACAGCATGCACAATTTTATACAATTCTATTGTGGCCCCCTTCCCCACCTTCTCTCCCTCTCTTCTTCTCCCTCCTTTAAGTTAAAGAAAATGAGAAAATGTCAAGCAATCCAATAAATGGTAATTGTGGACTATCACTGGTAGAGTTAATATCTGGTAAGTCAAAGTTCTCTGTTTACTTATTGACACTTGGGGAAACAAAACTGCAACTTCACAGTTTAATTCTGTTACTGACACACATGTTGCATTGCACTGCATTATTTCTAGAAGGTCCTTTGATCCAGCAAGAGAGCTCCACTAACAGAAACAGGCAGGGCAATTGATACCTCCCCAAATCTACTCTGAAGGACTACAAGGCCCTCTGGAAAAGCATGGAAAGTTGTGAAGGGGATAATGGGAAATGGGGCATCTGTGAATATCCTCTCCTCTCTTCCCATTAGCAGGGGCTGACACTAATCTGACTTTTCACGAACAGCACCCTCCATCATCTGTTTAAACGTATTACATATGAACTACATATTTTTAAATGTATTGCATATTACTTACCAGATGTAATATCATGGTCTATCCCCTCCACAGAAATGGTGGCATTAGCAATAGGGTTACCCTGAAGATCCCTTACAAATCCTTTTACCCCTCGATGAATCTGAGGAAATAATTTTTTTGTATCTGTTTACATTACATTACATTACATTACATTACATTACATTGACTAAATGTTCTTTTTAACCTATGAGGTATTACCCCCATGTTAAAGATGATAGAGTCAGTCTGAAAGAAAGTGACTTGATTTAAATGAAACCTTGACATTATAGGAAGTTTCATATCCTAGCCAGTTCTGAAACTGGTAACGTTAATCTCCAGGTCTGGATGACATAGGAAACTAGGGCTAATTTTGTCATCAAAATGAATTTTATGCTAAGGGTCTGTATGTGCTCATTTTTTATTTCAGCTGATTACATTGAAACGTAACTGCTCCTGGATCCAAAGTTGTTCCTGGAATGCCAGGTGTTCGTGGCCAGCAGCATCTTTCATCAACTGCAGCTGTTATATCAGCTGCATCCCTAGCTGAACAGGAAGCACCTAGCAATGGTAATCCATGCACTGGTAACCTCACTTCTAGATTACTGTGATGTGCTTTACATGGGGCTGCTCTTGAAAACATTCTGGAAAATTCAGTTGATAAAGAACAGGACAGCTCATCCGTTGACTGGGATGCGCTGATGCAAGCATATAAGCCCTGTTCTTTATCACGTGCACTGGCTACCAGTTGACATCTGGGCTCACTTCAAGGTGCTCATATGAATGTATAAAGCCCTAAATGGTTTAGATCCTGGACAGCTTAAGGAATGCTTCCTTCCATAGACACCTACCTGGACCCTAAGATCACCAATGGAAGCTCTCTTCAAGAGCCATCTTTAAAGGAAGCAAGGAAGGCAGCTTAGAGGGGAAGTGTCTTTTTAGTAGTGGCTCCCTGTTTCTGGAACCAGGTCTTTAAGGAGGTGCACCTGAGACCAACAGTTTATACATTTCAGCACCAGTTTATACACTTCAGCACCTTTTATTCTCCCGTCATTTTAATTGATTAGTGGTCATGATTTTATATTGGTTTTTATCTAAATTGGTTGCTGTGGTTTAATATGTCACTTATTACTTTATTTTTTTTCATTCATGGTCATAATTCCCTTGTGCTTTGGTGATTATTTGGATATGGATTTCAGCGATAGTCGTGTTATGTTGTTTTAATATTTGTTAAACTTCTATAAGCCATTCGGAGAGCATGTGCCGAGAGAACAGTCTATAAAAACCTTAAATAAACAAACTGTCTGAACATGGCTATGACTTGACCAAGACCAAGCAATATATGATCCACAGTTATGCCCTCCACTGGCCCACCACAGCATTGTAGCAGCAGCAAAGAAGGAGCCATGTTGCTTTTTTCCAAAGGAGATCACACAGTTTGTTTTCAGGCAAAATTGTGCTCCTTAGGTTTAAAGGAAAATCGCTGTTTTTGGTACAGCCATGCAAAACTGATCCCACAGCAACAAAAATTCTGGCGGCAGCAGGAAGAATTGTCCCTACTAGACCTGCTGAAGTGGCCCACCCCTGAGCTTTACTTCATCTGTTAATGGCTGATCTGAATTTCAACCAGGGATTTTCCAGCTGGAGAGGGTAGAGCAATTGATCCAGTCATTATCTGCCTGGAGGAACAAGAAAGGAGTTCACTGGTCATCAGGTCCCAAGAGGGTGGACCAGGACCCACACAGTGACTTGAGTGCAGAGCCAAGTCCATCAGCTTAGATTTTCCAAGACTGATGTCCTAAGCAGTGGGATAACAGACTTGCAAAGGTTCAGCACTTGTAAAGCGGCACATTTCCAGCATCTGAGGCACAAAGGATCTTGATAAGGTCACATACAACAGCACATAACGAGCAAGACCTCTCACAGGCACATCCTGAACTAATTGGTCATCCTGTGCTGACTGGCTCAGATGAGCAAGAGTATTGTAGAGCAGCTTGAATCTCAGAATTAGGCAGTCCATGCTTAATGGGGGTAGCATTTAACATTGTTCTGGAAGGGATCCTTCCAGGAGGGGTCATCCGCAATGCTCATAGGGATTAAGATTAATTGTAGAGGATGAATCACGGCAACCACCTTTAGGAGCCACCTTCCCCATACCTGGTTTTTACATGCAGTAGCCACCAGTTGAGTGACTGCAGTGACTATCAGCATAACCTCCACATGGCCTTGCTAGTTCATATTGTATGTGCCTTCAGACAGTCCTGCCAGGTTTGCAAGCCTGACAGTAGCTCTTGCACAGTCCTACAAACAATCTACAGGCATCTGAACCAGATGGCAATTTGATTAAAGCTTGATACCCTAATGAATATACTGGACTGGAACAGCCATTCATCATTCTACCTTCCCGCAGTACATTTTTGGCACAGATATATGAGAATCAAGAACAGGGTACTGCGGTAAGCTATTTTTAAATGACAGAACTTCACAAGACAGTCTCCGATCCAGCAACTTCGAAAGGGTATGACTGCTCTGTTGAATACTGACTCCTACCAGTCTTTTGAAACAGAAGCAGATTAACACTTGCAAGACAAATGCGGAAAGTGGCAATTTGCAGCTGAAATTTGGAAAGATCATTGTTTTCCCCCTTTGCTTAGCTAGTACTAATGAGCACTGGTTTACCTTAGTGGCTCACAACAGGTGAGGATTCTGAAAAGGTAACCTAGGATAAGTAAGAAAGCTATCTTGTAGCAAAGGAGGAAAAATCTGCCATGTTCTGCATTTTTGTCTTACATAAACTGAATCTATGGCTTAGCCAATGGAAACCTTTATTTAGCAAACTTTGGCATTTTCTCTTAGAATAAATTAATCCTAAATTGATGTTTTTATTTCACTTAGGGGTTTATTTAGCAAGCAACTCTGAGTGCATCAGAGTGGAATTTTTCAGAATTTCTCTAGCTTGTAATTAAACTACAAAATAAAACAAACCAAGAATCTTTCATTATGCCTCTTTTTCAAATAAAAACATCTACAAATACAAAGTCTAGATTAGATCTCATAATGTTGTTTCTAGCAGGGTAATTCATGCCATCCTTAAGCAATATACTTTATTATTACATGCTAAAATTCCTATGGGTGAATTTACACTGTATATGAGAGCAAAAACATTACCACATGGTGATGTTACCCTGCCATTTTATTGTGGTTAACCTTTAACATTGAAGGTAATTCCATTTATAAGCATCCTTTAAATCATCCTAACCCTCTTCAGGCATCAAAATAAACTTAGCAGGACTACAACTGAGAAGCAGCAGCAGGGAAACATGCGAGTTCCACCCCACCCCCATCACAACCTTCTAGCTTTCTGTATGTAGAAGGCAATTGTCTGCAACATGGACCATCCTCAATCCATGCAGGATCTCCATGGTTGTCCAGGATTCTAAATTATGTGATGGGCCTCAACTGCTAAAGGGAGGTCCCTGCTGCAGACGGACATATGGGGGAAGGCTGGTATGTGCAGGGAATGGAGCTAACAAACCCATCTCCATTCCAACCTCGTGTGTGAAGGCTATATCCTAAAAGAGGGTTTTCTCCAAACAATGACTGCACATACCAGCCTTCCCCAACTTGACATCCTTCAGATATTTTGGGCTACAGCCCCCAGAATTTCTGGCTGTCAGTCATGCTGGCTGGGCCTGATGAGAATTGAGGTCCAAACACCTGGACAACACCAGGTTGGGACAGGTGCTATATACTAGCTTGAATAGCTGGCTCTGGCCACTAGAAAGCAGCACTTTTATTTTACCTGCTCAATGTAATTGATAAGTGAATTCTTGTTATTCTCCCAATAACTTTTCAGGGTTTCCTCAGGAGGGAATTTTTCACAGCTAAGTTCTATGGTGATTTCAAAACAGTTGCTGCTGAGGTAGTTGAAGTCCTGCATACCTGCAATGGGAACAGATTTAAGTCATTTTCACGTGACACCAAAGCACCTTTGTGTCCTACAATGCATTTTTAAGTCTCCTCACTTTCCAGCAACAGTCGATACATTTCTAAAAATAGCATAAACATTCAAAGCCATTCTCAGGGAGACACAGATTAATGTGCCCAGGAGAGAACTATACCAACCCTGAGCAAAGATATGTGACTGCTCAGAATAAAAATGGGAATAACTGAAACTGTGTTTTGTTTCAACTTTTCTGGTGAGCAGCTTGGAAATTTTGGGGGGCAACTATTGGGAGTGAAGAAACTCTCTCATGAACTATTTTCATTTTTTAAATGAGTAAACGCTTTTTACAATAGTGTGTGTATTGCTACAATTTACTCCCTCAAAGTTGTTTTAAAGAACTATGTATAGTTCTTTAAAACTGTACTGGAAAAACGGGAAATTTTGTACAGTCCTTGTATATTGGAGCCAGATTTCTGTCATGGCAGAGAAAGAAATTATTTCTTTTTAAGAGCACTGGAAACAGTTTGAAAGGGGGATCATTGGCTTGTTCACACAACAGGGTCAGCTTACTGTGGGTTGTTTAGCCCATGGAGTGTGCCATGTGACATTTTGAATACTTAGCCCTCACTCAGGAATTGAAGCTGTCATGTGCAACTGGTCACTGAGAATTATTTGAGGGTTCAATGAACTTAGTATAACCCTCTGTTTGTTGTAGGGCTTAGTGACAATCGTTTAACTCTCAAACAACTCTCAGTGTCTGGGTTTGCACAACATGGCAACCCCCAATGGGGGTATATTCAAAATATCACACAGCAGAGCACATTGTGGGTTAAAATAACCAATGGCTGACAGGCTATGTGGTATGAATTGACCCCGTGTCTGTAGTCATCCGATGGCCACATGAGGGATTTTCTGGGTAATGTTCTTTCTGTTTCTGAATCATGCTGACTGTGCAGACTGTTTCTAAGTCCAAGTAATATTGATAATTCTTGTGTTACCTCTTTTCTTGACTGCCAAAATTCAAGACATGCTTTGTACCGTAGAGTGCAGCAGCTTCCTGCTCCATCTCCAATATTGGCTTTAGGAGTAAACAGTATTTGAATAAAACTTACTTGTATGCATAAATTAAATGTAATAAATACAGGAAATGTATAAATTACATTTAATGTTTCTAAACTATTACTTAAGAACAGATAAGAAAATAAGTACGGCATATATTTTCCCCCAAATTTCCATTTCTCTCAAGGAAATTAAAAAAAAGAATATGGGCTTTTTCCATGCATTTAAAATTTCTGGAAATTTTACATCTCTAACTGGGCAAGCTTTTTCTTCTTATACTAAAGTGATTCACTGAAGTCAACCAGGAAAAACAGAAATATGTTATAGGAAAATCAGGGTCAATATTCATTTATGTCTTGTTTGGAAAATTTGTACCACCCTTCCATTTAGAGCACTTTCAGGGTGGCTTACCATTTCTTGGACCACAGCCCGATACATAATGAACTGAAATGGCTAACTTCATACATGAAGGTCTTGGCAGCCACAGCTACGTCTAAAGACCATACCAAATCTGATATTGCATCTGGTTTGTATATTCCATTGGGATAAACTTGGCTTGCGCAGTCCTATTTTTAGAAGCCAAAAACAGCTTCCAGGTGTAGTTCTTTTATTTCCAGATGAAAAAGGAACTGTGTTATTTATATGTACAATAAAACATGTGAAAGCCAAATAATGGCAAAACCTTCTGTGAGCCCTTATGAAATAATCTGAAGCAGCCATTTCTTTCTAATAGTGCAATTCAAACAAAGGCAATTTAACAGTGCTAAGGATTGGAAGGATACTTAAGATTGATAGAGTTCATGTTACAATATGTTTGATGGTACAACTTGTGGCCTCATGGGTTTAAGGCATTATAAATCAATCAAAAACATAGGTTCCCTAATTAAAATGGAGAGGATGAATGAAGGTAAGGAGGATTCTGAGCTTGCACCCACTTCTGCATCAGGAACTAAATGCACAAAATGTTATGAACTTGTTTGAGTGTGTAATTTCCAGGGCTGGATTAGAATGCTTCACATACTGTGTACCTTGGCACACAATTCCATGCCTTTCTTTGAAAGTAGAGGAAGATAGAAGAAGCCAGCAAGGAAGGAAGGAGGCCAAGCAGGCCTAAATTTAGGCTCTTCCCTTTCTCATCAAAGAGCTTATCAGTTATGTGAAAGCTAACAACTATGCATAGAGTTCAGCTGTAAGCATTCTGAATTGATCACTTTGGACACCTTCGGTCTGCCAGAATGTCAAGCGCTTCCAATGAAATAACATAGCTGTTGCAAATGTTCATGAAAAGAATGAGTTTTTCCTTCATTGCATGGATCACATAACAAAACCACTCACACAAGCAGTAATTTGTGGAACCAGTGCTATTGTTTAATCATTAGGATAACACTTCATAGCAGAGAAAACCTTTAGTAAAGTGATACACGCACATCATTCTTTCATAAGGGCTAAATCTTATAGATTTTTAGCCAACCAAAAATCTCAGGGCACCTTAAAGACTGGTGCATTGGACAAAAGGCTTTAGCCTGCAAACCCTTATGATGCGATGAACTTGTCTGCACATGAAAGCACCAGCGTTTCATAATAAGTACACTACACAAATAATCAGTGCTAAATTTTGCTGTTTTGGAATAAAACTTGAAAAGAATATGGTACTGGCAAGATCATTCCATCCAAGCATATTCTGGATAAGTGTTAAGTCTATCTGGCTTTATCAAACACTGCTAGTTTCATAATGTGCCACAGCATTGACTGAAAGATGTCTCACTCCTCTGTCTGTGGTAGGTGCACAGCAAGTGTCCACTTTCCCTAATAAAACTTGTGTCCTTAATGCTGGTTCAATGTTCAGCAATATGGCCTGAATTCAAATGAGTAAAATCTGCGAGAGTTCCTGGCTACAATTCCAGCTCATGTCAAAAGAAAAGGCTGCAGTCTCTGGACCCCATTAGGATGCTCAGTTCTTCCTGATTTCACTGGGACTGCAGCAGCAATTGTGCAGGGTTAGAGTCACTGACCCACAGTCTGGCAGCAGGTCAAGGCAATCTTCTTGAAGATGCTATTTCTGTGCTGACAGGAGAATCAGATTAGTGTGCCTTAATCCCCAACTTTTAGAGGCTTCCAGAGGATAGGGGCTAGCGATGTTCAGGGACATTTAAAGGCATAGGAAGATGCACCAAGGTATGGCCAAAATGTGAGGTATGAATGATTATTTAAGACACATTCATCTGAACAGGCAGGGTGATCAGTGGAAAGGAAACCAGTGCTCTGCTTCTTCAACAGCAGATAATTAAAAGAGAACTTCAGTCCGTACAAGCAATGGTGAGGGGGGATAGATGCACTTGTTGAAATATGATCTTTTGCTTAATTCTTTCCAAGCACAAAAGACCTCTCCTCCTTCGTATTTAGTCATCTTGTGCCAGCCTCCCACAATCTCATGCCCTCTAAATATTTTGGAATGCAACTCCCAGCATTCCTGATACTTGGTCAAGTCCAAAACATTTGGAAGGCATCAGGCTGGCCTGCCCTCTACCACGGACAATCTCTCCAAACTTATATTTATTCAATAGCGACATTATTGGTCTTTCTCTCTTCTCTGCTCTATTCTATGTCTGCCCTATGTCTGCACATATATTAACTTTTTTGTTGCAGGGACTATGTTCATGAATATCTTGACCTGTGGCTAGCCAAACTATCAGGTTACTATCTGATGCAATAATACTATCTGAAGAAATAAGTCAAAGCAAGACAGGCAACAACCCAACGGAAATGGACAGCAGGACTCCCACCAGCTGCCAGTAGTTTAGATCATTTATCACTTGTGGGCTGCTTCTCTCATCATGCTCAAAAGCTGAACTTTCAGAAGACACATTCATCTCCAAAGATATTGCTCATCCCTGAAGAGCTAAGTATAGTATTGTTGGAACAATAATCCATTGTGATCATTGAGACTGGTAAAATGAAGACAGCTGTAGATATTGCACATTTTAATTGCAACTAAGGGACCAGTTGTGGCTGGCAAGTTGATTTGCTGAAGGGCGTCTGGGCCATTCATGCAGAGGTAGGGGTGCTGGGGATGAGAAGGCTGTTTGAATTAGCAAACGTTAGAAAGCAACCAGGAAGGCAGGAGATGCCTCAGTCTGCACTGCACAAGTGTACTGCTGCTGACTCACTAGCAGTGCCTGATGATGCCACTAATCTGTGTCCATGTTGCGGGCATCTGGCCAGTCTGCAGCCACTTGCACAGATCTGACTGCTGCATCCTGATGTTTACCGGTACGGGCAAGCTTTCCCCTCCTTACTTGACTGCCTGAAGCAAAGCTGGGCTGCTGCTATTAAGAGTCCTCCGAGCAAGGATTGTGTTATTTCTTGTTCTGTGCAGTGCTCTGTGTATTACTATAAAACTATGTAGTTGTAGCAGCCACAATCGTCTAAGAAAAAATGAAATCTTTAATGTTGCAGTGCATTGATACAAACCTCCTGGAACACTATACCAAGCACCACCATTGGTTGTCCCATCTATGAAGCTGCTATCGTCATCATTCTTGCGACATGGTGGCCTGTTTGGATCAGACATGGCTGGATTAAAGGATGAATAACTTCGAGCTAAGCTTTGAAAAATAGCATCATCTGGGCTAGGGCTGTATTCATGAGCTCTGCCTAAGGGAAAAAAAAAAAAAAACAAAGACATGTGTTGAACAGGGAGGACACATGAGAAACAGTATGTCTGTTATTTTTGCTGGTGTGTAAAGTATTATGAAGAGAATGTTTCAAATAAAGAAGACTGCATGTACTGTTTTTGCCTAAAATAATCACAGAAGTGATAAGAACAAGATGACTTGTTATCACTTCTGATGCCAAGATGAATTCAAAACGAATTTGTGAATGCCTCAAGATGAATTTTTCTTGGAAATAGCTCTCTTCCTCCCTGAAATAATACATCTTAAGAACAGATACCTGAAATGGACCAAAGGTTACTGTTATTTCCGTTAATCATGTATCACTTTAAGGATTTTTCATTGCAGCACATAGGTATGGGTCTCTAGATCACAATATAATCCACCTGCCGAGCTGCAGGAAATGCACCTATTGAAAGACAGGAATTTTCCCCTCCGCTTCCTTGCCCAATTGGCATCTCCATCAGCTGTCATGGGCATACAGAAATGCCTTTCTAAAGACTTTGCACACAAGTATTGAAAATAGAAATGGAACCTTCCCTAACATTATGCCCTTGACATGAATGAATTACTGTATTGTACATACCAGTGCGTGTCTCATCATAAGGGTAATTGGCTACAAGATCCCCACCGTGAAGATTGGCTGACAGCACAAAGGAAATATCCATAATCCAGTGAATCACAGCTTTTGTTTCAGGTGCAAGCTACAGAAGGGTGGAAAAATCATATTGTAGGCTAATACTATGTAATAAGCACCACTTTTATTTGTTTAGAGCAGTATCAACCTAGGATAGCTCCATCAACTTCTATGACTTCACACTGGGATGAACTATTCTGAAAATGAGGTAGGCCTACTGAACATACTTTATCTTCAGCATGTACCCATCAAATTGCCTGACATAATGTATGGATACAAGACAGAAATGTTTGTGGAAATGTGCATTTTACAGGTTGATAGCTCCCCAATGAATATAGATTCTATCAAATATTGTTTGCCTTAATATGTGTATAAAGCAACCTAAAAACATTTCTCTGCCTTACCCCACTTTCTGCCTCTGGGACAAACAAGATATGCTACAAAGGCCAAGTTCTCCAATTAGTATCTAAGTAACAACAGGCAAAGATGCTGGGGAGTTTCAGGGTTAGGACGGAAGCAGTGGTCTAGAATGGGGCAGAAACTGGGATCAGAACAAAATAAGGGTCAGAGGACCAACCAGAGGAAGGGAACACCAGATTTCAAGAAGCTGTTGTTGATTAAGCAATGCTCCACTTAGACAGGAAGCCCTCTGAAATGCCTTTCTGCCCAGAAAACAGCTACAGTCAGCCTGGGCTGAGTACAGTCCAGAAGGTTCTTCACTGAGATGCTGAAGAGACATAGGTCATCACAGGACGCAGTGGAGAAAAGATGAGTGGGAGAAGCGTTTTTAAATTTACACTTTCCCTCCCTCCCATCCCACACTTCCTTTTCCATCCAGGCACAATCAGGGCAAACACACATCTGAGACTGCAGATGGGGAAACACGAGGTAGGGGAATGAAGGGGAGAAACATTGGGAAGAGGAAGGATTAAGCACACATCCTTTGCCTATTGTTTCTCTTTTCCAAATTGCATCTTTCTCTGACACTTTTTTTTAGGTGTTCAGTGAAAGCCTGTGTTTCCAGAATTGAGCCACAGGAACACCACCATATCTGCTTGGATCATACTGTTCAGGAAGGATTCACAAAGTAATTTGGTCTCACTAGCAGACTATCCTTCTGAAAAATAGGGAAGTAGGAGCAAGAGGGACTGTGCACCTGCCTTTTCCACCACAACTTTAACAAAGTTAATTTAAATGTTTTTAAAAGAATCAAACCACTTATTTTTAAATAATATTTTAACATTAAGTTATATTCAGGGTACAATCCTACAATCCATGCATAAGATTGCCCCCAAGTGTTCCTTCTGAAATGTAACTTGGTTTTAAATGAAATCTGAACTGAATAAAAACAAAGCGTTTACACCAAGTCCATCACACAAAGCCTGGTTTTGTGTATAAACAGCAAGCTATGGCATATGGGAAGAAACCGAAGTTAGCGCCCCCTGGAGTTCACAGAACAGGTTCCATGATTGCCTGGCTCCTAGCCTTAATCGACACAATTTGTTTTGTGTCTTTGCATACATAGTGAGAGAGCCAAATAGCTTCTTTGCTTTCAAACAGATACAACTCTTCAGTGCATGAGGTATATATATGGGTTACATGACTAAACAGTTTGGCTATATGCCTCTAGGTCATATAAACACTTCATTCATTTGCAAATGGATATGCTTTCATTCTTCAAGCAACTAGCTAGCAAAACTATTTTGTTCTGGAATTATATGAATGATGAAATGAGAAATTTGATTTAAATCAATGATTTACACTGACCTTTTTTTCTTGGTGATTTCAGTCACAATTTTAATTAGCAATATACTGATTTGGGTCCGTTCATCCTGATAAACTACAGAGATTCATGCACCTCAGTGATGGCATCGTTCATCAACTCAGCTACAGTAATTGTTTGAACTCACCGATTTTACCACAGACCCCATTTTGCATTTCACAGCAGAAACGATGAAAAGCTGAAATGCAAGCCACTCACTTTTCTACCTTTCTGGCTCTTAGGACCTTTCTACTTATTTCCCTTGCAAAGTTGTTACTCATTTGTTGAATAAGAACCAGAAGTTTTTCTCCAAGAAAAAGCGTTTGCTGCTGGGAAATCGTGTTTTCCTAACATTTAGAATGCAGTGGCTTGTACCACAGAAACTGTAACATTTCTCGCCAGAAAGCACAATCACTGGCAAAGTGATTGGTATGTGGTTCTGCAAGTTTTATGAGCATTTGTTGGATACTGCCTATAACATGACTCAAAAGAAGCCATAGATCTTTCCACCATACATTTTAAACTCATGAGCCTGTCCCGTTGGCTGAGGCTATCCAGCAAAGCCTAGCTCTGTTCTACCAGCTGGTGGTGATTTGGAAAAGGTCTCCTCTGAAGTAACACTCAAACTATAGAACTCCCTCACCTTGAAAGTGGTTCCTGCCCACCCCCCTGCTTTCATTTCATGTTGACCTAGACCTTCATTTTGTCGGTCTTTTGGCCTTGAGTGATTTTATATCACTGCTTCTGCTCTTTGAGTCTCACTCTCATATTATTCTGCTTTTCTGTGTGGCCTCAGTTTTTATTTGAAGATTTATTATTGTATTAGATTTTTATTTTGCATTGTAAGTCAACTAATGGAAAAATAGCCTGCAGATAATAAAATCAATCACTGTCATGCACTGAAGGCTAAGTATACCCCTTTGATAGCACTCTAGCAGAGAAATACTAATCACGCTCTTCAAAAACATATTCACATCAGTCAGTTTAAAGATGGACAAATTAATCTGTTTGGCTTTCTATAGTGTTCATGCTTTTTCAAGCACTGGTTCATTCTGTTCCATTTCCACATTAGCTTGCAAAAATAAAGTTTGTTTGTTTGCACTGCACAAATATCCAGATGCCTTTCTTGAACACATTTTCCACTAATATCAGCATTTTTGTACAGCTTTAGATTCAGAACTGTATCACTGAATGTCTTTCTGGTGTGTCTTTCTTTTTTGAGCTTAGTGAATGAAGTCCTCTGGGCGACTCATGCAGTAAAATTTATAACATGCTGAGTACCACCTATCACCACCAAATTTTACAGAAATTCTTTCACGTTCCACCCTCAGTCCCCAAATGTACCCAAGTTTCAGCGAAGTAGCAAACAATGAAACACTGAGCAGACCTTTGGCACAGCATTAGAAAATACAAACTTTTTTTACTACCTTTGAGTTCTGATCCACAGCTTTCTTCAGGTTTTTCAGTAAGTGATTGTTTGGACCACCTTCTTTCTCATTGACATAGACTATTCTATCCAGATCAGGGAAGTTTCGGTTTAGGTCTATCCCTTGTGCATTACTTCGGCCAACAAACCAGTCTTTGAGTTCACCTGGCTAAATGCAAACAGGAAATTTTCTTAGAGAACAGTTCTGACATTACCACTGAATAGCACAATAGAATTCCCACAATGGTTCAGAGAAATGGCCCAGCACTTGTATTGTCTGAAAGCAGCTGGGGGAGGGGGGGAGATCAGGTGAGTTCAAACCTGTGGCAGGGTGGAAACTTTAACCAATTATTTTTAATCATGAGCACCTGCTTTTCAGAGGTATTCCAACTTTTAGGGCTGTTCCACCATTTGATGATTTAGGCTTGAGGTTCTGGATCTCGATTTAAGGCCTCTTCAGGAATTCTAAAACTGAATATTCTGCATCATGTAGCATCACTCCATGGAAAGAAAAGGCTGCTTGTTTCAGATGTGCAGTCTAATTAGTGGGAGGACAATGAGAATGGAGACAGAAGAGAACAGAGCTAGCATGCTCATTTTTGGTCTCTACCTCCTTATGTGTTGTTGCAAATAATTTTGAAACAGTTGAAAAGGGTTTGTGTGTTGCTTGGAAGATATCCACTGATATTTATGACATCAATATTGTGTGAGCAAGCTTCTACTCATGAAATGGAGCTTCCCTTTCTTTTTTTTCTACTGACCCCACCCCCAAATCTGCTCCAAAGTTTGCCTCTACCTTCAAAGCAAATTGTGAGGGCTTAGGGGGCAGAGGAAGACCATTCTGCCAGTGGATAGCCAGGGCTGGATATAATTAATGAAATTTCAGTGCGTCATAATGAATATGTCCCATTGATTTTAATGGATCTCAGTGGGACTGAGTTTGGATCCAAGCTGATGCTTAACCATTGATAGTATTTTTTTTAAGTTGACTTTGGTTACAAGCAAGTTCTATGCATGATGATTAATCTGCAATGGCTAATTTATATGTACAAGTCAAAGAGTGATGAAGACATGTGTGTAAACCGGTCCCTAATAGGAAGAATTGCCCCAAGCAACATACACCAAGAAACCTACTGGCTATATCAAAAGTAAGATCAATAATAAAGAAAGTTGTGTAGATTAAAAAACCAGATATTCTGGTATTTGCCTCTTCTTGTGGTAGTAGAACCCCTGAAATTTAGAAATAATGTTTTGGTGTAAAATGTCAGGCAGACAGGCAGACCAACACATCAACTACTTGGGACTTACAGTCTGACGGCAATGTTGATTCCCAAACTAAGAAATGCAAGATAAATAAAAAGGTAATTTCCTTTGGGCTAATCCAAGTTTAGGCGGAAGTCATTTATAAGAAAAACATTTATAAGAAAACCACTAGAGGGTGCTCTGACATTGAACATCCCTTATCAATAATTAATTGGCCTTTCAGCTTAGTAGTAAAACAAAGGCCAAACTGGGGCTCACTTTAAGCAAGTGATTTTAGGTTGACTGAGTAAATACATATATAATGTATCTGGAGCAGAAAGAGGATAGGTGGAAAACTAATATATTTTACACATATCATTACACGTAGAATGCTAACAGTCTATTAGAGGAAATGAATAAATATCAAGCAGGAAGACAGTGACAAAGGCTCATTATATACATCAGAGCTGGGAAACCTGTGGCCTCCATATGTTGTTGAACTGCAATTTCAATAGATCATTGTCAATATGGCCAATGATCAGGGATGGAAGTTAAAGTTCAACAGCATCTGGATGGTTAGGTTCCTTGTTCTTGGTGCACGTTATGTTTCGGTGCAGTAGCCCATCTAGACATAAGTGATCTTTCACCAGAGAATAATCTGAGAGCCTACTGTGTATGATTTCCTGGGAAACATTAGTAGGGTGATATTGTACTCATGGCCTGTTTTAGGCTTCCTACAGGCAGGTGACTGGCCCCCAATCCAGAAAGCCAAACTAAATGGGCATCTGGTTTCACCCAGCATGGTTTCTCTTGAAATCATTTACCTAGTGCTACTCTGTTAAGGCATTCATGGGAGAAAAGCCCTCTTTGTCCATTTTGGTTTACAAATTCAACAAAGATGTGGACCAAATTGGAAATGCACGCACGCGTGCGCGCGCGCACACACACACACACACATAAATAAAAACAAACTGTATTGTGACATAGCATTCACACCAGTGTAACCAATTCTAACTCTTCACAGAAATGATCTGAAAACAAAACGCTTCACTTGCGTGGTTAGAATTGTTCCATGCATGTGAAGACCTACTTTGTACAAAATGCATTCATGCAGTTTCCCCTTTTTCCTTTTCTTTTTCTTGCAATTGCAATAGATGTGAACAACACAAGTGGGTGGTTTAGACATCTCATATTGGCCATCACTTCAACAGGACATGATCCCACATCGATACATCTGGTAAATCAGTAATGTTCCACAGTCATTTCTTTGTCCTGTTTTGTCCACTAACAGACTGATAATTAGTGTAAGTACACGAAATGCATTACCTTCAGAAATGGCTCCTCACTAACCATAGCACTGACTAGTAAATACTCTATACCGTAACATTGAGATGTATTGTACTTCCCCATATCCACTCTACATAATGCCCTGCTGCTGATGATGATGATGGAAAAGTGGTAGAGAAGGGCGAGGAAAGATGCTATGCACTGTGATGCCATGATAAGCCTTAATCTGCAGGAGACCTTTCCGGGGTCAATAGTAGAATCATGACTGCTATTTTCCATAGCAGACGCACCTTTAATATCACTTAATTACATATGATACCTTAATCTTTCCAAAACTCTTTTTAGCTGTGGCAGGTTTTAATGCAGTTCCTTCAAGTATTTACTCATACAGGCCACCAATCATTTCCCTCACCCCATCCTTAAAAGAGCAACTACACCCTGAGGCAATGATTATTTTAGTTACCACTTTCTGCAAATTATTCAGTTCAGTCCCACTGTTTTGAGCCCTCCTCCCCTGGAGAAATATAGTTTATACACACACTGCTGAAAATGTGTGGTTTCCTGAGCAGATTGTTTTGATGCAAATATTTGCTTATATAGACATGCTTTCTATACCTGTGATGCTGCCTTCTCAAAACCATCTGGATTCAGGGATGGCATGATGTGGATCCGTGTGCTGTGGATCAAATTGATTATTGTTTCATTTCCCTTCTGATATTCATTGCACAAGTACTGAGCCAAGAAGATGAGAAGCTCCCTTCCAACAGCTTCATTTCCATGCATGTTCCCAACAAATTTGAATTCTGGCTCCCCTAAAACACAAAGAAAACACCTGAAAATATGGAAGATACCAAGAACCAGCAGTTCATTACTTGAAATCTAGAGTATTTAGTAAATACATACAAATAATAATAAAAAGATTTTGATCCAGTGACAGCTGAACTATGTTGCTTGGATACCTTGAAAGGACTTTCAGCGGCTGTCACTTCAGAGATCACAAAAAGTGATCTCTGGGGGTGGGGGGAATCAATAAAAGGAGAAAAGACTATGGTGACTGCAACAGAAGTAGTTGCTCCAGTTGCAGAGGGGAGAAAAGATAATACAGATCCTGCCATGAAGTCCCCTGGAATACCTGTAGAAAGATCAACGGTGAAGGAGAGAACAGTCCATGGTCAACCAAATAATCTGTCAAGTGCACCATAGATTGCTCTATGAACATCCCATGCTGCATAGCTTATTTGCAGGATGCAATGCCATACCATTTCGAAGTCAAACAGTGTCCCTTATAGTATTTCCTCCAACCCCAAAACACATTAACTTATGTTTTATTCTGCTAATTTCATATGCTTATCCCATTCGCTCTATCCAGAAATGTAGTCTCCTTTGTGCCAGCACAGTCAGTTATGATTTACTTGATATATAGCTAAAGGCAAAAACATATTCAAGCAAAAACTGCTCAAAAAGTATAACTTAAATGATGTAAGACCACAAATCTGATAAATTCATGCAGGAAAGCACTATAAATCTGCCAGTGATTTGAAATGTGTCTGTGGTAACAGCTAACACTCCATTTCTAAGTTAAGCTATGGAAAATATATCTAAAGACATCAAGCTATAATGCTTTGCTAACTTGGACTTAAAGAACAATTATCTTCCTAAGAGTGGAGTTACTCCTGAACTGTTTGGAAGCTGGACTATGTGCAAATGATGATAAGGTCTTTTCCCCGATAACCTTCACAGAGGGAGAAAGAGCCCATTTGTCAGCCTGGTCCCAGTCACACAGAAAGTTATTTTAGGGAAATAAAGAGATGCAAAAATGACAACTTATTCGGAGTACAGGACAAGGCACTTGGGAGCTTAAGAAGGGAGGGAAAGGGTTGTGCTTTGGTGGTACAGCACATGCTTCTAATGCAGAAAGTCCCAAGTGGTTACTGTGATTTTACTGAAAACTTCTTATCAGAGTAGATGCATTGCTTGGGAGCAAGGCCCACTGATTTCAGGTGAACAATCAGACAGAATATCTGAAATATCAGCTGTGGGTCTAGGGCAGTTGTGTGTGTGCATGCGTGTATGTGTGGGTCTGTCTGTCATCTGTCTGTGAGAGAGATCAAGAGAGAGATGCTGACAGACATGCTCATATATGTGCATGTCTTCTATCTATCCATCAAAACAGTATCTGCTCTTGAAAGTTGGACATCTTCAGGTTGAACAGCACTTTTGTGAAGGAAGAATGATGAGTATTTCATTTATGATTTCAGAACTTTTACTTCTTTAAAATCACTCATGGACACATGATAAGTGCATAAAATATTGGGTTTGATGAAAGGTTAGATTCTCCTTGATTTGAGATGCTTCCAGATGGTAGGCTCATAGTGCCATGAATTAAGATGCATTGTGCAGCACTTCTGTCTCTTTATCTTAACAGGTTTCATGTAGTGAGAACAAAGAGAGAAGCAATGGAAAAATGGGGGGGGGTGTAACTGGAAGGAAATTATGTCCCCATAACAACCCATGAATGAGGCATTGTGATGGCACCATAAAAAGTGTCCTCTGGAAGCATCCTAAATATCAGGAATCAACCAACCTTGAATAGGTTTGTAACACTTTCATGCCAAAAGAACGAACACTATAGTCTACAAAGAAAGGTTTAGAACTGTGAGATGTTTTATGAGCAGTGGTTTACATAAAACATGGAACAAATTCTCTTTTCTAATATTTCCATGCTCTCATGTTCATTAAGAGGAACCCTTGTGTTATTCCTGTGTTAATAGACTTTGGTGTTTCTAACAATTTCCATTTGCCTGTCAAGTTTAAATATTACAACCCAAACACTGTTCTTGCAGCTACACCATTTTCTAAATATGAATACCATAAGCAATAGGAAATGCATTAATCTGAACATATTTGAAGTCTAACTTCTGTTTTTTTGTTTTTTTTTGCTTCAATCAGAGAATTCTACAGGGATCACTTAGAGAAAGGATCTTGGACAGTGAAATGGGTTGGTTTTGCCCATGTGAAAAAGACACTAAGGGTAAAACTGAAACTGATCCCATTTTCAATCAACTGGAAACTTATGCTTAAAATTGCTTTCTGGCACATAGGACATCAGTGATTTGAGCTGTTTTAATAGTGAATGAGTAGGTGAAAACGTACAGTTTATATATGCAGCTCAGTTCACAAAGCAAGAATAGCCTCCATTTAATTTTGATGTGGTTCCACTGTGTTTATTTGAGCTAAATAAGGTTTAACTGGATAACTGCATATGTTAGTAAACAGAGTTATCAGAAATAACTTCCATAAATATTGACAGCAGTCTGAGAACTACTTTTATGGGGGGGGGGGGACATACATAGATGCCTTTATTTTTCAGCAGTACTAATCTGATCCACACAATAAGCTAGAAGATCTTAAAAGGTGACAATCAGAAGATCTACCAGATTCCTAACACTGATATGACTGTCATCCACTGAATATCTCACACCCTAAAAAAAGCAAACAAACTAAGAAAAAGATTCCCTGTTTTCTTCTTATGTGATGAATCAAGACATTGTTTTTCATCACCAAAATGCTGAGCCTCAAAGTCAAGGTCTCTGTATTATCACCTGATCTTCAGGATACGCTGGTTCCCTTTCCCAGACTGCCCACCACTAGGTTCTCCACAATGTGCTATTTAGCTCTTGGGTCATGTGCTCTTGCATGCTGACTAGCACCGAAGCAATCCTGTTAATGATGCTGAACAAGCTCTGATAGAATTGCATGCTACTATAGGAAGCTACAGGAACCAAACCCCAGTTGATCTGTTGGAGTAGCACTCCATTCCTGCTCTCAAAGAATAGTCCATATGCAGCTACTGTTATCCCTTCATGACTTCCCAGCAAATCACAGATAAGTGGGGCAAATCTCTATCCAAGTTTCCAATAAGAGAATCTTACTTATTTCTTATTCAGTTGCTGAAGACAATTCACAAGACTTTCCTCAAACTTGTATTTCTATTGTAGGGATAATGGATGTTTTTCCTAGATGCACAAAGCATTTGCAATGAATACACAATGCAGAATGGAGGCACAGTTGTCAGAGGCACCTACTTAGTATCTTCTGTAGTGTTATGAGACAGCTCCTCATTCTCAATATGGTTATGGTCGTTTAAAACACTTCCTTTGGATATTATTTTAATTCAGGGATGAGCAACCTGCAGCTGTTAGTCCAACTGCATGCAGTATGTGGCTTATTCAGCAAACAAGCAGTTTAGGCTACTGGCAAAAGCAATGTCTTCTTATCATATCATGGAGGGGAGGAGGGAAAAAGAGAGTTCTGTCCAAAAGAAGAAGAAAAGGATGGCAGTCCTAACCACTGTTGATTCTGGCCACATTCACTCCTGGCATATGACTCCCAAAAGACTACTCCCCGGGGCATATAGCCCTCAAAGATTATCTGTTTAAGATTCTTTTAAAATATGTGATTCAATTATCCTTCTGAAGCACTGACATTTCCTTTTAAAGGGGATATAAAAAGCAGCATAGATATCCCTCTGAACAAGTTATTTCTCTCCATCTACTACAGACCTATGCAGGGATTCTGCCTTACATTCAGTTGATTCTGTTTTACCAGGATTCCTAATCACAGGAGGTTTCTATGCACTTTCTTATGAATGGAGTTGGAATCCTCCAAAATGAAGCCACTTGGCTGCTGCCTCCTGACATACTGGAGAAGTGGACTTCATGGTTGTTCAGGATGTCTTCTTGAGTCCCACAGAAATAGGTCACTCTACCTGATACAAAGGTGGGCTTCCTTGGTCCTGCTTAACTTTTGTTGGCAGCACAAGCTGGAATGTAAGCTTTGTTAATGAGGGAACTACCCATACTGATGAAAAGTATCTACGTGTATCACAGAATCATAGAATAGTAGAGTTGAAAGGGCCAAGAAGGCCATTGGGTCCAACTGCCTGCTGTTGCAGGTCACCTACACCATCCCACTCCTATGGCTTGAGGCATTCAAGTTTCATCTTGAATGCCTCAAGTATGGAGACGCCTACAACCTCTCTAGGCAACTTGTTTGACTGTCATCTTGCTCTAACTGTTAGGAATTTTTTTCTGATATCTTGCCAGAATTTGTTATTTGGCTTTTTATTATCTCTTCTACAGATGGGAAACAGACTTTCATTTCCACCAACTATCCATCAATTCAATAGGATTGGGTTCGACAGTTCCATTTCATTCCTTATTCATGATCTGGATAAATGGGAAATTACAAAACTAACTAGGCAGTGCACAACAGCTGATGGTGCAGCTGCTTCCAGTACAAAATGCATTCAAATCTTTAGAGTAATAGCTCCACTGAATTAACAAAAGCCTATTACTATGCAAAATCTTCCTTGCTTAATACACAGAGCAGCCTTCCCTAACCCAAAGTTGAAATACAATTCCTATCGTTCCCACCCCAAATGTATTATGGGATCATTAATTTACAATAAAATTGTAAGCATGCAGGTTGGGTGGGAGGAGATCTGTACTGGGTTTTCAGCACCATCTCTAAAGCACAAATGAAAAGGCATAGCTTCTAGCTCTTTTTAAACTATGGCCTACCTTGGCTTTCAGGCACGGTGAGCTGCAAAGAATGGCTGGATGGATGGATGGCTCCAAATGAGCAGGAATATAGCCACCAAATTCACCACATGTCCCTGTTGCCAAGGAAACATGGTACCTTCTAGTCAGGGCCATCTCTGCACTTAGCTGAAGTGGTTGTCTCAGACAGAGATGCTGGGAAACAGCAGAAACATGTTGAAGGGAAGAGCAGTGGGCCAAGTGAATTGCCTGTGCCCCTGAACCTATGCTGTTCCATTGCCAGTGTTGAAGAAACAGCCTAGTCATCTTTTGAACATGAACGGCAGAGGGTGCCATATTATTTATCAGGAAACAAAACTTTTTGGGCCAGCCCCACTTAAATATCATTTTAAATTACACTTATATCCAATATTTCTTCTACAATTAAACTTCTACTGAGATCCAGAGGACTGTCCAGACATCTCCCATCCAGACACTGACCCAGCCCAATCCTGAAGAATTGAATGCAGATGCTGTATGATTTGCTCTGAGACCAAAACTACAATCACTCTGATCACTGATTAGGTGTTAGAAGGGGTTGCAAAAAGTGGGCCTTGCAAACTCCCTAGAACAGTTCCTGTAAGTCAAACCTATGTTGTGCAGGGTTTATGTACTGTAGCGATTTCTGAGCCCTTGTGCTACCAGGGTGCAGGGGAGGGAAAGAAGCTAAGAAAAGAACTATTGATTCTTTTTATTTGAAAATGTTTCATTTTTATGCTTATTCATGGCAAAGATTCTCCATTTTATATATATATATATATTTCTCTGCACAAAGAGGCTGATGGGGGCATGAAAGATTGCCAAGCCCAAATTGTCATTGATCCAGGATTTCTTTGTGCCAAACCAACTGAGCAGTTGTTATTATGTGCCATCATATGCCCTTCCCTCCTTGCCTTCAGGCTCCCAAAACAATGCCTTTACAATGCAGACCTTTATTGATACTGCACAGCTAACAAGACAACCCTAATAGCCTTCTGTTAAGCTGTAAAGATAAGCAGCTGCTCATGTAAAGAAAGATGAACAACTGGAAACTTCTCAGTCCTTCAGCCTTAGTAAGGCTGCAATTCCACCTTCAGGGTGGCTCCTGCTGGTGAAGAGCCAGCCAGCAACATCTATGCAAGCCATCTTACGTAAGTAAGGTAGCTCCCCTGTTCTGACACCTCATCACAGGATCAAGGAGAAGAACAGTCCCCTGTTCTCCCTCCTAAAACTCCTCCTGCCTCTTCCAAACAGGCCTGCTCTCAGAGGCTGCCTGGGAAATTGCAGGAAGCAGCCTTGATGGAGCTTCAAAGGCTTCTGAAGCCCCCTTTGAACCTCCCCCCTCACTGCTGCCTCCTCCTTCCTCTTCTTCAGAATCCAGTGTTGAATGCTGGTGAAGTCAGCAAGGAGTAAGTGCCTGGCTCACTCACTAAAGCACCCCTATAAATGAATGCCTTCCAATCAGTCCATCAGTCAAACTATCTCTTCCCCAACTTTTCCCCAGCATGATTGTCTTCTCCAGGAACTCTTGACTTCTTATGATGTACGCTAGGTATGATGGCCTAAGTTTGCAATTTTAGCTTCCAAGGAAAGTTCTGGCTTGATCTAGGACCCACTTATTTATCTTCTTGTCAGTTCAGGGTATTTGCAAAGCTCTCTTCAAGCATCATATTTAGAATGCGTCCATTTTATCCCAGTCAGCTTTCTTCCCTGTCCAGCTTTCAATCCCATACATAATAATTGGGAATGCAATAGAGAGGATGATCTTGGCCTTTGTCTCCAGTGAACTGTCCTTCCACTTGATGATCTTTTCTCGTTTTTTCATTGCTACCCTACAGGAAGTCCAAGTCTTCTTATAAATTCTTGGCACCAATCTCTGTATTGATGACTGAGCAATGAAGGTATGAAAAATATTTTACAATTACAATTTCTTGACTGTTGTCAGTAAATTCCTGTAATTCTTCTGGGTCATTACTTTTGTTTTCATAGGGCTCAGCTGCTTCTGCATGTTCTACTTTCTCTTTTATCAGGAGTCACTGCTGTTTTCTGCCAATAAGTAAAGAAGGCATTGTAACAAAGTTCCTATAAGACCAGCTGGAATGGAAACAGTTCAAGGAGAAAAGGAGCCAAAGGGAGCCCTGCTTCTCATCTCTTTCTCTGCTGCAAGCTGCTAAGTCACATTCATAATTCAACCTTACCAGCAAACAGAGCTCTTTAGAAGGGGAGAAGTCATAGGGTCAAGCATCCTTCTCATGCCTGGTACCCTCTGGATGAGCTGGACTTGGGCTCAGTCCAAGCCCAGGGCTCCTTGACATTTTTATTAATGATTTTAGTGAGGTGGTACAGGGAATGCTTATCAAATTTGTTGAAACACAGACTTGAATGATGGTTATATTGATAGGATTTTGGAGAGTTCTGTTTGAATTCTGATTCAGTCAGACTTTGCATTAGAGCTCCTTACTGCCTGTGCTACAACTTGCCTCAGTACTGGGGCCACCCCATTTCTTCTGAGTTTTTCACTTCCAGAGTAAACACTGTTTGTCTGACTGAAAAAGTCCCATTCCAGTGCATTCTGGTTCACTCACACCCAGTAATCCAATGTTTAACCATTCTATTTCTTGCTTTGCAGTTTCCAGTTTGCCTTGATCAATATCTCTCATCTTCCATGTTCCAATTGCATGTACTTTGCAGTATCGGACTTTCCCTTCACCTCTGTGCATGCCAGCCACTAGACTTTCTTTTGGCTCTGATCTGCTTGTGTCATTAGCAACAGCATTATTTGCACTTGTCCTTTGCTTTTCTTCAATATCTGGTTGAACATCTTCTAACCTGGGAGTTCCATATTCTAGCACTATCTCTTCTTTCATTTTAGGTTGCTTCCACATAGGATTTTCAAGGTAAGAAAATTCAGAAGTGGTTTACCATTGCCTTCATCTGTACAGTACCAGCAAGTGTTAGTTTGAGCTTCACTGCCACTGTCTGGAGAGATCCTCTACCAGTGTCACCTTCAACTACCACTGTTGCCCAACAGTTGCTCTTCAGACATTTATCTGCCCCCATCACCATCAGAGATACCCATTCTCTTCTGCTGATGTGACCAGTATCCCTGAAGAGGGTGGATGCATCTTAGTTTCGTGTCTCCAGTTTGTGTGACCTTTCTAGGAGACTAGCCCAGTAAGAAAGTTTGACCTCTCTGAAAGCCCCTCACATCCAAGGGTGTGCATCCAAGAGGGGGAACTGACAAATTAGGACCTAACTAGGCCCTAATATTTTCATGCATTCTACCATGTTGATTAACATCCACTGGAAAAAGTTGGGAAAGACTGTCTGGCAATTTGTGGTGTCTCCTGTAAGACAGATGTCCTCCAATTACATTTCCTTAGAACTAGGATGAAGTGAATTTCCTTAACAGGTACTCAGAAACAACCCTAGCCTGGATCAAGATGAACAGGTTTAAACTCAATAAAGTGGACTAAAATGTTTGCTGTTTTGCTTGACTTTCCTTTACATTCCCTTTCTCTTGACAATTGTTTTTCGTATAACTAGACATGCACTCTACTTGATGAATTCTTCAAATGACCCAGTCAATTATAGAATGCAAATATACAAGGAGCATTCCCTGAACACAAGAGGGTATAATATATATCCAACACACACCAGTTAAAATGATGCCTAACATGTACTGAGAGAGCTTTTTAGTTTTTTATTTTTTAAATAAAACACTGTAGCATTTGGTTGTGTATTCAGCTTTTGTAAGTATAAACACCACTTGTGGCACACAACTAGTCAGATTATCTTGAACATGAAGGCTATCCAAGGTAAATTTGAACTGTCTTGCCTTGCTCGGTATGATGGGATTTTTAATAATGTAATATTGTTATAATTTTGAGGTATTGGGTGAGACAGAGTGAGCCTGGTAAATGAAGAATCTAGGAAAATAACCAAGTTCGAGTAAATGGGACATGAACATTAATAACACCAATTAACTTTGGTTATACATTATAGCCAATGTTTGCAGGAGGCTCTCCTAATGTAAAATGGAAACTTTTACAATCAAACGTGTTTGATTGATTAAGGAAAAACAAACACATGAATAACAGAGTGTCTGTCTCAGTGTTTGTCACAGTGACTATCCAGTCTGGGATCCAGGAGCAGGTGAAGAGGGGAGCCTTTTACACAGCTGCTGTGTGCGTAAATTGCCTGCTGGGGAAGGGTGACTGCCCCTCTTCCCCCCACCGCTTGGATTTAGGTCTGTGACTATTAAATCCCATTTCCTACTCTTCCTCTGCGAATTTATTTTGGGCAGGAAAGCATAAAGAGGTGAAGTAACATTACAAGTGTTAATCTGCTGTGATAATGTGGCTTCATGCAGCAAGGTGTGGCTCTGGAACAGAAAACATTATGGTGTACTGTGCGGGGGTGAGGGAATGCTTAACTTTAAGAGAGCTACTAAAGGGCTGGAATAAGAGGGAGTTACTTTATTTTTCCCTCAAAATCTTTCTAGTATTTCAGTATTTTACTAAGCGGAACGTGAATTTTTCTTCTCTCTGCTCGCAAAAAAGGTTGCTGCCCTCCCTGCTTCACTTTTAACAATTGATCTTGAACAACTGTTCAATTTGTGAATTTGGATTTCCATCTTTTCCATATGCTGTCTTCAGGAATCAAGCCATCTGCTGAAAAACACAGTAAATCCTTACATAAGCAAAACAAACAAAAATTCCAGACCCAAAAGCACCTCTTCTAAACTTAAGACTGTTGCCATTTTCTCACTTTCCCTTCTTCTCTTCAGTTGCATCACAATGGTTTCAGCAGTTAACGTTCACACACTTTTATAGGCCTCTATGTTGTTTCAAAGATGGGTGCTAGAAAGCTTCTGGCAATATGAAATGCTGCCTTCCAATTAACCACTCTCCAAATAGCAGCTGCTAAAGATTGTTAGTTATGAATTGAAAAAAGACAAACCCATATAGTAACCAAAAAGATACCACTTTTCAAAGCCTTTCCTGTTATCCAGGACTTAGTTTACATGAGGATTCATTAGTGGTCGCATAGTCAAGGCTATGGTTTTCTCAGTTGCAATGTATGACTATGAAAGTTGGAAGGTTGAGCACCGAAGAATTGACGCCTTTGAAGGAGACCTCCGCATGGAGATCAAGTCAGTCAATCTTAGAGGAGATCAACCCTGACTGCTCTTTAGAAGGCCAGATACTGAAGATGAAACTCAAATATTTTGGCCACCTAATGAGAAGGAAGGACTCACTGGACAAAACCCTTAATGCTGGGAACAACTGACGGCAAAAGAAGAAGGGGATGGCAGAGGATAAGATGGCTAGATGGAGTCACTGAAGCACTTGGTGTGAGCTTAAGTGGACTCCGGGGGATAGTGGAGGATAGGAAGGCCTGGAGGAGTGTTGTCCATGGGGTCATGATGGGTCGGACACGACTTCACAACTAGCAAGCAAGCAAGTGGTCAGAAGCCTTTTTTGCTCTGGGGTTCAACCTTGGAACTAGTCCTGAAATAATAATTAAAAAAGGAAGCCCATCTGGGTGTATTTCCCCATCACCAAACACTTCCATCCCACCCCACCTGGCTTTGGGCAGGAATTACATCAGCATTTTAAAGCATTTGGCAGCATAGGATGAAGTTTTAATCAGACCCTGAATTATTGTTGTTGACTGTACAACACTGTGTTTATAGCTTTGCATGTACGTTGTTTTACAACCGATTCTAAGGTTTTAATCTTTGTAAGCTGCCCAGAGAACTTCAGCTATTGGATGGTATAGTAATGTATACCATTAAATGCATATCAATGAAATAAAGTGACAAGAAAAGCAAAATTAGACTTCACACATGCTAACTTGGCATAATTCCTATAATTAGCACATCCTAACTGACCAGAGAAAGAATGATGACTAAGATGTTTTTTCAGCGTAGAGAAAAATTGCCTAGCTTGCAGAAAAACTAATCAAAGGAAAAGCAACTATAAGTATGACGTGGAACATAATCATGGTGTATGCATGTTTATTTAAGAATTAGGACCCTGTAGACTCCAGGGGAAGGCCTGGAGGAATGCTGTCCATGGGGTCACAATGGGTCAGACACGACTTTGCAACTAACAACAACAACAAGCCAAAGATTTGGCTGGTAAGTTTCATTCACCCTGAGAAAATTCATCTCACTTGACCTCCTCCTTCAAATGCCTCCTCTCTCTGACCCACAGCCTTCAAACGTTCCTTGTGTGTTCAAGCTGCTCAACTGATGCTAAGATAAAACTCCCCTGGTCCATTATGTGAAGTTTTCCTACTATCCCACTTCCTCAACTGATAACCTATGCTGCTTTTTTCTACAACTCTTACTTCCCCACAAAATAAATTCTATTTTTGTATGCAGGTTGTAGAAGGTGGAAAAATCTTTGGTCTGCAAGACATTCCAGAGAAAGCAAAGTGCAACCTAGAATGAGGCAGGAACTACCAGATCTGTTCTTCTCTTTCTTGCACATGTGTGCACACTCTTAATCACAAGTCTCTCTCGCCACACATGCACAGCCAGGAAAAGTAGCCAGGACTGCAAAGCCTCCCAATTCCAACTGGCCTGCATTCAGCACTGAAGAGAAATAAACTATGGTGGACTGTCGCAATGAGGCAAACAAATGCACAGAGAATTCTTCTAAATCTCTTCAAGGACATTGTTTTTAAAATACTATAACACTGCCTAATTTATAAAGGCCCACCAGAGAAAGGAGAATGCCCACACCAAAAAAGGATGTCATGTTTTTTAAAAAATGTTTTACCAGTAACTATTTCTTATGGTTATGTCCCATCTATCTTGTTATGAACAAATACATAGAAAAAAAGAAAACAGAAAAATCTTGTCCTAATAGTATTATTTTAAAAAAAAACTTTAGGCACACTATATATTTTAAATACATATTTTCTTGTATATTAGAACTACATTCTTGCAAAAGTAAGTACTGCTATTCCAGATATGTAACACAAAAAGTTAAGTTGAGACCTTATGATTTTTTTGGGCTTTGCTGACCCAGCTTATTGATCCTGTGGCCTTGCTTCTTAAAGCACTTGGCAGTTTTTTACTAACACATTACTCTGACATGAATGCCATTTTTTGATAGAAGAGTAGGATACAAATCAAAATAAATCAGCAAGCAAACAATTGCAATGTGTTACACTGCATGTCCACCCAGTAGTGCCACTATGTTCAATAGAAATTATTCATCATAATTCTATGGATGCACACTTTTCTGAAAATATGTCCCAGTCCACACAGCGGGACCTATTTTATGTTCCTATTTTAAGCATGCATGCGTCTCCTGATAAACACGTCCTCAGGGCAAGGGCAGCTTACAAGAGCTAACACAAATGTAAAATTCATGCAACAGGGGAAAGGCATATAAAAGCTACATGAAAATGATGGTAAAGATAAGTAAACTAGAGCCGGAACAGATGAAAAGGACTGGGAATATAAACAGGCCTTTCCTTGGTACAGAAAATGGATCAAAGTAGGAACAAGATGAGTCTCTCTGGCAAGCCTCCTTCCGTATCCAGCATGCAATCATGGAAAAGGTCCTTTCCTCTACATACACCCACCACACTACCTGGCATGGGACCCCAGAAAAGGGCCTCAGAGGACTTTTAAATTTCAGAGAGGCCCTTGAGGAGCCAGGCGATCTTTAGGCACAACACATCTGTCACCTGTGGCATTCTCATGTGGGAGTAAGCCTACTGGATTCAACTTTAGGAAACACACATAGGAGTGCCTGTGTGAAGGCTCCAATGTGCAGAACCAACACATGGTACAACCCTTCTTCAGATGGAGGTAAGAAGCACATGAATCCACCATTACATAAAAGCTTAATGTATGGGGAAAGCTTAGGACCGCAGGAAGAAAGTGAACTAAGCTAAAACTCTTCTCCCCATAATACTATGCACAACCAGCTATTTTACAGAGAAATATTCATACTGTCCTAAAAGGGCAGTGCCAGGTGCTACTTCCGTACAGTGGAATGTAACAACATTTGCCCTCTAATTCATATGAACTGGATCCTCTCCTGTTTCAGGGTAACACTGAAGTCTTAATTGCAAACCAGGTAAAAATAGGCCAAGCTATTCATCCAATCACCCCAGATTTGAGAAGTACCTTTCCAAGTCAAACCAAATCTGTTTACCTTCAGCCTCCCATACCCCACAATGTTCCCCCAGTCTCCCTAGTTTCTGGGCTCTGGTGGTTATCTAATTCTGGTAACAATGGTATGTCACTTCTCAGGCCCCTGGAAAACCTTGCTTTAACTTCAGTCCTTGGGAAATGTTACTAAGTGGGCCATTCCAGTCCCCTTGAAACTTTTATTTCTGGGCTGAACATTCCAGTTGTAGAACATCACTAAAAACATCAAGGTCTCCCAGCAATTTTCCCAGCCCTCCTATCCAATGTCTTTCAACTGCAGAGATCAGGGATTACAGTAGAGCCTTAAACATGCAACACATGTGCTCAGCTGCAGAGCTATGCCCACCCCCCTTAATGTCCATCGCAGTATTCCCAGCACCTTTCTAAAATGCCTTTGAATTGCCCTTCAGTTCCTTTTCAGAAGGAAGTTGACTAGGGATTTTTTTTTTCCTTCCTCCAGAGAGACTTTTTAAAAAATGGAACAAGACTGAGCATGCACGTCATAGGTAAAAGAAGATAATTCACCAGAGACTTCAATAAAACTTTATGTTACTGAACAGATTTTTGTCAATTACAATTTAGCACTGAACAGAAGGGGAAAGCTAATCTCTGTGATTCATCTCCGGAAACTTCGTGGGTGGAAAACATCAGGGACCAGAAGGCAAACAGCACTAATGTGTAAACCTAAGTGCAAGCAGAAGCTATTTATGCCATGGCCAGATAAGTTAAGTGTCATGTTTAAGTAATTTCTATAATACCATTGCTGCAGAAAGAATACGCCAGAAGTGAAAAGTGAAGCATATATTTATGAAAGCCTTATGAAGATAGCTAATACTAGATTTTTTCAATAGATGTTAAATTATCCACATGCAATTTAATATAGTTTTATCAAGCAACATACATGACATAAACAACTTAAGACAACCATTTCCATACAAATCATTATGTGTAAGAAGGTTGTCTACTACAACCAACCAAAACAACTAAAAAGAAAAAAGTAACTATTAATTCAGAGTAATTATTTATTAAGAATTATTAATGGTTTTACACAAAGGGAAATTGAAAGAGATGCAGGTGGCCTTACAACAAAAATTACTTTGAAATAAGTTATTTCAAAGTTATTTTAAAATCAGTAATTAACAAATATGAAAACAAATGGTATTTGGATCTCTTACAAACAAACAAATGTAGGTTATTTACATAATTCATGAACTGGAATGCAAATGAATGTTTCTGGCTTCACTCATTAAGCATGGATGAATCAATTTCACCATATAAAATATGTCTCATAGAGCTGTAGCTATTGCGTGCCACTTACTAGTCACAATAGCCTTCACTGCTGTTACAAAATAAACAGCAAGAGCTTTCTACCCAATCCCAAGAGTCTATGTCATAGTTATTTAATGAGGGAAGAGCACCACTGAGCCCAGTGGAATGGGATAATTCATTAATTACTTGCAAAATTAGGTCCTTGGGAAATGTTACTTTTTTGGAAAATGCACACTTTTGTACAGTACACCATAAATGAAAAAGTACATTTCTGACCACACCCTTTCTCAGCACCAGTCTGAAACCTGTGCTTCAGTCTTCATGGCATTCAATACTCTTGAGTAATGCCTGTGAATGACATTTCTCTCAGACGAGATCCAAATTTAAAACAGTGCAGCATTGCAGCATCTCCTGATCCTGAAGGTTCTTGGTCTCATATTGCCCTTCTTCATCAATTTCATAAGCTAAGTACATCCTCCTTCCCTCCTCATCTCCATCCCTGCAGTCAAGCCATCTTGCAGATTCCTTGCCTTCTGCCATACATGTTAGGTAGTGATTCTGGAGTCTAGCCAAAGTCCAACAAACTAACTGAACTTCTCACCTGTCTTCCCTTCTTCCCTGATTTTCCTTACTTTTTCCATTGTCCCCTGTGCCCCTGTCACTGCTGTTAGAAGCAAGCAAAAAATGTCTCTCAACCACCCTAAAAACTAGTGAGAACACTAAGATTCATCCAGAGAGCAGTGAACAGACATCAGGGAGAATTCAGTCCCTAATACTTCAATGTGTGTGTCAATACATGTGCAAGCAAACACCTCTTCTCCTCCCTATTTTTTAATTCCCAAGCCCTCGCTGGCAACTGTTTTTTCTGGAGGAACCATCCGCTATGCAAGCAAAGGGTTCTGGGCCTGGGCCCTACCATGCCCAAATCCCTAAAATGGCCAGCCAGAAGGTTCTGATGTAACAGATGCTACTTCCCCATGCTTTCTGACAATCAGTAGACCAAGCAGCAAGGATGGAACTTTGAATCATGAGACTAAAACTGATGATCCTTAATGTAGCAGTTAACATCATTTCTTTTTTACTGGAGGATCAAGGCAATGACTACTTACGAAAGAATTAATATGTGGCATCCTGTGAAGAGGAGAGGTGCTACAAATTAAAACAGCTGCTTTGATCAACTACAGGAAAATGTATGCAGTTGATTAAATAACCATATCAAAGCAAGTGATGCAGTTCCGTAGCACACACATTCTTCTCTGCCTCATTATTATTTTTAATTTATGATATTTCTAACCTACACAGTAACTTTTATTATACCACATGTATTGGTCATAAATATACACTTCATTGGATGTATATATACAAACATGCCTTCTACTTCATCACATAGCCTTTTCCCTTTTTTTGCAAAACTATCTTTGTATCATTTTGTATTGGTTTAAATATTTAAACTGTACTTTATTGCTTCAAGGGACTCTAGAATCAGTTTATAAGAAACATAACAAAATCATAATAAAATCAGTGAAGAAACCATTACTACCACCATCAAACACAATCCTTCCAAAGAAAAGCCTGTTTTTTTTAAAAGCATGTTTTTCACTATCGAAAAGCTCAAGTATCAAAGAGGCACGACAATCACAACAGAAAAATATACATTCTTGTGATCCATCTTTTGTGAAAAAGACAGCCTATAACCTCACTAAACCCTTCAATATTATTTTCTCTCCAGTTGGATTTACATTGTTGAATAAAATATTGGATGAATACCACTCAGTGATCAATTGATTACAGTTTGTGAACACTATAAATTCCAGATGTAATGTGCTTCAGCTACAAACACAAGTGAATCTGAAGAGTCTTCAAGAACTGTAAAGAAATCAGTGGATCACTCAGAGAGGGGTAATAAAGCACTTCCTCCACATTGCAACATTGCTGATGCTTTCCAGTATACCAACATTTCTATTAAACACTGTTTAGAAAAAAACACTATTTTTACTAAGCAATAAATTTTCAGCTTTTAAACACAAATTTAAGAACATTACTCCTGCTGTAGTGTTATATCTTTCCTAGTTCAGACATTTATATTTGATGTCCCATTCTACTACAGCAGCTGCAAAAAATATGTTTTGATGTGTATCTGCTTTTTCTCATGCAGATACATGTATTATCACTCATGCCCAATGATAATACAGAAGAAAGGAAGTTTGGTTACATGTATAAATTTTAGACTGATGAGAATGGGATGAGAGAGAATATCTAAATCGCCCATTTTGGTGATAAATGACCCATGCCTAGGGTTGGTCGAAATGTTATATTGACTTCAAAGGCAGTAATATTAATCACCATTAATATATAGTTGCTCATTAGTCATTCCACTCCTTACTACTGAAAGAAATAAGAGGGCCAAGAATCCTGAGAGTCCTAGAGATAAAAATCCAACTAAGCGTTTTGTTTTTCTATATATTCTGAGTACTATATTCTGAGTACTCAGCAATGCAAAACTAGTAGATTTGAAGTCCCTTCAAGCCAGGACACATCTCCAGGCCTCCTTCAGACATGAAGCTCACTAGGTGACTCTCAGGCACTGGCTTTCAACCTAATCTACTTCACAGGGTGATTGTGAGGGTAAAAAGGAAATGAGGAGAATGTAAGCTGTCCTAGGTTCCTTGCTGGAAAAAGGTGGGATGCAAATGTAATAAACAAATAAAATGTGGGTTGCCAGGTGACAGCAACAAATGTATGAGCAGACTCAAGAGCCTTGATGTAAGATGAGAATGAATGCTCAAAAATTACAAGGTTAAACTGAAGAAAGGCACAGATGGCAAGAGCAGTTTGACAGCAGAACAGACTGGCTTGTGAGGTGGGGGGCTCTCCTTCACTGGTGGCATTTCAGCAGAGTCCGGCTAGCCATGTGTCGGGGATGTTGTGGTCACAATTCTACATTGCAGATCCTGCACTGAGCAGGGGATGGACTAAAGTACCTCCCCATATCTCCCAATACGTTTACACTCCCCTATGTTGCTTTTTCCACCATTATGATTCTTGTTGACTGATGCAGCCCTCCATATTCCCGTCTTTGTGGTGGGTGCAGCCTGGGACAGGCAAGCTAGTGAAGACCGTGACAACTGATGTGTGATTACCTGAATATTGGTTCAGTGGAACTGAACTCTTTGGCAACCCTTCCTCCTCTTCCTGTTCCTCTAGTTGCATAGTGACTGCAGGCCAAAACTAAATACAGGCTGCACAGTGTGGTTCTCCTCACACATATTTTTCCCACTACAAGGCAGAAGAGAAACCAGAAATGACCACAGATAAGAAAGTACATCCATTTTGGGGAGATAATATGCCATGCTCATGGAAACCTTGGCTTCTGCTTATGTCCCTCAGCTCATATTGTCATTGAAAAAGGCTCATTACAAGTTTCTATCAATCAATGGTGATACATTTTCCTGTGCACAGTATGGAAACTGATACAACTTAATACTGTAAAAGCACATGGGTGGGAGTTAGGAGAAAAGTTCTATGATGATTCAGCTGCTGTTTATTTGGTACAGAAAGTGTGAGTGAGCTATATAGCCAAAATGTACCTATTTGCTGCTCACATGTATTTAACCAGGCAGTTCCAAGCTGAAAGAGTCAGGATGTGTAAGGAAGAGCAGAAGGTGTCATCTAGCTAAGATTATTTTAGGATTTCTGATTTATAACACGCACACAGTTGTACAGCTAGATGAATGAGGACAGCAGGGAGGCTCTTTAAATGGTATGGAGAAATTACTTTAAAATGTGTTAAGCCCATCCTGCTGCTACCTTACTCCTCCAGACAAGTGTACAAGGTCAAGCCATGTTCTTGCATATGCTTCTGAGAATTCCTTATTCAGGATTTGAGAATGCATACAGCTCAAGGGAAATTTGTTGCAGAAGCATGTCATCATATTCTTTGAAAAGTCACACAATTCACACAGCAGATGTACGAACCCTGAAGGAAGTTCTAAGAGCTTTCTAATGGAAGGGTCTAGGTTAGGGGTGGGCAAGCTGCAGTTCTCAGCCTTATATCAAATGCCACCTTCATGTGATCAGTTCAGTCTTCTTGCAAGAGCAATTTGTCTCTTCCCTGGCACCCTGCTGCTTGGGAAGGAGGAGGGAAAGAGGGAAAAAGCAGCACCATAAAGAGAGAAGTGGCTCCACACATAGTTCCAGCTGCCAACTATTATCCACAAATGAATGTGGCCCTCAGTAGTTCCTCATTCATGAAGCAGCATGTGGATCAAAGTATAATTACCTGATCTTCACCCCTCTTCAAATATTACAATGCAGTTTTCAGCTTCCAAAACCTACCAAGTTGCATTTTAAAATGCACATTTTAGGATAAAAATTAATTTAGAAATTGATTACATTTAAATAAAATATGTTTACAAATGCATATTTTATGAAAAATGAGTTCAAAAAGTATAAACATAAGCACACACAGTTATATGTGAATTTGCATGCATGCTTTTAAATCACACATTAATGATGAAACAAGATAGATTAGTCTTATGAATAACACATGAAGAGTTGACACAGACTGGAAGAAGACTGATTAGAACAACTGAAAGTGTAGTTAATAAAGGAAAGCAGAATCACAAACCTAACCACAGTTATTTGGAAGTATGGCCCACCAATGCCAGCACAGGTAACCAATGAACAGTGTGTTTCCTATAGCCTTGTTTATTCATTATTAGTAGAAGATGTTTGCGGTAAGCTTGATTTATGACATATCAATTACAAATTACAGACAGACAGACACCCTAAGTAGTATTAAAGTATAAGAACTGTATGAAGCCAAAACTAGAAGGACCATGACACTAATTCAAGCTGATGTGCTAATGTACTAAAAGTAACACAACACAGATGTTTTCTGCATGAATAATTCATTCAAAAACCAAACTTCTTGCCTCCAGTGATTTGAATATTTCAAAGTGATAAAGAGCAGCACAGGTGCACTTGAGATATGCTTCACACATTGAAATTGCCTCACTCATTGCCTCACGCTGAAGTGCCTCACTACCAGGGTGAAAGTTATGTTCCATCATACCCGCTGTGAATAAGTGGATCCATGCATGCAGTTGCACTTGGTAAGGTGTTAGGAGAAAGCGATTCCACAGTGGAAGAATGCCAAGATATCTCAAAAGAAACTTGCCCCCCAAAAAGCATGCCATGATCCAAGATGGTATGAAGCAAGGACTGCTCGTGATTCACTGCCTGTGTGCAGACAGTAAATCTCAGCAGCAGGCAAGCAGTTCATGCCACATGGCCTCAACTGGCTGGGAACTAAAGTTAGGCCAGATGGAAACATAGAAACAGAGCGAGTCAGAAGGGGTCTCCCGGGCCATCTAGTCTGACCACCAGCACCAGCCAACTCCGTTCACAACATGCCCACCATGTGCATGTCCAGCCTATCTTTGAACACCCTCACCAATGGGGCCTCAACCACCTCCTGTGGAAGCCCATTCCACACCCTCGGGGTTCTAACTAGTGCTTCCTGGCATCTAAACAGAACCTTGGCTCCCTGAGCTTTGCTCCGTTGCAGCACGTCCTGCCTTCCAACCGGCCATCTCCTTGACTGCCTTCAGCCCAAGTCCTAAATGTGTGTCTGTGGTTTGGGGGTGAAGCTCCCTCAGAGGATGTGTGCACTATAATGTGCATCCTCTTACCCTTCCCACTGCTTTTAAGCTGAGGGTGGGGGGAGAAGTTGTCCTCAGTCAAGATGTACTGTGAGCCATTTGCCCTCTGAACCTGGTTCCAACCCTCACAGGAGACCCATAAACGTCATTTGTTCATGTCATGTGAGGTCCCTCCCAGCCCCTGTAGGGAGTTCCATAGAGCCAAGTCATGCACTCAGCGCTTTGAAACACACTAAGCGTGTACAAGTGAAACTACAGAACACACTAAGCATGCCACTGAGGCTTTTCTTGCTTTCCTTCCAGAGTAAGCATGGGTCCCTCCAGTTTAGGCTGTGACTGCCACCCTCCAGGAAATCTAACCCTTCCTTCTCAGAATGGAGGGGCCATGATCAGGATCAGGGTATGCATTCTGACATTAATGTAAAAGGAAAAAGGCAAGCCTCAGTTCAATGAAACTTGGCTTTTCGGGGTTCTGCAGGAGTTTTTGCTAAGCAACTGCCAAGTCAGTGTCAGCAAGTGCCATCCGTCCCCCATGGAGTGGCCCAATGGAAGTTGTTCGGCCCCATACCCACCCTTCAGAAGTTCTCAGCCGTAGCAGCTGCATAGCAGGTGGCAACTAAAGTGGCACCAGTGGAGAGCAGTCACAAGGGCACAAAAGGCTATTAGAATAATCCTGGCACCACTTTATTTTTGTTCTTGATCCCAGATGTGAATGTGAGAAACATTTGAGTTGCTTTAAGTGCCTCTTTGGGGCTATAATGTGGGACCTAAGTATTCTAGGTGTGTCGATACAGAATAATACTGCTGGGTGCCTAATGCTCAGGAATTGTTTTTATGAACTGCTGTAAACCACCCAGAGAGCTTCAGCAACTGGGCTGTATAGAAAGGAAATAAATAAATGAGCCACGTATTTCCCAGCTTGTGCAGAAATGGCAGTAGCCACTCTGCCCAATGCCTGCTCCATGCAGCCAAACTCAGGCAGACCCATTAGTATTCCTCTGACCAAGCCAGGCATATCTGAGCTGAAGCTGAGGGGCTGCAGAAGCTGTCCCAGAACTGGCCCCACAGAACCACTGGATGGGGGGTGATGAGGGAAGAGTAAGGGGAGGAGAGCTGTGAAACGTTTTAATGGGCCCACACTTGCATGTTCAGAATTCAGAGTACCCTTGCACATTAACTCTTTTGTGGCCTGGAGCTAAGCAGGGCTTATTATTTCCATCAAATGCATGCATTTCATGGCCTAAGGAATTTCTTCCACTGTATCTCAAGCAGACGCTTTTCTGCTCCCACCAGTTGTCTCAGAATGCTTTAAAACCCCTTAGGAACTTGGTATAAGAGGCTTAGGCATGAGATGAGTTCCAGCATTAGACCCAGGATGAATGACTAAATAATATATTAAAGGGATACTTCATACACTAAGGAATACTAATATTTACTTTGCGGCTTTTCAAAAGAATGCTTTGTGATGATTCTTAAAAACTCAAGAGAGACAGTTGTTATTACAAGCTCCTAATGATTTATTTTGCCTCAAACCAAATTTCCTAAACCTCCACCACAGCCAAACACCATCACAAGCAGGCCCAGCCCTCATGTACCATCTTCGTCTGACTCCTAAAGCTTCTCCTTTTGTATTTCTGGCTGCCTGGACCATTTCTCTGGGGTTTTATTGCTTGTTTGTATAACCTTAATCTGGCAAGCTCTTAAAACAGTTGCCTGGGATTAAAACAGCCACCTGCTTAGCACTCCTGATCATTCATCTGCCATGTATAATTCTCCCACAAAGGAGAAATATCTTCATGTTCAAGTCTTAGCTATTCACTGCATACCAACCAGCAGACCTTTTTCCTTGGACACAGCAACTGTCCTTCTCTGGTGGCTTCCTTCCGTCAAGCCAGTATTACCATCCCATCAGAAATAAATGATCAAGACAGACTCCAACTATAAATATTCAAAGTGATTGTTTCTCTTCCTCACTTCAGAATGTCTCTTGACAATGACTATACAGGTCTTTACCAGCAACAAAGTAAGGCTTCAGGTGCGCAGATACATTATAGCCTCTCAGAGGCCACATAAACTAAGCATTACCAAACAACAAAAAGTTACAGACATGGTATTTATTCATGCCTCCCTCAACATTAACTAGAAATGAAGCTTCTGATTTCTAGTTCCTCTACAAATGAGCTTGGAGTTGCAAATGTAGTCTTTCTTATGCAAATTTCTTGTGTCACAGTATACAGTTATCAACACCAAAGGCCAACATGACTATGATAAGTCTGTGGGCAATTACAATGCCCTTGAGAAGGTGTCCCACCTTGCAAGGAAAACATATCTAAAACAAGTTCCGGCATAGCTAAGAGAACTTTTAAATGGCTCAGCCAAGTAGTCAGGAGCCAACCTTGTGGATCTTTCCCATGGAATCAACAATGGACTAGGAGGATTAGTGCCAATGCAAGGCAAAGAGGGGAGGAGTGGAGCTTTCAGTGTTCTCTCAGTTGGACAGGAGTTGGTCACAGACCACTGAAACAGCATCTACATGCTGTTCTTTTCCTTGAAAAGAAACACTAGCCAGCACCTTCAAAATAAAACTTTTCTTCAGACAGAAAACATTTGATCTTCCTTTCAAATGACATCCACTAAAATCATTAGGATAGAACATACTTTGTAAAATGCTTCTCGTTACTTAAATCACAATTCTTCTCATAGCAACTATTACTACTCCCAGTAGAATTCCTCATTTCTTTTTATGTCAATCCAACAAAACTTCACAGTGTTTTAAAACTAGGTGGCCATCCATTTTGTAGTAAAGTGTATTTAAGATGCATGGGGAGCCTTTAACATCTCTGTTCTTCTTGTTTCTCTATACAAGAAAGCTTTAGAAATTGACCAATTGGTATTCTGTTCCCAAGCGATGCAACTATTTTCCAGCAATTTGTCACACTTTGCCTCTGGAAATCAACTAAGGCCCTACTGAAGTATTTAGTTTTACTTTATTATTTCTTCCTTGTCTTGCTTTTCTGTGATTAAATCAGGGAAGCAAACTGAACCTTTTGAATTCAGACCATTGAGGCTTTTCCTTCCCCTGACCTTATCACCATTAGCACTGAGTTCAAAAGCAAAAATATAAAATGCGTATGCTTCGTATGTAGCTCACTGAGATCCAGACAAAATATCTGGAGCTTAAAAGGTTGTTTAGCAGATAATTTATTTTGTATACCAGTCTTGCTTCATGTCCATTTCCCACACTTTAACTAATACCTTGTCATTACAGAATTATGCATAATTCTTAGGTGTGATTCAACTGACTGTTGTTTCATTTTTGTCAATTACTTCAGAATCTGCCTCTGAATAAACTGGTGATAATCAAGATTTCCCCATTCTCCAATTTTACATCTTTCCTGATTTCTCCAATTCACAGCTGCAGTTCCATAGAATGAAAATTCATTTTCACAGGAATGAATCATTTCTCAGTGTTTCATGGCTAAGCTGACACACAAAGTTTTGCTCCTTGGGCCACATCAGCTCCCCATATGCCATGATGGAGAAGTCTGACTGAACACCCTTAGTCACCCATGCATGCTCTAGTTTTACTTCTAGGCTGAATACTCTCTATGCAGATTTCCCTTAAAGAAAAGACCAGAAACTGCAACAGGTGCAAAATGCAGTTGCTGGAATATTGTGTGGGCTGGAATCTGGCAATCTTATACCAACTACAATATTTATTTACTTGTTTCCAGGCTCACTTCAAAATGCATGGGGTTAATGTTTAAAAAGCCCTTAATGGTCTGGGATCAGGATAAGTTTTAGCTTCAGAGGGCCTGTTCTCCATTCTGCAAATGCATCTTCATAACATCCAAGGTAGATAGGTAAGGATTCCCTAGCAGACAAGCCAATGTGGAAATAACTCATTCAAAGAGAGTTCAAGTCCTCTCTTAGAGAAGCTAATGAGCTGCAAGTTATACAGCGCCTGGAGAATTGTACCAGCAAGTCCTTGCCTACAGTTGACAGGGAGAGGAGTCATGGTCCCTTGCAGTCAAGGAAAGCATAATGAATGGAAAACACTAGGACAAAACACACACACACACCCCCTTCAAGACAATCTTTAATCTGGAATGTTACCGCCACAGGAAACAATTTTGCTATTACACTTTCAATATGTCAAGTTTTACAAAGATTTTTTTGTGCATTTGCAGTTGATCTCCTGCAGTTTAGTAGCTTCCACAGAGACTATTCTATACCCTGCACAGAAAGTACACAAGTAGTTAGTACCTGTCCCTTGTCTGTACCAAGCAGTCATCCAATTGCTAGTGGCCAGTGGAGGAACAGGTTTCAAAAAAGAGCAAACATGGTAGTGGGAATGCTTCCAGATAAGGCTTTTATTGTGCAGTTATCCTGCTTCACTAATGGAATTTTACATTTGTTTGTTTGGGTATTTTTACCCTGTCCAATACATTGTGGGTCTCTGGACAGCTTACAATGGGTTCCCAATGAAGTCATTTTCAATTTGTAGCTCTCCCATGTCTTCCCACTCTCTTTTTTCATATTAAAGAAAATCCATTAAGGAGTGGAAGGTGGTAGAAGCTGCACGAAGCCTTTTGATCATTAGGACTCCAAGTGCACCATTAGTTACCTATAACGTAAAATAATAGTGATAGTGAGGGAAGGAGACACTTGCTTGGTAATTACTACAAACTGCCCCAACTGTTCTCAGATTAGAGAGAGCAAGTGTCATTCATAAGGGCAGTCATGTCACAGCAGTGTCCCCTTTGGGCCATGCTACAGGAAGAATGCTGCCAGACAGGTGCTTAAAACAGGGGCAACCTTCTTCAGTACAGCTAAAAACGCTGTACACCCTGGCCACCTCTGTTGTAAGCCTATCCCCTCTCAAAATAAATTAAGAAATTCATCCCCTAGAAGTAGAAACAAAAAAGGTTTCCCAATTTTCATAGGAGGATAATGTCTCTGCAAAAGTGGTGGGACATTTTCAGCCAAGCTTTACTTCAAATGCTTTGCACACCAGCAGAAGCATGGTAAAAACACAGGGCAACATCCAGCAGCACTGCTGTGCATACACAGCTGACACAGTGCTGACACAAGAGGTTCTGTAATGGAAGGAGGCACAATGGTTCTCCCCCAAAGGCTGTCAGACTGGCTTATGCTGTTAGCATTAAGCAAGAGGTCACTTATGCTAATGTTACATAAGTGCTAGCTGCCCCACTGGATACTGCATATCAAGGCCTCGCCTCAGAATTTTATTTAATAGCAGGCCCATTAAAATGTTAAAGGAGTCATAACTAAGGCAATTCCCATTCATTTCAACAATACAGTAGAATTAATTTTTGACAGAACCCATAATCAGCAAGCAAAAGCCAAAACAATATATCTTTCAAGATACAGCATGAGTCATTGAAACATTTTTTTCCATAGACAGACATGTTTTTGACCACCGACATGGATATGCCTGACTGAATGAAATCACACATTGCTCTGTTCAACAGAAAGGTTGAATTCCTATGACAAATTGATTTAGACAGGCTCAGTAGAACAGACATATTCCTACATATCAGTACTGCAACTTATAATGTCCAATTTTTTCAAGTGATTAATATTAAAATTATATATAATTAAAAGGAAATAATATAGCAGAACACCTTTATCCGAAGTATTGGTTTACCACAATATTTGGGAAATGGATACATCTTCATATGTATTTTAAATAAAATGTCTTACTTCCTCACATCATTGGTAGTCTAAAAATCTGGGGGTCCTTTATATGAATAAGTCATTACCAGAAATACACTCTGGAAAACAGTACAGTTAAGTATGTTTTAAATACAAAAGGATTAAAAAAAGAAAGTATAGAGTTAAAGCTGCCCCCCAGAGGAGCATGTGTATAAGTAACACGGTGTATATTAAATGTAATTTTGACTGTATTTGACCCAAACAGGGCTTTTTTTGTCATAGAATGCACCGGAACAGCATTCCGGCACCTTTTTTTGACGGATTTTTCCAATGGATTTTACGAAGTGATTTTGAATCGCCTGCGGGCTGCTTGTGTGTCCATGCTGATTGTGAGGGCGCTGCTAGGCTTGGGATTGGTGTGTGTGGTCGCGTGCTGAGTGCTTACTGCCGGTGGCAACCATTATGTTTATTTGTGTGTAGAGTGACTGGCTACGTGCAAAAGGTAAATAAGTTCTTTATTTCAAAAAAAAGTTGGTGAATTGAAAATCTTTTTTAGTGTAAAAGTGTGACTCCAAGACATAAGTTCCGGCACCTTTTTTTTTTTTTTTTTTTTACAAAAAAAACACGGGACCCAACCTTGTGCCTTACAGATGCGCACAATAAGCTCATTATAGCCATAGTTTAGGGTGGTGAGAGTTGTAGTCCAACATATATGGAGACTACCAGATTGGAGAAGCCTGGTATATAAACTCAGTAAAAGTTCTGAGCATACATGCATCAGATTTCACTCTAACTACTGTATTGTCTAACACAAAATATACGAAAAGATCCAGCCAAGTTAAGCACCTGTAAGCTCTATTTATTTCAATGGAACACTGGATAGTAGAGTTGGAAGGGGCCTATAAGGCCATCAAGTCCAACCCCCTGCTCAGTGCAGGACTCTGAGTTAAAGCATCCCTGACAGATGGTTGTCCAACTGCCTCTTGAATGTCTCCAGTGTATGAGAGCCCACAACATTACTAGGTAATTGATTCCATTACTGCTCTGTCAGGAAGTTTTTCCCAATGAACACCCAGAATCTGGCTTCTGAGCCCACCATTCCATGTCCTGCAGTTATGAACATTCAGAGGTAAGCAGGTTATGTTGAATTTAATGGGGTATACAGCTTGGACTAATTATATCAAAGCATTTAAAATAGGTAGATGGTGATGGTTAGGGTTGTTAAGAGTTAGGTGAAACCAGAATATTATTACATTACATTTGTATCCTGCCTATTTTCTTCTCACAGGGAGCCCAAGGCAGTTTACATAGCTACATTTATCCTCACAACAACAGCAACCCCGTGAGGTAGATTAGGCTGAGAGTCCATGAAATGCTCAAAGTCACTCAGTGTACTTCGTGGCTGAGTGGGACTAGAGAATGGATCTTCGAGGTGCCCAGTCCAACTGGAATAATGTGAAATACAGCGAAGAAAACTGCCAGTGGAAATGATGGACCGTATCTTTTCATGAGCAAAACAAGGTTCCTTAGTGTCCAATCATTTTTATTTAGAACAGGACCAAAAGCCAGCTTCTCCATGTTAGTTAGCTTGTTTTTAAGGGCATGAATTAGGTATGAATGATCCTTCTCTGGGATATAAACAGTGGTCATATGAATTCTTACATAATTCTGTAGAAATCTGTAATAAATGTAGAGTCTTTATTCTGAAGAACTAGTCAGTTTAAAAAATGTTACGGCACAGGAAAAATGCACGCTTTGGTAAGATATTTGTTTTTTTAATGGCCAAGAACTGCAGCTTTACTGAAATTTGCACAAGGCTGATTAAACAGAACTCAACTGGTTTGATTATTTTCAATGAAAGCAACTGCCAACTTTGCAATTGCACTCAAAAGGTTTGCTATCTAAAATATAATGGAGCTTAGCGAGTGAGGAAAGAATAGGAAACACAGAAAGCCACAAGTTTAAACATTAAACTGGTTATTTTGTAGTAGTAACTAAAGCTATGGAAACCAATTTGTGTAAATAAACATATAATTCAATCATAATCCCCTGATCCACTAGTTGCTGGTTAAAATGGGATGGATATGCCCCTCTACCCTCAGCAATGAGTTTTACCAGCAGGCAGGGTAGCACCTGCCCCCCAAGGGACATCCCAGAGGTATTCTTCTTGGAACCTCTGGATTCAAAGTTATTCCACTCATCCAAGAGGTCCCAGGACCAGACCATTACCTGCACTGCCCTGGAGCTAGCAGAGGTAAATTCTTCACTGCTGAATATACACATGCGTGCACACACTCATAACACCTCCTGCCCTGGCCAATATGAGCCAGTAGTGGTTTGCCTGGCTTTCTGTTCCTTCCCCTTCCCTTTCTCCATCCCTGCTAAAATTGCTCTATTTCTTTTTCTCCTTGCTGGAAATGGAGGACAGACTATGCAAGTCCAGAATGAATAAAGCTCAATAGAGTCTCTCAAAAGGCTTGATACTTCAAAACTTTATTCATGTGGATAATCATTCATCAAGCAATTCTTCTGAAGTCCATCAAAATACTGCCAAGAGTCATGACTATTTAATGTAAAGGATCAATCTGAAATTAAAAACCTCACAATAGAAATTTTATAATGGTACCAGGTTTTTGATCCATGCTGGTTTTGGGCACTGTTTGAAGCCCACTCGCATTTAACTTGCATCATTTTTAAAAAGAAGAAAAAGCTTGAGAGTTAAAGAAAACATGCTGTTCTTTATTCATGTACCCAATTTCAGTCTCACTGAATCACAATCTCCTCATGTCAATCTGTTATATTTTTTGCATGAGCTCATCTTTCCAGTGTGTCTTTCAGATAAGTAGCCCATTTTACTGCTCAGAACAGGCGTGGGCAACTTGTAACCCTCCTGATATTTTGGTCTACAACTTCTCTCATCCCTCATCATTATGTTGACTAGAATTAACGAGAATTTGTGACCTTCCACATATTCTGACGTGTTGCCCACCCTTGGTTAATAAGGATACATGTATTCATGTAACACAAAGTATTACATGGTGTGGAGAAAGTAGAAAGGGAGACATTTTTCTGCCTCTCCCATAACACTCGAACCTGGGATCACCCCATGAAGCTCACTGGTGAGAGGTTTAGGACACATAAAGGTAAGTACTGCAGGCAGTGTATAGTAAAACTATGGAATTCACTGCCACAGGATGTGGCGATGGCCACCAATCTGGGTGGCTTGAACAAGGGTTTGGACAAATTAATGTGGGAGGAGGCTATCAGTATCTACTAGCCTTGCGAGCTCTCTGCCAGCTCCTTTACCAGAAGTGGCACGCCTATATACACCAGTTGCTGAGGAGCTTGGGCAGGGGGAGGTCTTGCACCCCGCCTGCTTGTGGGAGTTTGTGGGCAGCTGCTTTGCTACCATGTGTATGGAGTGCTAAACTAGACAAACCTTTGATTTGTTCCAACATGGCTTTTCTTATGTCACCATGTATCTCTATTACATCTCCCATAATCTCCACTGGGTTGAGGGCAACTCAGCATATGAAGCTGCATTGTATATTGGTCCAGAGATTGAATCTAGGACCTTATAATCTATCTTTCACTAAGATAGGGTCTCTCCCTGTCAATTCGAGATGCATTTCCCAATCTCTTATTTATTTATTTATTTATTTATTTATTTATTTAAAACATTTTTTATGCCGCCCCCATCGCAACAAAGCCTTGGGGCGGCTCACAACAAAAACAAAATATACAAATATAACAATTATACAATAAAAATATTACAACCTGGTGCATCTCGGCTTAAAAGATTTAAAATCCTATAAATGCCAATAAATTAACAATTAAAATAAGTTTTAAATAAAAAGGTCTTAGGCTGGCGCCGAAAAACAAATAACGACAGCACCAGGTGGACCTCTCTGGGGAGCGCATTCCATAGATGGGGCGTCACCGCAAAGAAAGCCCTCCTCCGGGTACTCACACTCCTAATATCATTCACAGAGGGTTCCCGGAGAAGGGCATCTTGTTGCTGATCACTCATCTGTTTAACAAACTTTAGCATTTTTTCTGCACAGGGCATTTGCCTGAAAGCCATCCATTTTCTTTAGCTCACAAAGTCCCCACATTTCTGCTTCATGTGAGAAGGATCTGGGTTTTTTCATAAAGAATTTTACAATATTATCCATATACACTGCTCTGAATAAACCCAATTCACCCATCCTTTCATCTATCTCATTTTTAGACATCCTAGCATATCTCTTCCACCACCTAAGTGATCAATTAGTTTTGCTTCCAGTCTCAGATGTATTGCTTCAAGCTGGTTGGAGATGGATCGGCACATCAGTTCCACTACCATATGTATGCAATTCCTCCAACATCCCTTAGATACATTGAAAATGGAATATTATTAGAAGTCTTAAAGCTAGACAACTTCAACATAATCGAACCACAATTCACCATTGATCCTAATGTGCAATATTGACTGTGACTTAAAGTAATGTTTACATGTAACTTTCTCTTTTCTTGCTAGAATATAGAAATCAGAGGCTCTTACACCTTTAGAAGCAGTTTCATTGCATATTTCTCTGAATGGAACCCTGGATTTCTGCTCCAAAGTCCTGCCCTGATGGTGCAATTCTATGCAGGGAGTTTTACAGTGGAGAATCACTGAACAGAGAGATTCCTCCAGACATGCATTTTAAGGCTGTGAAGTCCCAAGTGTGCTGCTTATTTCCTTCATTTCCTTCCTCTTCTCCAATTCCACTCTAGCCCCACCATCCTGGGTCTGAAATAAGAGGTGTGAGGGGTGGGGAAAGGGAACATCCAAAGATTCTATGACAGTGTAACTTTAGATCTCTTGAAGACCTCTGAAAGATGAGGAAGGATGAAAGGGAACTGGGATCACTTATACAAGATCACACAGTTCCTCATTTGCAGCAGATCAAAGAGATTCACTTCCATCTCATTTCACATTCTCTCTGGGAGCCATAAACACAAAAACCAGTGTCATTTCATTGACATTTTAAAATACCAAATCAATAGTAACTAGCATGGGCCTTCTTCTACAATTCACACATTTTATCTTGCACCTCTGGGATGCCTCTAGGAAACTTAAAGGGACACTGCAATTTGTTGCCTTTATTACAAAGTGTGCAGAAGATTTTCAAAGACTGTTATGCTTGCTTCAGACCTTCCTTCCTACCTAGTAAGAAGTGTAATTGATGCTGCATATTGACTGAGAGCTATGAATAATGCCTCAGAACATCTAGTTTCATGTAAATATTTCTCTCATTCCCCCAGTATTCTCCAGAGAATTTCAAAAGAATGCAATCCTCTGCTGATTTAGGCAGAAAAAGTCCTACAACTCCCAGCATTCTCAGCCAATGACCATGTCTATTTCTTGCTATTGTTTGTTAATCTAACAGCTTATTTATTGGAATAATTTGGAAAAGGCCATGCTTTGTCTGTGTTCCATATTAAATATAGCAAAATGTAAAGTTGGGCTGTTCGAAACAGAATTTAGAGCCTGTGTTTTACTTGGAACCACAAAAAACAACCCTTTCTTCTTCTTTCCCTATATTCTGCATATGGAAATTTAAAAAGCAGACAAGAGTCTATGATCTGAGGCATAAAAAGAAAAAAGAAGCAAAGGAATCAAACAACTAACCTTGCAACAGCAATGCAAATGCTTATGGTACAGAAGAAATGCATACAAAGAGTAGGTTCAAAGCTTTTCTCCTCCTGTTTAAAAATATACTTTGAACAGATGAAGACTGCAATGAGGATTTTAAACTTGTCAGAATTACACGTTCACTACCAGCACAGAGTAACCTGGCACAAGTGGTGGGTAAGAATAACTAATATATAGAAGGGGTAAATATATCCTCCAATATTTTGTAATATAATATTTCAGATATATTTCAAAGAATTCTTGATGTACTTCTGCAAAGTCCCATTCCACATTTCAGATATTTGGTAGCAGGGAAGTTGTCTGAATTCCAAAAGTTTGTGGGTTCAAAGACCAAATGACATGATGCTGAAAGTGAAGTTAAAGCAGTCTGAGCAAACATGGGACAAGGTTGGATTGCAATGGAAATATTTATGTGTAATTGCTTTGTGGAATGTCCAAATTCCCAACTATAAGCTGGTAGAAGTTTCATCACATAGCGCTAAGACTTGGAGTTATGGCACAGAAACCCTAGGTCAGTGGTGGCGAACCTATGGAACGTGTGCCACAGCAGGGACGGAGAGCCCTCTCTGTTGGTACACAAGCCAAGTTGCCCTAGCATCACCCCAGCAGCCGAACATCAGATAACAGCGCACAAAGGGGCCATGCACATGCTCAGAAAGGAGTAACAACGCCAGGCAATGATGTCACGAGCCTCAACTCATTAGCCGCGACTTGTCCGAGCTTTCGCATGGCCGGTCAGTGCACTGCCAAAGATATATATATATTTGCTTGGACTGGCTGTGAGGTGTTTTTTCTATACTAAAACCTCAGTTTTCAGGTTTTATTGTAGTGTTGGCACATTGTGATAAATTAATGGGTTTTGGGTTGCAGTTTGGGCACTCGGTCTCTTAAAGGTTCACCATCACTGGTTAGGGTTAGAAAAACAAGGTGTCCTGGCATGCTTTTGATGGTTGGAATGTGCTTAGAATGGGCAGAAATGATGAGCTGTGCAGAAAAAGCTACTCAAGGAAGGCTTTTGCAAAATCGCCCTCTTTTCAATGGTATTTTAGCCCTATATTAGGGTTAGGGGTGTGCACCAGGGTAGGGTTAGGGTTAGAAAAACGTGGTGTCCTGGCATGATTTTGATGGTTGGGATGTGTTTAGAATGGGCAGAAATTATGAGCTGTGCAGAAAAAGCTAATCAAGGAAGGCTTTTTCAAAATCACCCCTTTGAATGACATTTTACCCCTACATTAGGGTTAGGGGAGTGCACCAGGGTAGGGTTAGGCCAGTGGTGGCGAACATATGGCACGCATGCTACAGCTGGCACACAGAGCCCTCTCTGTTGACACACGAGCCAAGTCGCCCCAGCATCGCCCCAGCAGCCGAGCATTGGATAACTGCACATAGGGGCCATGCGCATGCTCAGAAAGGAGAAGCAGCACCAGGCGATGATATCATGAGCTGCAACTCATTAGCCACGACTCGTCTGAGCTTTCGCATGGCCGAGTTTTCGCATGGCTGGTCAGGATATATATATATTTGCTTGGACTGACTGTGAGGTGTTTTTTCTAAACGAAAACCTCAGTTTTCACATTTTATTGCAGTGTTATTGCACGTTTACTGCAGTGTTCACTCCAGGTTTTATTGCAGCATTGCAATAAATAAGTGGGGTTTGGCTTGCAGTTTGGGCACTCAGTCTCTAAAAGGTTCGCCATCACTGCCCTAGGTTATGGGGCAGCATAGAAGTAGAATGAAATAAATAATAAATAAATAACTGATGTTCCCAGAACTGAAGATCATGACTTGGGAAAGCATCAGAACAAAATGGAAGGAATGCATCACTACACAGCAATGAGATTAATGTGGCTTGGGTGAAAGACTGCAGTTCAAGATTGTAGGGCCACCCTTAGTGTTGTACTTAGCTGGGCGGAGATACAGACAAAACACTCCCTGAAGCAATTCACATCATGAAGAGGATGTTGTCATATCAGTAGAAACTTGGTTGTCATTTTTAAAGTTTAAATAAAAACTAAAATTAAAACTAGCATGATTGACTTATTTCTAAATTTAGTATGCTGCTTTTCAGCCCTAGATAGAATTCAAAGCAACTCAGGGTGCCATTGTATTGCCTCCACCCTACTACAATTCCCTAAAAGTGCTGTAATTCCCAGCACTGGCAGACACCATGAAAAACTGGGAGTTGTAGAAACTGTTTTCACCTGGATATGCATAGGATTATACCCTTATAAGCTAATATGATTCACTTATTAAAATTTTTTTGAAGAAATGAAGCTGCCTTTGCCAAGTCAAAGCATTCGTTCAAGATCAGTATTCTGTACATTAACTGGAAACAGTTCAGGCCCATGAAGCAGGTCAAGTCCCCAAATTGCACCCACTCACTGTCAGGAGGGTTACATGCCCTCTGCTGCCAACTGCTGGGAGGGCCTCATGCCATGCCACCCCAAGTCTCATTCTGAAGACGTCTCAGACTGAGACACAGGGCATGGGAAGCCATTCTGGAGAACCCACTGGCCACTGCCTGGTGGCTTCAGTAGGAGAGTAGCTGGCACTGCTTTCTGGAGTGACAGCTGTTGTTCACCCTGCGCCTTGCTCTGAGCACCTGAGAATAAGGCGAAGCAAGACAGCTGCTCCAAAGAGCCATGCCAGCCCATTCTCCTGCTGTAGCAAGGGAGACTGCTGTCATGGCTCTTTGGAGTGGTAAGCTGGCCCCTGCCTGAGCAAGGTGCTGGTCTGCCCAGTGCTCCAGGGAGCCATTCCAATTGCTCTCTAATGGTGGTCAGCACAGCTCTTCTGCTTGCAAATCACAGGCTGTAGCACTGAGCAACGGCTTCACCCCCGCTAGTTGAGTTGCAGCCCTAACAGATAGCTTTGATCTACACCTGTAAAAATGGACACTGCATGAATAACACAAATTACTTGGGCAAATGGAAAACCATGCTTCTTTATTGCTTAATATGAACTTAATCAAGTATCGCCACAAATCCCATCCAGCCTACTCATAATATTCTTATAAGGGCTTTAGAGCAATCTCTGCACTTGATAGGCCATATGATGACACGGTCAAGAAATTCCTATCAGGTAGATAAGTCTTGCCAGGCTTGGTGGCAATACCAACAGAACCTCCGCTGAAAGATATTCATTTGTAAGAAAGAAACAGAAATGAGATTGCTGGTTCAGTAGTCATTTACATATATGTTTCCACTGGTATTATAAATCTTAAAAGGCAGCCATCACACAAAATAAATTAGAACACTCTCTGTTTAATTCAAAGTAGGGCTGGAGTTTACTTTAAAAAAATGTCTACAGCTGCAGGCAAACAGCCACCCTCCCTACTTTTCCAGTTCATTTGGGCCAACTTATTTGTTGACAAGTTGATGTAATTATGTGGCTTACTTCAAACATCAAGCTTCTCTTTATATGGCACTCTGGCATTCGTCTTCCAGTCTTCAAAAAGTCTTTGACTGCAGACAAAGCTGGCAGTTAAAAAGAAATCACTAGTTGTTCTTGTATATATTCCTTCATAGCCAGGAATCTCGTTTTATACCTGTGCATTTGCATCTGGTTTCTTGTGTGTCACATACTATATATATTTGTCCTTTTTAGTTTCTTTTTTAAATTTCTTTTTGAATTAAACCTAAAAGAAGCACACAAGGACAAGTTCTGCTTGTTTTCATCATGTGATCCTGTAAACGATTGTACAAAGAAGTTAGTTAGCAGTATAGTACAAGATGACAGCTAGCAACTATTTCTGTGATTACAGGTGCACTTTTTCTGTGTCCATAATCAGATGGATCACTGCAGTTATCAGTGCATAGTGTCAAATTCACAACTGCATTCTTGTAGACTGGGTTTTTTCTGCCATTTCTATAGATAAAAATAGATCTATATTAGCTGAAATTGTTCAACTAATATGCACTTACATAGGAGTCTGCATGGAAAAAGTTAAGTCTGAGTACAAGTACATAAGCATTTAATAACTATTTATAATGTTGACTGAAGACAAACAGAACCACCACTACTGTGGAAAGAATAAAAATAGCTGACTTTTTCTCATGTTTCCATATACTTAAGTATAAAACCATCAAATCCAAAGCTCTAATAGGAAGGCTTAGAAATATATGAATTACGGAATCAGATAAGATCCCTTCTTCATGATGCAACCACCCTGTCAACACAATCAACAAACTACTTACATTTTGCAAAGCACTTGGAACAACTTTAGCTAAAATCTCTTAAGTGAGCATAAAGTACAATGTTAGCAAAATAAGAATAGCATTCCTGCTGTACTACATAATGGTTCTGTGTACAGCTCTCACCAGCATTTGAACTGAAGCAGACTTAGGTTCAATGCAGAGGGCCAACTTCTCCATTGTCTTACATGCATACTAGCCTCATGAAAATAACCTAGCAAATGATATACAGTACAATGTTTGGCCCTAGCAGAACATTTCTTATGCATTATCTGATGGGAACTGCATTTGTTTAAAATAGGGTATTACTGGAACCATTTGTCTATTTCAAAATTCTTAGGAATAATGTAATATTATGGCATAAATCACTGAGGAGAAAAACCCTGCGGAAATCCACAAGTAACTTATGTACATAAGAGCTAAAGAATAATATGGACCTTTTAAATGAACCTTATCCTCTTGAGAGGACAGCAACTCCCACAATGAAATCTAACAGCATCTAGTAAAGTTGTTAGTGGATCACACATATCTGTATCTTTTTATTCCTTTCTGTCTAGATTTCCTTTACTCGCATTTTGAACACTAAAGGATTACATAGGCGGCAGTTCGAGTGCAGGCATGTGCACTTAGTGTATATAAAAATGTGCTCCCTATACCCTACATCATGTTTCATTATTGACCATACCTTTATTATTTTAAAGCATCATCAGCTTCTTCAAAAACTTGCTAACCTCCTAATCTTCAATGCTAATAAAAGCAACCTATCCAGTTCGGTTTTGTTCTGTTTTTCAAAATATGGCCTGCACCTTTAAATACTACCTATGCCAGATGGTCTTGGCATATAAAGCAGCAGGAGACAACATTTTAATGCTACTCAGACAAGCTATTTGTGCTAGATGCAGACCAATGGAGGCAGTTTCAGCCTGCTAATCCTCTCTGCAACCATAGCAACGTCTATTTCAGACAGTTCTCCCATTTGCCAATCAAATGGGCCTGCATGAGCCCAAACTCTCTGCCAGGGTTCCAATGCAAGCAGGTATATTTTCTTTTGTATTAAGGGATGATGCAAGTGATATTCTTTGTCTCAGATTCTAGCACAAAGAACAAAGCCTGAGTTCATCTTTCTAGCTAAGGATTTGTATAGTTATCAATTTTCATATTGCATGGCTTGTTTGAATACAAGATGCAGCTGAACAGACAGCATCTGTCAAAAAATCATAAAGAAGAGAAAGAATATTCTGTACAGTTTATACTGGGCTTCTCAAACCTGAAAGGGCAGAGCAGAAGACCAGGATTCAGTAAATGCTGTAAATTCTCCCATAAAATGAAACACAGGTGATCCATCTCTCAAAACAGTGGACGAATATAATAAATTTGTATTATGCTACCTCAGTAACCTAATCCAAATGTAATGTTACCTTCCTTTTCTACCCTGTGTCCCATCATAACAGCAAATATGTTGTTTGTTGTGCTGTGTTTTAGCTGAAGTGATCGGTCATCAATTCAAAAGTGTACCTTTTCCTTCCTTTTATGAGCAATGGAACAGGAAACGAGAATCCCTGAGAACCCTGGCTTATTGTGAATGAAACCCCAGTGCACACTGCTTTGCTCCCCTCTGTTAGCACGACTCCTAAACAAACCAGTAACAAAAAGAACCAACAACTCATCCTATACCTGGAGTGCAAATTCATTCTGCAAGCATCCCTAAGCAGCCAAAACAGCACCATCCAAGGCTCAAGTGGAAAAAAAACATAAGTTCATAGAAGTTTAAAAAAAAACACTGACCCCATAGCATTTATGATCAACCCAAACTTGCAGTCCTTAGGAGTCCTGAACAAATGAGTACAGAACTATTTATCAAAAGCCAATCTCAGTTGAAAATGTTTTGAACATTTTTATTTTAATACTTAAGAAGATACAGTACATGTTTTGAAATGTAACACTTCAATGTACTGCTGTGAAAAGTACATTCAATACTGATACTTTTACTTACAAAAGAATCCCTGGAATGATACATGTGAAGATAAGCAGTTTCAGAAAGATACACAGCATTCACACTTAATTATGGGTTCCCAGTATCTAAGAAAAGATGTTAGGGCTGTATTAATGTTTCGTGAATCCCTTCAATAGTTCAATAACGAACATATTTTATAGATAGATTCAAACTTGTGTCATTGTACCACCAAATAAGCAAGCAAAGGGAGAATCAACAACTATCCTGCAAGAGTAAAGCTTGCAACCAACAATAGTGCACCAGTAGACCCAGAACTTCTGCATGACTCAGTGCTATGGTGTCGGGGTAGCCATCGTCGCAAGGTGCAGCATTTAAAATTCACACAAAGAAGGGGGAACAAAATTGCACTTGGAGAAGATGCACCTGAATGGGCAATGAGGCGTTAAAATGGAGATACACTAACACCATAGCAAGGTATTTGCTCTATTTTCTCCACACAGGTCGGTGCTGTACATCAGTTTAGGAGGAAGGCATTGATGTATTACTGCTACATACATGCAACATACTTGCATACACAAAGAAAGTTACACTGCTTCTTTTGTTGGTTTCTATTCATGATATTCATTCAACAAGGTATTTCCATTTCGGAAAACTCTTTAATGACATAAAAGTAGTGAAAGAGACTTCGAATACTTGAAAAAGTATGCAAGCTAACACCAGATACATTATTTCCAGTCCTCCCGCTTCCACTACTGTGTCCCACATGTACCTTCATCTTGCTCTCCATATCTTCTCCTCTTATTCCCCCACTCTGTTTGCCTTCTGGCACTGAGCACACTGATTCCAAAAACATCCAATAATGTTTTTACAACATGCTGTTGTGGGAAATCACAGGAAATACAAAAACAGTATATCAGGTCTCTAAATTCAACTCTTTAGCTGGTACATAACCTCCAGAGATTCTCCAAGATATAAAACCAATACAAGCATAGCCCAAGAGCCAAGTGTTTTAAGAAGAATAGCTATGTTCTATGTTGTTTCAGTGCTGCTCCACCTGGGCAGTGTTCAGTACAGAAAGCTGTACTGGGGAAACATTCTTTACATATGTACAAATTAGGTACTCTATCTTGGGTATAAAGAGTTCTTTTAATTTAAAGTAACCCTTTTATTACAGGGTTGTGCAACCTTCATATGTTTTGACCTATAGCTCTCATCAGCCCTAGCCAGTGCAGCCACTGGGGAGGGAGTTGTAGGCTAAGAATTAGCCATTTCTGTTTTATTAAACCTATAAATTCTAACTATTGGATACTGCATGTTTTATCATGCTATTTCACTGCAGCATCAAAATATCTACCCAGACAATAGTAAATGCAATTATCAAAAAACCTGTAGCTTAAGTCTAGTGTTAAGACTATATCATGTTAGTTCAAGCTCCACAAATCCAGGGAATGGGAAACAAATACCTTAATGTACATTGTGTTTGCTTACAGTTTACCCTCCATGCATCCAACTCTCCATTCCTTGATCTTTCTGGCTCAAAGCCAGATGGGGAGGATGGAGTGACTGGGAACACCAAAGGTGTCCTACTGGTCCTGTATTGCCTTATGAAGAATCTGAGCCTTACTATCTTGCTAGAAGAATCCTTCTATGAATTGACCATGCTTCTTTGTCGCATATAAACAAGAGTAATTTGTGGCAACAATGCACACCAGCATTACTGATCTTCAGGAACCTAGAGTCAGATAAATGCCTATCATGCAGCCTTACCATGCAGCACACACAGAATGGAAACTTCAGTCACAGTACTACAATTTCTCATCTGAAATCGTTCGAGCCTACCAAACACAACTGTGAATATTAGGAAAAGAAGAAGGAAAAGAACAGAAATATATTAATAAAAACCTTGTGAATCATATCAATAAAATCCTTGTGGATCAGGCAAAAGGCCTAATGAGTTCAGCAATGTGTGTGCAAACCAAATGCATATGCAAAGTCTACAAACAGGACATGAGTGTACCAGCACCCAAGTAATGGGAACTGAGAGAAAAATTGCCTCTGATACAGGTAGAAATACATAGCCAAAATGATCAGTAGCCATTGATACTTGAATTTCATTAAGCCCCTTTTAAAACTATGAGCTGCCAGGCTGCCAAACAAAAGGACAGCAGTTCGAAGCCAAGCAACGGGGTGAGGCCTGCTGCCTAGTCCCAAGCGCTTGCTATCTAGCAACCTGAAAGCATGTGATGTGAGTAGTACCACTTTGGTGAGGAAGAAACAGCGCCCCATGACGTCATGCTGGCCACATGATCACTTGAATGTGTTTGGACAGTGCTGGCTCATGGCCATAGAAGCGGAGATAGACATTGCCCCCTATAGGCATTTGGCTAGCAGAGTAAAATCTGCAGGGACTCCTTTCCCAAGTTGGTACGTCCTGTGGTAGCAAATACCATAGTTTACCTATGGACTACGTGAAAACGTCTGTCCTGAATTTCCCACTGTTCAGTTTCATTGAATGACAACAAGTTTTACTACTATGTGAAATAGAGATAAATGTCTCCCTATATAGTTTCTCCATGCTTTGAATAATTGTATACATCCTCTGCCATGTAGTCTTTACTTTTCCTCATCTAATTGAAAAAGCTAAAAAGTCCTAAACATCCTGATATGGAAGTTGCTCCAGCTTTCACAACTGTGCATGGTATTCCAAGTGTTGCCACACCACAGATTTGCATTAACCCGTCATGATACTAGCAATTTTATTTTCAAATCCTTTTCTAATCACAAAAACACAGAACTCAAACACAGAATTCACCCTTGGCACAGCCACTACACTGGATCAACGCTCCCACAGAGCCATCAAGCACAACCTCAAGGTCCCTTTCCTGTGCTGACCACATGACACATTTTGCCCCAATGGCATCACACTGCACTTATGAGTAAACCACATTTGTCATTTCAATGCCAATTTCCCTAGCTTGGAGAGATCTCTTTGGAACGCTTCAAAATTCCTTGTGGTTTTTAACATGCTCAGTAATTTGATCACCAAAAAGCCTGGCCACAACTCAACCTACAGTCAGATCATTCATGCGCAAGTTAAAAATGTCTAGTTTCAAAATAGATCCTTGAGAGACCTCACGGCTTGCATCTCTCCAGTCTCAGAGCTACTCATGTATTCTTACTCTATGCTTGTTCTTTAACCGGTTACTGAGCAGGTCTCATCCATTTATCCTATGGCTGCTAAGTTTATACATGAGCATTTGATGGACTTTTTCAAAAAATATTTCTTTTTAATATCCAATTAACCATTGTCTTCCAGATTATCTCACCTACACTGAGAGACACCATTTTAGACCCAGCAACACAATCACAACTGAAGTAGAAATTCCATATTTTGCAATAATAGATACATTTACAATGTCATGACTTGCTTAATAGACATTTTCTGTGAACATCTTGAATATATGTTTTAGCCTTGCAATTTCCACAGATTCAAGCATCTCTGTTTTTCATCCAACTTTTTTTTTTAAGCGCAAGAGATAAAACCTTTGGATGAACCCATAAGTATTTTTTAAAATATACTTAAACAATGATTTAGCATAGCAGTCTCTTTCCTCATTTCTTAGTCAGTTCTTTTCTAGCTTGGTTATATTTTGACATACCTTCCTTTAAAATCACAATATCTGGTGCACTTCCAAAATATTCTAGATCTTTTTTGTAAATGAAACTGGTACTTATCTTCAAGTATAGGTAATACACCCACTCCTTTAAAAAAACATAGAAAGGGTTTGTGTGTGGGGGTTACCTTTTATTGACCCCAACGGGAAGTAAAAATCTGCTAAACAAAGTCAGAGTTGGCAAAGGAGGGTGTAAATTCCTTAAATAATAAAATAAAACCTTCAGTGGGAAAACTACAGCCTGTGTGAAGAATTCAACTGAGCTATTGAGAAAAGAAGGTCTGTTTGGAGCCTTGGGATGAGGAGTCTGCCCTTTAGAATTTGGCAGGGTACATGGAGAAGCATGCTCTTTTCGCTCAGACACTACCACTTTCAATGCACAGCTTGAGGATAAAAACACTTTCTTATTTGGGAATTACTGTACACAATAGGTAGAAAGAGTATGAAAAGCAAATGAAAAGCAAGTGGGGGGAAGACTAATGAGAAAGTAAGGTAAAGAAAGCGAATACTTCTGAAAGGCAAGTCTGATTCAAAGATCTATTAGCAAGCAATACTGTTGCTAAAGCAGTATTGATGAAAAAGCTGAGCAGCTGATTGCAAAACGGGTGGGGTGCTGTCTGTAGAATCCAGAACACTTTGTGTGTGGGGGGGGGGAGTTGGGGGGCAGATGTGTCAGAGGATTATCCTTGGGTGCCTGTTTTCCCTGAAATGACATATGTCCCTGTTGCAATTGTCAACTTGTTTGACCAAGCTCAGACTGCAGAACTAAAAAAAAAAAAAAATGGCTCTTGTGCAACGTCACCTTTTTATATCAGGAGCAAGACGAAGCAAGACAAATTCATTTTGCAAATAAGCATCTGCTGAAACATTCAGAAACACCGCACAGCAAACCTTCAGCATATCTCATTTTCACTGTTGTTGAAGCCAAGTACCAGGCCAAAGCAATGCAGGATTTCTGTTGGCATACAGACTTTCTGAGGCTAGATGGAGAAAAGTGAGCTACAAGCCATTACATTCATAAATACAGTCAAAACTTGACTTTTGGGAGCTTAACTATTGTGGATTTGACTATTCATGAGTTTGCCATCAATACCTAAACGGATTTTTTTTATTTTTTTATTTTTTTGGAGTTTTGCAGCTTACTGTGGAAAATCCCAGATGTGTAGCCTAGAAAAGGTAAAGACAACTGAAGAGTACGCTCTCTGTTCGGGGATCCTACATTCTTTGTCTCAGAACTAGCCATCCATACTCACACTCTTTAGCCCTTAGTGAGCAGTATATCTTGTGTTTCATGGAATTGGCTATTAGCCTATCCTCACATAGGCATAAGGTGAGTAGTATTTTTTAATGAAAAATGTTTTTTTTTTTCAATTAAGTGGTAGGTGTATGTATCTCCCAGTTAGGGAGGGAGAAGCAATCCAGGGCATGAATGGTCAACAGCATTCAGAATTAAGGTGGGCAGGGTGGTAGAAATATTCATGGTTCTTCTACTTTCATGGGGGTCCTGAGCCCCTAACCCCTGCAAATGTCGAGGTTCGACTTCAGTGAGTCACAGAAGATGTACCAAGAATGGTTCTGGTAGGTTCTAGTCTCCTTCTGCTTGGGTGCCCATTTACACTCAATCACTGAAGTGCCTTAAAAAAAGGCTACAACCATAGTAACCACACATGCACATGGATTACTGCTTGAGGAACTGCAATCTTATGCCGCAGCTTTAAGACTCCACAATATGCCCATGAAGAAAGGGGACTGGAAGAAGCTGGGAGTTGTAGGCTAACGGATTTGGAGGGTGTCAGGCTGTGGGAGTCTGGCTCCCTCCACCATTTCATACTAGTGGTCAAAATGAGCTTCAGCATCACAGACTTGGCTAATTGTAATAAAGAAGATCTCATGATCAGAGGCCTTCACTGCTCAGTCGTTTTCTCTTTTTCCTTCATCCTAGTAAAGAAACTGTACATAAATTTTACATAGGAATCTGTAATGTTTTACGATGCTTATGTTTTCCACAAATAATATAGTATATTTTACTAGTATTTAATATATATTCAAAGCTTTTTGGCCATATAAAAGCTGGCATTCTGCCATTAGTAATGTTTAGCAGATCTACAAGATTTGCCTGGCAAGGCAAGCAAAAAAAAGGTCACTCTTTGTTTGTTTGTTTGTTTTTCTTGCACAAAATTGTTTCCAACATTTGCCAACATCCTTTTAAAAGCTTCACTTGAAAAATCAGATTTTCCTAATGAGTTCTTTTTCACTCTAATGTATACATTATGGAGTATTAAAAAAAATAAAAATCCTTTTTAAAAAACCTTCTTTTAATTCATGCCAGTTACCAGTCAAAGCCCTTAGAAGGACATGGTGATCCAGCTAATAGTGGTTAGACACCAGCCTTCCCTAATTTGGTTCCTTCAAGATATCTGCTGGTCTAAAATTTCCAGCATTTCCCAGCCAACATGGCCAATTATCTGAGGAAGTTGTTACAGAGCAGTGTCCCAGTATAGAAAATTTGCCAGCCTAGGGGTAACCTTATGTTTGCACTCAAGACTGGTACAATGGTAGAACATTTTAGGATTAGAATGCCATTCAAAACAAAAATTCAGGTTGATTTCTTGTTTAGGTTTAAACAGATTTGTCCTAATTTATCTCTGTTCAGTCCCTTGATGACCCCAGCCAGTAAAAATCAAGCGAACTCTTGTCTACAAGATTCTGACCCTTCATTTGCAAGGCCCTATCAAATGCTCTTTTTTGGGGGGGGGGGGAGTCAGCAGAGTTCAAGTTGACAAGCTTGTTACAAAGTGCCCTTGGGTGCCCTGATTTACAAGGTGAGGCATATGATATAAACCAGTCTTCTCCAACCTGGTGCCCCTCAACATGATAGACTACAACTGTTCTTAACCATTGCCTGGGGCTGATGGGGACTGAAATCCAAAACACCTAGGAAGCACCAGGCTGAGGAAGACTGACATAAGCGTTAACTATTTTAGCTTTAGGTTGTCTTTATCCTTGCACCAAACTGTCTCCAAAATCTGCAAAGGGCACAATATTTTACAAGTGGCATTCCACAATAAATCAAACAGAAGAGCAAGGACTGTATTGACTTTCAAGATGATTAAGAAGTACAAAAACCTGTGTATATAAAGCTTTTCCATGAAATATAAGCTTTGCTAAATATGCACCCAGACAGAAGACATTTGTATTATATACAACTGCAAAAGCTCACTGAATTTGTTACTTTAACACACTAACAAACTTAACAGTGTTCTACAGAACACTGTTCTATTGACTAGCTTCTCTTTCCTATATGCATATGCACACATGTGCACATACACAGACATTTAATTACAAGATATAGTTACTGTAAGAACTAAGTGGGTTATAACTGCTTAGCTTGCAACAAAATCAATTCTTCTACCTTTATGGGTGCAGCTGGAGCAAGCTCTATGGAAACTGACTTCCCTATCTGACTTCAGCCTCTCTTGGAATAGCTCAGTGGGGCTACCTGATGCAAGAAGGGATTCTCCTGGCAGGTGTCTCTACCAGTTCAGCTTTCTCTGGTCAGTAAAAGGGATGAGTTCAAACCACTCCTTCAGACAGGAAATTTCTCTCTAGTTCAGGCTTCCAAAATGCTTTGATCTACAGCTTCCATCAGACCTAGCTAACAGTGCCTGTTTGGGAGAGCAGTCCTAAACATTTTGTCTGCTTCTCCACCCCACCCTACTTATCTAATCCCTCTTCACTCCACCTGGGTTTCACAAGCAAGTTGTCCCAAGCAGGTTCCCTTCACTGCTAGGTCCTCCTTGGTTCTTAGCACACACAACATGCATGGCAGCCATGCTGTCATCCCAACTGCTTTTCCTCCATTTTGCAAGGCATTCCCAGGATCACATCTCTACCCAGGAAACCCGAGGTTTACTTACTGACCTCTCAGCAAAAAGACACCAAGTTCCCAGCAAAGCAAAAACCTGGACAAATTAGAATCAAATCAGCTCAGAAGGAAGCCAACTTTAGGAACTTTCAAAGATGTTAAAACAAAACAATGATTAAACTACGCTGGCAGCTAAGAACTATTTTGGCTTGATAGTGCACATAGCTGAGTCTTAGGCTGGGCCAGGGTTTTCCTAAGAAGAACAAAAATGAAACTCTGGAAGGCTTACAGCAATTGCATACATGATCGCTCAGAAATCAGTCACGCTAACATCAACAGGGCTTGCACCCATCAGCTGTGAGCTTTCCAGGCAACGGAGAGCAACTGGCAGGTTATGTTCTGTAGCTTTAAGCAGACACTCACACAAAGCACAGCAGCTCCTGGACCTTATTCAGATTTATGTATACTAGTGCCATCCTGTTCATGTTTTTGAGAATTGTCTATCAGTACCATTAAAACCATGATTTAGGCTGCATGATTTTTATTTCATTTCATTTGCAAGCCCTGACATAATGCAAGCATGCCCTTTCTGTTTGGGGGCAAGTAAAAACAGCTAATATTTGGTAATGTTACAAAGTTACAGCCTTTTTCTGTTCCTGAGATCCTCAGAGCTGCAAACAGTTTTAAAATGCTGAACACCAACCATGTTGTTTTTGTTTTGAAAGACCTTTCCTGCCCAAGATTGTTTGGTTGCCATTTGAAAATGTTTCTGTAAAATATCAGTTACATCAACATAAAACTTAATGATTACAAAGACAGCAAGATCAAGACACCAAAAAAGCCACCTTATACTAAGGCAGACCGCTGGTCCTTCCAGCTTGGTTTTGTTGCCTAGCTGATTAGCAGCAGCACCCTGGGGCTTCAGGCAGGAATTTTTCCAGCCCTTCCTGGAGATGCCAAGGATTGGACTTGGCACCTTTTGTATGCAAAGCATGTACTCTGTGACTAAGCTATATTTCCATTCACAACCCCCACTCCAGACCTATTACCCATTGGGCAGAATCCAACAGTGGCTAACTGCACATGGTCAGCCCTGCCAATTCTGTTCCAGGAGCAGCATCCAACACTTTCAGAATAGGAATGTGGTGTTTCCAGGGGCAATCCATTTGAGCAGAAAAACTCATGAATTAAGTATTTTGCCATTCACTATTAACATGACCTAGAATTCCCTTTTTCCTTTCTATGACCTTCACAGAAATTCACTACTCCTGACAAGTCATGCTAGTTCAAGGGATAACAGAGAAGGGCGGGCTCTAAAAGGCTCTAAATAGATCTCATAGAATGAATAGCATTAATAATGGACAGTGTATTTTAACTGCTGTTTAATTTCTTTTTTATGGATGTGTTCTGAATTGATTTTCTTTCATGTCTTAAACATAAAGTTGTATTCTGTCACTGCTAGCCATCTTGATCACCATTTAAAGATAGGATATACATTCAATGAATAAATACATAAACTTTGCTCAGATGTTATGAAGAGTCTCTGCCCAGAGAGCTTGGCAACTATTAGAAAACAAAGCTGAACTCTATAATACAGTTATGCAGTTTAAAGCCCCATTAATTTCCAGCACATATAACTATGGAAGGCCAAAAAATATGACCATCTAGGACCTTAAAAGTCTTTCTGAAGTGAATAAGAGTTAAGCCAGAGCACATCTATCCTTTATACAACTCAAGAGGGAACACAGAGGAGCAATTTCCAGGGGACCGTGCTCTAAGTTTTTAAAACCAATGAAAGTTATATTTGTCATTACACTCTAATTTCCAAATTATCATACCCACTATGCTACTTAAGAAAGTATAATCCTGAGCACTGGGTAGAGAATGCTGACTGTAAGGCTTTTTACTGTCTAAACATGCATAAGATTACATCTTTATTCTCATAAAAACAGAGCTGATCCCTCCCAAGTGTTATTTTTATAATCCTTCTTATTCAACCAGCAAGACCAAGACACTGTAGAACGTATTACACTTTTTCCCACCATAGCAGAAGTCTCTATGCCCTCATATCATCCAAACATTTCTATACTGCCAAACACCTGGATTTCCCAATAACAGATCTGAATTATTACACTTCTCTAAGTTCTCTAAGTTCTCACTCCCTTTGCCTCCCCCTGCCCTGTTGAAAGGAATGCATTTTCACACAGTGAAGGATACCACGATGCAATTATAATGCAGTCAAGGTCCTTCTTAATAGAAAAGCAGTCTACAAATCATCTTAATTAAGAAATACTGAACGTAAATCCATGAAACTTTCCCCCAGTATGCCAGCAAGATGATATGGCAAATACTTTGGCCAGTACTTTTAATGCTCCACCTTGGACAGTGGTGGCATTGACATGGAGGTCCTACTCATCACCTAATCTGCCTACGTGTGCAAGCAGTTTCAGATATATGGTTGAGGTGTGAAGCCCCTGTGATAAAGAAGGACTTTACTAGGTAGGAGCCATATCACATTCCTGGAGAAAGAGAGAGAATGTGCTGGAGCCACCAGTCATGTCTATTTCTTGCTGTAAGTGCAGCTCCATCCCTATTAAAGCCTACTAGATCCTCAAGTAAGGCAGAAGATAGAACATGGTTGCCAGGCAGTCTGTAAGGAGCCTGGTTGAACAGCTCCCAGTGTTCATGTGCCCCACTCGAGAAGAAAGATGCTTCCAGGAGTTCCTCACCATCGTCAGTCTCTTTAAGACTAGGAAGGTTTTTCAAGACGTGTCAAAAGTAAATCCCTGCTGAGTTCAGCATGCACTCTCTGCTTTCCCATGGCCAACTCAACCCACCACAGAATGCCTCAAAAATATGGCTATAGCTAACCAGGTGCCTAAGCAAGGGTATAGTGGAGAGGGATCTCAGGGGAGTCACCCGCTTATTTGGAGGGGGCCCTTAGGGGACTGCTGGATCCCTGAAGCCAGGGTCAGCACCACTCCTACACTGTCTCTCAAGAGACTACATTTTGCTGGTTCATGGCTGGCAGCTGCCACTGTGTCAGAGTTGTGGATTTTGGACTCATAGAAGGTCTCCCACACACATGCACATGCAAAGTCAGAGGCCACAGAACATTAGAAGAAACCAAACAGTGACTCTCAAGCCAGACAGCTATTCTTGGGAGAATATAATTAAGTATGTTTCTGTAAGTGTGGGTAATTAATGCCTGAGTTTCCTTTTTTTCTTTTTCCTTCCCTATTCCTTCCGTCTTGTACGTCATGATTTTAGAGTAAGCCTGTGGGCAGGAACTGCCATATTAATTCCACATAAGGCACTCTGGGAGCTTCTTGTCTGGAGAGCAGAGTACGCATGCAGGTTTAAAAATCATTCTTTCATCATAAGAAAGACACTCACAAATATCTTCTAGAAGCTGTCATTGATTTACCTCAAAAGCAGATACCCCCATCTTGCATTCCTTATTCAAAAGAAATTCAGACAAAGTGACCAAGCTCATTCTTATTCTACAATGACAGGCTGCATAACTTTGGAAACTGGTGTTGCTTCAGGTGTGGCATTGCTGTGGGCGTGGCTTTCAGGTGCGACTCTGACTCTCATGAAGGGACCTCCCCTTCTACCTTTGCCACTACACCACCGTTCCTAGAGCATGTTAACATGGAAGATCACCACCAACCCCAACACATGTCAGTTTATACAGAGCTATACAAATGTATTCAGAGCGCTCAAATATGTTCCTGTGGCCCTAAGATGGAGCATAATTTTCACTATCATAGCTGCCTTATTCTAGCTTATTCTGAACCCTGAAATAAGACCTCCCCCCCTCCCCAGTCCACTACCATAAAGGTGATCTACATCAAGAGTGGCAGATTTCAGCTGTTAGATCTCCTCCCTACCTCCCAGAGCGTGAAAGCCCAGGAATGCGTTCTGAGTACCAGAACTGAACGGAGTGCACGATTCTTCCACCCACGAAATCCCAATTACTTTTAAAGCTTTTCTTCTTCATTTCAGCAGTATAATTCAAGGCAAGGCACAGACAGTCATTCTGTTGCAGCTATTACTAAATAATTTAAGAGTAGGGAGGGATCCTTGCTGATCCACTTGCAATCCCGCTGAGACCTACTACTAATTCCTCCTGTCCGTCCCTGATTACGTGGGAAGCGCGCGTGCCTGCAGGAGGAGAGTAATGCATTAAAGACGATTAGCCTTCGATAGGATTGCCTCCTGGAAGGGTGAAAGAAAAGCTGGCGGGGTGGGGCGGGAGGCTTTCCTTCGTGGCCCTAGATGGTGCCTTAGCCCCGGCGCCAGGGAGAGGGGGCGGCAGCGGTGTCGCTCCGTGGAAGCCGCCCTGCTGCAAAGGTGCCGCCAACTGGAGTGGCGCTCCGCGATCGATGCCCTCGCCCTCCTCCCCGGCTCCTTACCAGGCTCATGCTCGCCGGGGTTGTCGGAGATCTCGATGACCAGCAGCTCTCTGCCCTCGAAGCTCCGGCCCACCGTGTAGATTCTGCTGATGTCCGAGCACTGCAGCCACACCGACACCAGCGCCTCCCGCAGCTCCGGGTAGCGGTGATACTCGAAAGAGATGCCGTCCGCCTGGCTCAGGCGCCGCCGCCGGTTCGCGCCGCCGCCGCCCGCTGCAGCCGCCGCCGCCGCCGCTTCGGGCTCGTCCGCCCGCGAGCCCTGCAAGCACAGGGCGCCCAGCACGCCGCAGAGCGCCAGCAGCAGCGCCCAGAGCCGTCCTCGCCCGGCCATGCCTCCGCCGCCTCTCCGCCGCCCTCGCTGCTGCCCGCTGGGTCAAGGCAGGCTGGGCTCGGGCGCGCGCCTTCGCCCCTTCACCGCTCTGCGCTCACCTCCTCCTCCTCCTCCTCCTCCTCCTCCTCCTGCGCAGGCGGCGGCTAAACCTGCTCCATCCAGGAAGAGGCGGCGAAGCCAGATGCTCGCTCGCTCGCTCGCTCCGCAGGCTGCACTACTCTTCCCAGCGCCAAGGGGAGACGCAGGATGTACCACTTCCACGCAGGGGACGGTGGGGTGACGTTCTTCCATGGACGGTCGACCTGGCGGCCGCGTGGGCGCCCACGTGTTTGGCTCACCGAGCGCGCCCCTTCGGGCTCCTTGCGTCACTGAGCACCCCCTCCCCTCGCCGCCCACCATGTTAAGGTGCCACTGGCGCCACACAGGAACGTGAGGGCCGGGGCCGCAGCACGCCGCCTTTCGGAAGTGTGCGATTCCCGTTCCCTTCAGTTGCCCACCTGTTGGGTGCGTCAGTTGTGACTAAGGCACTCAGCACATGCCCAACAGACTGATGAAATTGGCTTTTGCCTACAAAACGCAGACCACACCTCTGTTCGTCTTGAACATGTCACAAGACCTTTGCCTTTACACAAAGACACTTTTCTTTATTCCTATTTTGCTTGTTTTGGCATCTATACTCAGCACTGCTGTGAAGTGTTCCGTGCCTTTTAAAATAAAATACAAATATATAATACTCCAAACAAGATAGCAATAAAAACCGTCAACATTAACAAGAGCAAAATTAACATTGTTGTTCTACATATGGCTACACAGAGGTCAATTTCATTGAAGCTTTATTCCAGATAAATTGGTATAAGTTTGCAGCCTAAGAAGCTACAGCTGTAATCTTAAATATATTTACGCAGGAATAAAGCCCCTCTGAAAACAGTAAGGAGCAAGCATGCATAGGCATATGTTCTTTTTTTAAAAAAAGTAGCTGCATATTCAAGGAAATTATGAGAAACAGTGAGATAAAAATCTAACAGATAATAAAAGCAAGGTCCTACATGGGAAAAGCAAAGCCCGACATGGTGATTGGGGGCTAACATATAAAACATTCACTTTTCTTACTCTGTGGTCATACAAGATCCATCTAGGTTTCCTATTCTTTACCCAAGATAGCAGTCTTCTGACATTCGTGGGTAAAAGGGAGGGACTTGATTCATGGTAAAGCGGCTTACACAATTATTCCCGGATAAGCAATCTCTGACTCATTTGCACATTCACTGGCACATTTATTTTCACAACATAGAATGAATCAAAAGACTCCAACTGAAAGGGATTCTTGATTCATCTCTTGTTATACTTCTGGAATGAAATTCACAGCAAAAGTTGGTCACTCTGGTGGTGATGCTTACAGACAGGTGTGCAAAGACCATATTTAGAGAAGGCAATGGATTCAAGGGTCATACCTCACACCTGGAGGAAGTCACATCAGTGAGGACAAAGAACTATTTTTCAACTAAGCAAGAAAGAAATGGTCCTGGCCAGTAGCATTGCTGATTCAGGAATGGGGTACAGCACTGGATGCACTGAATTCTCTTTGATGAATCATAGTCCTAACCTAGGTGTATTCCTGGACTCTATCCAGATAAGTGCTTTGCTTCTGGATAGGCTGGTGGTGGCTGGCTGTAGCCATGAGTACTTTGTTGTAAAAGAAAAGGGCAGATCTGCCTTTGTGGTCATACATGTTTTACTTACATTGAGGCTGGATGTTCCTGCTCTACATGAGATTGCTCTTTAAAAGTGTTCAGAAACTTCATTTAGTAGAAATACAGCAACTGGAGCTTTGACTGTAGCTGGGTTTTGGGATATGTAGCTCACTGTATTGGCTTCCCTGCCTTCAGCCCTGTTTCCTCACCCATTTCAAAATGCTGGTTACACCTTATTCCCTTTGAAGCCCCAAATGGCTTGGCAACAAGATACTGATCCTGCCCACCCACTCAGAGCACCAGGGGAAGAACCTGCTCCCTATCCTGGGACCATCAGAGATGGGACTTGTGAGTAAGCAGGAGAAAGTCTTCAAGCCTGGTGTCCAAATCTGGTAACGTAGAACAACCAAGTATGGACACCTGCCCTCCAGCCTGGTCAGCCACCTGAGTGTGTCAGCTGCCACCTTCTTTCTCACAGCAGCCTTGGGTGACACTATGTTCACTGCTCCAGGGCATTGTAAGAGAGTCAAATGGCAGCCTCAAGCCACCTTCAGAGTAGGAGAGAGCAGTTTTGAGTCAAGGTTTTTGGAAGTCTTTGGGCAAAACAAGTTCAGCCAGCCCTCTCTACCTTCTCACTGTCATGTACATTTGATTAGAATAACTGAAGCAGAAGGAGATTGGGAAGGGGAGGGGAGATCACCAGTGCCAGTTCCCAGCTACACAAGGTGCTTTCAATGGCCCTGCTTTCTCCACACGTCTCCCTTTTCAATGCCATTGCCACCAGTTGCTGTTCCTCCTCCAGCTGTCAGGCCAAACCAGCAGCCTCTGGCTTCCATTGCCCCTCCTCCTTACTACCGACACTGCTGGGTCAGAATGAGAGGCAGTGAACAGGTTGCAATGCTGGAAGGAAGAACAACTCCAGGAGGGTCTTGAAAATGATTGCCTGCTGGGGTGCAGACCCTTAGCAGGGCCAAACCCACTGGAGGTCACTTTATCTGGCACCCTCAAACCTGGAGCCACCCTTCAGGGTCTCCTCTGATTTGACACCCAGGCAGCAGAATTCTCTGCCCCAGGAGATTCAGCCAGCCTCCTCCACAATGGCATTCAGACACCAACTAAAAACTTGTTTTGTTCCACCATGCTTTATTATCTCCCAAATGTATGTAAATTGCTTTATCTACTATCTGTATGCCTCAGTGACAGAATTAGACCAAAAGGCAGGATTTTTTTTAATAAATGAAGTTTCCTTTTCCTTCCAAGGTCAGCAATCCTAAAAACTGGGAAATATTTCAATACTTTGAGATTGCATGGCACGTTATTTAATGGAACACTGTTAAGTAAACAGAATTGTTGCTATTGTCCTGTTGTTCAACTTGCAAAAGTAATTCACTGGCCACTAACTGCTTTTCCCCAAACTCCAAGTTATTAGTCAATAACTTGGCTGATAGCCTAGCTGCAGAGCAGGGTGATGGAGCTTTGCCCCTGCCAAAACTGCACTTAATTCTTACTGGCACAGTCACAGACATTAAATGGGTATTTAATGCTACATTAGTTGACCAAATGTGAAAAGAAACTCCCAAGTGTGGAAGGGATGCTATATTTTGCAATGGCAATGTTTGGCCTTTCAGTTTGAGACACTTTTTAATACTGCTGTATTAAATGCTGATGTAAAATATGGTTTTTTTAAATGAATTTCTATTTTTCCAACTAAAGAAAAATGCACTGGTATGGAGTTAGGGGAATGGGAACTCAAGTTGTCTTAAGAAAGGCCCAGAGTGCAAATGATGCAACTTAACAATAAATTATGGTAGCCACATCGATTTGATCATGTGTCCCATTGATGTGTAAATAAGGGGTGGAGTCATCTGATGTTGCAGGTATGCAGGTAGGGGGAGCAGAACCTCCCCTTATATTGTTTTTGTGCCCCCCCCCTCAACTCCAGCTCACATTACTGGAGGTATAAAACTGAATTTAAGCAAGCAGCCAAAGAGAAATAAGTTTAGAAGGAGTTCAGTCCCTATAGCTGCACACTCCTCCTAATATTAAAACCAGGCATCCTCAGCCCACACATTATACATGGATGGCACTGACACAAGAAGAAGCAAGCAAAGCTGCTGCTGTCATGTCAAATTGGCCCAGGGATCCATACAAATGAGGTTTTTATGGCACCATCTCTTTGTCTCATTCATGGAATTTTACAGGGAGAGGGCAGAACTATCATCTTCCGTGTGTGGCTCTCCCATATTTTCCCTTACTCTTCCCTTACTTTACAGAACTCTGTCAAGGAAACAAAATATGGAATAGCTATACCACTTTCTGCGTGGTAGTGGCATGACCGTTCATTTAGAAATGCTCGCAGAGTCACATCACAGGTTCCAATTCCTAGGAAGCAGCTGCTAAGAAGCACTTATACATGATGGCATTCCACAGGGTAACTATTATTGTTTGAAAGCCATTCTTCATATGGTTAGATTGAAGAGAATCTCTTCACTTGTTCATTGCTAGTGATGCCAATGTAGAAAGTCTCCCTGTAATTAGTTCAAACCACATCATTAGCCCCCTTTATGCACAACAACTGCTGTCCGGAACACCATTACAAGTAATTTTGGCTCCATTATTTTGGGAACCAGAGAACAACCTAGAGTTGTTCTAGAGTTCCAAGTAGCTACAAATAGGAATTATCTCAGCATAATGATAAGGAAATAATACCTTGGGATTAAGTGGGTACCATTGACTCCACCCTCTGTAAAACACCTCATGGTAACCGTTTCTGGAGGGATTACAGTGACATAACTGAAGTTCCCACAACTATGAATGAGGCTGCTTCACCCAAGCAATCTTCCTTGTGGAGATGTACCTATGTGGAGACCACATTCAACATCTGGGGCCTTCCTCTGACTGCCAACTCTTTGTGGTGGCCCTCCATCTATAACCTCCAAAATGACCTCTTGAATACTTAGATATCCAAGACAACTCTTACAGGGCTACACTTCATTGTAGGTTGTCTCAGAGGTTTTCAAATGTATTTTATTAAGTTTTAATGGTATTTTTGTATTGCTTTTATGAAATGCTGTAAACTACCGCAAAAGCTTCAGCTATTGGGTAGTATAGGAAATACATACATACATAACTAAAAGATGGGTTTCAAGTGCTTTACATAGGTGATTTACAGCTCATTCCCAGGTCTACTCAGAAATAAGTCCCATTGAATTCAAAGAGGTTTACTCCTGGGTAAGTGGATAGCTGCCTAATTGTGAAACTCCAGTTGTTTTTCCCTGAGAACTGTTTCTCCCTGATTTGTGAGTAAGAATGAATTAATTGTTTATTCACTTGAGGAGAATGCTCCTCCTGTAAGCTTGCTATTAAGTGTTTCAGAGGGATGCAATTTTAAACAATTATAGATGGACAACTCAGTCTTGGTGCCAGACTTATTTAACAAATATAAATGTTAACATATCTAAATATATTTGTAGATGTCTACTGTACATGTACAGTGTGCACATTAAATCAAATCAATGCTAATTTGTCTTTTGTAGATGCATGTGTAAATTTATTTGCAATATTAACCTCATCATGCATAAAGATAATGCCCGGCCAGATTGGAGCAAAATAATCTTTCTGGGATTCCATTCATTCTTCGTACTAAAAATATCCCACAAATGCCCTCTTTTTGCTGGTTATGTGCAAGGAATGGACTAGGCTTTTCTGCTAGCTGAATTATTGACAATTCAGTGGCAGGAAGTTTATCATACAGCATGCGAATACAAACTAAGGGGCAGAGCAGGGGAGGGAGAGAGAACCAGAGACAGTGTATCCACCATATCTGAAGTCTTGCCAGGCTCCTGCCAGCAAGGCAGAAGGGGGATAAGTGACATTTCACGGTTGTTGTTTTTCACTTTCCAGGCTGTTTTCCTCCCATTCTGCCAAGTGTAGACTGACTGCCAGTTTAGGGTCATGCCAGAAGGATGGGAAAGCTTTGGAAACAGTGGATCCAAGTCTTCCTCCAGTTCTCCTTCTGACACCCCTTTTTGCCTGTAAAGATATTGGAGGCTTCTGCAGTGGATATGAAACAGTTTTGGAGGTTGGATCTTCTCAAGGCAGGCTTCTCACTCTGCATCTTCAGGCAAGGAGATTGTAAACATCCTATGGTCCTAGAGAGCATTAGATTGCATCTTGACTGGTACTCACTGCTGTTTTGGTCTCTGCACCACTCTGCAGAAAATATAGTAGGATAGATGAGCAGTCCTTCCCTATGTATTGGCCTACATCTCCAGTCACCCTTTACCCCTGGTTATGGTGGCTTGGGATAATGGTAATTGTGAACCAAAGCATCTGGAGAACCACCAACTGTTCACCCACGGTATACAAGATTACATGCTATGAACTTGTACAGAACAACAACAACAACAAATCCAGCAACGGACATAATCTAAATAATCATACAATAAGCCCTTTGCACCCAAAAATGTTTTAGACATTTATTTCTTCAAGAGCAGTTTGCTTTTGCTTTAATACACTGTAATATTTATTTGGGATGATGTACTTGGAAATATAATGGTATCTAAAAGTAAACAGGATTTTTTATTAGATAAACTTACACTTGGAAACTTATGATTTCATACACACAGAGAAATGATGAACATTACATTTCCCTAATATATATTTACATGGGGGCGAGCAGACCTCCAGATTGTCTTCAGTTTGTGTGTGTGTGTGTGTGTGTTTTACTAAAGCCCCAATCTGGCTGGAGCAGATTGCAAAAGAGATGAAGTCAGAATTAAAGAACTCATAGGCATTTCTTTATTCATGGGAACTGTTTTCAATACAAGAACTAAATGGAGCTCACAGCCCCTGCACACCGAAGTACATTTCTTATTACTCCAAGCTTCTTCAGTTGAGCAGCCTAACTTTAGTAAATGTAGTTCTTATTTTAAAAACTGAGATCTCTCAGAGAACTAGTAGCAGAACCCAGTCTATTTTTTGTCCACTCCTGATTTATATTCTTCTAGTGGAAACCAATCCATACCAAGTGATCTTGAAAACACTGCTTTAAAGGTTATACTTTACTACATAGTTAGTGCTTTAAGTATATTCTAAAGTTCTGCTTCCTGGATATATAAGTACCTGGCTGCACATTATTCTTGTCAAGAAGAAAGTGGGCATATAAGCCCAGCTGTGACTGTTGATGAAACTAATGTTTTCTTCCCCCAGAGATCGAAAACAGAAATCTGGGGGTGGGGGGACCCCACTGGAAAGGATGGATTGCTGAGCACCTTTCTTCAACCTTTCTCTGGGTTGTTTTGCATAGGAAAAGTGTAAATAAGGTAAGATATGAAGGAAGTCTCTAAATTATGAATGGTCTAGAGAAAATGGATAAGGAGACATTCTTCTCTCTTTTTTATAGTAGTAGAACCTGGGGACATGCCACAAAGGAGATTGCACAAAGATTCTGGAAGGATAAAAAGGAAGGACATCTTCCCACAGCACATGGTTAAGCTATGAGATTTACAAGTTCTGGAAATTAAGTTAAATGAGATAGCTTTATGAGGGAATTGGACACATTCATGAAGGATACAGCTATCAATGGATGCTAATTTCGATGGCTCTATTGTGCCTCCAATATCAGAGGCAGTATGCCTATGTACACCAGTTGCTGGGGAACATATGTGGGAAGTTGCTTTTGTATAGTTTGGGAAGCATAATGCACAACCAGGCCCTAGTGTCTAGAGGCTCAGTTCTACAGGCTGGCAATATTGTTTGTGTGGTAATTAGAAGCATTTTGTTTTCAAGCAGATGAAGCTAAATATGTATTTTCGGCCTCATAGTAGTAGTTTTCCATGGCCACTAGCATTTATTCCAATGTACAGTAGCAATTAGTGGTTCAATACATCCGAACAGTAATGAGGCAAAGGATTACACACCCATCCCAATTGCAGTTCAGAACTGATGCCCAACTTTTACAGAAATAGCTTTTGCTGGAAGCTGTTTTGGGGCAAAGAAAGAAAATTGCAGCTAGATAATTTTAGACCTTGGACTTAATAATTGCACAGGTCCCTTCTTTTTACACAGCTACATGTATTAGCTTAGTTGGGAAATACATAATTTAAACACATAGAGACGCAAATGTAATCCAAAAATGCTGGAAAAAGTATGCCACCTTCTGGTAAGATTAAGTAATACAGACCAGTATTCCAACAACAAAACCCTTGAAATATTTTTGCAGTTAAGGGCTGTAAAATCATCTTTGACTTGTGGGGACCCTCTGAATGAATGCCTTCCAAACTTCCCTGCCCTTGACAACCCTGTTCAGTTCTTGTAAACAAAAGGTTGTGCCTTCCCCTATGAAATTGCTCCATCTCATATTTTGTCTTCCCTTCTTTTTGCACAACTTTCCCCAGCATGATTGACTTCTCAACTTGTATCCAAAGGACAACAAACTGAGTTTCATGACTTTTGCCTCCAGAGCAAAGTCTGGCTTGATTTGATCTGGGACCCACTTGTTCACCTTCTCTCAGCCCAGGATATTTACAAAGTTCTCCAGCATCATGTTTTGTATCGGGAAAATCCAAATAAATCCTTATAGGGAAAGGTTGCTTATATGTGCCTCTGTCATATAAAACCAAACCTGCAGCACCCCTGCTTCTCTTGTCCAGAAAGAACCAGAATTCCAAGCCAGGCTCCCTTTTTGTTCCCTGAAGCATTATTGGTTATCTGTTCTTTTAAGAGCCTGAAACTCTCTGCTCAAGGTGGCTACTACATTTAGTTGCAAAGTTACTCCTCTGCAGAATGCAGCTCCAAAGGATAGCTACTGGCAATGCATTCTCCGGCTAGCAGTGGCAAAGCTGCTCTGATGTCATGTTGTAATCAGACTTGCTTAGATGTTCAAGTTCACACCTGTAATGATTCATCTGCCTTTCTGATTGTCATGCCAACATCCTGTAATCACTGCTATTTGCTGTACTATTGTGTTATGTCCCCTCTGCAGATTTCTCACACTGTTTTGAGTATGAATACATTATGTACTTATTATTTACTCATCATCAACCCTGTTCTTTTGAAGGTGACTCAAAACCTATAAAACACTCTTTATATGTTCTGGAATTTGGTAGCTGGTTGGTGCAGCTCTGCCCAGTAGGTTAGGTTAGTACACTGCAGAGGAGTTTATGTGGGTTGTTCTCACCAATAAAACTGCTGAGGTTCGAGGCAAAGGTATCTCCCTGTGGATCCAAGTTTACATTCCCATGTCTACTGACCAAGATTCCCTGACATTTGCATACATCAATTTTCTTCCTGTTGACATTCTTCACTGTCCAGTTTTTACATCAGTGCACAGTGATTGAGAATACAACAATGTGGATGATCTTGTCCTTGTTTTCCAGTGAAACGTCCTTACATCTGAAGAGCTTTCCAGTTTTTTGATTGCTGCCCTTCACAGTCTTTGAACTTCTTGGCTATACCCTCCATTTGATGATTCAAAACATCACCCTCAAGCCATGCTCCCAGCAAGAGAACCTGAAGGTCAGGAGGAGCTGCAAGCAATGCTTAACTGTATATTCCTGAGCAAGAAAACATCCACCTGATTATTAGCTCTTGCATTCTGCAGCCACAAGAATTTAAAGGCTTCCACATTTATGGACAGTTTCCTTTACTCTTCAAAAAGTGGGTTAGTATGGATTATTCATGAATAAAGCCAGCCTTCATGCTGGGCTTGTGGTGGTGGAGACAACGGGAGAGAATCCTCCTCATGGAGGGAAAGGTCACTGAAGTCACAACTATACCCATGTGTTGTGTGCTTGGTTGGCTGGAAATGGTGCAAATAGTACTCCAAGAGTGAGCAGTGGGTTGAGAGAGATCATTGCCATTCCATGCATTATAACTGCTTCTGTATTCCTGATATATTCAGCAAACACTTACAAAATATTTGCCAACTGGCTAGCTAGGGGTTATGGAAGTTGCAGTACAAACCAGGAAAGCAAAACACTGCTGCACTATAGACTCTCATGTATAGAGAAATCCAGAATTAATCGCTAGGGCTTGTATGTTACTTTCTGTGCCATGCAGCATAAGCAATAAAGGCTATGCCGCTTCCCCCACCTTCATGAGGGACCCAGAAAATGAAGCCTTCCACTGGGGCGGGCGGGGGGGATGGGAGGGCTCTGAGCCGTTCTGTAGCCAAGGCCTTGGGGGCCGTATATGGCCTGCAGTCCACGTGTTGGACCACCCCGCTATAGCTGCACAGTGCCTTCTGATTGGATAGGCTTGGATTCCTGCATCTAGAAGCACCCTAAAATACATCTTCTGGGTCTATTGTTATAGAATCCATCTCTTTAGAAGTTGTTTGGAAGTGTATACCTTGCACAACCCTATTGTAATATAAACCAAGCTAGTCATACATTCTCTCTGAGAAAATTGTGTTAAGCTAGGTAATATTCTGTACAGTCAACACCATCTTCTCCTTTGCTGTGTCAAAACTTCCTTTTTAAGGGACCCAGAGCAAGTTATCAAAACTCCTTTTCCCCAGAAAAGGGGCCTGGGGCACACGTTTGCCCTTTCTCGAGCACCTAGAGTCTCCGAGGAAGTGCAAGATGTCCATCACCCTGAAGACTGGGTAAAAAGGAGGAGAATGTTGCCACAGAGGGGATGTAACTCACTCTATCCCCTTTTCACAAGCAAAGGGCACTCATGCCTGTGATATCCCTTGACAGCATGCCTTTTTACAACTGACAAGAGAAAGCAAAGGGGAAGGAAAACTGTTGGGAGCTTCTTTGGGACCATGGCAAGCGATGGAAACCTGCTGCACTTTGGCAGCTAGTACCGCAAAGAACATGGCCCTGCCTCACCTAGTCAGTGGGAAGCTCTTTGGAAGAAAGGTATTAAATTTAGTGCTAGTCAAGCATTGAGAGAACACTGGTATAAGATGCTGTCAGTGGTACGTTATTCCAAAAGATATTGAAAAAATAGATAGGAATTAGAATAGAAAATGCTGGAAATATAATAGGGTGGATGGGACTTTTTATTACATGTGGTGGACTTGTGAAATAACTAAAAGATTTTGGAAACAGATACATGTGGAATTGCAGAAAAAAATTTAAAATTAAGTTTCCTGTGAGTCCTAAGAATATGCTTTTGAATATAGTTCCTGAGATCTTTTCAAATAATATGTCGGAGTTATTTAAGTATATGATAACTGCAACAAGAATCACAATTGCTTCTAAATGGAAATCATTAGAGCCTCCCGTAACTGAAGAATGGAAAAATAGACTAGCGGTGATGACGAAGTTAACTGTGTAAACAGAAGATCATTAGAATTTAATGATAAATGGAAATTTTATGATGCTCAGCATGACTAATGGGATTTGAGGGAAGTTTGGAAAAGAAAAAAAGCAGTAGAGGATTTGAGATGATTGGAAAATTTGCTGTTGTATAAATTAATGATTTCTTTTTTGATAAACTCTCACAGAGTGTATTTGAGGGTTTGAATATATAAACTTTATTTGTTTAGAAGTCCCTTGGCAACTTTGTTTATTGTAGTTTGCTTTGTTTATTTTAGTTTGCCTGTTTCATATTTCTTATGTACTTGTTTATGTTAAGAAAATAAAATTAAAAAAAAGAACTCTGCCCCAGTGATGGCTTCAAATTTCCACACTTACTGCAGGGTTTTTAATGATTTGCCAGCCACAGCCAGCTCCCCAATGTTCCACTCTGGTATATTGACAAAGCGGTCAGTGGCTGCCAAAATGGGGGTTCCAAAGGTTAGCTCTCAGGCTAGCTTTCCCCAGGGAGGAGGAGTTACAGGCACCAAAGATTGTGATGAGCAATTATATGGCTTGTAATTGAGTTCAAGACATCCAGCCAGTGTCAGCTACTCCCAAATGCTAGTTGGGAACTTGTGGACTACCTGGAAATGCTTGGCAAGAATGGCAAGGGGGTTTCTGCTGTTCTTGCCAAGCAAGTTGCTGATCGCCTGGGTTCAGATGACACAACAGCCTGTCATGGTACAGGAACAAGCCATGGGTTGTTAGGATGGCTTGATACATTCAATCAAGCCATCCTGTGGGAATTCTTCTGGGTTTGAAAGACAAGCCAAACTATTTGGTTAGGACAGCCATCAATGGATTCGTATGTCATACAAACCTAGTCAGCAATGTTGACAAAGGTAACATATATCTCTTTCTGATAAGATGAAGTATTATGGGCCAATACTGTGGTTAAGAGAATCCAAACCAAGGGACCTGCAAGGTTTATCTTTTAGAGATAGACCGCAACAATTTCACACTGGAGTGCACTGGCTGGCTTTGGGCCAGTCACTCACTCTCAGCTTATTTCACAGGGTTGTTGTGAGGAAAAAATGAAGAGTGGAGGAGGACTGTATAAGCTGCCTTGAACACAAGAGGGAAAAAGGCAGGCCATTACTGCAATAAAATAATACTTCCACTTAGGGCTGCCCTTTCTATCTGTCTTCCTTCCTCAACATCCACTTCTCAGTTCCTGTTTGGGTAACATTTAACACTAAACTGAGGCCTGATTCTCATATTACCTTTTGATTCCAATGTTCTGTGTTGATTTTTAAAGTGATGGGTTTACACTATCCATTTCATATGGAGAGTTGAGAATGGGTATGCGTGGACATGCTTGTACAGGAAAGATTTCCATTTGTTAGTCTGGAAGTGCCTTTTATAAACAGCATTGCTGGACCAGGATGGTTAGCAGCCACAAAACGTTCCTGTTCTCTCTGGCCATGATTCAACGCTACTTTGTACTCTTTTCTATGATGCTAGTGTTTCCTAAAAAGGATGCACAATCCCTATCTCTATCCATCATGTTCAGTGGAGGCTTGGATGTGCACTGAGACTTGGTGATGCATGCATAGACACATGCATCAGACAGGTGCACGGATAGCTTCTGCTGCATTATGTGTTTCATTAAGAAGGATGAGTGTTCACTATGTACTTGCCAAGAAGGTTCTGAAGAGGATCTATAATGGAAAGGGGACAGAAGGAGCTAGTTAGAAAGCAAGTTTTAACTTTGGACAGGAGAGTTCAGTCTGAGGTCTGGTTGCAATGGCATGTGGGATTGTTCTGAAATGATACACAAGCAGCCTAATTGCCTCACCCCCTTCCAGTCTGAAAGGAAAAGGTTTCCCTTTACTGATGGACAAAGTTTTCTTTACTGGGACAGGATAGAAAAGTGTGCGCGTGCACGTGTGTGTGGTGGGGGAGAGAAAAGCAGGTTGCTTACCTGTAACTGATGTTCTTCAAGTGGCCATCTGTGCAGTCACACATATGGGGGTGCTGCGCCTGCACAGTGCCTAGGCCGGAAAGATTGAAAGCTAACGGTTTTGGTGGGAAAAACTCTGCTCCCCCTCCCCTTGGTAGTATATATAGAGCAGAGTGTCCGCTATTTTCTCCAGTCTTTGGAGACCGTACGTTCGCCATCTCATGGAAGAAGACGGCATAACAACCTAGCATGTACCGACACATTCCCTTTCGGTACCACCAATGTTACAAGTACGAGGTACCAAAGCAGTATTATATGGTACCAACAATGAGACCACTCACCGACACCGAGCAGGGCCAGCGGGTGGGTTGTGTGACTGCACAGATGGCCACTCGAAGAACATCAGTTACAGGTAAGCAACCTGCTTTTCTTCGTCGTGGCCTCTGTGCATCACACACATGGGCGAATAGCAAGCTTACCAGAAACAGTGGTGGGAGGTGTCGCTATTGAAGGATGGCAGAAAGGACAGCCCTCCCGAATGAGCAGTCTCATCTGACACGCACATCAAGACGATAGTGCTTCGCGAAAGTACAAGGCGTAGCCCAAGTTGCTACCTTACAGACATCCTGGATCGGGACACCCGCAGCGAACGCAGAGGAAGCTGAGACTGCTCTAGTGGAATGGCCCCTTGGAACAACAGGTAAGTCCAGATTTGAGAGTTGGTACGCCAACGAAATTGTTTGAACGATCCATTTCGACAGCCTCTGAGAAGAAACAGGCGATCCTTGATCTTGCTCAGAATACTTTACAAAAAGTTTATTGGAACGTCGAACATATTCCGTGCGCGATCTATAAAAAGCCAGGCATCATCTAACATCTAAGGTGTGCAAGGACCTCTCAACCGGGTTCGATGGCGACGGGAAAAAGGCAAGCAATACAATGTCTTGGTTCAGGTGAAATGGTGTGGCAACTTTAGGCAAAAAAGTAGGGTCCATCCTCAGGACCACCTTTTCCTTATGGAAGTTTAAATAAGGTGGATCGATTCGAAAAGCACAAAGTTCACTGGCTCTATGAGCTGAAGAAACTGCAACTAAAAAAGCCGTTTTCCATGAAACAAGGTGTAAATCGACAGTGGCTAACGGTTCGAACGGTGGTTTTGTAAACGCCTGTAGGACAACCGAGAGATTCCACGTTGGCATAAATGGCCGAATAGACGGGAGGAGATTCTGCAGGCCTTGAAGAAATTTCCTAATAGGATGGAGGAAATATTACGAAAACCCTTTGCTTTTAAACCCGAAGTTTTCTTGTTAGGCATTATACTGGAAGATGTTAACAGACAGGAAATCTATTTGATGTTGCATCTAATTACAGCGGCGAGGATTGCATTTGCTCAATATTGGAAAAGTGAGGAGCTGCCCACCGATGGATTGATTCTAAGAAAGATCTTGGACTGTGCAGAAATGGATAGACTGACTTTATCGCTGAAGGAGAAAGAGGATACTGATTTCTATCGAACTTGGGACTCTTTTTATAATTGGCTGGAGAAACGGGACTTGGCGTAAATTTAGAGATGTTTTTCAAACTATGATAAACTAATTGGAATTTGATATTAGAATGTTAAAAAATATGTAGTAGGAGATTGACCCAGTGAATCCAATGTTAATGTTTGTGATGTTTGATTTTTTTTTAGTGTTAGTTTAAAAATTTTAATATATATATATATATATATATATATATATATATATATATATAAATTTCCTAATAAGCGGCTGTGAAAACACCAACAGCCCTTGTACTACACCATGATAATGTGAAACTGCAGCTACATAAACCTTAATTAAGGAGGGTTTCAGTCCCGAGCGATGCAGGTGCAGCAAAAACTGAAGAAAGTTCTCAACCGACGCCGTAAGCGGGTTAAATGAGCTAGATTGCACGAAGGATGAAAAACGGCACCACTTCGCCACGTAGGACTTTCGGGTGGATGGTCTTAGTGCAGACTCGAGAATCCTTACAACCTCTGGATCCAAAGAATTCAGTCCCGACAATATCCCCATCAGTACCAAGTCAGTGAGGGGGTCAGACCGATCATGAGTTGAGGTACCTAGTGATCTAGTAGATCTCTGTTCCGAAACAGTCCCCTGAGTCAATGAATCCTCCACGCAGTGAGGTTCAATGACGACAGGTCCGAGTGACGGACGGCCCCATTTTGTTGGGTTAGCAAATCTTGTGTGAGTGGAAGGTGAAGGAAATTGCCCTTCGAGATCCGAAGGAGAGTGGAGAACCATGCTTGACGAGGCCACCAAGGTGCTATGAGTATTCCCGTGGCATCGTCTTGCATGATCTTCGAGCCGACTTTGGTCAGCAGAGGAATAGGTGGGAATGCGTAGAACCTGAGATTTGTCCATGTAATCATAAGGGCATCTCCCATCGATCCCAGTCCTATTCCCGCCCTGGAGCAGAACCTTTTGCACACTTTGTTTCTGTGGGTAGCAAAGAGATCTATGTCCGAATGTCCCCACAGTTGGAACAACTGGGTGCAACTTGGTGGTTTAGTTCTCGTTCGTGGGTGATCGACATATGTCTGCTCAAGGAGTCCACCTCTTCATTGTCGGTCCTGGCCAAATGGACTGGCTAAGGGTTATGCCTCTCGGGATACACCACTCCCAAATGTCCATGGACAGGCAGGCCAGGGCGGTGGATTTTGTGCCACCCTGTTTGTTGATATAGAATACCGCCACTATGCTGTCTGATGTGAGCTGTATCACTCGTTGGTGAAGAACGGTTTCAAAGGACCATAGCTTTGAAAATCGCTAACAGCTCGAGGTAATTTATGTGGCTCAGCGATTCCTGGCAGTTCCACATGCCGTGGGATCGAAGCCCTGTGCATACCACGCCCCACCCAACCAACAAAGCATTGGTGTATAGAGTCCTCGCCAGGTGAGGGGTAATGAATGGGGTTCCCACATTCAGATTGGGTGGGGATACCCACCAAGTCAATGTCTGTAAAACGGCGCGGGGTACACGAAGAAGTTTGTTCGGTGAATCTCTTTGTGGACGAAAGTTCTTGTTGAACCAGAGTTGAAGTGGACGAAACTTCAACCTGGCATGTGGGACAATGGCGACTGTGGCTGCCATGTGACCCAAAAGTCTTTGTATGGAAAGCGCTTTGACTACGCAGTCTCATCGAATCCAAGAGATGCAGGCACGGAAGTTGTCTTGACAAGCCTGGGGGAGGAAAGCCCTCACCACCGTAGAATCGAGTCAAGCTCCGATGAAGTCTATCACCTGTGTAGGAACAAGGGATGATTTTTCACTGTTAATGCAAAGTCCAAGGTTGTCCAATAATGTACAAACAGCATGAACAGCTGACAGAAGGGTTTCACGGGTCTGTGACACTACAAGCCAGTCACCCAGGTAAGGGTAGACTTGGATGCCGTTTAGTCGAAGATGAACACAGACTGGAGCCATACATTTCATGAAGACTCTCGGAGCCATGGCCAAGCCAAATGGAAGGACATTAAACTCATAAATGTCAATTCCGACAGTGAAACGTAGAAGACACCTATGACTTTGGTGAATCGAAATATGGTAATAGGCATCCTTCAAGTCAAGGGAGGCAAACCAATCCTCTCTCCTCAGCAGCGGAAGAATATTTTGGAGGGTAGTCATCTGAAATTTCTTTGGTTTGATAAATTTGTTGATATTCCGGAGGTCCAAAATCGGACAAGACCACCGTCTCGTTTTGAAACCATAAAATATCTAGAGTAGAATCCGTGCAGTCCCTCTGAACTGGAACCCGTCGAATCGCTCCCTTATGAAGCAGTTGTCGCACTTCACTCACTAACACCGGGGAGCGCGGTGTAAATCGAATCAGGCTCGACGGAGGAACGGTATCGAATTCTATTCTGTATCCGAGCTGGATAATTGACAGGACCCACCGATCCTGGACTCCCAAATGGGGAAGCAGCCTTGCAACCATTCTCCAAAAGGGAGGGGGAAGGGTGGGTATGGAGGTGGAGGAGAGGTTCGCACGTCCCATCAGCATTGACGCTTCACGGTATCGAAATGCCGACAATTTTGTGGAAAACGCTGATGAGGTTGTTATCTTCTGCGTTGTGGCCTCTGTTGGTACTGTCACTGCGGCAGCTGATAGCGGCAGGATGGGCGTGACCATGACCACTTACATTTGTTTTATCCGGGCAGTTCCATGCATCTAGCCATCATCTGGGAGTCATGGATTGACTTTAACTTGTGATCAGTGCGGGAGTGAAAAAGCCCAGAGCCGTCAAAAGGCATTTCCTCTATTTGACACTTCATTTCATTGGGGAAGTTGCAGTTTTGCAACCAGACATGCCTTCTCAGTGAGACAGCTCCCACAAGCGCTCTCGAGTCCATATCCACATGGTGGCATGCTGTGGATAACTGCTGAATAGCAACTTGCATCCCCTCTTTAATGAAGGTTCTGGCAAGGTCCCTTTGTTGCTCAGGCAGGGGGGCGATGATATTATTCAGCCTCTGCATAATAAAGAATTGATACCAAGCGAGGGTGGCTTCATAGTTGGACATCCGAAGCCCGAGTCCTGCAGCTGCATAGACCCTGTGCGCCAGGGTATCAATCTTGCGCCCCTCCTTATTTCTGGGGGTGGTATGGCCTCTAGCTTCCCTTCCCTGAGATGATTTGACCACCACAGAGTTTGGCTTAGGGTGGTGAAGCAGAAAGGGGATGTCACTCTCTCGGACCCGATACATGGACTCATATCTTCTCACCGTAGGTTGAGTTTGAGAAGGCAAGTCCCAGGGTTGCATCGTCGCCTGCCGCAGAGTTGTAATAAGCGGCAAGACGATTGCTGGTGATTGTTCTCTCCGGACAATGTCGTAGAACTTGTCTGTGCTCAGATCTGGCTGATGTTGCACCTCGATCTTGAGCAACCGAACAAGTCTAGACATAAGCTCCCCGAATGAAATGTGGGGTTCTTCAGGCGATGATGGACCTTGCGATGTAATCATGCCGTCTGGGGAGGTAGAGTCAGCATCCAAGTCTGAGTCAGGTCCGGGATGGTATGGTTCCAATGAGGAGGTCCCTGGAGAAGTGGGACGCTCGGACTCTACATGCTGGGAAGTAGACGGCAGGTCCTCATGAACAGAAGGCAAAGAGTGATCCCATGGGTGAGGACGAAATCCAAAGGAATGGTAGTCCTCCCAACTCCTCGGGTAGTCATAGTAGGGTCAGAACCATCCTTCTTCCCTCCTTTGCTGAGGCACAAGTCATGTGGGTGCGCCGGAGACATTTTGGACCCACATTCTGCACATTTGCGGAAGGCCGCTCGCTGCGCCATCGCAGAAAAGGAAGAAATGGAATATAGAAAACAGGGAAAAGTAATATATTTTTGGTTTGTTTTTTTTTATAGGAACAAGTAAAGAGAAAAAGAAGATATAAACTGGAACGAGGGAATAATAACTTGGAATAAGAGTAATAAGATAAACAGTAAGTAATGAACAATACTGAGTCAAGCGAGAGACGAACAGGCACGAGGCACAGCGAACGGCGGTCGCAAAAGACTGGAGAAAAATGGCGGACACTCCGCTCTATATATACTACCAAGGGGAGGGGGAGCGGAGTTTTTCCCGCCAAAACCATTAGCTTTCAATCTTTCCAGCCTAGGCACTGCGCAGGCGCAGCACCCCCATATGTGTGATGCACAGAGGCCACAATGAAGAACACAAGAAAACAAAGCTAGACAAAGCTTCCAAATAGCATTATTAGGATTATGGAAAACTTTAACAAATATGCAAAATGCCTGACATCTCTCAGTATATAGGTGCTTTAAGAGTTTCATAAGAAGCAAGCCATACTTCAAAATATTCTTTACAAAGTACTCAAGCATGTAAAGTTGGTTCTAGATGTGCTCCTTGGTGCATCAAAGGAATTTTCTGAACACTAGATCCTTGCAAGAGAAAAGGCAAACCAGTCCTTTGCTTCTGTTCGCACAAGTTGTTGCACAATTTCAGGCACAAAGTCTCCAGAAACCATACTAGCCTATGTCCCTGTACAAGGCACCACTTGATCTTATGCAACAAAATTTCAAGATGCAAGCTCGTGGTATGCCAGAATGTGCAGAGTCTTCTGCTACATCTTGCACAACAGTTTCCAAAATAGTGCATTCACCAGAATTTAGTCTTCTGGCATATTCTGGATCCCAAACATGCTACTCTGGAAAATGTACCATGCATGCTGAATAGCGTTGATGTCACCACACACCCACCAAGTATGTCCATCTCTTTTATTTAAAATGGGAACCTGCTGGAAAAGCCTGCACAAAGAAGCAGAAAGATTACAGAGAGGGGGGAAGAGGTATTCAGATGATTTCTGTGCTTTCTTAACTTGCCCATAAAATAGGGGCACTTAACATTATGTGCCTCAAATTTGGTAGCTCTAGTACCATGTGTGCATAGTATGATGCCATAGCATGTTATCCTAATTAGATGCAAATTTTGAAAGCTACAAGCAGGAGCACCTGTTTTTTTCCTATTGAAAACCATGGGAAGCAAACCAAATATGCATTTTTTCCCAGTGTGACATTTGGCAAGATCAATGCCCTATATTAGGATGCCTAATAAAAATCGCACCAGTAAGATACCTGAAGTGGCAGGGAACAAAACTGGCAGGGTCTCCCACAGAAGTCAGTGAGACAAAAGGAATGGGAATGAAATAGCTCTCAATTATGAAGCTAATATAGTTTAACAGACGATAAAAAGGTGAAGATTTTAAAAATGTAACTGAAGTAACTACATCATGCACACCACCAGCTGCACGCGCCCGCCGGCTGCCGCGCCGCGCCACCCTATGGAGGCCAGCACCATCGGCCCAGGAGCACCGGCCAGGACCCAGGACCCAGTTCTGCCCACCCCCTCACACGGGTGAGAGGAGTGCGGGACAGGGCGGGACTTTGGGAGGGCCCTGCGGCCTTAAAGCGCCGGCGGCGGCCGGGGCCGGCGGCCTCGGGCTGGCGGCCGAAGGGTGACAGCCAAAGGGTGGTGGCCGCCATTTGGGAGCCAAGCGGGGGCCGAGTGGGGGGCTGGGCTGGCCAGGGGCTTTGTTGCAATTGGCCCACCTGCCATTAGGAACGTTAGGGAAGGGGGAGTTTTTAATTGTTTTTATAATTTTATTCTATTTTAATCTGGTTTTTATGGAGTCGTCCCTGGCCATGTCAACGTTTATGTTTCCTGGGGAGCACGGGGCGCCGCCACTGGGGTGGTCTTGGGCAATGGACGTAACAGCGGTGGGGGCTTAACGTGTCCACGTAGAAGAAGGAGGGACAGATGGTTGACACCTATCCCTCCTTCTGGTTTTGCCCCCAGCCAGAGGGTGCCAGGTAGTCTTGTCAACCGCCCCTCAGGCCTGACAGTGCTGCTGCTCAATGCCAGGTCGGTCAATAATAAATCTTCCCTCATCCATGACTTGATTGTGGATGAGGAGGGCGACCTGGCTTGCATAACAGAGACCTGGGCGGGAGGGGGGGGGATGTTGCCCTCTCCCAAGTGTGCCCGCCCGGGTATCTGGTTCAGCACTGTTCACGCCAGGAGGGGAGGGGAGGGGGGGTCGCTTTGGTCTACCGAGCCTCCATCTCTCTCATGGGACTTCCGGTCCCTTTGAGACCAGGGCTGGAGTGCCTCTACTTGGTGTTGGGCGACCGACACAGATTGGGGATTCTGTTGGTGTACTGTGCACCCTTCTGCCCAACAGTCTCCCTGCCTGAGCTGACGGAGACCGTCTCAGACCTGGTGTTGAGGACTCCCAGGATGTTGGTCCTGGGGGACTTCAATCTCCATGCAGAGACTGGTCTGACCGGGGTGGCTCAGGACTTCATGGCCTCCATGACAGCCATGGGGCTGTCTCAACATGTCTCCGGCCTGACCCATGGACGTGGACACAATCTAGACCTGGTTTTCTCGACGGGGCAGGAGGAGGGTGGTCTGAGGGTGAGGAATTTATGCTTGACTCCCCTGTCATGGTCAGATCACTTCCTGGTGAGGTTTGTGCTTGAGAGCAACCTCTCCCTCTGCAAGGGTGCGGACCCGATTGTGGGGGTCCGCCCCCGGAGCTGGATGGATCCGGATGGATTCCTGAAGGCCCTGGGGGAGTTTCCGGCTGACAAGACTGGTGCTCCTGTCGAGGCTCTGGTTGAACTGTGGAACGAGGAGATGACCAGGGCTGTGGACACGATCGCTCCTAAGTGCCCTCTCCCACCGGGCAGAGCCCACTCTTCCCCTTGGTATACACCTGAATTGCAGGCGATGAAGCAGGTTGGGAGACGGCTAGAGAGTAGGTGGAGGAGATCACGGGATGAATCTGACCAAACACACTTGAGAGCCCACTATCGGGCCTATGCTGTGGCGGTGAGGGTGGCGAAAAAGAGGTTTTTTTCCGCTTCCATTCCCTCCTCACAATGCCGTCCGGCGGAGCTTTTTCGAGTAGTGCAAGGCCTGGTTTGTCCAGGTCCTAAGGAAGATCGGGTTCCACCCTCAAAGGCCCGCTGTGATGACTTTGCCATGCATTTCAGGGAGAAAATCGCTCAGATTCGTCACGAGCTGGACACCACTAGTGAATCAGAGGTTTCTGGGGAGACACCAATGCTGCCGTCTGGTCCAGAATTATTGGATGAATTTCAGTTATTGCGGCCCGATGATGTGGACAAGGTGCTTGGACGAGTACGTCCCGCCACTTGCCTACTGGATCCTTGCCCATCTTGGTTAATAAATAATTTCAAGCACGGGATTGGGATCTGGATCTTGGAAGTGGTTAACGCTTCTCTCAGGGAGGGTCGGGTGCCTGCCCCTTTAAAGGAGGTGGTAGTCCGACCAGTCCTGAAGAAAGCATCACTGGATCCAGAGATGGCCACTAACTATAGACCAGTGACCAACATCCCGTTTCTGGGCAAGGTGTTAGAGCGGGTGGTGGCAGGACAACTCCAAGCACTCTTGGATGAAACTGATTATCTAGACCCATTTCAGTCCGGCTTCAGACCCAGGTACGGTACTGAATCTGCCTTGGTCGCCCTGTACGATGACCTGTGCAGGGAGAAGGACAGGGGGAGTGCGTCCCTGTTGGTTCTCCTGGAGCTCTCAGAGGCTTTCGATACCATCAACCATGGTATCCTTCTGGATAGGCTAGCAGGATTGCGGGGCGGAGGCACTGCTTTGCAGTGGTTCCGCTCCTATCTCAATGGCCGATTCTAGAAGGTGGTGCTGGGGGACTATGGCTCTGCACCATGGCAGCTATGCCATGGAGTACCGCAGGGGTCCATTTTGTCCCCTTTGCTGTTCAACATCTACATGAAACCGCTGGGAGAGGTCATCAGGAGGTGTGGGCTGTGGAATCATCAGTACACTGATGATACCCAGCTCTACCTCTTGTTTTCCACCAATCCAGGTGAGGCAGTGGCTGTACTGAACCGGTGCCTGGCCAAGGTAATGGGCTGGATGAGGGCCAATAAACTGAAGCTCAATCCAGACAAGATGGAGGTCCTGTTGGTTGGCGGATCGGGCTTCGGAGAGGGTGGATTTAAACTAGTCCTGAATGGGGTTGCACTCCCTCTTAGGGACAAGGTCCACAGCTTGGGAGTGCTCCTCGACCCGGAGCTTTCATTGGAAGCTCAGGTGACAGCGGTGGCGAGGAGCGCTTTCCTTCAGCTTCGGCTGATTCATCAGCTGCGCCCCTACCTGGAGTACGACTGCCTGGCAACAGTGACACATGCGCTGGTGACTTCCTGTCTTGACTTCTGTATCGCGCTTTACGTGGGCCTACCCTTGAAGACGGTCCAGATACTTCAATTGGTTCAAAACAGAGCTGCCAGGCTGCTGACGGGGACTGGGCGTTATGTTCACATGACTCCAGTCCTCCGTCAGCTTCACTGGCTTCCCATTGAAGTCCGGGCCCAATTCAAGGTGTTGGTGATGACCTATAAAGCCCTAAACGGCTTGGGTCCTGGTTACCTGAAGGAGAGCTTACATCCATATATGCCCGCCTGCCCCTTGAGATCTGCAGGAGAGGCCCTTCTCCGGGAACCCTCCGTGAAAGAAGTTAGGAGGGTAGGTACTCGGAGGAGGGCTTTCTCTGCGGTGGCGCCCAATCTATGGAATGCGCTCCCCAGAGAGGTCCGCCTGGTGCCGTCGTTATTTGTTTTTCGGCGCCAGGCGAAGACCTTTTTATTTAAGCGTCATTTTAATTGTTAACAGTATTTGCTTATTTTATCTGGCCAGGACGACTTATTTTATATTGTTATTTATTTTATATTGTTATTTTTATATAGTTATTTTTGTATTTTACTTTATGTTGTGAGCCGCCCCGAGGCTTCGGCAAATGGGGCGGCATAGATATGTTTTAATAAATAAATAAATGAACATTTTCTTGGACTACCCCAGAATATATATGCTCACTGAAAAGCTTGTTTTATATAAAGCCTATGACTTGAACTATTTCAATATAGCATGATGTTTTAAATGTGTATTTTACTGCAAGACTTTTTGTATATTCAAGGTATCATCACCTGCAGGCCCAAAGTTCATTAAACAGAGAAAACAGAAAAATCAATAGTTAAGAGAGAAGTAAACTTGCCAGATTAACCCTGTGGGTAAAGTTGGCTGCTAAATTAACTATGCAATGCCTAATCTTATAAAGTTCTCTATGCTATTATAAAGAAGTCTAATTCCAGAGATGCACAAGGACATAATACATCTGAAGGTAATACAATACCATTTGATTTCATCAGTTTCATTAGAAGCGTTGCTACAGCTAGATGCATTTGACCTTAGATTCTAGATGGCTTTAATTTCCTTTTAATGGATACCTTGTCCTCTCTCTTAAATATTAGCAGGAAACTCTTCAGTGAAGCCAGAATGCTTGCAATCACATGGTTGTTTGCTTGTCCAGGGACTAGTATACATGTTGAGTGAAGGCTTAAAAATGTGCCTGTCCATTGGCCTGCATACACACACACACACATCTCTTGTATCTTGTCTGAGAAATTAAAATACTGTACAGCCCAAGACCGGAAGGGCTGGGTTCAAATACAGGGGTTACATTGTTTCATGCTCATCTGGCTCAAGCCTCCATCCAGGAAACCTGGAGTTCCAATATAAAGCTCAATCAGCCATTTCTTCTCTTTTTGAATTAAGGGAAGTCTACATGAACCATAGGAAGAGAACAGGTCAAGAACATACTATAGCCCTGCAACCATGATGCCCTGACAAAGGTGTACCTAACAACAAATGTAAGCTATTATCATGATAGATCCACAATGCCCATTAACACAAACAAAACCCTAACTTAGAAGACATTGAGCTTGTGTTCAAGGGTGACATGAACTGCAATCTTCTATCAGCCTTCTCCACACTCCTGCCCTCATGAAGTAGTAGGTTACAATTTGTATAATATCGCAAGGGCATAAAGCTGGGGAAAACTATAGCCTATGCTGTCTAGTTTCAGTAGCCACCCTCTTCTCCAATAGGTCAGCAGGGATTTTTATCTATTCAGAGTATGAACAGCTGCTATCAACACTATGCTTTTTCAATTCATGCTTACCAGAGTGACTGCTGTAGAAAATTTTACTCATGCTGCTCGACAGCAGTTACTCCATATGAATCTAATATTCTCAAATTAGTGTGGTACAGTTGTTGCTGTTAGTTGCAAGGTCGTGTCCGACCTATTGTGACCCCATGGACAACACTCCTCCAGGCCTTTCTGTCCTCCACCATCTCACGGAGTCCACTTAAGCTCATGCTGACTGCTTCAGTGACTCCATCTAGCCACCTCATTCTCTGCCGTCCCCTACTTCTTTTGCCATCAATTGGTGTCAAACTAGTACTCTGAAGATTAGGGTGCTGTCCTTACCCAGTCACAAGCTTACTGGGTGACTCACAAGCTAGTCTAATTAGCTCACAAAGTTGTTGTGAGGAATGGAGAGGATGTGGCTAATGAAAGATGCCTTGAACTCCCTGAAGGAAAAAGGAGGATTGTAAATACAATAAGCACACATCAGTCAAAGATCAGTCTCTTTATTTTCTGAAAGTGGTAAGTTACCAAAGGAAGAGGGAAATATAGTTGAAAACCTAATTTGGTTTTATCCCTCACATGATACATGTAGAAATGATCTGATTTTTACTCTTCTGCCAGTCAGGAGTGCAAAATATAGCAGTAATTCAGTAGTTTACAAACAGTTATATGAAACACCAAATACAATGACAGAGTAAATTCAGTAAAATAAAATAGCTTCATTGCAAATTAAGGGGGAAAAAAGCTTCTCTCAAATCTAAAAATGTCTAACACCAGACTCAGGTTTTTAAATTGACATTACCATGTGCAAATCTGCCAAAACACTCTTCCAACATATTTGCTCCCAAGGAAATTCTACTTAGTAACTCACATTTAGAAAACTGGCAAAATCAGCTTTTACTACTGCTTTGTACACATTTAGCATGAGTTGAACATTAATTCCTGCCAACATTACAATAATTATATCAAACTCTAATGGATATATTGTTATTAGCAAACTTTCAAATGCAAGGCCTTTCTCTTTACCTTTTATTTAAATATATATTTCATTTATGTATAAAATAGAAATATTTTCCCATTAGGAAGATGCAGCAATTAATGTTTTTTCCCCACCAGATAGATAATATACAGTAGGTTTGTTCTTGGGTTTCCGTTATATGCATTATTTTGCTTTGGACTGCAACATGTGTTAAATCTTTCAGTTTTAACTAAAAGCACATGGCAGCTATTTGCGACTGCTGACTGTTCCTCATCCCCCTTCTCTTTCCAGGGAAACCTTATTTTGTCTTCTTGTCCTCCATGTACTCCTGTTTCTTCACTTTCTCGGTGTAAGAGTTGTACTGAGAGTCTGTCCCAAAGAGTTTATCCCACCACGTGAAGGTTGATGCATAGTTGCCGATGAAGTTCATATGGTGGAAGTCATGAAAGCGAGCCCCCGCATAGAAAGGCAGCAAATGCAAAGGATTCAGAGGAATATCGTAGCCACTAGAGAGAAAGATAGGCATATTTCAGTGCTAAGGCAGACAGTTCCCAGATTCTCTGCCAAGAACACAATTTAAAAGCCAACACTGTCCTCCCAGGCATGCCTACTCAGAAGTAGGTCCCATTGAACTCAGTGCAGCTTAGTTCCTATAACAGGATATGAGGCTGCAGCCTCAGATGTTTACTTGCTGCAGTACAGACTTGCTTTTAAAGCCTTTAAAGTTCAAAGACTATGCCACTGGACAATACACTTCTACAGTTATAGTTACACAAGTAAGGAACTTCAGAGAGTTAAGGAGTGTGCCCCTTATTTCTGTATTGCTCATACATGCTATACATTCATCCATGTGAAGATTATGTAAATATCTTTTACACACTGTACTAGGCAGAGGAGGGAGCTAGCTGTTTGAAGGAATGTGGCCTCCACAGGAGTAAGAAAAATACCGATAGATGAGTTAGAACACAATCCATGGAGTTCCATGTATTTTAGAAGCATAAAGAGGTTTAATGGAAGAGGTTTAATGGAAGTCGTATTAAATAAGAATGTACTTAAACCTTTTTCACCAAAACTAATTGGACATAAAAGTACTTAATTTGGCTGACAGCTCTGATCATCTAAACTTTTGTCATGCTCTGAATTAGGCCTGACCTAAGCAATGAAAAGAACTATAGACATCTTTAAGAGCGTCTAACCATACCTTCCAAGTACCATTTTAAAACAGAATTAGTGTTTTCACATCTGTTTTCCCAAGAGCATGCTGTATGAAAAACTCTGCTCATAAGATCTGATAACTGATCTGAGTGGAATGAGCCAGAACAAGAAAAGCTTAGCTGGTGACAGTGGGATCTGGAGCTATGCTAAATCTGGAGTTACTCCAGTTTTTGCTAGAACATTAATATACTATTATTATAATCTATTATTGGCTTGGTTCACAGTAACTGTGGTTAGCTTAATATCAAATGTGGAAGCTTTGTTCTCCTCTGTGGCACATGAATGTTGAGGAGCATGTGAGGCCAAGTCTCATACTGGCTTCTCTGGGTGACATGGTTTTTCATGATGCCTGAATCAAACAATTATCAACTGCACTGCGAATTATCATGGAACAGGCTTTATAGCCCACTTATGTGGAACTTCAGTTAAAAAATAACATGTAAGCTGTGACTGAGAATGTGAAGATTTGCTCTTTGAAGAACAATATGCACTGTAAGCCCATGTAAATTTAATCATATGCAAATTCCACTAAATTAGGTGGCGCTTCTTAGTACGATTCTATATACTGTTCTCAGGATTCCAGACTAAGGAGCCTAGCACCTTGCCTTAGAGCCTTGGCCCATCTACTCAGCATTGTTGACACTGACCGGCTTCATGGATTCTGGAGTCTGAGTGGCAGTATGCGAGCATGCTGCCTGCTCCTGTCCAGGATGGTTTCTTAACAAGTGATTCATTATTCCCTGAACAATTCAGAGTTACCACATTCCAACATCACAGTCACTCCATGAACACTCTCAACCACTAGGTCTTGGCAACTACCCCTTCTTGGAAAACAGATCACTGACTAGCTCATCAGGCTTTCAGAGTGCATTTGGCTAGGGCTATCCTGACACGCTGGGGATTAAACCCTGGATGTTCTGCATGCGATGCATGCCATCTACTACTGACCAACAGCCCCTCCCCTTAAATTCACACTTGTAGAATAAAAATTAAGAGAGTTTGCAATGCTTAAGAGCAGGAAAAGGAACTTAGTTATTGCTTGGTGCATTTGTATTTTTGCCCGCAAAAACAAAGAACAAACTAAGCAACAAAAAGAAATTACCTGTGGACATCAACAGTCTCCATCAAGCGACAAATTACCCATGCCCACAGAAGAATCATATGATTACAAAAGACCATTATTCCAATGAAAAATCCAGCCCCAAGGATAAGTGTTTCTAGAGGATGTGCATATTCAGCTTGCATTCCAAATGGAGCCTAGAGAAGAAGGAAGAATGTATCTATTTTGCTACACAGAGTTACTATTATTGTATAAGTAATTTAAGTTTGAAAACTATACATCTCACAAACATATTTTCTCCTTTCTCACATTCACACTCTGCATTTACTGTTGCAGAGAAGGCAGCAATTGTTATACTGAGGATTCATTCCTATCAATTTGTGCTTAAGTCCCTTAAGTCAGAGGCTTACAAGCATCCAGTGCAGAGCAAGAGGGGCAATGAAGGTCATTTCTACCTTCCAACACTTCCACTCCAGCTCTGCATTTTAACTTGACAGCCATTTTTGAAGAGGTTCTGTCTCTGACCCTGAATCTAGGAATCTGAATTATCCTATGCACCCCCTTCCCACTGTCTAGGGGCCACAGGATCACTGAGTTAACTTTGCCTCCAAATCTAAGGATTTTTACTCTAACAACTCCAACCTGCTCCTGGAGTACCATAGCCATTTGGTGGTATATAATGGAGAGTTAAGAGGCATATTAAGATGCACCAGAAAAATATAGAGAACAAGAAGCAACTCATTCAGCAGCATCTTTTATGCTCATGCTGAAGAGGTTGCTTGAATCTCTGGAAGGCTTTATGTTCCTATTGGAAATGTTACTTCAGCAATTGAAGTCAGTTACTCAAGAAAAGCTTTCTACTCTAAAACATTTTACACCATAAATTAAGAAAACCATCCAGTGCAAGCTGGAACCATCAGAAAGAGGTCATGGCTTAGTTATATATCATAGATTTTCCATGCACATGTCTACAGGTTCAACTTCTGGCACCTTCACATAAAAGATCTCAGGTAGTAAGTGATGGACAGAACTGAGAACCTGAAGACTTGCTGCCAATCAAATTTAAGAATAAGCTAGATAATAATGGGATCTAGTGTATAGCTCAATCCCATGTTCCCAACCCACAATGGAAGGATCACAGTCTTTTGGAAAGGATTACTGTATGTGTTCTGTAGCTATTGTTTGGATGGGAAAATATGCGTTATGCAATGCACTGAACTGTTTCTGTGTTTAGCAATCTAGCATTGGCTGAGATATATCACTGCAATTACAGAGTCTGAGCAACTACAGTCCTAAAAAACCCTCTGATGAAAATGGTTTGCCATGCCTCCTAGCTCCCTCTCCTTGTCCCCTAGCCAATACTTAACACATGCCTATGCAAATATCTATACCCACTCATGACTCATGCATTAAGTATATAACCCATAAACTTAAGTCTTAATACATACAACAAATTCATGATGTACTTTGTGGATGTACTTGTATATTCTCTTGTGATGCAGCAGCCTATGCAGGAAATAATGCCAGGTATCTTCAATCACAGCACATCCCAAACACTGGGCAAGCAGCACATACCTTTGTGGGAGAAAAACTGTTGAGGCAAGGATAAAACATAGAGCCCACCCATTTCCACAAATCAACCGTTTTCTTGGACAGCTATATTTCTGGCCATAAAACCACTACTACACTGACTTTAAGGAAGAGGTAGAGGGTGTGTGTGTGTGTGTGTGTGTGTGTGTGTGTGTGTGTGTGTGTGTGTGTTCAGTAAGATGCAGAAACCTGATACAGTTAAGGTGCAATCCTGTGTGTGTTTATTTTATTCCATTTTTATGCTGTCCCATAAGCCAAAGGTTCTCTGGGCTGCTTACAGATGCTAAAACAGCATAAAATATGCTGGATACAATAAAACAATAATGAGATAAAATAGATATCTCATGATGAAATATAGCCTCACACACCATAATAAACACAGCCAATAAATTAACCAAATTAAATTAAGTTTAGACAGAAGTCCCACAACTCCCAACATCACTGAAGCCAGCGATGCTACCTGTGAGATGTTGGGAGTTTTAAAATTAATAAATACATAAATAAAAATTTTATATCCCACTTTTCCTCCCAATGAACTGAAAGCTCTTTGCACAATTCTCCTCCTGCTGCTCTGTCATATCCCCCATGCAACTACCCTGTGAGATGGGTCTGTGACTGGCCCAGTTGGCTGTACCACACTTGCTCACACTCTGCTATTTTTGTCTAAATATGTGCAGGATTTAAAATGTGAGGACAATCAGCAGAGTTAAATTATTGCTTAGGCCTTCTTATGTATACTGCACTTTGCAAGATTAGGGTGGATAAGAATTACTTAAATTGTGGATTCTGTATTATATCATATACAAAATTATCTCTTTATGTTTCCATTCATTTCATGGAGAAGAAAAGCATAGTTCCATTTGTTATCATGTGCTTGAAAACAAAACAGACAAATAATGTTTCTAAAATGTATGAAGAAACTGCACAGCCAGAAACAATGCTCAACTCACAGAGAATTATGATAGATTTTACAATGTACATTACAAATTGGATTTTAGTAAACTGGATGTTTGTATCACCATCATGATTTTATTAATGATTTGAAGTCTTTTGCTTATATTTTTATATTAGAAGCAAGCTTAGCTTAAGAAGCTTTTTTCCTTAAAGGCAGCCTCAAGTATTTTAAACGAATAAATACATGTAGCTGGGTTGCAGTGTATTACATGTGGCCAAAATTTGATAATCTAAAAATTTAATATATGGGAAAAATATAGATGCTTATGGGATGGGTTGCTACTCTTTTCCCAAGAAATATTTCAAATGAAATAAGCATTCATCCATTTAGAGACACAAAAGTTGTATTGGCTTTGCTATACAATAATGCAAGGAGCATTGTCAAATTTTGTGATATTATCAGAAAAAATAAATCACATCCTACTGACAAGAACAGTTTATGATCTACAGGAAAATTTCAGCTTGAAACCACTGAACAATATGCTACTGAATAGTTTAGGGTACAGAGTATACAGACAGTTTATCCTATTTTTAGGATAGTTCAGTACTTGAAAGATGCAACTCTCTGTTTAAGTAAAATGTCATATACCACCCTTCCTCAGATGTGCTGGGCTATGATTGCTAGCATGTTGACTATGTATAATGGGAACTGCAAACTAAAACATTTGCAAGGCACTGAGAAAGGACAGACTGCCTTATACAATATAATTGTATAATGCTGTTAACCAGTTCCATCTACCTACCATCTTGGCATACTTTCCCAGTCATAGGGAATATTGAAGTATTCTGTAAAATAGTAAGTGCCACATATTAGAGGCAGCTGAATAAAAAAGTGATTGAACATAAGTGTTTTGAAGCATTTCCATTGTTTCTCCCATGTTTCTGGCTTATCCTGTAACAACAAAAAAGTATATATTATGCATATTTTATCAATAAAACAATATAAAAACACTGTGATTCTGGTATTCAAGTTGCATATACACAATGGAAGAAATACTAGCTATAATTTAAAGCTGCTTCACCCTGCCTTGGGCCCACAGATATTGTCTGACTACAACTCCTATCAGTCCCAAGAAGTATGGCCAATGATCAGGGTAACTGGACTTGTGGCCCAGTGCCTGGAGACTGAATGGCTGTGACAGGCTGGCAAAATGTAACAAAAGCTCAGTCATGCCTGTTCAGAGAAATATAAATTGTTATTGCCCAACAGTGCAAAAGATTTGGGGTAAATAAAAAATAACAGGTACACAAAATAAGCTGGGAAAAGGAAAGTGGACCACTGACTAGGACTATCAATGTCTCAGATCTGCATCTCTGTGTGGATTCTCAAGCCAACTACCATCCTAGTCTGGATTTCTGTCTTGGCACCGTTTGATTTAAGGTAGGTGAAAATAAGAAGAAGATTAAGATGCTGTTGGAATACATACACTTCTAAGCCTGTTCCAATTTGTCCTTCAAGTCTGGAAACAGCACTATGACTGTCTATATAATCTAGGTTTATTGTAATGAAGCAACACTAGAAATGTACCCATTGCTATTTGCAGGTCAAAATAAAGCAATTGCCATATGTAAGGCTTAAGGCATTTATAGCTTTAGAGTTTGAACAGAGCATGATGTTCAAACACCAAGTCAGTACAGCCAAGTCAGTACAGCGCTGCTGAGGGGCACTGAGGCAGCGGTGTGGCGTCCCGACCTTGAGGAGAGGGAGGTCTGTCACCTGCCAGGCGCACGCATCCGGCATGTGAATGACAGAGTGGAGCGTCTTGTTCACTCCAGGGGTCACCAGCCGCTTCTGGTGATTTATGAGGGGACATATAAGGTAACCAGGCAGGGTGTGGGTGGGATCACCAGGGACTTTGAGGCCTTGGGGAAGAAACTCATGGACCTAAAGGCCCGAGTGCCCTTCTCATCTATCTTACAGGTCCGGGGATTTGGGCCAGGCAGGGATAGGAGGGTCGCCGAAGTGAACGACCGACTTAGAGTGTGGTGCCAGAAGAAACACTTCAGGTTCCTCGACCATGGCACCTGGTTTCTTGCCAATGGACTTCTGGCAAGGGACAGGCTGCACTCACAAGAATGGGGAAAAGGTCCTTTGGAGATGCTCTAGCGAGCTTTGTCCAGAAGACTTTAAACTGAGCCAGGGGTGGGAGGGGGGTTCAGGCCCCCCAAAACTTGTCCGCACTGGACAAGTGTGGGGAGAGGGTCAGGGCTCTGGGACCAGGATTTCAGAGGTAGTGCAGGGGCTGACAGGACTCCTACAAAGAGAGGGCCGATATCAGGGAAGATGGGAGGAAGGAAGAGGCTGGGGACTCCAAAGAAAGGAAGCTGTGGGAAGGAGTTGAGGTGCATGTACACCAATGCTAGGAGCATGGGTAATAAGCAGGAAGAGCTTGAAGCTCTCCTGGGAATAGGAGGGTATGACCTGGTGGGGATCATGGAAACTTGGGTGGGATGAAAGGCAAGACTGGAATGTAAACACAGAGGGGTATCACCTGTTTAGAAAGGACAGGAGGGGAAAGAGGGGTGGGGGCATAGCTTTATATGTCAGGGAAGGGATAGGATGCACTGAGATAGAATGCAGCACAGATGGGGATTCGGTAGAGGCAGTCTGGGTGAAACTAAGAGGTTTTGACAGGGAAAGGGACCTGACAGTGGGGGTATGCTATCGCCCTCCAGGTCAAATTGAGCCCCTGGATGATGTCCTGACAGATCAGATTCTAAGGATCTCTCAGAGGAGGGACACAGTAATTATGGGATATTTCATTCTCCCCGATATTCGTTGGGAGACTCACTCAGCGGTGACATGCAGGTCACATCGCTTCCTAGAAGCTAAAGAGGAGTGGTGGCAAAGCTATGGCATGCGTGCCACAGCGGGCACCCAGAGCCCTCTCTGTTGGTATGCGAGCCAAGTCACCCCAGCAGCCGAGCATTGGATAACAGAACACAGGGTAAATGCGCATGCTCGGAAGGAAGTAGCAGCACCAGGCAATGACATCACAAGCTGCAACTCATTAGCCGCAAGTAGTCCAAGCATTCGCAGGGCCTGTCAGTGTGCTGCCAAGGATGAGGAAAACAATGGAAAGGAAAAACAATGGAAAGGCTCATAATAGCGAGAGATCTAGTGATGCTAGATAGGGAAGGGAGGCTGGAGGCCGCACAACACGGCTTCCGCAATAACAGGTCCTGCCAGACAAACCTTGTGGAATTCTACAACAAGGTTTCAAGGTGGCTAGTTGGAGGGGATGCAGTGGGTGGGGGTTTACCTTGATTTCAGCAAGGCCTTTGAGAAAGTGCCCCATGATATCCTGGTTGAGACACTGAGGAGTTTTGGGATAGACCAATGCACTGTTCAATGGATTAGGGCATGGCTGACTGACCGAAAGCAGAGGGTAACTATTAGCGGGGAATCATCAGGATGGCAGGATCCCGTTTAATCTTTTCATCAATGACATGGAAGAAGGGGTGAACAGTCTGCTGATAAAATTCACAGACAATACTAAAACTGGGGCAGTGGCCACAACTGAGGAGCAGGTACTCCAGATCCAAAAGGATTTGGACAGACTATGGAAGTGGGCAGGAGACAACAGGATGGCGTTCAATGTGGTTAAGCGTATGGTCTTGCATTTGGGGCATAGGAATGGGTACAGGTTAGGGGACAAGCGGCTGGAGAGCAGCACTTGTGAAAGGGACCTTGGGGTGCTGGTTGACTGCAGGCTAAACATGAGACAGCAGTGTGATGCAGTGGTCAAGATACAGTGGTTTTATGTTATTTCACCTATGTAAGCCGTCCTGAGGCTTTCACAATAGGACGGCATATAAATATTCTAAATAAATAAGGTGAATGCCACCCTTGGTTGCATAGCCAGAAGTGTGGCTTCTAGATCAAGAGAGGTAATACTACCACTCTGTACCACTCTGGTGTGCCTACAAGTGGAGTATTGTGCTCAGTTTTGGGCCCCTCATTACAGGAAGGATGTAGCCAGGTTAGAGTCAGTGCAGCGTAGGGCCACAAGTTTGGTGGCTGATTGGCAGGGAATGCTGTATGAGGTGAGACTGAGAAAACTAGGCTCTTTCAGCCTGGAGGAGACTCAGAGGGGATCTGTTGGCGACATACAGGTATGTGAGGGGGTGTCACACAGAGGCGAGCAGAGACCTGTTCTCCCCTGCAGAGGAGGGCAGGACGTGCTCCAACGGAGCCAAACTCAGGGAACCAAGGTTCAGTTTAGATCCCAGGAAGTTAGGGTATGAAATGGGCTTCCACGGGAGGTGGCTGAGGCCCCATCGGTGAGGGTGTTCAAGGATAGGCTAGACATGCACATGGTGGGCATGTCATGAGTGGAGCCGGCTGGAGCCAGGGGTCAGACTAGATGGCCCAGGAAGCCCCTTCTGACTCCCTCTGTTTCTATGTTTCTTCTGTACTAGCATGACACACTTGTGGTGGTCTAATTTCAGAGATGAGCAACCATATTCTGTATCAGGTTAACAGTGGAAGCACGATGAGTCAATACTGAAACACAATGAGTCAATATTGGAGAAACATCACTGGCATGCTGCATGCCACAAAATGATTTGACTTAATATTTTGTATGCTTTGTTATCAATACTATAATACATGATAAACTGCACCTATAGGTTTATCTTCCAAGATAGGTTTCCTTGACAGTACTTCATAAACACTGTACTACTAAAACTTCGTAAGGGCACCACCCAATAAGGGCACCCTTCTAAATTTGAAGGATTATAGACATCCAGTAGAATGTGGAAGAATTGCTTCAGTACGTGTAGATAGCTGATTTTGGCCATCTACGTGTTTCACTCCCTGCACACAAGGAGTAGGGGCTGAGGTGCCACTCAGAAACCTTATATGGGAGTGAACCCTTGTTCCTCCTCTCCCTGTCCCACCACTGGGCTGGCTCCAAAGTTGCACTTGTGACTTTGGAACTGCAGTGGACAGCCAAAGAACTACACCAGCTGTGGGGAGAGAAGAGGGTGTTCCAAATTCAGAGCCCCAGTTATGATCACCAAGTGCTTTCCCAGGGTTAGGGTCTGGGACTCGGTCATAGCATTGTGCCCAAAGATTACTTCAGATTGTCCCTCTAGTGTTCTAACAGCTTTGAAATTTTCAATTAGTTCCTCAAGGGACATAACCAATGATCCAAAGGGATCCCCATCTTTAATTTACTATTTTACACAGTTCTGTGCATATTTACTCAGAGACTACAGTACTAGGCAGAATATACATGAAAGTACAAATAAATAAATAATCACCATTCTGTTCAATGCCAATTATTCCATAGTATACACCTTATTAAACTTGGCATCATCTCCCCCTTATTGCTTTGATCAGTACCTCCACATACACCTAGTAATTAATTCTAGGGTCACCATCCTTCCATTTTCCACAGTTCCTTATCAAGGAAAAACAAAAATCACTGCCCTTATGTAAACAAACCTTACAGGCCAGGAACCAGTTTTCCCAACAGCACCAAAGAACTGAGACAGGGAATCAGCAATTTTAGAAATAGCAATATTCAAAAGTAAACACCAGCCTAAAGTGATTAGCATAAAGTTGGCCCACATTCACCAAAATATGAACAGTAAGAATTGCATTGAGAAAATTAGTCCAGATTTACCAAACAAAACAGAACAAAACAAAAGCAAAACAAGTGATACTAATTTTCTAAGCAGACACCCCAATACAGCCTTGGTGTGACAAAAAGTTTTACTGGGGGGGGCGGGGTTGGGGGGGATTTGTAGGCTGGGAAATTCCAGGTTGTGCTACTTGCTAGAACCAGATCAGGAGTATAATCAGTTCCATCTTACCTGTTGTATTTTATACTTTTGCATGTAAGGTATAAACTGAAATACAAATCCAGGCAAACAGAGTAAAAAATAAGAAAGTTCATGGATGAGAAGTGATCCCCAGGTTGCAATCTGGAATTTAGTATAGCTATTTAGCATATATTCCCAAACATTTTTAAATGGTTGCTGTAACGGGTTCTCCGGCAAGAAAGAGTCCACATATTCTACTGCCAGGTATGCAGAATTCAATATGCCGCTGCTGTTAGTTGCCATTTTTAGTGTTGGAACATCACACAAGTAACTTCCACAGGATTTCAATGGATCTGCAAAACATCAGAATTTATTTTAGGAGAACAGCCAGCAGAACAATGCAGAAATCTTGCTCACTAAAAATACACTGAAATTCTAGGTAAATCACCAAATCAAATTTTGACTGAAACTACCAGATGGTTTTGTTTGAACAGTACAGCCAAGCTATGTAACAATAACAGTGAAAACAATTATTCTGCTCCCAATCAGCATTATTCACGGGCAGTGCATGGTACCTTCAAGATCTGGGGTAGAGAGATTTGCTAGATATAAGATTATGAGAAGCAGAACTAAAGGATCATGAGACCCACATAACTACATCAGAAAATATCGCTTTGAATTCTCCACCACATAAGTGTTGTGTGTGAAAATACTGGGCTCCAAAACTAATTTATACTAGCAGCATGCTGTTGTTCTCCAGACCAGAATGTGCAGGGCAATCCTGAGAAGGAAAACGAAATCAGGGAAGCTTCCAAATGAGAATGTGTGGTAATAATGGGAGATATCAATTCCCCGTACAATGACTGAAAAAAGTATGTTCCAGTCATGGTGAAGAGGTTACATTTCTTGACTGCCATGAAAAAATGGGTCATGGAAGTGACCATAGGAGAGGCAATCCTGGATTTAATGGGACAGGGAGGGTTGCCCAGGACCTCATGAAATGTGGTCACTATTTTCAATTGGTTCAACAAAATATCGCTCTCATATTATCTACATATAAGTGGAAAATTGCCAAATTAATCCAACTTTTGACTTCAGGAGAGGAAACTTCTCTAAAATGAGGGAACTGGTAAAAAGGAAGCTGAAATGGAGAGTTCAAGGCCTGCTTTCAACATGCACAAAGCCACCATAATAGAATCTTGGAATGCCTACCAGAAGTGAGGAAAGGTAGAACCAAGCATAAGGTGACTAACAGTTCACAATCAGCTTCAAAGAAACTGTAAGAGAAAAGAAATGGTCACTTCAGAAAATGAAATCTTGCCTAAGTGAGGAAAACAGAAGCATAAGCTTGCACAAAGGAGATGCAAGCTGCAAATAAAAAGTGGGAAAATAATTCTGAAGAGCATTTTGCTAACACCAAGGCCAACAATATTCATTTTAATTTATCAGAAGCGTCAGCTAATAGAAGAGAAGGGAGGACACTTTAAAGGCCTTTAGTGAGCTTGAAAATCAGAGTATACTTCTAACCTAAAAACAGAATTACCTTTGGGAATCAATATATCCACATTTCCCAAGATTAAAGCTTCCCCCATATATATTGCTCTCTGGGTTACACAGAAAGAAACTGACTTGCTGCTTAATGTCTTTTACCAAGTACCATGTGCCAAAATGCAAATTCCATCACTTCTGAAACAGAACAAAAGCCCCAGGAGAAACAAATTCAGCCCTGCCGCAGAGGCACCTTTTCGCACAAACGCTTACAGGTCAACCTTCTCAACGAACAGCAAAACGCTGAGCCTGAGGATACCACTGCATCGGGGGGGGGGGGGTCTTCTCAGTTCATAGGTGATGCGTTTCCATCCTCATTGACCGGACATTAAGAGGGGGGAGCTTAACAAGACATCTGAGAAGCTGCCCACTGAACACCTGCAGTATTAAACAGCACACTCATACCAAGAAGAATCTATCGTCTCTACTCATGCCCTGCCTCCAGGATCCATGTCGGCATGGCTCTGCTTACCAGTTGCTGGAAAGCCACAGCGAGAAAGGGCTCTTGCCCTCACGCCCCCCTGTCGGGCTCAGTCAGCACAAAGGCTCCAGGCTTCCCATGCAGCGTAGAAAAGGAGCAAGAACACCATCGGCCGAGCCGTTCGGCAGAAACCTCCTCCCCGCAAGCCACCGCAGTTCTCCCATTAGGGCCACCAAGCACTTACCTCCGCGAGCTCCGAGCAGCTTCCAGAACGGCCAACAACAAACTAAAAGGCCCCCTCCCCACCAGGACCTGAAATACGCTTCCCCGATTGGGCGCAGAGGGCTGCCTTTGCCGCTCCGATTGGCTGTTACGCAGGACTCCGTTACAGTCAGGCGTGCGGCAGTCAGAGAACACAGGAGGTATTGTGGGCTTCCATTGGCTGACGGGATGGAGTGAGGATAGTCAGATTTCGTCAGGCTGCCAATCGGATGGCGAGTCGGTCTAGCGATGAAGGGGAGATGAATGGGCGGAACGTTACCTGAGCAGAAGGTTCTCATGGAAACCGTAGAGTGTGTTTTAGGGAGCACGTCCGCAACATTCTAGGCCAATTTTACCTGGTACAGGTTTAACCCGAACTTGCTCCCAGGGAGGCTTCCTGTTACTGTTGTTGTTAGTCGCGAAGTCGTGTCCGACCCATCGCGACCCCATGGACAACATTCCTCCAGGCCCTCCTGCCCTCCACCATCCCCCGGAGTCCACTTAAGCTCACGCCAACTGCTTCAGTGACTCCATCTAGCCACCTCATTCTCTGCCGTCCCCTCCTTCTTTTGCCCTCCCAGCATTGTTCCCAGCATTAGGCTTTTCTCCAGGGAGTCTTTCCTTCTCATTAGGTGGCCAAAGTATTTGAGTTTCATCTTCACTATCTGGCCTTCTAAAGAGCAGTCAGGGTTGATCTCCTCTAGGACTGACTGGTTTGATTTCCTTGTGCTCCAGGGGACTCGCAGGAGTCTCCTCCAGCACCACAATTCAAAGCCTCAATCCTTTGGTGCTCAGCCTTCCTTATGGTCCAGCTTTCACAGCCATATATTGCAACTGGGAAAACCACAGCCTTGACTATACGCACTTTTGTTGGCAGGATGATGTCTCTGCTTTTTTAGTATGCTGTCTGGATTTGTCATAGCTTTCCTCTCCAGGAGCAAGGGTCTTTTAATTTCTTGGCTGCAGTCCCCGTCTGAGGTGATCTTGGAGCCCAGGAAAATAAAATCTGTCACTACCTCCATTTCTTCCCCATCTATTTGCCAGGAAGTGAGAGGACCAGATGCCATGATCTTAGTTTTCTTAATGTTGAGTTTCAAGCCAACTTTTGCACTCTCTTCCTTCACCCACATCAAGAGGATCTTTAGTTCCTCTTCACTTTCTGCCATGAGAGTGGTATCATCTGCATATCTGAGGTTGTTGATATTTCTCCCAGCAATCTTAATTCCAACTGGTGATTCATCTAGCCCCGCCTTTCTCATGATGTGCTCTGCATATAAGTTAAATAGGCAGGGCAACAGTATACAGCCTTGCTGAATTCCTTTCTCCATTTTGAACCAATCAGTGGTACCATGTCCAGTTCTCACTGTTGCTTCTTGACCCGCATATGTTTCTCAAAAGACAAATAAGATGGTCTGGCACTCCCATCTCTTTAAGAACTTGCCACGATTTGTTGTGATCCACACAATCAAAGGTTTCAGCATAGTCAATGAAGCAGAAGTAGATGTTTTTCTGGAACTCCCTAGTTTTCTCCATGATCCAGCATATGTTGGCAATTTGATCTCTAGTTCCTCTCCCTCTTCGAAATCCTTCCTGTACTTCTGGAAGTTACCGGTCCACATACTGCTGGAGGCTAGCTTGTAGGATTTTGAGCATAACTTTGCTAGCATGTGAAATGAGTGCAATGGTGTGGTAGTTTGAACATTCCTTAGCATTGCCTTTCTTTGAGATCGGAATGTAAACTGACCTTTTCCAATCCTGTGGCCACTCTTGAGTTTTGCAAATTTGCTGGCATATTGAGTGCAGCACTTTTACTGCATCGCCTTTTAAGATTTTGAATAGCTCAGCTGGAATACTGTCACCTCCACTAGCTTTGTTGTTGCTCAGACTTTCTAAGGCCCATTTGACTTCACATTCCAGGATGTCTGGCTCGAGGTCAGTGACCACCCCATCGTGGTTATCAGGGACGTTAAGCTCTTTCTTGTATAGTTCTTCTGTGCAATCTTGCCACCTCTTCTTAATCTCTTCTGCCTCTGTTAGGTCCCTGCCATTTTGGTCCTTTATCATGCCCATCTTTGCATGAAATGTTCCCTTCATATCTCCAATTTTCTTGAAGAGATCTCTGGTCCTCCCTATTCTATTGTTTTCTTCTATTTCTTTGCACTGTTCATTTAAGAAGGCATTCTTATCTCTTCTAGCTGTTCTCTGGAATTCTGCATTCAATTGTTTGTATCTTTCTCTTTCTCCCTTTGCTTTCTTGCATTTCTTTTCCTTTGGGATGGTTTTAGTTGCTACCTCTTGAACAATGTTGCGAACCTCCGTCCATAGTTCTTCAGGCACTCTGTCTATCAGATCTAATTCCTTAAATCTATTTGTAACCTCTACTGTATATTCATCAGGGATATGATTTAGGTCATCCCTGAGTGGCCTAGTGCTTTCCCCTACTTTCTTCAATTTAAATCTAAATTTTGCAACAAGAAGCTCATGATCTGAGCCACAGTTGGCTCCTGGTCTAGTTTTTACTGACTGTATAGAGCTTCTCCATCTTTGGCTGCAGAGCACATAGTCAATCTGATTTCTGTGTTGACCGTCTGGTGATGTCCCTGTGTAGAGTCGTCTCTTGGGTTGTTGGAAAAGAGTGTTTGCTATGACCATCATATTCTCTTGACAAAATTCTACCAGCCTGTGCCCTGCTTCATTTTGTACTCCAAGGCCACACTTGCCTGTTATTCCGGTTATCTTTTGGCTTCCTACTTTAGCATTCCAATCCCCCATAATAAGGACATCAGTTTTTGGGTGTTAATTCTAGAAGGTGTTGTGGGCCGTCATAGAACCTGTCAACTTCAGCCTCTTCAGCACCAGTGGTTGGGGCATAGACTTGGACTTCTGTGATGTTGAATGGTTTGCCTTGGATTTGAACTGAGATCATTCTGTCATTTTGGAGATTGTATTCCAGTACTGCTTTTCCTACTCTTTTATTGAGTATGAAGGCTACTCCATTTCTTCTGAGGGATTCTTGCCCGCAGTAGTATACCTGATGGTCATCTGAATTAAATTCACCCATTCCTGTCCATTTTAGTTCACTGATTCCTAAGAGGTCGATGTTCTGTGTCATCTCTTGTTTGACCACATCCAGCTTGCCTTGATTCATGGATCTTACATTCCAGGTTCCTATGGAGTATAGATCTTTGCAGCATCGGACTTTCCTTTCACTACCAGATCTATCTGCAACTGAGTGTCCTTTCAGCTTTGACGCAGTCTCTTCATTCTTTCTGGCGCTACTAGTACTAGCCCTCTGCTCTTCCCAGTAGCATATTGGACACCTTCCGACCTGAGGGGCTCATCTTCCAGCGTCATATCTTTTTGCCTTTTGGTAGTGTCCATGGGGTTTTCATGGCAAAGATACTGGAGTGGGTTGCCATTTCCTTCTCCAGTGGATCACGTTTTGTCAGAGCTCTCTGCTATGATTGTCCGTCATGGGTGGCCCTGCACGGCATAGCTCATAGCTTCATTGAGCTATGCAAGCCCCTTCACCACGACAAGGCAGTGATCCATGAAGAGGCTGTTACTGTTATCTTCTTATAAAGAATGGGGTATTGTATTAACTAGTTCTTAATTTCCTTTTTTTGTAGGGGGAGGCTGGGAAAGGGAGCCCATCTTCAAATTAATACAGGTACGGATGGGTCTGAGTCTCAAAGCGGCTTTGTTTTGCCATAAGCATGGATAAGCTTTATTATCACAGGGGCGAACAAAAGGTAGTAGGTCTCCAAATGGTTTGGGCTGCACTATCAGGAATGCTGAGAATAGAAGCCCGGAACATCTAGGAATAGCCACCACTGCTTTAGATTGCATTACTGGTTAAGAAGGAGAGTCTTACCATCATCTCCTTATCTGATGGGATAGTGAAAACGACGACTTCTCTAGCTAAAAGCACAGCACACACCCCACCCAAAGAATGTAGGATTTAGCTTCCCCCACTGCCCAGCATCTAGTTTTCTGTACTGGAGAGGGGGCTTGAGGACACATGTGCATGAAGGGAGAGATTTAAACAGGAGCTTGCAAGAAATACGTTTCATAGCAACCTTCCTCAAATAGATGATTCAGACTTAAATTCTTTTCAGCTCCTGCATCTGGAATGGTGAGGGTTGCTATTCAAAACATCCAGAGGTTATCACAGGGCAGCCAAGAATCAGGTGCATTTCTTCAATGAGAACTAGGCTGTGGAAGAACCACAAGTTTACACAACATATGCCTTACCTTAAAGTCAGTGTCCAATTGTTCAAAACCCCTTTAAAATGAGTGAGACTGACAGAGGACTAATTATCAATGGTTAGTAGACATAGTTGTTTGTTTTGCTGTTTAAAAGTTTCAAAACAGTGACTTCTAATATTTATATCTAAACCATTTTGAGTGTAACCCTATGGATGTAAGTCCTACTATTCTCCCATGACAGCCTTTTTGTGAGAGTAGCCGTAATGCTCACAAAATATCCATCTCCCCATAAAGAATTTAAGCACTTGTGAATTATGTACTCTGCCACCCTATGCTTAAGAATGCCTTTAACAAATGCTGGTGCAACCTTTCTTTAAGATCTCCAAGGAAAAACAAAATCTTACCTCTTAAAGTTTTAAGAGGTAAGTTTAGTACCTTTATGTTGGTTTGTTTTCATAAACTGTAAAATCATCAGATGTATGGATATTACAACAAATGTTTCAGCTTTGTATACTGAACAAAGGTGAAATGGATGGGTCTAGTGCCAGATTGTTAGTCCTTAAGATGCCACAAACTTTGTTGTTTTTACTACAATGTACATGGCTACCGTCTGGAAATCTCCAAGAAGGCCTCCACAGCATCCCAAGAAAGGTGAAAAATTGCTCTCTCATCTGACAACCTATGTAAGTTGAGGATGGTCACCATGGCTTTTAAATATTTAAAATATTTTTTCCAAAAAAATATAGCTAGTTCCTTCAATCTGTCTACAAAGTAGTGGTCATGATCTTATGAGGTTCAGAGTATCTGATTAGCCAAAGATGAACCAGACTTCTTCAGTATAACTAGATAAGCCTGAAACAAATTTTAGGAAAAACAAATATGCAAAGTTTTATTAAAGAAAATAGGTCAAAATGACAATAATTTGGTCATATTTAATTCATCAATGAATTAATTGATTTTTCTGAACATGTTCACATACAGTACATAGTCTTTAATAGCAGCTAGAATTACACAGGAATAGTTTTAAATGCCATGCAAATAAAACAGAGTTCCATACATTCTTTTAAAACCTGCAATTATGTCCATGCCAGGTATTAACCCCTATGACTGAGTTAAGATAGATACATCAAAGAAAACAAAGAAGATCTTAGTAAGAATCACCAATAAGTAAGTTAAAAACATTTTGGCATTACATGTTCTGTGGCATTTCTTAGTTTTAAAGCTTAGTTTTGGTAAATATCAAAATATACACCTCTGTTTTACAACATTGTACTGGCATACTTCAAAGTATCATGCCAATTATAAATAGTATCATCAAGTTCCAAATGGATACAAAGGAAAGGGACTTACACACATTTAAATATGCACACAATAATATTGTAACCAAAAATGATTTAGAAAAGCAACCAGGTTCTCATGCCAGCTTGTACTACTAAGCTGGGATTCAGTATCCCTCCAGAAAACCTGTAATTCATGGATATTTCCTTTTTCTTTGGAAGAAAGACAAGTTTACTTTCACTAGGACACACTACTTTTATCTTCCACTAAAAAAAAATCCATAGTCAACCATGAGAGACATGATTGGTCCTTAAGAAAGGAGTTTTGTCCAGATATCTAGCAAATAAGTACTGTGGTCCATACAGTTTCACTACATCTTAGTCAGATGCAGCTTAATGTCAAATAATGCTACACATTGCTTCAACCTAGAATAATCTTCATTTTCATCCTTAATTGTAGCAGATCACAGCATCCGATGTGTCCCATTACGCAGCTACAAGCTGAGAAGTGCTTTGATGCTTGATCACTTCAATGCCACTTGTTAAAGCTTGGTTCTAGTGCATAATTAAGGTGAAAAAATATGCCAACATTTCACAATGGTTTGTCAATAACAGTAACACCTGGAGGGAGAGAGAGATGGTGGGGTAAAATCTGAACTCTGATTTCATGGAACATTTCCACATGATTGCCCTAATACAAGAATGTACTTGTGTTCAAACCAACACACATGCATTATTTTGTCATAACAATCGTGCAAAGAAGTGCCTGCTAACTTTTCAAAACTTACAGTTTTGAAAAAGTACTCTGGGCATCATTGCAAATAAGCCTCTGTAAGGGGGTGAGCACCAATCACAAATGCTGGGAGCCCACCTTACCTGTATTTGTATGTATGCAAGAATGTACATCCTGCGCTACTCACTCTGCCATCTTTCTGCCTCTGTTTATTCTTTCAGTTTCCTTTCCTCTCTTTGGTGCTTGCTTATTCCTATTAAAGCCAATGGAGCAATTTGCCCATTGGGTTTAATAGAAAGAAAATGGTCACCTGCTGAAAATCATTAAGGAGAGAGGGCAAGGTCATAGTTCACCTACTTTTGTTTGTTTTCCTCCTTATTCAAACCAAAGGATGTATTGTTGGTTTTAAGTGTGAGGAGAAGCCGGCTGCTGGAAATCTGCTGAAAGTGGGGTGAAGGTCATCCCTTTCCAAGAACCCTCAAGCATCTTTAGTAAGGGGTGATCTTCACATCTTGGAATGTATTGATTTTTACTAGTATCTCTTGAGTTTATTCTTGAATGGGATTGTATTATCTAAACAACACTGTGAAGGCTTTTACCCTTAAAATCAATCTAGAAAAAAATAAATAATAAATACCTGCATAACTTCTTCCTGTACTCATACATGATGATACAACCATCCATTTATCTGTTGTTGGGTTATAATATTCCACAGTTGCCAAGTTGCAGGATCCGTCATCTCCTCCAACTACATATAAGAGCCCATTCACAGCACAAACTCCTATTATAAACCAGAAATAGATGTATCACAAGCTCTAAGGCCTTTCAAGATTAGCAGTCTATGACTGTAAATGCAAGGTTCTTACTTGTCAAAGAGGATACAGTGGTACCTTGGCTCACGAATGCCTTGGCTCACGAATTTCATGAATTTCAAAAATGTTCATGAAATTTTTGACTAGGGTCACGAACCCCACTTTGGGTGGCGACCAAGATCACAGCCATCTCCTCCCCCCTCCCCCCGCTGAGTGGGGAGATGGCCACAATCACAGTCACATTCGTGCAGGGAACACATGCGTGATCACGGCTGTGCTGTGCTGGGCCCATCTTTCCTGCAGGAGCGCACCCGTGATCATGCACATCTTCCCTGCACGAACGCAACTGCAATCCTGGCCATCTCAGTTGGGCGGGAGGGGGAGATGGCCACGATCGTGCTGGTTGGGGGAGGGGGGATGGCTGAGATTGCGCCTGTCTTTCCTGCAGGAGTGCACCCATGCCAGGGTTTCTTTGAGAAGCACCACCCCGACATAAATGTAATGAACAGAGTGTTGAATCTGTTGAACAATAACGGGTCTCTCATTTCTGGAGGGTTATACAGCGCAGGAAAAAACAAGTGACTATAGACAGATTTTTCACCAAAATTGACCTGCAGCTAAGAGACAAAGAGAGGAAACCCCTGAAAGAGATCTCCCCAATGTCCTTATGGAGGGGGACTCTCCTTCACAACAATAATATCCCCCCGCCCCCACCTAGGTTAGTGTTCTCCACTGTACTGTACTGTACTTTGCTGTTCTTTGTCACTTTGTTTCAAATTTTTCTGATTAAAAAAAATAGTTACAGAACGGATTAACCTTATTTACATTGAACCTTATGGGGAAATTTGACTTGGCTTGCAACCAACATCTGGCTCACAACCACATTCGGAGGGTCCAGAACGGATTAACCTTATTTACATTGAACCTTATGAGGAAATTTGACTTGGCTTGCAACCAACATCTGGCTCACAACCACATTCGGAGGGGCCAGAACGGATTACCCTTATTTATATTGAATCTTATGGGGAAATTTGACTTGGGTCATAACCAATTTGGGTCATTAACCAGAATCGTGGAATAGATTAAGTTTGTGAGCCAAGGTACCACTGTATATATTTTTCCATTTTACTTGTGTTTGGGGCTAGTCATTTTTTTCAACATCCAAAACTGCAGCAATGTATCCAGACTTTAGCCATTCACTTTGAGGAATGTGGGTGCATATATCTTTGCACATATTGTTCAGTTTTTCCAGTAAGAAAGCCAGATCTTATCAGGTACAGAAATATACCTTAGGTGCTAATATGGGCATTCGATGTCTTCCATAGCTGTCTATTTAAATATTATATGAAATATTTCATTGCCAGTTGCAATATTTACCTGCATTTCTCCTACACATATTCATATCTGCAACCTGCTTCCATGTATTGAGGGCTGGATCATATACTTCAACACTTTTTCTAACTAAAGGGCCATCGTGACCCCCTACTGCATACAATAAATTGTTTAAGACACCAACACCTGTAAGGAGCAAATAATAAAAGCAGTTAGCATTTTGTTAAGGAAAGCCCAAATGTCCACTTCTGAAATGTTATTAAGTTTGACAGACCTTGAGAATTGGGAATTGTAAATATTTTCATTTACAACAGAAGTCATACAAATACTAAGTTTCACATAGTATTTTCAGCTTTCAAAGTTTCTTCACACATTTTTCTGTAATCCTTAGAACAATAAAGGTGGTTCAGTAGCACTATAAAGAATACACACACACACCTCTTTTGTATATATATTCTCTCATTATATATAGAGAGAGGGAGGCAGGGAGAAAACAACCAGTTCTTCCATTAAAACTTCAAATCAGTTTGGAAAAGCAGAGGAGTTTAAGCAGCAGTTTTAAGATTAGCTACAGAAAACTACAGATAGAGCAGTACTGTGTACCTTTCATATGCTTCCTGTTAGCACCACAAATGTAGTATTATTTACAAACTGCAATCCAGAAGGGTACACATGTAAAAAATCTCTTAACTTTAAGAAGGCCTTTATATCTTTTACCTGCACTAAAGTGTAGCCATCTATGAAGACACTATGTATTTCATGCAGCTTTTCTGGGTACCTCATGCCATAAAAGTTAACCTTATTTCCATACATGGATTATGTATACCTGGCAGCTAATTTGGGGTGTTTATATCTGGTGGCAGATCTTTTACTCTGTGCACCTAACCACCCTTCCCTACTTCTAGAATGGCGCCACCTGAACTGTGCAATATCATGAGATTTCCTTGATTCTGCAATAAAGACCTGGATGCCAAAATTCATCTGGATCAGTGAGATAAGTGCAATTATTTTCTGGTCCAGAGGTTAAATATATGCAAAATGGAGGAAGCACATGCAAACTAGAGACCTGCCCTCAGACTCACTGTATGTATAAACAATTGAGGCGTACTTGTGTAATCTGCTGCCCAGTGGATGTTTTAAGCTAGTCCTGGAATAAAAGTAACACAGCTCCTGATTGACAGAGACCACCAAGATTTCATGCATTTATTTGCCTTCAAAGGTTTCCATGACACAGTTCTCAAGTTTGCATTTTCGTTGCTCACCTGCTCCACTACGCCTAGTGCCCATTTCTGCAACGTAGGTCCATTCATTTGAACTATAGTTATAGCATTCCACTGTACTAAGGCACTGACGTGATGCACCGTCATAGCCGCCAACTGCATACAGCATACCTAGAAATATAATTAATACATTACATAGATATATTATATACATAGGTAGATTGTCACAATATCCTGTATGTCTTCCGCAAAAGGCACTGAGGATTATACCAAGAAACAGTAATCTAAGAAGATTTAAATAGCAGATTTTGATCATGTAAATGAGTTAAGCATACAAGGCAGTTGCACTTTGTTCTGAATAGTGAACACTGTAAAACTATTTACAGGAGACAATCCTGTAGTCAACATTCACAGTATTGTAGATCATATGTGTTCATATTCTCTTAAACTAGAGTTATTATCTACTAGATTAAATGTACACCTATGAGGCAACAGACAGAGCTACAATTTGGAAAGTGGAATTCCCTGCTCCAATCTTTACACTGCCCCCACCCACCCATCAAAGTTCCACAGTGGCACCTCTTCCAATGCGTCACCACGTTCAGCAATGATAGAGAAAGGCCTGGATATGTTGTATCCTATGTCCCCCCCCCCCCCCCCCGCAACTCTTTGGCCCACTCCTGCCAGCACAACTCCACTAGATGGGGTCAAAGTGTCCTCTACAGAAGAAAAGGTGGACAGGGAAGGAAAATCCTCTCTGCCCTTCCTCTGGCAACAATCTAGCTACTAGCCACTCAATAGCCTTTTGCCCTCAAATATGTTACCTAAATTATGTTACTCTGTGCATAAAACAGTAAGGATTTTATATGTGGATTATTGTATTATTTTGGATACTGGAATTTTACATTAGCAAGCTAATGGTAAACAAACAACATACCTGAAAGCTTGTTTTGTGTCCAGTTGAAACTGGAACAGTTTTAACAATTCTGTTTGTTTTAAATGGAAATGTTCATTTTGTTTTGTGATATGTGTTGTAACATGCTACCCAAATAAAGCTATCTGTCAAAGTGATTTGTAGTATGCTAAACTAATCGTGGAATCTTTTATCTCTGAAATATACACAAACCTTTGAACATTATAATCCTAATTTTTACTAATTTGTAAAAAAGGGGCAATTTCTGAAGTTTTGAAGGGTTAGTAAAGTCAGACTTCCTCTCTTCAGTCCATCTGACCAAATTTGTCAATTTTTATATTCAAAACTTGAAAAGGATGCTCAATGAAAGCAAGGTAGCCTTTAATCAGGCTGTTCATCTGCTGAGGTGTGGTGCTTCTGCTGCAATTCAAATAATGAATAAATATCAAAATTGTCTAATTGTTAATTTTCATTTATTCAAGAATACTTTTTGGAACCTAAACAGCTATTTCAGAAGAAGTACTATTTAGCTTTCCAGCTGAAGCCAGCAAAAAGCTATTGCTTATAGTAACTCAAATTCATGGCTGGTAATACCTTCCCAATTTTCCTTAGTTCCAAGTAAAGCTTAAAAGAAGGGGGGGGGGGTGAATAGGAAACAAACATCACCAGGACACAGCAGAGGGCACTCCTGAGCCTAATAACTGCATCTGAAGCCTAATAACTGCACTCTGCCTTCATTAAGTTATTAGTAGAGTTGTACAAGAATTTCATTTTGCATCATTTTTTACTTGGATTTTCCCTGTTCGCACCTATGAATGCAAGGACATTTTGGTGGTGGGGGAGTTTAGATGTTCTTGAACTTGTCCTTGCATTTGAAAATATGCAGTTTTTTAAAAATACGCACTTTAAAAGGGGTACATTTCTCAAAAATTACAAATGTTCACATTCTAGTCTATGGAGGGCAAGTGCACATTTGGATGCACCTTTTCAAAAAAGGGGGTACCAAAATGTGTACTTTTCATGTTTGATCAAAAAGAGAAACAGATTGCAACTGAACACAGGAGTGCAGTGACCAGAGCTGCAAAGCAGAGTTCAGATCTATGGCGATCTTGAACATTGTTGATTCTCTCAACCTTAATTATAATTTTGCTCACTTGTGTTTTGGTTTAAGATTGTGAAGAAAACTGTCTTTGAACCTTCAGATAGTATAAAATATGGTAGCAAGAATACTGATTGGAATTGGATGTTACACTATCTGACCAGCACAGTGCAAACTTGTCTAAATCATTCCTACTCCATCGAACTAGCTTATTTCCCTTACCTGAACAGGTGTGCCTGAGACTCATCTGACCAAGAGAGAAAACTGTGTTTATATGGACAGACCCTCAACAATAATTCTGCACTTACAATTAGCACACAGAGGTTATAATAAATTGCACTCCTGTGAAATAATAATGAATTCATGTCAACATCATATGTTACATCCATACTTTATAACAACTGCTGGTTCATTTCCAGGCTCAATTCAAAGTGCTAGCTTTAAGTTATAAAGCAGTTCACATCATAGTGCACAATATATGAAAGATCTTATCATCACATACAGCTGTATGCCAGTTCTGAGATCATCAGAGTCCCTTTCCCAAGTGCTGCTAAATACTGAGATTCAGTAGGCTGCTACTTGTGAATGTGCCTTTTCAAAGGTAGCCCACAATTGTGAAATGCCTCCTCCAGAGAGATCCACCTGGTTGATTTTTCAGCACTGGGCAAAGACTTTTTTATTCTCTCAGGATGTTTAACAAGCTATGTGATCACTCCACTACCTTGATGTATCATAAATGTTGTGTCTTAGAGCTGTTTGTAGCATTGTAGATATTTTAAAACCTTTTTAATGTCTGATGTGTTAAATATTTTAGTCTTTGTTATTCTGAACAGTGCTTATGTCTGCCCTTAGTATTATGTTGTTTTAACTGAATTCTATTGTGTTTTTAATTTATGTCCATCACCCTGAGAACTTCAGATGTAGGCCAGTTCAAAGTTTGAAGGAAGGAAGCAAGGAAGGACAGACCAACAGACTAAACATTAATTCTATGGTCTCTAGACAGTGCTGGATTCCCAGGTGTGAGGCTGGAAAAGAGCTCTGAATCCATGCTTGGAATCCCCCTCCCTCTTTGCTGCTAGCTCAGAAAGAGAGCCAGCACTGCTTCTCCAAGGCTGCAGGAGTTACTTGTAGAAGGGGTTTTGGGGGCAGGGAGGGGACCAGCCTCACCAAGACACAAAGTATTCTGGTGGCATCTCATACTCCTTGCTTTCACCTCTGAAGCACCACAGCTAGATAGCTAAAATAGGCTGTCTAGCTGCTTTGCACAGCTGAAAACATGGAGAGGAGACCTTTTCCTTTGCACTCCTCCCACTCTGCACAGGATTCCTATAATCCTCTGAGATTATGGGTAGCCTCTTTGAATTGCACAGTAAATCACAGTAAATTCAGTTTAGTTCTAAGAGGAGATCTTACCTCCAACTACACCTACACCAACACTACTTCTCCTTGTATTCATTGGAGCCACATGAAACCATTCATTAGTCTTCATATTATATGCTTCTACTGAGGATAGTCCTGTAATAAAGTAGCAAATGAAGTAGATAGAATGAAAGTATTATTTATCTAGTTTTTCATAAACATTCAAAATTGTGAACTAGTTCATGAATAAACAAACATCATTTAGCTATTAACAGATAGTAGCATTAGATTGCTGGTCTTAGGTGAAATACTGTGTGTATACACTTAAAGAAGAACTCACGCAGAATTTGTTTTTTATATAATGGGGGGTAGGTTATGAATTTTATATACTGTGGGTAAATAAGAATTTTGTGTTGAAAATGGAAAACATCATAGTAAGGGCCTGGGGGAAAAATGGAATATTCAGAATACTACAAATGGTAGATCTTTTATGGTCTTAGCTGAAGCATAGATACCTGGTGTTATGTTATAAGGTGTTTCTTGGGCAGGGTGGGATGAACATCCCAAAGTTTTTCAAGCATTAGCTTTAAAGAAAAAGGCTAACAAGAATTGTGATTTCAGAAAAGCTCCACAATCTGAAAACCGTCTCCTTGGAAGAAACACCCAAATGGGGAAGTATAGTATTACTAAAAGATTTTATACCTGTGCTTCCATCAAATCCTCCCACAGCGTACAGAAGCCCATTTAATACAGCAGCTCCCAAAGTACTTCGTCTGTCCTGCATATTAGCCACAGTTGTCCACTGGTCTTTTATTGGATCATATGAATCCACTGTTCGAACCCTCAAAGAGCCATTGAAACCCCCAACAGCGAAGACAAGGCCACTCATGTATACTACTCCTGAAAGAAAAGAAAAAACAAAAGAAAAGAGGCCTGTTTCACCACCTATATTTAAGATTTCAGTCTCTACAAACAATATTTTAAAAACATAAGAGCTGCATGCTTTTTAATTCTGTTAACTCATCTTTCTTCAGTGGAACCTGTTGACTTGGATTTAAATATTGTCAACAATATGGCAGAAGCTAATTAGGCAAGATCTTCAACTTAAGAAAAGATGTAGTTACCTGCTCTGCATCTTCTGGAAGGCAACTCAGCAACCTGGTGCCAACGTTCTTCTTTAAAATCATAACATTCCACACTGCGGATAGCTTTGGGCGCTTGTCCTCCAACCACCACCATCAGCTTCAAAGGAAGCAATATCCAGTAAGTAACCCAATTGCTCATCCACATGAACAGAAACCAAAAATTAAAATGGATAATCTATCATTTGTTACATAATGAATATGACAAAGAAAGAACCAGCCACCTGTTTTCCTATAGCTCAGATATATATCTCTCAGTTCTTGAAAGTCCTTCAATATCTTGCATTGCCCTTTTATTTTGAGATTGTTTGCCCCAAGGAGATTCTCAGTTCTACCATCAGAGACCCCAGTACAAAATTGAAGATAACCTTCTTCCATTCTTATATCACCTACCCACATAACCCCAAATGTTTGCAGGGAGGGGGAGAGAAAAGTTTCTCCATGGTCTGTGGCAAAACTATTAAAGAGTTTCATATTAAGGAAACTGACAGTCTTTGTTTGTGTCATGCATTTGGCTCCAAGTATCATGAACAACATTGACTAGGAGGTATATGCTCATAACAGGACAGATATATTTGCTGAACTATCATAATCAAATTTATTAATGTGGAGGCATGTCCTAGCAATCATTCTAATATTTCAGTTACCAACTGGATTCAGAAAGACAACAGTTCATGAATACTATTAAATTCAAGTAGGAAAAGTATAAGTAGATCCCTATTGATAAAATCTGACAGTATGAAATTAATAAATAAGGATGCTCTGGAATTTCAGGTCCAGGTCCAGTGTGGCATAGTGATTAAGAGCATGGGTCTGGGACTCAGGTGATCTGGGTTCTAGTTTTTGCTCAGCTATGGAGTCAACTGGATGACTTGGGACCACTCACAGACTGTCAGCCCCCAACCTATCTCACAGGGTTGTTGTTGTAGGGATAAGGTTGAGGGCAGTAGGAGGAAATGATGCAAGCTACCTTGAGTTCTTTAAAAAAGAAAAAGATGGGATATAAATAAATCCAGCCCATCTGGATTCTCAATACAGTCCTTGGACTTCCCCAGATGACCATGCCCTATTTACATGACTCTACCCACCGTTCCCCAACCAATTTTTTGGTGTTTTCCTGACTTTTGTGCAGGAAAAGTAAGAACTGCCCATCTCTTTCTAAACAATGAAATGTCTTTCCTTCAGGTTCCATACAAGTTAGGGCAGTAAGAATTTTAAACTAAAAATTGTTGATTTTCTTCATTTTAGCCCTACTCCTTTTGTCCCACCCACCACTCAAATGTGCCCTACCCTGAAAGCATCTCCAAAATGGAATGTAGGCTTTGGACCGAAAAAGGTTTAAAAACTCTTCTTTAGGCTGTACTTCAAGTTCATTTACTCATTAAAATAGAGCAGAACCCATTTGGCTGCAATTGGATAGTGGCACACCTCTTTCTCTGGTTTAATCATTTCATGGTGTTGCTTTGATACCTTCAATTATTCTGAGTGGCAGAACCTTTAATATAATGACCACATGTGTTGCATCAGTACTGCGTGCTTAACTTTTCCTCGGAAAGTGCACTTAGCATAATGTAAAGGAGAAGCAAGCCAGCCATGATGGACCTTACTTTTGGAAGGCAGGCAGGTGTTCGGAGCCTTGTCCGTGTGGTCTTCATCAGAGCTCTTTGTTCAAGTGGTAACAAATGGTACTTCATTGCTTCAATAAGATAATCCTTACAAGCACTGCTGTTTTTAACAAGTGCCTCCTCTTCAACTCTCTACAGGGTAGAAATACAGATACAGTTTTATCAAGTTCTGCAATAAAACTGTAGACTGACTAATAAGTTGAGAGTGCAGCTCCTATTTCAGTACTAGTTGTTTGCCAAGTCTTTTCAGTTTGTTCTATCAGAAACAGAAGCACAATGTTTTCCACACCAAAACAAAGAAACAAAAAAAAGATGAATTGGAGGCAAATATTCAAGAAGGATACTGACATACCAGAAATCAGAACATACAGAAGTCATAACCTGCAAAATTGTAAACTGTATCTTTTATTTGTTAAGTACAACTTAGAATTCTGTTTGTAAGAGTATACTGTAATTTTTTTCAATGTAAATAATTCTTCAAAACTTTACTGGAAAACATCAGGCTAACTTAGTCAAATAAATGAATCCAAGTGAAACAAAACTGGAAGAATTTATATTTCTAATTTGTTAAGATGCTTTAAAAAAAAACAGGTACTGCTAAAGTATATAAATACATTTGCCTTTGAAGACACCAGCAGCAAATGTTTAAAAAAAAAACACACACACACACACAGCTGTATAGTATAAATCAAGGAATTTTGTTAGGTATAGCTGCCCATTCAGATCCTTTAGCAAAAGCGATTTGAAGTAGAATACTTTGAATCTGGGAGTTTTGATAGTTGGGCTAAAGAAGGATGTACTTGCATCGACCAAGCAAGCTGTGTAGCGTGGTGGCGGCGATCTGCACAGCACCATGCACTCTATATTTTCTCTAGATGGGTCATTTTCGAACATCTGGATTTAGCATCAGGGAGGGATAGAAGGGAGGAGGCAGGAGTGCTGACAGGAATTGGCAGAACTGCACTGAAGCCTAGTTATGATGGGGGGGGGGGGTCTTTCTGCTCCTGCTGTGAGGGGTGGGGCAGAGGCCTGGCCTCTGGAATCTCAGCTCCAAGACTGAGGAAAGGACATAAGATTGCACCCAATTTTTTCTCAAATTAAGAGCACTGTATCTTTCCAACTATTAAAATATTTTCAAAGTCTCATGTTCACCATAAGGCACAACAGAAACAAGGGGGGAAAATTACATTTTAAAATAGCTTCTCCAAACGTATAGACAATTGAAGTAAATTGCTACTATTTTACTAGAAAAGCTACTCATGGTTAGAACTTCCCTTGCCTTTATCCAACAGATGTTACTCTTACTGTTATTAGTCTACCCACTTACAAAACAGCTTGGTTATCTTACAGAAGCATGGGAGAGAGAAAAGTACACAAATGCTTACTTTTTACTTACCTGAACCAAATATTCTCGGGAAAGCAATGGCAGGCGGACATGTTCCATCAGCCGTGCCATGAGCTCTTGTCTCACATCTTTATCATGGTTCACCCAAGCTATCACTGCTTCAAATACCTTCCACAACATAAGAAACACTATGAGTTTTGCACACTTGCTATCTGGGCAGACACACACATTATTAATGGGTCCTGCTCCGATGGTTCTGGAATTCAGATTGGAAGACAAAGAAATTTCCACCATGGGCCAGTACACCAGCAGAGGCTAGAGAGGCAGACAAAACAGCCCCAGTCTGGATATTTGCTAACTTATCTGCAGTGACATCCAGACTTTTACTGCTACAAATAATCTGCTAATCCTAGAAATGAGTTAGAAAGGTCACACAAAACCAGGCTTATCAAAGCTCCTCAAGACACAGGAGATCCCAACAGATTGAACAAGACATGGTAGCAGTTGAGAATATTTCCTTGACTGGTGTGAGGCACAAGAAGAGGTCACAGCAAGGGGTTCAAAATTGAAGCTACTAATAGAAGCAGATATGAACTATATAACATCATGGTTTCTACAGCAGGTATTTACCACACCAACAAGCCTTGAGATTCAGCTAATGTGACTCAACAGCATACCTGCTATAAAAGTGAGAACAAAGGTGGTCAGCTTGAATTAGCTTCATCTATTGAACAGTGAAGGGGGAAGATCTTAATAACTGAGCTCTAAGTTACTGACAGAATACTTTGATATTTTGGGTCAGGTGTGTTACTGTAATAATACTTAAGGTAGCTTTTTTCCAAGAGTGGAAACCCTTGTCAAGTAAATTATAATTTTTACACTAATCTTCAAAAGGTACACATACTAAGATTTTGGCAATATGTGACGGCATTAAATTTATAACTATTAAACATTTGACTTTAACTAATTAATAAATCACATCTTTTTAAACTATGGACTGTCCTAATGAGAAACTGAGCATGGATGCTAATTTGAAAACCTTGAACTATAAAGAAAGCAATTTTCTAGTACTGGATTTCATTTCATACCACTCCTGGGTATGGCACAGGGGAAGAGAGATACTGTCTTTTTTTTTTAACACACTGAAGGTATTACGAGTTACTCACACACACACCTTTCCATGTAATTATTGCTGAGTTTATCAAGACAGCCACATTATCCATAGCTCCAGGAAACCACAATAATTTCTTGTTTGCTATTCTTTTCCAGAAAACCAAGCAGATATATTTACAAATGTGTTTGCTAAAAGGCCCTAATTATTTTACAGTACAATCCTATACATGTCTTCTTCTAAGTAGGTTCCACTGACTTCAGTGGTACTTACCTCACTTATTTATGTATTAAAAACATTTCTATCCCATCTTTATCCAAACTGGATCTCAAGATAGCTTACTAACGAAAAGTATAAGAGCACTTTTAATGCCTCATTATGATTTATCTATTCTATTTCTATATCACAGTCATCTGAAACTCACTGGATGGTGCCCATTTATGCAGTAGAATCAATTAAAAATCTGGGCAGTTAGCTCTATTTTATTTATAAATGTGAACAGCAAAAATTTTTGCACAGTATTTTCATCTACTAATAAGGATAGTCCTGTTCAGGAGCTGGCAATGTCTTCTGCAGGCAATTCCATTTCCCCTGACCCAGTTTTCTGTTCCTCTTTTCCAACTGACAGTTGACATTCTGTGGCTAGATGAGTTTATTCAGTTCTCACTAGATGCTCTTTAACTCTCCAGGACTTTCTTTTTCCTGCAAAGGTTTCTGTACTTTTGTTCTGAGTATGCAGATACCTCCCCACTTGATTCTCAAAACAAACTTGATTCTGTTTTGGCTAGAGTCCTGTTGGCACTCACTACCTAAATTTACTATGCGGAGGATTTTATATAAAACTACCGTACTAAGCATAGTTGCACTCTATGTGGATGCTTCCTAGAAGTTTTGTTAAACTTTTAGTTAGGCTACTGAAAAACCTGAGCATTTAATTTAAGGATAAGAGTTACACAACTCTAAAAGCAGGCCGAGATGTGGGCTGATAGCACTGCATCACTGCCAAGTCTCAGAGTCAGATTATGATTGTGCAGTAAAGTGTCAGCCCTTACTGAGGGAGGAAACCCACACACGACCTGGGCATGTGGTAAAACAAAACATCACAACAGCTTCTCCATATGCCCAAACTCAGCACGTGGTTTGCTTAGTCTACATCTCAGCCCACATTCAATGTCATATGATCTTGCCTTGGGTGGTTAGCTGTATGCCATCTTTGCATACTGTTTCCTCCTCTTTATTTAGGGTGTTTTTATCCTCTTAACCCATTTATCCATGCTCTGGAAATCTCTAGACCAGACTACTGCAAATGTTATACATAGGGCTCTCTTACAAAATGTAATTCCCAGGATACAAACAAGAACCTTTGTTGGGAACCCATCTTGCCCATGTTGAAAGAACTTCACTGGTAATCTGACAGTTTCTGAGCCCAATTCGGACTGGTGATGCTGATTTTCAGATTAACCTATACAAGTCTGAACCAAGGAACAGAAGGACTGTCTGCTTCCACATCAACCAGCACATGTGCTACCATCATCTTTGAAAGCTTTTATCTGAATGTCCCCAACATCTGTGATGAGGGGGAAGTGACAAAGGAGAGGGACTTCTGTATTATAGCATCTCACTTATGGCACTGCCCACCTGCCAGAGACTCATCTAGGACTTAAGTGATGTCTTCTGCTTCCATATATGCCCAGAGCTTATTATCTGAAAATATATCATCTTATTTTATTTTTATTTTCATTCTGTAATTGTTTCGTGATGTTTACTGGCTTTTTGATTCACTGTTAGTTTCAGGCAACATGATAACCCACCTTCAGGGATTGTGTATGTGTTGACGGTAGGTCCTCCCTGAACCACAGACTACCAAAAGGTGAGTTATCATGCTTTCTGAACCCAGCCAAGATAACAAACCATGGTTTGTTAACTACAAACAATTCATGAAAAGAATCCATGGTTAATTGTTGGTTTGGGAATTGGGGGTCATTCAGGATTAACAACCCGAGCTTTTTAATCTTGGCTGGTTTCAGACAAAATGATAACTCACAGTTCAAAAACAACACTCCTACCATGTTGTCTGAACCCAGCTTATCTCCCTTACTGTAAAGCACCCTGAAACAATAAGTAAATGTGAGAAGGTCTGGGGGTTGCACCTTTCAGCTTTTGTTCATTTCTGCTGTTAGGAATATTATTGCTTCTACCTTGAGCAGTGACTAGCCACCTTTATTCCATTCTTGGCCTAATTCTGATGTTGCCTTTCCCCCTCCTTTTTCACCATTCCCATCTGATCTTCTCTTCCTCTTGTTTTCCATTTTTCCTCCCTCCCTTTTTTCTCCTTTAAAAGAAAAAAACTCTAGACTAGTAATATTTTATCATTTATATTGTTATGACGTTGTTACTCTGTTTGGTGAGTAAGGAGAGCTAAAAGGAATTCTGTTACATACTCAGTGCTTTGTTTAGAAAACAATAAAAATTGTAATGATTGTAAATTTTCTACAACTTGGTATACTGATTAATTGACAAGTCAATTCAACCTATGATTGATCAGTAAAACCTATCCAGAACAAAATTCAGAGCCAAACCTGATATGATAGTGGTGGGCATATGTTAATTTTCATCCACAGAGGATGAGAGGCTTAACCATTTAAAAAATGCATTAAAAGTGCAACAAACTCCCCCCACCCCCGCATAGTCTTGCTTGCCTTCCACGCCTTTGTTGTAGTCATTTCTTCCCTCTTGGCTCTTTTATGATACTGGAGCCAGAATTGAGAAGACAGAGTGCAGTAAGGGAATATGAGAAAGAGAAAGAAGGTTTATGCAAACTGGAGCGGCAAGGTCAATGGTCCGAGATAGGACTTTTTTAGGAACACCACCTGACAGAGAAGGCAAAAAAAGCTCCTTTTAATTTTATTCTTATTTCTTAAAAGTATATCCTGCCTTTCCTCCAAAGAACTCCAGGTAGCACACACATACTCCACCTCCAGTCAATTTTATTCTCATAGCTCTGAGGCAAGGTAGGCTGGGAGTCAGCGACTGGCCCAAAGTTAACCAGTGAGCTTCACAGCTGAGCAGGAACTAAAACCTGCGTCTTCCAACTTCCAGTCCGACACTCTACCACTAAAAAATGGATGGTTGGATTGTCATTTTTCCATTTTAACAGCACAGTTTATTGTATTTTGGTCCTGCATATACTGAAGGTTTGATATTTTTTATTTAACATCAAGCCAGGTGCCTGGAAGGTGAAGCATGTGATTTATAAATCTAATACATAAATAATATAAATAAGAAAGCAAGAGAGCAATCAACTTTTCCACATTGCTGCTTTTATTGATAGAGTTTAGTAGGAGTAATTGAATGGACATGTGAATGATTGTTCCATCACATCTGATTTGGCTTCAACAATCCATAAAACTACTTCCAAATGAGGGAGAAGTTATCTTACCTTTTCCTCTGATGTTATTGTCAGTTTGTCACTGGATATTAGGCTGCACACTTGTTCTACACCAAGGTTCAGAAATTCCTCACCAAGTATGACCTCAGTAAAGTGCTGCTCTGTTTGAGAGGGGGAATATTTAAACACACACACTACTGGAATGTTATCAGTAATAAGAGAGCAATTTCATCTTTATAGAGATTCAGTAAATACACAGTTAATTTCCACTCCAGCTGCTGTAACTATACGTTGCAGTGCAGACTTCATGTTTATGAAGCAATCTAGTGCATTTTACAGCATGGAAGCCGAATTTGTAAAACCAATCCATTTTGATTAGTATGGAATGATAGCCTTTCATATAAAATGCTCCTCCATTTTAGAAGTATAACTGACAATAAGATCACTGTTACAAAAGATGACACAGGTATTAAAAAACAAGTTTGGTGCAGGAACCCTGCTTCTACCGCAGCAGTAGGAAACAGAACCTAAGGGCCAAGAAACATGTGACCTTTTTTTTAACTTCTTTTCCAAAGCAGGTTACAGTGAAAATAAAGATCAACAAGTACTACATCTAAATAAAGATCAACAAATGCTAAAATGAAACACTACTATGTTAAGCAAGGCTAGCAAAAGGCACCATTTAAAAGCAGCAGAACCTACAATTCTTTAAAAACAGCTGACCACATTTGAAGAGCTGGTTGAAATAAAGGTTTTCAAACATCATCTAAAGATAGAAAGGACAGAAGGTTGACAGTCAGAGTATTCTGCAGTCTTAAAACTGGGGAACTGCCCTATATTTCTTTGTTGCTGATGTGCAGGCATGTACCTTACATAGCATATACAGAGAATATAGCACCAACCACACAGGAATTGAAGAACTCAAAAGAACTCTCCCCCACACGAAAAAAGATTCTGGGTTTGGGGAACCCCAAAAACAATCCAATGAGAAGTAGGAATATTCAGTAGCCCCTAACTGTTGATACAGTTGGCAGAAGAGGTACAGGGAGCCACTGCTTACTGGGTGGAAGAAGAAACAGAAAAGATTATGAAGGAAGAGGGCATGGCTGACTGAAAGAATGCAACACTAAAACAGAGGCATTATTCACAAAAACAATCCATCACTAATTCATTGGTTTCAGAGGGGCCAATCTCTTAAGGGGAGCTGCTATTCAAACCCAGCAGTGGTGTTTCTCTCTCACTCACACTCTCATACACAATTCCTCTGTGTACTCCCCAGGTTCCCCAGGAAATAGTACAAGACATCTGAAGAGGCAATGCTATGATTGACCACCTGTTCAGAATTTAGTTGGTTGCCTAGGAGATCCTGTGGACTGTTTAATATATCTCCTTTTGTAAGCAAAGAGGCACAGCTAAACTAAGTATACTGAATAATGCACCTAAACTGGTCATACAGGGCCGATTCAGCCTCCTCAGTTTGAAGACACTGGGTCCTAAAGCTGGCAGGTGGGGGGAGTATTCACATAGGGCCGAAAAGCCAGGAGATATTGCAGTACTGTTAGCAATGAGGAAATAAGTGCACCCAATTTCACGTATCAACAATTAATTAATTGTTAATTGACCAATTAATTAGCACATGACTGCATGGAAGTGGGCAAACTCATGTCTCTCACCTGCTCACCACTTCCGCTTTGCATCTGGTTTATAAAACATTCCAAAGCTGTGTGGCATGACAAGTGAGAAAGGAATTTTCTGACACTTATCTGTATTTCAGCTCTGCAAACAGCTGTCCCCCCACACCCACCAGCAATGGTCTGAATAAAGGACTGAGAATCAGAAATGGAGCAGAAGAGACCTTTCCATGCCTCCCACCACTTAATCCAATCTGCTGCTTACAGGGGATGTGGAGGCAGGAGGATAACAAGGCTTCCCTACACCTTGGCTGTGTAAAAGTGCTATCAGTAATATGAGAGAGGCAAGGTTCTCTCTCTGTTTAATACTTCAGGTACTAACAGTACATTCCAAATGCTGAAACAAATCTAATTTATGATGAGCCAACCTGTTTACCATGTACTTCCCTGACACTGCTTAGAAACCATAACCAAGAATATCTTGCTGTCCTGATTTCAGGCACAGGAAGGCCTTGGCCAGTGAAGTAGGCTCTAAGAGATCTAACTTAGAGACTCCATCTCAAGATGAGAAGAGATATATGGAAGGCGCCCAACCAAGAAGAGCAGCTTTGAAAGGAAAATAAAGTTTTAGCCCTCATCTTTCACCCTTTCTTGTACATACATATTCATGTGTGTGTGCATACGCGCACACACACACACAGAGCAGAGACCAATTTACTAAATAAAACCTGGGGATAAACAGAAAGAAAAATATGTTGAAAGAGATGTTTGCTTGTTTCATTTTTCCAGTGACTGTTGTTTCCCCAAGGGTGACAGTATTCCCCTGATTGACTCTGATGAACCTCTCTAGTGATGTGAAGAGGAAGGTATATTCCTGCTAGGGAGAAGACCAAGTCTATCTTTATGATAACACTGAGATTATTTTGATGTGGGGGGGAAGGAATTGTTCTTTTGCAACAAGACAATCATGGGAATTTTTCAGCACAAATAGCATAAATATATGAAAGATTTATCTCCTTAGTAATAGTGTACTGTAGTAATCCAAGTCTCATGATTCTACTTACTAGGCAAGCAGAACAACTGAAGCGAACAAAGGAGACTCAAATATCTCATCAGCTTGACTTGTGTATTTCAGTAACACATACAAGAATAAAAACCATAGTAACAAAGCTAAAATAGCATAGCAACTGAAGCTAATGCTTTAAAGTACCAGCTGGTGGTTGGTTTGATGAAACGCTGGCTTTAAAGACTTCTGCTCAGATTTAAAGAATATTTAGCGAAACGTTGCACTGATAAATAGAGCAGGAATTACCACCTCATCCCAGGGCTTAACTTATAATTACATGCCCTTGCCAATTGCCTCCAATATATCATCTAGGTAGTGGCTGCCACAAGTACTTAGAATGCAGCCAACATCTGATGAGACTTAACGTGCTACTGAGAACTGATAATAGGCACAGTTCATGCTAAAGTGATATGGACTTTGCTGTTCTGTGGGAGATTTTTATTAGACCTTTAGCCCATCCCATTAGCCATGAGGCTGTTTGTAGCCACATCCAACAATGAATGGAAAAGTTTCCCATAATGAAGAATTGAATTGGTTATTCTGATTTGCCTGCTTGCTATAGTCCCTATCCTAGTCCTTCTTATAAATTTCCACAGTTAATTATGGGCACAAATTTATACAAGGTGGGTTATAGTGGAGAAATTATACACAAGTTGGAATTAGTTATATTTGTAATTTTCCTCAACAGTGCCCCTGAAATAGCCTCTAGGATTCAAGAATAAAGTCTAGGTGTCTATCCTACTTGGTTTTTTGAAAGATTGAAATAAGCAACTAGAATTTGAGATGCTCTCCTCAAATACAGAAGTCCTCGAATACAGCAGTGCAGCCAAATACTGAACAAACCACAAACCTGCTTTGGCCTTTGCAAATCAAATGAGCAAATCAACACATTAACCACACTGGCTCTCGTGAAGATTTCAAGAAGAGAACTAGCATAGTGTTTTAATTAACACGTTGACTTGCTCATTTGATCTGCGAAGTGTTGACTAAATGTTCAGTAAGCAAAGAATATCTTCAGTTTCCCCTGCAATTCCTTGTAGACCAGAAATATAGTTTCCCTGCCACCCTCAGGGCTCTTTTTGGGCAACAAACTGAAGCACCATGAAAAATCATTTGTCATCTACAGTCATCTCAATGTGGCAAGTTACTGCTTCAGTTCAGACAGATCAGGAATGCCATGGGGCTTGCATGCTGCAGCTTCTTGAATTCCATGCCAGTTCTCAGCTTTATTTCCAACATTGCTACTCCCAATGCTGAATCCCTAACTTAAAACTTTATAGTCATAGAATGGTTGCTTTTGAGTTTGTTGTTGCTGTTATGTGCTGTCAAGTCATCTCCAACTTATGGAGACCCTGTGAATGAATGCCCTTCAAAATGAGTACATGATTAAAATCAGTAAACCAGGAAACATGGAAAAGGTGGTTTGGTTTCTTTATGTTTCATAGAATAACGAATTAAATACTGGCCTCTTAAATGGGCAGTATTAGAAACTGGTTTAGCATATTCACAAAGAAAAGGAGGGAAGCTAACATGGTGCCAGGCCTTAGGACTGTAAACATAGTAACACAGATACACATTCATAGTAACACAGATACACATTCTTCCAAACACAGATGCTGACTTGCTATGTTTATACTTATTTTTGCCTTTTGATAGCCATTATTGTAACTATTATAGATATAATTTTGTCAATATACTGTTACTACATTAACAACATTTTGGGTAAATGAAAAATTCTAAGTGCTTAGTTGTCTGTACTCAAATTGTATCTTGGTATGGGTTCCTATCATTTTACTATGCTTTCCTGTATTAGTTTTGAAATTTATTCAGCTTCCCAGCTGCTTTGTGAATTTTGCTTGTGCCTACAAAAATTTATAATAGTCAGCTTTGGGACTTTAACTTTTAGCTTAAGTTCTATGTTTCTGAACTTAATGTTACAAGACAACCATGTTGGACAATACTGCAGACTGACCAAATTATTTTTACAATTGGTGTTGCACTTGCCTGCATATGTGTTGGCCTTGTTCAGAAGGTCTGTGCATGCATGCATGTCAGCAAAAGCACGGATGCCCAAACAGTTGACAGGGTGGAGCTGGGTTTCCAGAAAATCACAGCAACTCTTCTTTACATCCTGCAACTGCAACAAGCTAGCTGCCGGGAGAAGTACCTACAATAACCAAAACTAAGTGAGTTCTTGAAGTCAGCGTTATTATTGACAAAAAGACGTAAAAAACTTGACAATAATGCACACGTTAGAAGTATTAGCCTTTACAGATAGGTATGACTGGCGGAATTTAACGTCTCCTCCTTGCTTTATTAGTGTATTATGAAGCTTGCTATTACAGAACCTATTCTGGGGAAGTTATTTTACAACTAATGTTTCTATTCATCTTATACTTCCTTGTTAATATCCTCATTAGCTTTATAATCCAGTTTAGCTGCCAAGAAATAGATCACTAAAGAAAAGCAGTTACTCATCTGGCCTCTTAAACTACAAGCTGCATTCAAAAATCCATCTTATGAAGCAAGATACTTATAAACTTGGTGTACTTCATGCAACACCTTTGGTCCCACTTCACTTCTCCCTATGTGTGAGCAGGGGAACAATCTGGAAAGCTAGGTTAACCTAGTTTCCTGTTATGTCTGAACTATGAAACAATGGCTAATGACTTCAGAAGTCACATGTCTTAAAACATAGCTCCAAATCCTGGTTTGTTTGATAGCCATCAGCCATAGGTGTTCCATAAATGCAAGTTACTACAACATACCATTGATTGTACCCTAAAAGATGCTTCAAATAACCTTTGAGGCAGAAAAGACAGGAAGATAAATATTTTTCCAGAACTTTTGAGCCAGGTTGGAAAGTGGTAATTTGAGCCTAGGGAATTCAAAGACTGGTTTTCTTTAATTGTCATTTACATTTTATAGGACTGGAAATCATTACTATTATGTTCAGATCAGACTGTTAGGAGAAATAAGATTATGTACTTGTCAAATCTCCAGGTACCCACTTAGAGAGCCACAGACTCTAGAGGATTCACCAAGGTTCAATAGAGGACTGTGACACTCAATAGGTTTTCATCCAGTAGATTGCATTTGCATGCATTTCCTATTTCTAAAACTTTCATATCAAAAGGAGAAAGATATACACTGCTATTTGCTGGATGAGCTCACAGCTGCCTAATTAGTATGAGGGATAAGTACAACTGGAGCCTACACTCTATTTCCATGTACCATCTACTATACAAAACTGGTTACACTGTACATACACACTCTTGATCTCTACTGCAACCAATATTTGCATGCTGTATTTTGTAATTCAAGTACAGGACAAAAGATTGCTAGTTTTAACAGAAATGCCTTTGCAAGAAAGGGTACAGGTAGTTACTAGTCCATATTCAACTTCACTCCTCCATAGGCAATGACAGATTAAAATTGATGCTTTCAAATTCTAATGAATTCAGTGAACCAACATAGAACAGCAGAAATTGCCTCAAGTAGAAATACTTCATGTTTGCACTATCTTTCAAGAAAGCAGAGTCAAGATAAACAGCTGTAGTGGTGGGTGGGTGGCATTGGAGACAGCTAAAAATACATTTTGACATCTGTAGCACAAAGCTAAAAGCTAACACTTTACATTTCACCCAAGAATGCTATTAGCACTCATTCATTTCAGATGTAAATTACTTTAGGAACAGCTCACTACAAGCAGTGAATAATGTCTCCTAAAACATGACTTTTTAGCAATCAACTTTCAGCTCTGCTTGAAATCCAAGCATTGTATGCTGCATAGATAACCCTGTCTAACAATTTCATACTTGTCTCCTTCCTACCAAGCAGTTTACAACTGGGCTTGTGCCATGTTGCATGCTGTCCTCTGGCAGCAATTCAAGAGACTGGCATTAGTATTTTTTTTAATTGTGAAGTCTGTCTAAAGCATGCAGGAACTAATCAAAGCAAGGCTCAAACCCCACTAACATTTTTCAGGAAGAAGTTGCTATCTGTTTATGTGGAGTTCTTCATAAATAGACTGCATGCCCTCTGCAGGTGGAGAACACATGACCCTCCAAAGATGGTTCCCTACAATTTTTATCAGCCATAGCCAGCATAGCGAATGGTGAGGGATGATGAGAAGTTAAGTCCAACATTTGGAGGGCCGCACATTTTGCACCCCTGTTCTAGGGTTTTACATTTTATCCATAGGCTCCATTTCCATATAGTCTATTTCCATATGGTCTAACTGATATGGTCTATTTCAGCCTTCCCCAAAATAGTGAAGTGTAGATGCATTTGACTACATACCCCATCATCACCAGTCAGCATGCTCAATTGTCTTGCTGGTTGTGGATGATAGCCAATATAGACCAATACATCTGGAGGGCACCAGGTTGGGAAAGGCTCCCATAAGTTACTCTGCAAAACACTTCTGCTATAGATCTTTTAAAATACTTTGATTCTGTATTTTCAGAGGGATTACAGCAAAGACATGTTTGGCATTTATATTTCATAGGGTGTGTCAGCAGAACTACCTCCTTACTTCCCATGAACACACTATTAATAGTTGTGAAGCCTTCAAGAACTTAGACCAATAACTATAAATAAGTATCTGCCAAAAGATAAAAGTATTCTTTTTCCTGTGAGAAAAGCTCAATGAATTGTATGGAGCTTTGCTGTTTCTCATTTGCCCTTTTTTGCTCACTGTGGGCCAAATTAAATGCTCTTTTAATCACACACAGCTGAGATGGCCTCCTCAACTTTCCAGGGGCTGGAGTGTCTGACTTATCTAAAGCCTTTCCAGACTCCTGCCAGAAGGGAGGAGTGCAGAAGGGAAGAAGGAATGGAGTCCTTCTTTCCTTCCTTTCCCTAACCCTAACCCTAACCCTTAACTATGACCCTGCCATTGTGAAAAATAACAAGGAAATTATCTGTGACAATCCCAGTGCTGCATTTTAGTTTTCTCTGTGTTGATGGTACATTCAAGGATCATGAAATCTTCTGATCCTGTGAATTTAAGGCACTTCATCTCCTCACATCATATCCTAATCCACTCCCTTTTCAACCTTCTGAATGCTGAAGCCTTGACATTGAAAACATGAAGTGCTGTGGATCTTTTCTCAAGATGGGAGAATCTGAAGTAAGACCTTCTTCTCAGATATCAGAGTGTTTTCTGTTGTTTATACGGCTCCTGTCAACCATATTGCTTTTATACATCTAGTTTTGGCCTTGCCATTTTTACAACTTCAGAATCTCCTTCACTACTGGAATCACTTACTGAAGCTAATCAGCTAGACCCATGATCTATGTATACATTGCTGTTATGTATCATCAAGTTGCTTCCGACTAATGGCAACCTTGTGAATTAAAGCCTTTCAGAATGTCCTATCCATGACAGACCTGCTCAACTATTGTAGATCCAAGTCCGTGGCTTCCTTTATGGAGTCAATCCATCTCCTTGTTAATAATTAGGAGAATAAATATGCTACATGAGATCTTAACTAGGAATAAGGAACTGAATGTCCCATTTTGCTTAATCAATGGATCATTGCTTTGGCTCCTGCATCTGAAGTATCTATGGATTTCAGATTACACATTATACAGAAAACACTCCTGATCTGTTGTCCTTTAGATGCCACAAGGCTCCTTTAATAAGCATTTGTCTAAGTTGGCTAATTCCTGGAGGGAATACTGCTAATACTTCTTTCAAGCAACCAATACCCAGCAGTTACCTTAGGAAAGAGGTGATTATATATCTAAACTGATGTACATGTTCTTTTAAATTATCTACTTGGTTCCTGAAAGTTATCAGGGGGTAAGCACAAATGTGTTCTCTGTGCTCTTTGGACAGCTAAAAGGCCAATATTACAACACTGGAAGGAAAAAGGCACACTTCATATAATGCAATGGACTGCATACCTTAGAACCCTTTCAGAATTTGAATTTCAGATGTATAGACCAGAAATAGATACAAATAGCTGGATCCAGATTAAATGAGTTGAGCTTAGCTCTTGTAGAATTGAGATGTCTGTTGAAATCGGTTAAGGAAACTAAGGGTACTTCTTTGGAAAGAATGAGGTCCTACAAACCCTAGTATTCCCTAGCCAACCAGAATTCTGTTTTAAAATGTATAGGATTGTGTCCTAATTTGGTTGTTTGAAATTTTGAAATATTTTTAAAGTAACAAAATAAATGATTAAATGGTACAGAAGACCTATAAGTTATGGAGTATGTGGAAAATGCAGTTCAAATGCACCCCTAAAAATACAAGCTACTGAAAATGTCAAAAGTTGAACCCATCCTGCCACATCCTTTCCCCACCCCACCACCAGCATGCCCTAATGTTAAACTGCAACTAGTGGATCTAGAGAGCCTCAAAATAGCCACAGAGCAGACCCTAACCAGAGAGCTCCAAATACATGTGAAAGGCCACTTTTAGAGAAAAAGAAAGTGGTTTTAATGGTGCTACTTGCCATGATTTAATCTATGCCAACTGCATCAGGTCCATTAAAGATTTCTTTTAATCCAGTAAGTTATTAGGTGTTAAAATCCTTATTGAGGCAGATAAGTGTGATTACTCAACAGCTTGAGACATTTTGTAGTGTTTAGTGAACATTTGGCCAAACAGTTTGTTAGAAATGCTACATGCTGTACTAGATGATGAGCTGAAAAATACTGGCAAGTCATACCTAACAACAGGAAGTAGAACACAATCTGCAGTAAAAGAGATCATTAGATCACTGAGATCACACACACAAATAGCAGCTAGAATTGTATATAATGAAGTCATTCTACCTTTCACAGTGGCAACACTCTTTTATCAAGTATGGCCTGCTTGTTCCCAAGTAGAAATAAAGAGCATTTATGCCATTATTTGAAAAGGAGTATAAACTGCCACATTTCACAGATGGGACAGAATGCTCAGTCTATTACTGGCAAGTAGAAAAAGATCTCCAGGAGGCGGCATTCTGAAAATGCTCAGGTTTCTGTACCTGCAGCTCCACCTAATTTCTTCCAGTGTGCCCCATGCATGCGTAGCTTCCAAAAATTAAAATCACACTAGATACCACAGGGATGCATAGTATGAGCCAGCTGCAGGGATTTATCCAAAGCTCAGCTGTCATCCAGAGCAGGCCTACTGCTCCCTTCCAATGCTTCCTATGGACAACCTTGCAGGCTCAGCAACAGGAACTAAAGAACACCTGACGGGATGAAGCCTGATAGGATGAATGCCAAGACATTCTTCACATCTAATGAATCCTGATGCATTGTTACAAGGCTGCGCTGTCTGAGTACTACTGACATGCTGCTAGTTGGAGAATGCCAGTGCCCAACACAGCTGTAAATGAAAACCCTTTAATTATTTTCAATTCAAAATTCTGAGTTTTAAAGCCATAGGTCAGGACAAAATACAAACAGAAAGGTATTGCTACAGAAAGAGTAATAAAAGTATTTCCAAAAATCCCCTGCTTAGTTGGCACAATACTCACTGCTTATTCTCTCCCGGATCTACAGCTTTGGAACTACTTTTTAAAAGAAACAGAAACAGAAGATGGATTCTGCCTGAGGCAATCCCAGCCAATCATATAGACTGAGTTTACACAACACAGCCACCCACAGGGTGGCTTGTATGTGAGCAACAAATCATGCTGACAACCCATGGCTTGTTTTCTAGCAGTTGTTGAAGAGGCTGTCATGTCATCTGAGCACATGCAACCAAAGCCACTATTCAGGGGAGCAGCAATGGAAGAAGACTCCTTACAGCTTCTTATAGGATTACTCTCCTTTTGCCCACTGGCTCCTCAGTCAATGCAGTTCCTGCTGCTTCATCCCTTAAGCTGCAAAGGGAGTTTAGAGCTATGGCGAGAGGAAATTATTCTCAGAGAACTCTTGCCTATGCATTCTCTCTGGCCAATTCACTCCATTTCCTTTGGACTGCATATTGAGTGGATGCAAACAGCAGAGCCCATACTTCCCTTCAAACTAAATGCAAGCCTTCATCTTAGGCTTTTCTCTCTCCTGTTTTCTTACCTATTCACAAGTCACCCTGACTGGACAGGGAGAGTTATAGTCTAAGGCAGAGGTGACCATATGGGGGATCATATAAGGCTGGAGTGGGGCCACAGGCAGGCTAGAACTGGCCTGAGATTCAACACCCCTATTCTAAGACATTCAGGTTCTAATACAGTACTCTTGCCATATTCACCATGTTCTCTATGTTGAAAAGTCCCTAATTTACACCATCTTTTAGCATATGGAAATGTTAGCCTGGTATTAATTTCTTGGTGATTTCTGAATGAAATCTTCTCTCACCTTTTCCAACAAGCAATTGCAACTTCCTTTTAGTACAAAGCTGTTTAAAACAACATTATCAGACATGGCATCAACTCCAATTCCATAAAGGATTTAGGAATGATGCAGGCAAGCTTCTGTTTTGCTCAGTTATTTGGCTACAAATCTTAACACTTTCTTCACAAAAAAGTTCTACAAGTATCAGCAGTGATTTTACATCTGAATGTAGCATATTTTAAATATGATGCGTTCAAACTATCGCTCTGTCTAGCTTTTCTGGGACTTGCCATTACATTCGCTGCACAATTACAAAACAGCTTGTCGAGGTCTATAATACAGCAGGTGATGAAAAAGAGAAAATATATTCAAAGTCAAAGTCAGATATCAATTACTTTAAATTAAAGAAAGCAGCACTACAAGATCATGTAAATGCTATTAAAATCCATATATCCATCTTGTGACTAAGAATCTAAAAATAAATGTCATTACCCTTATCGGGGAAAGAGACTGCCTTACTGTTTGTGTCATAGCACATACTGTTAAAGGATGAGCTAAAAGAATCCTCCCACTCACCTGTACATTTTCCTCTGTTACCTGAATTTCCCCACTGTAAACATATTCAATGAGCATCTTAAGGGTCCAGCCATCAACCTCCTTTATTCGAACTCTCTTTGCCTGACTCTCGCTCATTTCACCTATAATACACAGTTGTATAGGTCTGTTAATTTAATCATATACTGACAACTGGCATCACCAGACAGATTTATCACATAGCATAAAAATTCAGCTCCCAACTTCCTCTGAAAGAAAGAAAAATCTAATCCTCCAGAATGAAGCTATATGTGGATTAGAGTCTCCTTTAGAAAGACAGGCCTACCTCTCAACAATCATGTGGTACTCAAAAAAAATTAAGGCATTAACTTCAATTTATTTATTTATGTCCTCACTCATTTTATTTCTATACAGCCCTACAGCCAAAACTGTCTGGGAGATTTACAACAAAATTGAGTTACTCAGGCTATATAAATCTTTCAAAACCTTCAGTTCGCATCAAGCTTCTAAATCTACTCATAATTCCAGCTAGAAAATTCATGGGCACATAGAACTGCGCACATGATAGCTGCACATGGCACACACAAGAGAACACCAGCAATTTGGTATAATCAATTTTAGTAAGTTCAGTTGAGATCAGTAAAAACTATCTTAGTAAATTCCAGCACAGCACAAGTAGGTTAAGATTTGCAGCATCTGACGAAGGCTTGCTCTAAACAATCTCACCTCTTTCTGGAAGAAAGGGGAAATGTTGTACCAGCTTGGGAGACTGGAACACTGATCATAAAAATCATCTGTAGTGCCAGAGTAAATGTTTACAAAAATGGATTTAGAATAAGTCACCAAGGCCAGAAAATTTAGGGCTACTTAATAGTGCAGAAGTGCAATGCTACTCAGTGGCAGCTTTTACAACTCACAGCACATCCCCAGACTCAAGGGCCACAGTATGAGGTAGAATTACAAGTCAGGGAACATAAGGTTGGAAGGACACCTCTCTCTGAGCTTGACAACTACCCAGGTGCTACATGTATACAGTAGCACAGATGTAGTATCTCGCTCCTTTTCTGGACACCCTTTCCTGATAGCATCTGATCATTTACCATAAGCCACACTGTAGTCCACTCAAGCAACTGAGCTGACAACCCAAATTTAAGTAATCTTGCATCCTGCAAAGCCACTGACATTCCTGCCTAAAACCACAGCATGATCAATGCAGAGAGTGAACAGGCAAAAATACAGGTGGCACAGAAAACATATGGCAAGAGACACAATTAAGTTGTCATGCGTAGTTATTAAAAAAGACACTAGAAGATGCACTCCAGGAGTAAGATGCCAAAACTGTTCACTGTTCACATTAAATCTTCCACACCTTTTAACATTTTCCGCCTCCAAAAACTGTAGCTGGTGTCTACCATTTCTATATTTACTTCTACTGCAGTATTTTGTGCCTGAAAATCAGGAATTTGAGCAGGAATGTTTTATTTATTGATGAATGCCAAGTGATCTTACACATATAAGTGAGTCATCAAATGAAACTTTCATATTTAGTATCAACTCCTGATGGGATATAGTTCACACAAATTTGCTTGGTGGTGCATGTATGTGTGAATCAACTTCAAGACCTACTGACTTATTAAAACATTTTACAGTGCCCTTCATTTTTCCAGCCTCCCAAATATCTTGCTTATGTCTTCCCCAATGTATCTGTAGCAAGCAAGAAGAGGAGTGTGGTACCTGTAAACATGGCATGGAAGTATGGGCTGCAAGCTGCTAACACAACTCTATGAGCTGCAATTTCCATGTCTTCAGCTACTAGCATGACATCACACAGCAAATTTTGACTACATGGGAAAAAGACAGCAGAAAAACAGGAATTTTATAATAAAACACAACATATGCAAGACAGCAAACATACTTTTTCTAGTTTGATGAAGGATATTGCTTGCGAATAAGCTTTGGTAAACATCTTCATTCTCCAAAACCTTATAAAATAAACAGAAGAGGCAGATGCTTACTGCACTGCTCCTCTTGCTGGTGATACGTTAATATAACTGTGCCTCTCATGTCTCATTTGTACCCAGTTACCCAGTAATTTTACCTTCATCCTATGAGGCACTGCTAGTTTCTTAATCCCTTCTCTCTCCTGCCAGCAATTAAACTTCCATCCTTCCTGGACTGCTCAGATAAAGCTTGCTTTGTGACAGGGCTCTAAATTTTGTCTAGCGACAACAAGGAAAAAAAACGCCCAAACCAGAACATGCTTGTTTACACTGGCCACATTTATATGGCATGGCAACCCATGTTGCAAATAAGTTACACAATGTGAGTTGCTCATGGAACACTCAGCAGCAAACCTAACAATCAGACTCACCGTAAGTTGATTCCCCACTTCCCCCTTGGTCTTCTCACAAGTATTCCAGGGAGCTGCAAGACAGAACCTATTTTCCCTCCTACTGTTAGCACAATCCCTTTTGCAATTGTTATGGCTTTCCTTGTTTTTTTCTGTGATCTGAAGTACCACAGTACATTGGAGCAGCCACTCCCAATCTATCACTTTTCTGTTTGTTTGTTTTTATACCAGGAAGGAATTTAAAAGTCAGTTTTAAAAAATGAGGGGTGAGTTGTTCAGAACTGCACAAGTATGTAACTCCCAACTACTCAAAATGTGAAATTTTGCCTATCAAAGCAGGCACTATCCATGGATATTGAAACAGACAGTTTCAAATAGGTAACTGTGCTTTCAGGCAGCTGTCAACTGAAAGTAAACTGTGAGGAGGAGTTTGCTTGTGAAACAGGATGAAAAGTTCACCCTCCCCTTTTGCATGGAGATCTTCTACATTCTAAGTGTAGCTCTCAGTGCCCTCTACTTTCTCCACCCTTTCTTGAGCCTTCAAAAGCTCAGTAACATGGAACAGTATAACCCAACATATTTACAGGAGCACTCACTTTTGGCAGCCGTTAAAAGGAAGGGTTTCTTTTAAAACAGCATATTTTATACGCATATAAGCATCCATGACAGAGACACATGCAACTGATTTCCATGAGCAGTACTTTTATGCATAGGGCACACATTGTCTATTTATACAATGGATTAAAAAAGCCATCTAAAACCCACTTGAAAAATTGAGTTTTATCTTTGATGCCTCTCCAAGTAAATGGGGTGGTTCGCCCCTTTTCATGTTTTGAGGTGGAACAAGTGCAAAAGTGAACACATCATTCAGACAAATGAGTCAAAGAGAATGGCCAGGCAGCAAGGGGGAAGAAAGAAAAAAACCCAAGGATTCTGCATGTAGGTGGGTGAATGATCTACCACCCTTTTTGCGAGCTAAGATAATGAACACCTTTAGACAGCTGTCATATCTAACCAAAGGAGAAAATAAACTTATGTGCAGCCTCTGTGAGGCAATGCCCAGAGTGACTATCTGCTGTGCTTTGTCAACAGGAACCCTCCTGTACACTGTCTACCCAAGGAACCCACAAAGTGTGGTTAAAAAAAATCACAGTTATTTGCAAAAATTGGAGGGGATATTAAAAAGTGGGGCTTGACAACCACATGCAGCTACTCTAAGATGCTGATGGATCACTTGAAAAGACTAAAAGCAGCTATCAAAAAGGAAAGTGCAAAAGCCAACTTGACAGCTAATTTTCAAGATCTGAAGGGGAAAAAAGGTTACAGGTTAAAAAACCCATGATCACAAAACAGCCTATGATCACAGTGGGAAATCAACTTGCCCCTCCTGTGCTGTCCCCTGGGATACCTTTCAGGGACTGAAGGGGGAGGAAGAGGAAGGAGGGGGCAACAACCCAGTGAAGCCCAATCATCTGTCAAGTTCACTGTGGGTTGTTTCGCCAACAACCAGCCACTGTAGCTTACTGTCAGGGTGCATTGCCTGAAATGTAAATGTACCTTGTGTCTGTAGAAAGCTGTGTGTATTACCAAGGCATTAGCAAGAAAAATGGCATAGTTACTTGCAATATTAGCAAATATGAAAGAGGCAAAGTTACTTCAAAAACCATTAACCAGATAAGCAAAAGATGTAGCTGTAGTTCAGGAATTATGTAATACCTTCTTAATTCATTCATAACTTTGAAAGCTTTCTTCATATGCCAAGGATTCACTGTAACAGGACAGTGTTTTTCAGTATTATCATCTTTCAGATCCAGAGGCTTCTGCTGGCACAGTTTGGTACATCTGCGAACAAGAAAGTTAATTCAGTCATTGTTTTTTTGAGAGTCTGTCACAAATATAGGTTTACTTCTTATACCTCTGCTACTCCCACGACATTCCCAGAAGTCAACCAAGTGAAATATGCTTTCAGAACTTTTATTTGAATATTCCCCTGATGCCTGAGACATATAACCTGAATCCCAAGCAATTTCTATCTGCACCTGTATGGAAAGATTCCTAAGAGTAAATATCTTTGGATTTAAAGCACTGGTAACCAATCAGAGCAAGTATAAATTTTAAATTGGTATACTGCAGGATACTCAGCACAGATGTGTTAACAGCATGCAGAAAAACATGTAAAATTGATGTGCCCTTCAGCTGAAGTGTAGCCTACATTGTTTTTTATTTATAACTCTCATCACCCCTAGCCAGCACTGCCAACAGTGAGGGATGAAGGGAGCTATAGACCAAAGCATCTGGAGGGCCAGGAGTGGAATACTGGTACTTTAGCCAAACCTAAAAGAAAAAAATCCAACACCACAACTTTCCTGTCCCTGCAAATAATCATGATAGTTGAATCATATCAGTGGCCTTGTAAGTATCATGATGTTTCAAGGCATTACATACACATAAAACACCCCCACCCACAGCTGCCAATGGAGAGGACAATCACTGAAAATATCTTACTTGCTAAAACAAAACTGTTCTGAACTAAAATTCATCATTTTCATTATTACACAAAAGTAAATAGTTTGAGTAGAGAAGCAAACACAGGTGTTATGCCACAAAGTGAGGCTACTTGCTACCATGGGACAGCTTAGTGGCCCAGTTTACACAGTGCGCCATCCTTTGTATCTTATCAAGTAATTTAGTCATTCTTAACTAAATGGCTTTCTAAGCAAAGTAGAAGTACAAAGTAAAGATGCAGAACAATAGAAGGCAGGATATTTCTTCTAACCATGCCCAAATATTGTAGTGGGGGACTAGAACAAAAAGAACATGGTTTACATCCTCATGAGATACTCTGGTTGAACACCAAAGAAAAGTGATTGTTACAAAGCTGCCATTTCTAGCTCCATAGTGTCAAAAACAGAGATATTAACTGCCAATGTGAGAGCCAGCACAATGTAATGGTTAGAGTGTTGGACTTAAATCTGGGTTCTAGACCCCTCTCAGTCACAAAGCTCATTCAGTGACTTTAGGCCAGTCACTGACTCTATGCCTAACCAAACTCACATGGCCGTTATGAGAATAAAAATTGTGAGCAGGAGGATTATGTAAATGACCTTGAGTTCTTTGAAGAAAAAAAGGCAGGACACAAATATAATAAAATAAACAAACATACACTATCAAGTAGCTCTTTTATAAGCAGATCCTTCAGCAACCCACTATAGATAGGCAGTAGTGACCATCTGCAAACCCTTGAGAACACTATAGTCTTTTCTAGAGCATGCAGAGGATAGGAGACAGAAAGAGTACCCAAGAATATTGAAGAAGGAATGGACACAGGGACAACTTTCATACTGCCTCTCCCTAACCATGTGTAGGAACTGGGACTGCTTCTCCCAAAATGCAGCATTCCAAGGGAATTATAGAGTCTGAATCTGTACTGGGAGGTGGGGTGAGAATGCATAGCTGAAATGCCAAGGCCAGCTTGCCCCAAGATAAGCCAAGAGCCTGGCGAGAACCACACTACTTCTGGTTCTAGGAAAAATACTGTTGAATAAGCAAATGTTTGACATAAGGGCAGATGTTACAAAATCAGGATTATGTGACATAACCAGACCTATCATGTGGTGCCAGATCAAGAGAGCAGACCAAAGGCGTAGTGCCCGGCATTCCCACTCTCTGGTTCAGAAGCAGCAGCAGGAACTTCCCTGAGGGTGGAGTTAACTTTGCTGGCTAGGAAGGGAATAGAGGGATTTCATTTGGAATCCACTTCTTGGCATGAACACCATTCCCCTAATTAGCTGGCTCATTAACTTTCCTTAGGGTCTTTTGCTCATGATCTCAGAAATACTTCTTTTGTAACACAAGGCCAGCTTGGTTGGCCCATTCAACATGATTAAGCAGGGGTTCTCAAACTTTTTGAACAGGGAGGCAGTTGAAAGGTGCCAACAATGGGCGTGGGCTGGGGCAAGGGCGTGCCCACCTGCAGAAAGGCAGGGGCATGCATGCGCAGAGATCATTTTCTCCCAACGAGTCCAAAATGATCTCCCTGTGAGCAAGCTGGTGCCCTGGGGGCCAGCTTGCTCACAAGGAGATCGTTTTGGACTCGCTCCGAGAAAAGGATCTCCCGGCAAGGTGCCAGCTTGCTCGCAAGGAGATCCTTTTCTCCGAGCGAGTCCAAACCGAAGTCCTTGCCAGCAAGTCAGCACCTCGCCACACATGGCGAGATATGGCGGGCCACATGAATGGGCATGGCGGGCCAGATCCAGCCCGCGGGCTGTAGTTTGAGGACCCATGTGATAAAGCCTGTAGTCAGAAACTTCCAGTCTCCATCTGCTTGGAAGGAGGACTGGCGGGGAGACCAGTCTTTGAAAGCATGTGCAGACCCTAGAGCACAAAAGTTCACCCCAAGGATTCTGCAACCTTTTTGCTACTGTCATATATGTTTTTGCATGAGATGATCATGCAAAAAAATAATATCCTGGCAATATTTGTGTGACTTCTTCAACAAAATTATTTTACATTTCAGAATGATGTTGTGTTAAACCTATTCTCAGAATGTTCCAATAACTCATTTTAATAAGGAGGTAACATACAATTGGCATTCATTTCTGCCTCCTGGCACCCACTATTCCAGGAATCCATCCTGATAAACAAATTAACATTTAGCAGAGGATGCCCGATTATAAGACAACAGCCAGCACAATGTTCTTCCCCACTCCACCAGGATGCTCAATTTGGTAGGTGGGATGGAGAAGGGGGCTGATGCCATTTTTAATCATTAGACTAGACAATAACAACTAGACTCATAGCTTGGGGATAGAAGATGTGTAAAAAATTCAAAAGCAGACAAACATCCAATTGTATCCAGAGGAAAGCTGTTTGTTTGCTGCATGAAACACACACACAACCAGCTGGCATCTTAAAAACTGCCACGTTTATTCTGGTATAAGCTTTCATGAACTATAACATGCCTCATAAGATGGAGATGGGCTCATGTCCACAAAAGCTTATGTCATAATAAATGCATTAGCACTTAGGACGCTGCAAGACTCTTTGCAGATCTAGCTATATGTCTTTCTGGGGGTGCTCTGAACATGGTAGCTTTTGAATGCAGGTGGTTTAATTTTTTGTTTTGCATTGTTTTTTTAGAAAGCTAACTCCTAAAGTAGCCCACCTGCAAAACATTATGGTGGACTATGTGGACCATTAGTCAGATCACTTTGGGCCACAAATTGTATCCATTACTTAAACTGAAAATTATTGAACAATTTAGTAATTTATGAAAGGGCAATTTCTTCAAGCATGTTCTCTATCCCCTCAAAATCACAGGAGATCTTATGAGCTGCCTCATCTGCTTCTATCCCAGCTTCCCATCCTCTCCAATATTTTTCTCCCCACTGCCACAAAACCACCAAACTTGGCTTCTCAGCAATTCAGGTGAGGGCTAATGCAGACAACCGCCAAACATGATTAGGGCTATGTTATACGCTGTATACTTATAGAGATGACAGTGCATCAGAAAAACAAAGCAAATGGTGGGTCCTATAGCACATGCACACTTTGTACATCAGCATGTCTTACAGTGCACACATTTTATTATCTTTATACATTATATATTTAGCTGCCCTGATGTTCCCTAACCACTTCTTTCAGTTGGAAGATGAGGTTGGAGAAACATGGGGAAAGACACCTATGCCCTATCATATTTTCTTTGCCTGCAGCAGTGTATTTTCAAGGCAGCTTACAAAACATAGTTAATAACAAATTAACAGTAATAATAGAAACAACACACAGAAGCAGGAGATAAAAACAGTAATAAACCAGCCTCAGAAGTAGAAGTATCAAATCCACTGTTAAAAGCATGGGGAAAAGAAGGCTGTGGCCCAATATTTAAAATTCTCCAAGCGAGGCACTATGTGAGACTATTCCAATGTCAAGGTACCACCATTTTATATCCCTTTATTTATTTATTGGTGTTGTTGATTATATTTGTATTATTATTATTCCACACTAGGCTCACACCACAGCTTATAATGTTATAAAAACATGAACATACAATTACAAGAAACACACACACAGAAGCAGCTCATGATTTTTAAGTATCAAATGCAGACTGGAATAAATCTTCAGGGTTTGGTTTTTTTCAAGTCAGTCACGATGAAACCATATGTTTCTCGCTTAGGAAGGAGAGTTCAAAAGCTGAGTCTTGAGGACCAGTAAGTAGGCCTCTAGTGCCAATCTCAGTGCTTTGCTGGGCTCATACAGCTGCAGGTGGTCCTTCAAATAACATGGTCCAAAACCATTTAGGGCTTTAAGGGCCAAAACAGGACCCCAGAACTAACAAGCAGCCAACGTTAATGATACAGAAAAGCTTAGCTCCTACAAATCTTCTAACTTTTGCATTAAGTATTAGTTGCAACTTCCAAATCCTCCACAAGAGCATATTATAGTAATCTGTCCTGGACGTAAAGAAGATACATATCAGTGTAGCTTTTTCTAGATTCTACTGCAGTTCTTGCCACATGTGCCTCCACAGAAATTGCTGAGTCCAGTATAACTCCCAGATTGTTCACCTGGCTCATCACTGAGAATGTGACCCCATCCAGATTCAAATCTAAACCTGTATCTAGATTAGCAGATTTCCCAACCCACAGATCAATCATATCTGGATAAAGTTTCAGCTTGCTAGCCCTCATTCATTCCAAGACCCATCTAGGTTTTCAGCTGCTTGTCTAGGATTAGATGATGGAAAACAGTGGCAGACCTGTACACCTTTGACACCTCAGCCCAAACCATCGAGGATGTCTTAGGCTGTTTCATCTAGATGTTGAAAAGCATGGGGAAAAGGCAAAATATGGGACAACCCATCACGATTTAAATCACTAGTCAATAATACTAGATTTAAATCATGGCTTTCCACATAATTTGCACACTTGCCTGCCTTACCCATAGGTAGACGGACTTGATTAAAATATTCCCAAACTAGGTCTTTTTTACGGCCTGCTGCCATTATAGGATTTTTCCTCCAGGAAAAGAATAATATGATAAACCTCAGGCTATGCACAAAAAGATCAAAAGAATTGTGGAGTTTTTTAAACTACTTGTCCCTCCATCCTCATACTTAGCTTCTTGTGCAGATCTATTCCACTCCCTACAATCTTCTTCTATTCATTGAAGTTTTGGAAACTTAGCACTTAAGAGGTGAGGGGTTGATTCTGTATACATAGGTCTGCAGAACAACAATGGGATTAAGGTCTTTTTCTCAACTCTGTATGTTTATTTTATAACATTTTTGCTGTGAAGAAGAGGCACGTGATCCCTGCAGACACAAATTCAGTTTGGAGCACTGTAAACCAAGCATCTGTGGTAATATATTCTAGATAGAAAAACTGCCCAATACTCTTACAGAAACCTCTGGAAGAGCATGACATTGTGAACGGATTAATGGAAATCATTTACCCCAAAATTTAAACATTGCATGAATATACAACCTCAAGCTACATAGTTAAAAATTAATGCTTATTTCATGATGAATAACCTTTGGAGTATAATTTATCTTAAATAGAAAACTATTTTAGATTGATTTTTCCTCAAAAAGCATTTTATTAAAAAATCAAATTTAAAAAAAATCTGGTTTAAAATTTAAAAGTCCAATTTTTAATTTTAAAAAAATCATTTATTTTTATCCACCCTGCCCCAACTGTCATCAGCCACAAAATGGAACAAAAGCTCCCCATTACCATCATCTGGGTTCCCCCACCCAGGAAGGACTGAAGCCACTGCAACACTGTGACCCCAGATCCCATTCTAGAGAGAATGATATAATAGTCAATGGCATAAAAAGGTGCTGAGAGGTCCAGGAGAATTAGTACAGAGTTAAGTGCCCATATCCCTTCCCACAGCCAAGTCATCCACCACATTGAGCAAGGCAGTTTCTATCCCAAACCTAAACTGGAAGCCAGACTAGAATGGATTTAAAACTGCTCGGAACCAGCAAGACAGGACTTCCTCTAAGACCTTGCTCAGACATTATAGATTGATGGCAGGGCAGTACTTCTCCATAGAAAAGGGAACTAAGAACTGGCCCCTCCTCAGCAACAGGGGCCCTTCTTTAGGACTGCTAGAAACACCCTGTGAACAGTTAATGGAAGCATTAATATCCAAGTTGTAAACTGTGTTCTGACAGAATTCAGTAGCCAAGAGGGGCAAGGTTCAGAAAAACAGACGGGAAGCCTCAGTTGTCCAAGCAGTCTGTCACCAGCCTCAGGTTGCACAAGCTAAAAAATGCCCCTAACAACAGGACCAGATGGTGCCACGGCTACATCCATTTCCAAGTCTGTCAAAATGGTGGCATGCAAACTGGAGCAAGTACAAGCAATGGATGGTCATTAGCAGCAAACCATGCCAGAGAGAAACAGTTCACACAGACCAAGTCTGCACCCATCCCAGGCAGAGACAACCATTTCTAGGCATTATAAAAGACTTGGCACAATGCTCGCTAGACATCTGTTGTTATTAGTTATTCAAACCATGTCCAGAAGGGGAAAGAAAAGTAATCAACTTTATGCAGAGAAAAAAAAGAGTGAAGGAACAAGGGAAACTCCACACTCCTTTAAGGCTCTCCCTGCCTTAGTCTGTCTCAGATTCACCACTGAGCTTGGGTTAGCACAGACAGATGGGTTAGCATCAAGGACAGCCAAAACACACAAGAAGGCAGCAGGCCAGCCTGCCAGCTGTTCCCTCTCATCTAGAATTAGATTATAAGTTTTGTTTAGCATAATTCTTTACATTTGAACTAGGGTTCATCCCCTGAAGCTGTTGAAAACATCAGGTTCCTGCCCTGGAATATATGAATCATAAGGAGGGAACCTCTGACCACACAGTGCATGTTGCCTCTTTCAGACAAACAACCACAACCAGCTCCTACAGAACTGAGGTTAGGGACAAATCTGGACTTGCAGGCCAAATAAGGCATGGCTATCATCGTGGGCATAACTACATAGCACCGGCTCTCTCACACCTGTTGAGATGAGCCACTGCCCTACTCTTTATAGCTTCAGGTGCCCCCAGACAGGCTGCTGTGGAGCTGGAAGCACACTCTGCACATGGTCAGATACTCCGAAATCATTATTCCATATGTTTCAGAAGCAAGCCTTTGTATTGGTGGTGGAACCAAGGCCTAGCTCAAGACATGATACCTTGCAGGAAAGCAGACGTGACAGAAGAGCACTGCCCTCCGGCTGTGGCCAACTCTGTCAGCCTGCACCAGCCTTCCCTCTCCCCGCCCCCATGCCCTCCGGATGCGCTGAACCACAACTCCCAGCATCCCCCCACCAGCTAAACTGACAAGAAGGAGCTGGAGTTGTAGTCCAGCACATCTGAAGGGCACAAGGTTAGGGAAAGGCTACTCTCCCCCCCTCTTTCTGCGTCCACGCCTGGTTGCCGCGCGCCTGACACTCACCCCAACGGCTGCAGCAGCAGCATGTCCATCGCGGCTCCTCCGCTCGGGCTGCTCCCTCCTCAGAACGCAGGCACCGATCGCCGGCGCCAGCACCATTCCAGCCGCGAACGCTGGGACAGCCCCGGCGGAATGCCCAGAGAGAGGCAAGGCTTGCCTGGACTAGAGCAGCCTGGCCTCTCCCGCGAGCGAGCCGGCGAGCGCCACTACACAGCCGCCGCCTCCGCCGCCTCCCTCTGCCGCCGCTGCCCCCGCCCAGCGGAGATACCTCGCAGCTGCCGCTTCGGCTCGCGCTCTCTCTCTCTCTCTCCCAGGCTCTGCCAGCCCGCCACTTCCGGGGTCCGGGCGGAGCGGACCTAACACGAATATCCTTGCAGGAAGGGGGTGACGTCAACACGCAACTTTGGAGGGGGCGAGCAGGAGGAGGGATTCCTGCGTGCGAGCTCTTCCTCGCCTGGTCTTCGGGGCGCGCGTTGCTTGCAAGAGAAGCGGCCGGTGCTGGGGATCGAGGGGTACTGGACGGACTAGGACGGGAAGCGCGAAAGCCGGGTGTGGGGGGGCTTCGCTGCTTTAAGAATGATTGGCTGAACGAGGAGCCGCTCCCTTCGCCGAAAAGCTTTCTTCACACTCAAGCCCCTCCAGATGTTGTGGGCTGCAGTTCCCACCAGCTCCAACCAGTCTTGGTGAGGGGGGCTGAAAAGTCCGATGCATGTGCGAATGAGAGAGGATAGGCATAAATTGACTTGCCACAAATTGCCTGTGAATCTCAGGGCAGATAGTAATAAACAATGGGCACTGAAAAGTATGCTGGTTTGACTAGGTTCAAAAACTGGGCATCGTGAAGATCAGAATTGGACTTTCGCTAGATATGGCATTGTCCTTTTAATGACCATCTTTGTATTGTTTCCCTCCTTCCACCTGTCTTCCTTCTCCATCTTTCCTACTTCTTCAGTGAGTAAGGTCTGCAGGCAGGGACCTGATCTTCCACTGTCTGGAAAAGCACCAGCCTGATGGCACTATATTAATATATATTATATTACACAGTATTAATAAATGATAAGAGGGTAGTATAAATTGGCTTACACAACCTGGTGTCCTCTAAATGTTTTAGACTACAACTCTCAGCATTCATAGTCAGTGGCCATGCTGACGGGCTGATGTGAGAACACCAGCCTGGGGTACAGTGGTGTAACTGGATCATTCCATTTTATCCTTCCAAAAGCCTTGTGAGGTATGTCAGATTAGGAGGGCTTAGCTTGCCCAAGGCCACCCATATATCTTCATGGTACAGCATAGATTTGAATTTTGAACTGCAAACCTAAACTGACTTTGGAAATAAAACTGCAGCCCTAAATACCCTTACAGGTGGGTGAGCCCCATCAAGCTTAATCTTCTCAGTAAAGATACATTGGGCTTGCACTCCACATCTCAAGGAAATCAGTGAATCTTAGCCCTGTATCCATATAATCTTGTACACACAGTTCAGTGGGAATTTACAGAAGTGGATATAGGATTTCAGTTTCCCCCAACATAATTAGGACTGCATTAAATGCCTTCTACTCCAAGTCTAGTCCACTATCTACAGTACCATGCTGGTTCTCACTGTGGAACTTTGTAAAAAATGAACCACAGGAAGTCCTCCAAAGTTGATTCATAGAACCTGAATCAAGAAAACAGCTGACCCACAGATGAACTTCAAGTCTAGTTTGGTTGGACTCACACTGACAGCCATTGAAGAAGGAATAATGTAGCTCCAGTAAATGAGAAATTGCCTCAAGCATGTACACAGTGTCTTCTCTGCATTTCCTGAACTTCTTTTGTTTTGTAAACTGTCTCCTAATGTTTGTTTTTTAATAACTGTAACATAAGGTTTGTAGCCCTACCGTTTGTCCATGGCATTTGAATGAACTGTGCCTTACAGTACACTAAACTGGTAATAAATATAATAAAACAACCAAGGTATTTCTTGTTATGGAATAATACAATCTAGAGGGAATCGCTGCATACTTATTGTTGGTGCTGAATTCACCCAGGGAATCCTCACCTCTGTACTCTCAGGGGGCTAGCCTAGTTTACTCCAAGTACATGATGGCATTTCACCAAGAGTGACCTGCTGCAGTCAGCCTCCAGAGCAACAGCAAATACAGTATTCCCAGTATCACAACTTTTTATTGTGTATCCTGCCCACTGTGATCCTATGCATGTTTATTTGTAAGTAAATCAGAGCAAGTTCCATTTCAGTAGAATGTACCACCCACCAAATGTGTGCACATAATATCTTAGCACTGTGCAGCTGTTCCCAGTCCAGCAAATTGGGTGTAAGGTATCACTGCAACAAGGAAAGCAAAAAGGGGAAACACGGGTTGGTGGCTGGTTTTCCATATCAGGGGGAAAGGACAGAAGTTATAACATGGCACCCAAAAATTCCCTAATTCTAGGTATGCAATTCCAGAAGGATAATTTCCGTGCATCTCAGCTGTTAATGCCCCCTGCAAGTTAAGTGTTTATATATAGCAATCAATACAGATTCTGCTCTAATCTGTATTTACAGGGTCCTGTACTCAAAAAATAAATGAAAATTATGGGAGGGATGATTTATTAGTTACTATGCAAATAGTAAGGAGATGCAGAGGTTTGAATTTGTAAATAATATTAATTGTACATATTTACAATCTACATACAGATCAAATTATTTTTGTGTGCGGTATAATGCCATCTTCTGGTCTCTCATAGTCATAGTACCTTTGCCATAGCCAGTATTCATTTCAGCCTTCACTTCTATCGTTTATTCATTTTTTTTGTTCTAGGAAAATCACAAATAATTAAAATCTTTGTAGACCCATCTCTTCAGTGTTTAGTTTTTAAACCAAAAATAAACAAAATGAGACACCAGTCAATATATTTTTCAAGCCAGCTAATCAAATAGGTCTCAATTCGGGGTGGGGATGAGGAAATGATGGTTTCAGGCTGAAATCTTAAGCACCAACTCAGTGGGACTTACTTCTGATTACAGTACTCATGGCTTGTAGAATTCAGCCTGCACTAAACTGGAATGCTTCTTACTTCAAAGCAGGAATATACTTCACATGTATATTCTTGATTTCCTGCCCTGTGCTGTACAGTCTCCAGAGAGAAAGTGACAGCGAGTGTATGTGGAGTTTAAGCATTATATGAAATCGCTAACTGTAAATTCTTATTTAAATGTTAGCAGAATAATACACTTCTATAGATGGGATACAAGAAAGGGCATCTTCTGACCTTAATGCAGAGACAGATGGGAATTGGGAGTATTACTTCTAGGAATCAACAGTATTGCTTGAGAATAGATGACATCCATGATCACTGTTTCTTACTACATTGTCAGAGTGATCCTCTCTGCAAGTTACATTATGCCAGGGTGGAGTGAGGAGATATACCATCTCTCTACTGTCAGAAGAGCTCTTGTATCCAGTGTATACTTGGTTGAAGAGAGGAGAGGAAATGCAAACAGAAAATACAAAAATGGTGAGGAAATTAAGTATCAACAGTGCCCACAAATCATTTGCTGGCAATGACACTGACATGCCTGCACAAAGGCAGCCAATGAACTCATGATGATGGTTGCATCACCACATATACCGCTTCCCATTCCATCAGCCCCAGGGAGGGCAGTAAGAAATGCTCGCACTATGGTGGGCCCTCAGGATCCCTGCAGGCAGAGGATGAAGCCCTCTAATGCCCTTTAGAACCATTGCTTTGGAGGAAAAATGTGCAAATAAAGAGAAAGTTCCTGCAGAGAATGCATGTGTGGAGGATATACAGCCAGACCTGTGGGGACAAGAGTAATACTAGGATGGTACTTTGAAGCTGATTGGCAGTACATTCCGGAACCAATAGAGAATTAAATCAGCACAAGGTGGCCATGGGATAGCTCAAGTCCCTTGCAGAATGCATTACATGAATTCATATGAGGGCAGTCATATCCATAGCAAACTGCTAAAAAGAACAACTTCCATGTTAGGTGGTACTGAATCTCCACCTCAGATGTCTGGGACAAGGAGCAAGAAATAACTGTAATTGTCATGTTCTCTTGGCCTCGATCTGCCAAGGCAATGCTCATAATCACCCAAATGCTCTTTTTGCTCTCTCCACTTTATCCTTTTAGGATGCAAACCTTTGCAGTTGGCAGGAGAAATACCAGAATTGCAGAGAGGTTATATGTATAAACCACAATAAGACTGCTGTCCTTAGTCTTCCAGGTAATCTTGGACTTCTAGATGCAAGAGCAGAAAGGACCACCCACCAACCATTAGATTGCACGTGCTCACAACAATTCCAGAGTCATTGCTGCTTCTCTGTCTGCAGCTGCTCCATTTGAGGAGTAAAACTATTTGCCTTTATACTGTGCGGAATCAAAGACACACGTAACTTGGATCTTATTCCTTCAACAGGTTAACACTCAGTAAGACTATAATTGCATGCATGACTTGCTTTCTCTCTCTCTCCAATGCTAGTCTTACGCAAACTGTTTATTTCAACGGGTCTACTCTCAGCAAGACTAACACCAGCGATCTTCTCTACCATCGCATTCTGACCTCAATTTGCAACCTCGTGGAGGAGGTGGAGCTATTGAGAGAGGCGCTTATTTTAACGGTAAACCTCCTCCACTAGAAATGCAAGTTGGTGAGAGGGGCGGAGTTATGGGCGGAAAAGGGCCGGAGGCGACAGTGCATTGCCAGGGCGTCGGGGGCGGGCTGTTTCGTGCAAGCGAGGAGGGTGTGGGCAGCTGGAGGACCGGAAGTATCCGCGGTAACCGCCGAGGATGGCGAGGGTTGAGGCCGGGATGGGTGGACGGCTGCCACGGGAGCAGGATAATGTGAGTCGGGGCGGCGGAGGTCGCGTCCAAGCGCGCGCTTGCAGCGTCGTGTCGCCGGCGCCCAAGGGCAGCCCGAGATCCCCGCGATTTGGCCAGGGTGGCTTTGCAGGCAGTTGCAGGTGGGAATGAGCGTGCTAATTAATTTGCTCTCGAGGCAAATTAAATGCCGCTCTTTGGAGTCGGTTTGCAAGGCGGACGCGTAGCAGCGATGGAATAGGCAGGCTCCTTCGGTCATATGACGCGGGGAATCGTAGTCGGTCTTGTCCCTGGAAATGGAAAGAGGCACGTGATTTTTATTTTGAGCACGGGACAGCCTTGCGCAAGCTGCTGCCTGCAGATGTGTTGAACCGAAACTCACCAATTTCCAGCTAACCTAGCTGAGAGGCATGTGACTTTTTTTTTTAAACAAGTCATACCACAGTCTTGTCCAACACATGCGTTGGTCTACTGCTGCCATCATCCCCAACCCACATGCATGCTGGGGTGATGGACGTTGCAGACCAGTACATCTTGTTGGGTGGATACACTGAATTAGGCAAGGCTGCCATAAAGTGAAGATTGAACTGTGCCAGTTTTTTTTCATTGAATGTGCAGGGATGAATCAATGCAGTGAGTACTTAAAAACAGTATTTTGGGATGCATAAATAGAAACACCATTTCCATGACGAGAGGTAATAGTTCTCCTTTACTCAGCACTTGTCAGACCTCATCTTGAATACTGTGTTCTGTTCTGGGTTTCCAGGTTTTAAAAAGACACAGAAAAACTAGAAAGGGTTCAGAGAAGGGCAACAAAGATGATCCAGGGTCTGGAAACCGAGCCCTATGCTGAGAGGCTGAGAGAGCTGGGCACATTTAGCCTTGAGATGAGAAGACTACAAGGGGATATGATAGCACTCCAGAAGTACCTCAAAGGTTGTCACAAAGAGGAAGGAAAATACCTCTACTCACTTATCCCTGAGTGTAGGACATGGAAAAACAAACTTAAACTGCAGCACACCAGGAAAAAATTGCTAGCTGTCGGAGCAATCCAACAGTGGAACCTGTTGCCAAGAGAGGTCATGGATTCTCCCACACTAGAGACGTTCAAGGCAAAACTGGACAGTCATCTGAGTGGGGTGGTGTGACTTGGTGTCCTGCGCCAGCAGGATGTTGGGCCCGGTGGCCTTCTTGGCACCTTCAGTTCCTCCTATTCTATGAATCGATGAATGTACGTAGCAATGTTGGTATTCCCTAGTGGGTTCACAGGTTTTCCTGCAGAAGTTTCCCCACGCTTTGACAAAACTAGCTATGATTGTTTCAGTTGGCCAAAATTGCTTGAAACTTGTACAGAGGTTAGGAACATGAGACACTGTATTATTTGCACCTGCATCCAATTAAACTTTAATCCCACTGGAAAACAGTACTAAGTTTTGCCATTTCTTTTGATTGGGATATAGTCACACCTGACTTAATTGTGTTTGGGAGCAGTATTTCATATTTGGCCTGTGACATCAAAAATAAGAGTGAAAATAAGGGTGATCTGGGGGAAAAGAGGTTCCTTTTTTTGTAGATTTTAAGGGGGAGGATGTGTCTGGTGGTAGTTTTCTGTTCCGTGCTAAACTACCTGCCTCACATGATGACCTTGCAATAGTTTGCATTTTTGCATTGAATGACTGCATCCGACAAAGACTTCTGTGAGATTCAAATGCTGGCTTCCAATGTTTAAGAACTTAGTGGTTCAACCAAAGATTTTGATTTGCACTGTGTTTTTTCCTCATGTTTTGCATGCTAAAACCTTAGTTAGAACAAGATGTAACCAAAATATCAATTAGATACAGACTATAATATTTGTGAGTAGGCCTTAATTTTGAGTATGCATGTATATAACTGCACTCTTAAAACTGACTTCTCGCTGCCTCTTGCAATTGGGAAAAGCAGTGTAGGTACATCCTCATCTATGCAACATTTAAACAATTCTCTGAATTCTAAGTATTGTTTTCCTGTTGGATTTATATCCCCGCTCTGGGATATTTGTTGCTTCACTAGGAAATTTAATTTGGCAATACGAATGGCAATGCAGAATGTTCTAGTTTTTGCTTAAACTTGTCAGTTCTATGCCTGCCTTGTCAAGGAAGTACTGTAGAAGAAATAGGTGTGGGAGCTATGGGAACCTAAGAAAGGTGTGTCACATGTTGGGCCTAAGTATGTATCTTGCATGGATACATGGAATTTCACTGAACCATCCTAGAATGATGATTAAGTGGATATATGTGGAATCTAGCTTTAAGCTGTATCATAGCTATAATTCTGATAATCCTTTATTTTGTTTTCTGACACACAATGATTTTATATTCCCTAGTGTCAGATGCCATCCAAATGCTCTGGACTACTATTCCCAGCATTCCTGACCATTTAGGTAAGCTGGAATTATGGGAATAGTAGTCCAGAACATCTGGATGGCAAGTCTAAAACCCCTCTACAAGTTGGGGAAGGCTGTTTGTATAAGATAGGATTTGTCTATCTTGTTCTATATTTATTTACTATTTGCATTTATATACTACCTTAATAGCACAGAGGATTCTCTGAGGTTGCACTCCTGCTAAAAGAGTATTAGCATAGTTGTTGTTGTTGTTGTTGTTGTTGTTATTATTATAACATTTCTATGCCGCCCCTTGCCGAAACCTCGGGGCGGCTTACAACATGATAAAATACATTGAAATACAATAGTACATAATAAATTACCATTAAATATAAAAATACAAAAAATACATTGATTTACAAATATAAAATTAAAATTATCAGTATAAAATAAAAATATAGGGGGAGAAAGAGAAGGAAGAAGAAGTTGCCCTGGCCAGATCATATGTTTTAACAATTGAAATGATGTTTAAATAAAAAGGTCTTTACCTGGCGCCGAAAAACCAGTAACGACGGTGCCAGGCGGACCTCTTTGGGGAGTGAATTCCATAGGTTGGGCGCTAGATTGGGCCATTCACTGCCTTTCAGCCTGACCTACAACACAGGGTTGTTGTGGTGATAAAATGAAGAGCAGGGCAACCTTGCAAGGAACCCAAGGTGACTTACAAGTGAAAGAAAGGTGGGGTATAAATGCAATGTTGTAGAAGCAATAATATGCCAATTATTAGGCTTACATTGGCTGCCTATTTGCTTCTAAGCTCAATTCGAAGAGCTGTACTTAGCTTTATACCCTAAAGAGCTTGGCACCTAAATCTCCGAAGGAACTCCTTTCCCTATACCAACTGCCCAAGTCTCCAGATTGTCAGAGGAGGCTGTTCTCTGGGTTCTTTTCCCAGGGAAACTCATTGTGTAGGAATTAGGAAGAGATCCTCATGGTGCCTCAGCTCTGGAATGCTACTCATTTGCAGGCAGCACTTCTGTAAATTTAGTGCCAGGTTGATATTTAATTATTTGCACAAGTATTTAAATTACTATGTTACTTGTGCAGTTTCTCTGCTGTTTTTTTACATTTCTCATTCATTTTTATTGGAGCATTTAATGGTTTATTGTACTGGAGCTCATTTTGTTCTTTTAATGTCCTGCAATCTTAGGATGTAGGGAAGTTAAAGCATTTTAGAAACATAGAAACAACGAGTCAGAAGGGGTCTCCCGGGCCATCTAGTCTGACCACTGGCTCCGGCCAGCTCTGCTCACAACATGCTCACCTTGTGCATGTCTAGCCTTTCCTTGAACACCCTCACCGATGGGGCCTCAACTACCTCCCGTGGAAGCCCATTCCATACCCTCGGGGTCCTAACTGTCAGGAAGTGCTTCCTGGCATCTAAATGAAACCTTGGTTCCCTGAGCTTTGCTCCGTTGGAGTGCGTCCTGCCTTCCTCTGCAGGGGAGAACAGGTCTCTACCCACCTCCAATAATAAATTATTCAAATAATAAGTGGTGTGTTATAAAAACAAAGAGCTAGAAGTATCTACAAATTATCTGTATTCTGAAATCAAACAATTAAGGGTTAGTAGCATGCTGAGGATAGTCTTTTTAATGACTTAGGTAGTCTAAATTACCCCACTGCCTATTGGTAAAGGACTGTTCCCTATAAGAGTTATGGTGAGGTATCAGCTTTGCAGGTATAGTCACGGGGTTGTCTACAAAGAAGTAAATCTCATGGCACAACATGAGAATATTTTAAATAATTATGTTGGAGGTATCATTTCACTTCCCTTTTACAAGAAGTTAATGGAAAATTTGCATTAACATAGGAAAATATTTGATTAGGAAAAATAGACTAAGTGCAGGTTTGAGGTTTTTGCCTATCTATTAAGCTCATTAAGGGTTTTGTAAAACAGCATACAAAATTACCTTCTGCACTAGCAAGACTCAAGGTGAATTTGATAGCACTATTGTATAGATCATTTGTTTGTGTTCTGTTGTATAAACATGGATTCAAAGACTATGCAGTTACTGTTAAATGATTTATGAAAACTCTGGGTTTCAGCTGGATCATGCAGTTCCAAATGTGATATGGCAACAGTTCATGCAGTGCATACACAGCTTAAAATAAGTAAAATATTGGGGTGCATGCTTCTACGCTTCATTGATTTAGCTATTCATGGATGTGCTGATTGGTTTTCCAAAAATGAGCTGTGAAGTCTGCTGTAATTATTTCATAATTTAGGATTTTGACAATTCCTTTGCTCTTGCATCATGAGCTAATCCTGTAGCCTGAAAGCATGTATGCAGTCGGAATTCTTAGAAAACATCTTATTTCAAAGATTAAACCTTTTGTAAAGCTTCCAGGAGCAGAGATACTTGTGCTAAAGCCATATATAGGTGCTATTGCCAAACAGGACAAACAGTCTCAACTTACACTAGTACCAACAGGACAATATGCCTCTGGAAGTCATACAAAGAGCCTAACTGAGCCATCCTACTGATGTGGAGGTGGGCAGAATTCCAAAGGGCAAAGACAAGGGAAAGACAGGATGGGGAGTGGGGAAACTGTGTGTGGGTTGCAGCTTGTCTCTCCAGTCCTACGCATATGGGAATAAATTCCTCTGGATGCAGTACGAATTGCTTCCAAGTAAACATCTATAGGATTTGCTGAAAATATTTTAGAATTGTCCTTATTGAAGAATCCTGGTTTTGTAAGCAAATTAAACTTGACTATGCAAATATAGCTAGTTCAGCGACCTTGCTCTCCAAGTGTAAAAAGTTATCTTGGCTTTTTGGTTTAAATGCCATGTTAAATCTATTTCAGGGATCTCTGGAGATAACACAGAGTGTGGATGATGATCCTCTACTTGATGCCGCCCTCCTTTCACCATTGCATACCAGGCTGCACCCCAAGTTCCACACCATCCCTACAGTCTGCTTTGCAAATGTGTTATTGCTTTTGCATGTAAGTTACAAGGATCTTCTTTAGGCAGAAATGCAAAGATGTGCAGATGCAAGGGCAGTGACACCAGCTTCTTCCCCTAACACCATTTGTGTTACCTTTTCAACAGCTTTCTTGCCAGCAGAAGAGTGTGTTACAGTACTGTCCTAGTTCTTGATCAGCAAAGGATAGAAGAGACACCCAGATTTGTCTCCCTTGAGCCCTTTTTGGTGTCATCCCTTGTCATTAGGGCAATATGCTTTTTTGAGGCTAAGGGAAGACCCTATACATAGCAGGCAGGCAGGCTTCGGAAAGCTGAAACAATGGACCTGAATGCAACATCCTTTGTTCACACCTTGAAGTCTTAAACCAATTCAGTTAAGGAAAAACTTGACCATTACTAAAAACTAGAAAAATGCCCTGTGTCTATAGGGAGTGATGGTAGGCAAGCAGGCAACAAGGATCCTAGCTTTACATTTCCCCATGAAAATGAAGGGCAATACTTCTGTGCTTCCCTCTTCTATAAAACAGACCCCATCCACTTGGTTCCTTGCCCCTTTTGGTCCTAACCCCTGAGGATCAAGTTTGCACAATCCTGCCCTCCAAGATCATGCTCTGTGGTTCTGTACCAATTAAGAAAATGAAAGCAGTCACTTAGAGAGGAACTAGGCATTTCTGTATGCTTCAAGAGTCCCATGTCTGCAAAACGGAATTGCTTTGTATAGACCAAATGAGATTACAACAAGCTCCTCCCCAGATGAGAGCTACTCCTTCCGTAACAGTGACAAAAGCAAAGGGGGATGGATTCTGGCTTCATGGGGCTAATTCTCTCTCTCCCCCCCCCCCCTTTTGATAAGTAAGATTTTCCCTGACAATAGAGGGAATTAGGATAACACACACATCATCTGCTCTCCCAGTCAGGTCCTTGCCCTAAAGTACTCTAGTTATTTGCTCTTGTTACCATCCCTTCCTTAATCTTTCACTAACCCCATTTGCTCATTTTGGGAGAATGAGGAAGTCTGAGCTCCTCAGGTTTTCACAGGCTCCTGGCTTGTTATAAATCTCTTCAAGCAGTAAGACCCACCCACTCAAGCTATTTGGTTAGGCTAGAATGGGATGGTGTTAGTGGAGTTTTTAGAAATTGGCTAATATTACTTCTGCTGCCTCATTGGAAAGCTTAAGAATTTCTTGACGGAATAGTGTCATGACTGACTTTCAATGGGAAAACTTTTTTTAATGGGAATAATCTCTCCATGGAAATAACTTAATAAAATGGAGATGGCTCTGTAAAATAAGTTAGATTAAACATGGCAGTTAATCCTGGTGGTATTTGGCTTTGTTGATGCTCCAGTCCCCTACAAAGTTACAAACATTAATGATTTGATTTCTGTTTTGCTTCCTCAGGTTACTTTTGTTGTTTTGGCTTTTGTGGCAGGGGTGTCTTGTTTTTATTCTGATTCAAGTGAAGACATCTGTCCTGGAAATTACACCTATCCACTTAAAGTGCAAACTGTTATCATCATTGCCAAAGTAATTCTCTGGATCCTGTATGTGGTACTTGAACGGTATGTTCATTTCCATCACAGCATGGTCAGAAGAAAAGGCTATCTCCTGATCTACCGAACTACAAGAAATCTCAAAAGACTCCCATTACTAATTCAGTCCACAGGTGAGCCTAAACTTATCATAGAGTTTTGTCTGTTCTTCTTAACCTTTTGACTACTCTGAATTCCAGTCCTTTTTCTGTGCTCATTTCAAAGTGCTGGTATTAACTTGGTTAGTACCAACTTTTATTCTATTTGGGGCCTATTTGGGACAAGGTTGCCTGAATAGTCATCTTCACCCATATATACATGGTGGGTTTCTGGGTTTTTTCACCAGGCTACAGAGGTTTGTTTGTTTAGCGGACTTATATGCTGCCCCATTCGCCTAAGCCTCGGGGTGGCTTACAAATAAATAAATATCATTAATGCAATAAAATGCAATTGGAGACATCCTGGCCAAAGTTGTTAAAATCAATAAATAAAATCAACAATTGAAATGCTGTTTAAATAAAAAGGTCTTGGCCTGGTGCCAAAAAGCAAATAATGAGGGTGCCAGGCAGACCTCTCTGGGGAGCACATTCCATAGGTTGGGCGCCACCGCAGAGGAAGCCCTCTTCCGGGTACTCACCCTCCTAATGTCCTTCACGGAGGGCTCCTGGAGAAGGGCCTCTGCAGCCAGTCTCAAGGGGCGGGAGGGCACATATGGACGTAAGCGCTCCTTTCGGTAACCAGGACCCAAGCCGTTAAGGGCTTTATAGGTGATAACCAACACCTAGAATTGGGCCCGGACTTCAATGGGGAGCCAGTGAAGCTGACGGAGGACTGGAGTTATGTGAGCACAATGCCCAGTCCCCGTCAGCAACCTGGCAGCTCTGTTTTGCACCAATTGAAGTATCCGGACCATCTTCAAGGGCCGCTCCACGTAGAACGCGTTACAGAAGTCTAGTCGGGAAGTTACCAATGTGTGAGTCACTGTCACCAGGCAGTCGTTCTCCAGGTAGGGGCGCAGCTGGTGAATCAGCCGAAGCTGAAAGAAAGCGCTCCTCGCCACTGCTGTTACTTGAGCTTCCAGTGAAAGCTTTGGATCGAGGAGCACTCCCAAGCTGTGGACCTTGTCCTTCAGAAGGAGTGCAACCCCATTCAGGACAAGGTCAAAGTCCCCTTCTCCGAAGCCCGAACAGCCTACCAACAAGACCTCCGTCTTGTCTGGATTGAGCTTCAGTTTATTGGCCCTCATCCAGCCCATTACCTTGGCTAGGCACCGGTTCAGTACAGCCACTGCCTCACCTGGATTGGTTGAAAACGAGAGGTAGAGCTGGGTATCATCAGTGTACTGATGATTCCGCAGCCCACACCTCCTGATGACCTCTCCCAGCGGTTTCATGTTGATGTTAAATAGCAAGGGGGGCAAAATGGACCCCTGCGGAACTCCATGGCATAACTGCCATGGTGCAGAGCCATAGTCGCCCAGCACCACCTTCTGGAATCGGCCATTGAGATAGGAACGGAACCACTAAAAAGCAGTGCCTCCAGCCCCCAGTCTCACTAGCCTATCCAGAAGGATACCATGGTCGATGGTATCGAAAGCCGCTGAGAGGTCCAGGAGGACCAACAGGGACGCACTCTCCCTGTCTCTTTCCCTGCACAGCTCATCATACAGGGTGACCAAGACAGATTCAGTACCATACCCGGGTCTGAAGCCAGACTGAAATTGGTCCAGATAATCAGTTTCATCCAAGAGTGCTTGGAGTTGTCCTGCCACCACCCGCTCCAACACCTTTCCCAAAAACGGGATGTTGGCCACCAGTCTGTAATTGGTGGCCATCTCTGGATCCAGGGTTGCCTTCTTTAGGACTGGTCGGACTACCACCTCCTTTAAAGGGACAGGTACCTGGCCATCCCTCAGAGAGGCGTTGATGACCTCCAGGATCCAGGTTCCTATCCCGTGCTTGGCGTTGTTAAGTAGCCCAGATGGGTAAGGGTCCAATAGGCAGGGGGTGGGACATACTTGTCCAAGCACCTTGTCCACATCATCAGGCCGCAATAACTGAAACTCATCCAATAAATTAGGACCAGACGGCAACATTGGTTCCTCCCTTGAAGGCTCTGAATTACTAGTGGAGTTCAGCTCATGAAGAATCTGAGCGATTTTCTCCTTAAAATGCTTGGCAAAGTCATCACAGCGGGCTGTCAAGGGCAGTACAGGGTCTTTCTTGGGGCCAGGATGAACCAGCCCTTGTACCACCTGAAAAAACTCCGCCAGACGGCATTGTGAGGAGGCAGTGGAAGCGGAGAAGAATTTCTTTTTCGCCGCCCTCACCGCCACAGCATCGGCCCAATAATGGGCTCTTAAGTGTGTTCAGTCAGATTCACCCCATGATTTCCTTCACCTATGCTCTAGACATCTCCCAACCCGCTTCATCGCCCACAATTCAGGTGTATACCAAGGGGGGGAGTGGGCTCTGCCCGGTGGGAGAGGACACTTAGGAGCGATTGTGTCAATAGCCCTGGTCATTTCCCCATTCCATAGTTCAACCAGAGCCTTGACAAGAGCACCAGTCTTGTCAACCGGAAATTCCCCCAGGGCCTTCAGGAATCCATCCGGATCCGTCCAGCTCCGGGGGCAGACCAACACAATTGGGTCCATACCCTTACAGAGGGAAAGGCCGCTCTTGAGCTCAAACCTCACGAGGAAGTGATCTGACCATAACGGGTGTCAGACACAAATTCCTCACCCTCAGATCACCCTCTTCCTTCCCCGTCGAGAAAACCAGGTCCAGTGTGTGTCCACGTTCATGGGTTGGGCCTGTGACATGTTGAGACAGCCCCATGGCCACCATGGAGGCCATGAAGTCCTGAGCCGCCCCGGTCAGACCAGTCTCGGCATGGAGATTGAAGCCCCCCAGGACCAACATCCTGGGAGTCCTCAACACCAGGTCCGAGACGATCTCCGTCAGCTAAGGCAGAGGGAGTCTGTTGGGCAGAAGGGTACATGGTACACCAACAGAATCCCCAATCTGTCTTGGTCTCCCAACACCAAGTAGAGGCACTCTAGACCCGGCCTCGAGGGGACTGGAAGCCCCGTGAGGGAGATGGAAGCTTGGTAAACCAAAGCAAGCCCCCCTCCCCTCCAGGCGTGGACAGTGCTGGACCAGATACCCGGACAGGCACATTTGAGAGAGGGAGACATCCCCCCCTCTCCCGCCCAGGTCTCTGTTATGCAAGCCAGGTCGTCCCCCTCATTCACAATCAGATCGTGGATGAGGGATGATTTGTTGTGGTTGCAGACAAGAGCAGAGTAAAATCGAACAAACACCCTCGCTTCACCTGTCAGCACAGCTGCACCAGAAAAGCATTTGTGTTACAAAGAGGAAGCAAGAGAAAGGTAAAGGGAAAAAACAGCAAACTATCCTTCCTGTACCTGAGAAAGAAAACCACAGTTTTTCAGTTGGCTTCTAAATAAATGCTGGTTAGAGCAACTACCCATGTAGTAAATAAACCATATTGTTACATGTGAATCAGGCCCTCTAGTCACTTGTTGGAACTGTGTTTATGAGTACTAAATGAATGTGCTCGCCTTTGGAAAAAAGTATTCTTTTGGTTGAATTGAACAGTTCTGGCTCACACAACATGACAGTCCATCATGGGCAGTTAATTGATGAGTTGTTGTGCTGTGTAAGCCTAGTGTGTCTGGTGCAGAGTGGCTTAATTTTTGTGAACAAGCCATCCTGACTATCCATGGCTTGTGGTGAGGGTTATCATGACCATTGTGGGTTGCTAAGTCATCTGAACCTGGGAGGCTGATTTCATCATGATTTGCTGAAAAGTCCTATTGAATCTGTTGGCAAGAGGGGCCAGAAACATTGCTACTCTTCTGCTCATAAGTGGCCTTTTCCCTGAAGTCTGCCTAGTAACACATTGTGCTAGGTCTGATGCCTGCTCATACTGCTGGCAGTAGGATTTCTGAGCCACCCAAAGAATGTCAAGTATCAGTCTATGGAGAGCCTCCAGTCTCCAGGCTGTGAATCGTCCTCCCCTCTCCAGCCACACTGAGACATTCTGAGTCTTATTTCCAGTATTCCCAAGATGTGCAGTGCCCCATCTGCAAGTATACTGAGACCCTCAGATCTTGGGCTGCTCCAAAAAGTATTCCAATTTGAGCCAGCAGCACATCTACGTCTGTCCGTGCTTCCCTAGAAACCAGCTTGCTTGCTTTCAGGGGACAATTTCACCAGCAACGTATTCCCCTAGTGCAAGAAGCTCAATCAGTTTTCCTTCTGCTGAGAGAAAAGGAAAGGGATGCCTGAGCCTAGATATATTCTGAGGGGAAAAAGGAGCTTGAACACAGCTATTCGGGGAGTGGTCTGGAGTACTTTCCCAAGGGAAACACATCTGGCATGGAACCTCCACATGGAAGGTATGGAAAATTACCCACGAGACATCAGGCCCTTCCTGCCTGTAGTGCTCAGGCAGCTGCCCTCAAGCAGGGACAGTCTTATTGATCTAGATGTGCTTATGATTTACTTACTCCTGCCGGAGAACCACTGGAAGATCTGGGACTTGAGCTCACAGGGACACTGCTTCCTGAACTGCCTCAAGTGAGGGTAGGAGTGTGGTTTGGCATGCCTCTTCACAGAGTCGGGTCTCCCCATGCCAAGCTGGGTTTCCCTGAGAGGAGGCTAGGCTGCAAGAGAGAAGGCTGAGGTTCTGCACGGAGGGGATGGGGAAGAAGCTGAAGCCGAAAACTGCACTTGAAGAAGGGCAGCCCAAGCAACCAGCACTACAACAGGGCCCAGGGAACTGAAAGAAGAACCTGTGGGGAAGGTGCCGCTGCCGACCAAGGATACTTGTGCAATGAACGTAAAAACAACTTGGTGCTCCTCTCAAGAGATCTGGTCAGAGCTGCTGAAGTTGCAGGGGAGCAAAACCAGAGCCCCTTTCAGGAAAGAAATGAGCAGGAAGAGCCAGCAAGCATCTAGTGGAAATCTGGTCAGCTTGGAGGATAAGGTAAAAGCAATTGGGCGAATCGATGCACAAACACCTGGCAGCCTCAGACCTCAGCTTTGTTTGGGGAACCAAACAGCCATCACTGACAAGCAGCCTTGCATGGAGCAATGCAGAAACATCAAGGGCAAGCTCTGCACATGGCAGATCCCTGTATGCCAGTGCAAGTGTTTCTTCCCCAGGTCCTTGTGAAGATGCCGCTCAGTTGCCTGTATTTCCAGTGGGGCCCATAGTGGGTTCATTGCTTGCCCTCCACCACTGCAGAAGGTGGAAGAGGAAGACTCAGTGCCTCGGGGATACCAGTGGAGTACTCATAACCAACCACATTCTTGATGGGGGCCCAGATGGAAGAAGAATATCAAAATAGAAGAAGTACTGGTGCTCAGTAACTCCCCCCCTTCTGTCATGCCACCCTATTTCCATTCCTGCTGGTTTCTTAAAAGTAAGAGTTATTTTGCTTTCAAGGACAGTTCTAGATAACAAAAGGCAGCTTTATTGTGCCGTAGGCTTTCCACTGGTGCACAGGAAACCAAAAGGGAAAGCTTGGAACGGCTCGGTTGCATGCCTGCCACCATGGATTCCTGTTGTAGCGGGGAAAGTATCGTTACTTACTTAAAACGTAGAACCATCTGCCAGGACCTGGTGCATACTGTGCATTAGGCACAAAGGTGCATTTACACCTGCTGTGGTATATCTGGGATGCTGTGTGTGGGTGGCTTGAATCGTGATCACTGCTCCCACATTCAGAAGCATTTATTTCTGGTTCTTCAGCCTCTCTGCCTCTCTCTCCTCCTACCTTCATTCCTCCCACCCTGGATAATCCAAATTCTTAGACAGTCATAGTTGAACTTTGAGAATGGTGCCTGCTTCTTCACAGGTGCCTGTCACAGAATGGATTCCAAATTTAGTCTGTGAACCAAGACTGGCCCCCTGCAGCTTGTAGAGTGCATGGGTTGAGGAGTGTGGTTTTCAGGCCCCAGTAAACCCTCACCTTTCCCTGCCTCCTAACATCCAATACTCAGTCCCATTCCCCCAAGACCAAACTAAGAAGCTGAATCCAAATTGTACACTTCTCAGGCCTTTGACGCCTTCTTGTCCTGCTACTCTTGTTAGTTGCTGAATCAGTGCAAAAATGTGGCTACTTCCCCCACTGTCCTGTACTTTGGAAGGAACTACGTATGCAGCAAGTTCAGAGACCAGGTGGGGAGGGCATATATGGAGCAATTTTTATTCTGCTGTTCAGCAATCTACAGGGGATACAAATGTCTGTCTCCAGGGAAGGAGATGGAGAATGCCACAGTTGCTCCCTCAGTGCTGCAGGAGCCCACCACAGACAGATGCGTTGTCTGCCGGCTGTCACTCCCATCCACTGAAGCTGTGTGGATAATTTCTAGACATGTATGCTTGGGATGATCCCAGATCTTCTGTCATTTTCTGCTTGTCCCGAGCAACTTTTGAAAAGGCCATCATTTAGACACAGTGATGTGGAAATCCATATCAGTAATAAAAAAGGTATGGGCTGATCATCTACAAACTTGCTTTCAGCACTGGGTGCCTCCCATTCAGTACTACCTTTAAAGTAGGGAAGTCTAGTGCATGTAAAATCTTCAGAGAGACATTGCACATTCTGAATAAGCTCTTCCTCACCAATATCATAAAGGTGGCAGATGGGATAAAGAACATACAGGAGCTTCTGTAACCTGGGATTCTCTTGAGTAGAGAGGGCTTTAGATTTCACTTTCATGTGCATTTTTGCTCCTCCAAGCAGGGCGGGGAGTTCTCAACTGCAAATGCCTTTACAGCACAGTTGTCCAGGCACTTGTGGACTCCAAAGGGAGATCTATATAGGCTTACATAGTTGTTCTGTGGAGAAGCCATGACATACCTATCTCCTGGACTTTAGCTTTGACAAACAAACTCTCCATTGGCAGGTTCTTCACCAGCCTGCCCCACATGCTAAACAGCCTCCCCGTGTGACCCCTTTACTCCTGGATATTAGGCTTTTACACTTCAGGCACAGCTTCCAGCACTGTACCAGGTTCCAGGGAATCAGGGCATTGAACCCAGGGACCTTATTGGCCCCTTCCAACTTTTTTTAATGATTCTGATATATGTGAGGCAAGGGAAATCAACCCTGAGATGCTGTGACCAGGGGCTGAAAATAATGCCATTGTCATCAGTGGGTGAGTGAACGAGTCCTTACTATTATCCTAAAATGTAGATTCTGAATCAGCAACTTGGGCAGACACTAGAAATATCAATTCAGCTATCTGTGGATTGGGTGCCCACATGGGTACTACCACTGAGGACTTAAAACTGCAGAAGTGACTTTCCCATCAGCCTATACTGCACTTGCTAGAATCAGGTGGAATGCTGTAGCATTTCTCCCTGCTTGCCTATAAGCATCCCTTCCCTATAAGCCTACCTTAAAGTGTAGCCACCTTTGTATACCTCCTGCACCATTCTGGAATCTCTTCAAAGCTTGTTTGCTGATGAAAGAAGAAACTGCAAAAACAGGACTGCATCTGAACAGTAAGAAAAGTATAATAATGACTACAGAATACTTATATGATCTTAGTGTCACAGTGAAGAAATTGAAATTGTGAAAGACTTTGTTAAACTTTGACTCAATAACCAATAAATTGAAAGATTTGAAACTTGAAAGAGCAGCAATGAAGGAATTAGAAAAGAGAATCAATTGAAAGGCCAAGATTACCCCCACCATTGTATTCCTGATTACTATGTATGGGTGTGAAAGCAGGACAGGAAGAAAATGGACCTGTTCAAAACATGGTGCTGGAGGAGAGCTTAGCAACTACTTCAGACAGACAAAAAGATGAATGAGTGGATTCTAGATCAAATCCAGCCAGAACTTTCCCTGGAAGCAAAAATGACAAAACTGAAGCTGTAGCACTTCAGGTGCATCATGAGAAAGCAAGACTCCTTGGAGAAGACAACCATGCTAGGGAAAGTTGAAAGCAGAAGAGGAAGACCAAATATGAAATGGATTGGTTCCATAAAGGACGCTATAGCCTTGGGCTTACAAGAGCTGAGCAGGGCTGTCAAGGACAAGACATTTTGGAAAGCATTCATTCATAGGATGGGAGATGACTTAAGACCATGTAACAACAACCATTAGGCCTTTATTTAACCTATACATTGCAGGTGATCAACTGCAGTTAATCTGTATTATATTTGCATAAGTAGTCTGGGTTGTCTCCTCTACATAAATAAACCTCTGTGCTTTATAGGATGTAACATTCTTAAAAGGAGAAATGAAACTAGCATTAAGGAAGGGTCTTTTGTGGGAATAATAAGCTTACAGCTTCTTGTCTACACTCTTGCTTCTCTATTTTGGCAGAATTTTATTTATAACTTCCTTTCAAAAACTCATCACCCTTTGCCCTGCTCTCCTCAGTTATAGTCCAGTTTCTTGCATTTCCCATTTGAACCAGCAACCACTTCATCAATGCCCCACATACAAGTAAGGCCCAATACTGCCTTCCAAATAAAAGGTAGGGTTTTTTTTTTACCATTTCTTGTGGTGGCAACATTTTTTGGCAAAACATGTTTCTCAGTAAAGATCTCTGGAGCTGCACCTCACTGGGGTCTTCGTGGAGGAGAATGGACTGGTACAGTTGTAGCGCTGCAATGCCAGGAGAGGCTGGAGGAAGATTTCTGAGACTTGAACAATCAGTGAAGCATAGGGTACTTGCTGGAGAACTGAGCAGAGGAACAAGCTACAGCAAGCCCAGTCCTGTTCTCAGGATAGCTTATCATAATGTACAGACCCTGTTAACTGGGCATACCCAGCACCAATGGACTGGGAGAAAACAATACCGGTATCTAACATTTTAAGCTCCCATGTTTTCTAAAAGGAGAAACATGGGATTCTATGTTTCATCAGCTGTCTGAACCAGAGATGGAATTGGTTGTCTTAACATCATTGCACCATTTCTCATGCTGTAGGTGCAATATTGAGGTATGGCCACTAGATAGAGCTCTGGGAATAAAGATAAGGTTACTGGCTTTGAACCGACTTCCCTAACCTGGTGTCCTCTAGATGTCTTTGGCTAAAACACACAGGATCCCTGACCCTTGGCCCTGCTGCATGGGATTGATGGAAGAGAAATTCCAAACCTTCTGTATGATGGCAGGTTGGAAAAGGCTGGTTTCAGTATCTTTGCTCCAGTTGGAAGAATTTAATACAGGGCATGATGGAGTTTCTTGCAAATTCAAAATAATCCTTCCTTCCTGAATGTGTATGGTGCAGTTGGCAGATATTTTGCTCCTAACCATCATAAGTCACTATAAGCAAGGCCCCTTCCCCTGGCCTTTGAAGTCTCCTAGTGTTTCCAGTAGAGCTTCCTCCCAGTCATCTTTGTTGACCTGCCTGGCCAGTCAACACAAAGGTATCTTCTCTCTTCCCCACCCCACACAGTAGCACCAGAAAGCTGCCCATCATAAGCCACCATAACGAAAGCAACCACAAGTCTCCCATGCATAGTAACCAAGCTAGCCCTCTGGCCTACTCAGATCCACAGATGTCACACAAAGTTTGTAAATGTAAGAACATGTAAACCACTCTTTATGCAACATTTAGTTTAAGCCTAAATACAAATTTTTCTTGTATGCACGTGAATACACACAAGGGCCCATTGTAACAAGGATGCATTGGTGTGGTGGTTACCTCTCCCAGAGAGCCCAGTCCAGTATCCTCGCTCAAACAGCAAGTCCTATCAGACAGTGGTTCAAGACAAAGCGGGCTGAATCCAGACCCTGGACAGGTGGCTTTACTGTTTATCTGCACAAAGCCCAATTAGTTCCAGGAACAAAGTGCACAGTCTCTTTTTAGTCAGTTCTAGCAGGGTTGATTGTTACTTCAGAGGTATTTTTATTCTTTGTATAGTTGTGTATGTGTGGGGGGGGGTGGTACTACTGAGCCACCTGGAGTAATTTCTTAGCTGAGTTTCTAACCTTCACATCTGTTTTTTTAATAGGCAATGCTGCCTTACTCCTGATATTGTCAGCACAGCATTCCTTTCTCAACCACAATAAAATGTATCTCTGCTTCATTCTTGGAATATTGAGCGTGGAGCTAATATGTACATTGATATGCCTGGTTGTCTACACAGGTAAGAATTATTGCATGGTATTGCGTGCTGTAGGTAGCAGTAGGTCACATGATTCCCCCTCCTTTTTTGGGAGATGCATGATTAAAGTAGTCTGATCTAAGATTGGTAGTAAAGGTCAGAAAATTAATAGCCTGAAGTCAGGAGGAGTATGGTATTATAATAATACTCCGTTCTTCACTATTCTGTACTACATTGCTAACAATGTGTATTTAAAATGCTCAAAAAGCTTATTGACAGCAGGATGAACCGAAGATGCTGAAATGTATTCAACCGTTTCTAACTTTCTGCTATTGCAGTCATCCTTAGAAATGCTCAGATGGAGAGCACCAAACACAATTGTTTGCATGACACTAAAATGTTGTTTCTCTGTTTGTGCTGCCCTATCCCAAGGGCTTAGGGCAGCTTACAGCACAAAAAGAGAGCACACAAGATGCAGCTGTTGATAGGGAAAATTCTTCACTTGGCAGTGAGAGCCATCTTTTGTGGCAGAGCAGCTGTTTCGAGGGGTTTCTTGCCTGGCACTGATATGCAGCTCCATCTCTGCCCACATAGTGCAAGGCTCTTCATTTTTGTACATATGGTAGTTGCGGAAGGAGGCAAGATGCTTCTGGTGAGAGCTGCCTGCACAATTTACAGTCCCATGTCCTTCCGCTGGCTGGCAAGAGCAATTGTATTCAGGCAGGCCTTTGGCATAAAAGCTGATCTGCTGAAAACGGTTCTAATCAACTGTGAGCTTTTTATTTCTTTTATTGCTGTGTATTTTGCTGTGTTGCTCATATATCTATGTTTATGTTTTAACTAAGATTTTATTTCCAATCTGTACTTTATTAGCCAGGTTGAGTACTACTTCTGGAGGAAACATGGGATAGGTTAAATAATAAATCTCAAGTTCAACGTGATATAGATGAGATGGGTGCAAAACACTAGACGTGGGGCTTAACACTAGCTCTTAGAAGGTCCTAATCTGGTTTTCCTAATTTCCTCAGAAACCTCCCCTCTGACCATCAGTCATTTGCTATTTTTGTAGCTTTTGTGCATTAGCTACTTCTTTCTAAAAGGCTGAAATTCCTTGAAAGGCAACAGAGAGCCCTAATGTGACACAAAATATTGCAAAAAGGAACTGGGTGAAGAATGTTGTAACAGTGCTGATGTTAAAGCCAGGCCTGAGAGACGTTAAGTAGTGCCAGCAGTCTATGGATTAAGTATTCACACACAGGACTAGACTTCTATATTACAGGAATTATCTTTTATGTTAAGGTAGCAGAGTTAACATGAGAGTTCTGTGTCAGTCTCTCTTTCTGCTCTCTGAGCTTCTTTGTAGTTCAGCACTGAGAGCACTTCAGAAGGCAGTATGTTGTCACAAGCATGAACCTGGCCAACTTTCAGGGCTACCCTTTACATAGGATAGTAGTTTGATTTGCATATGTAGAACTGGATCAACTTAGCCAGTGTGGGTACTGCCTTTGTGTCGCTACTGCCAGAAGAATAGAAACAGCATGATTTTATATAGGTATTACCATTTTGCCCTTACACTAGACCACCACGAACCTCTAATTTTGGAGTCTCATTCTAGAATGGGCTCAGTCTCATTCTAGAATGGGCTTCATGGTGACAAAGACATCTCTCACTCATTTAGATGTAATGAATGAATTGCATGCTGCCCAGCTGCTCTTTCTGCATGAGGGAGTTGCTAAATAAGCCAGTGACGTGCTATCACTGGTTTGTTTATTGTTATGTATGAACAGGAATGCCTCCTTGTCTCTCCCTCTAACAATCCAGGGTCAGCAGTCATGGTTTGTTGTGGCCTTATGACTCTGGCTTATTCCTGACTCACATGCAGCCATGGATAGAAGGAAGATCCATAGTTCAGTTGCTTCAGCTTGTAGCAGGAGTGATCAGGCAGTGTTAGTGAATATACTGCTTGTAAATGATAGGCCAGGTTCATGCCAAAAACCTGCCTGAACATTACCTTAAAACTAGTCCATTATTAGACCATTGTCTTGTTCATCTCAGTAATTGAATCTCTTTGCATGCACTCTTTGACTTTTGTATGGTATCTGTGTAATTTAATATTCAACTTGTAGTCTTGCCTGCAAAAGTTTTTCCCTGCTATTTCTCTTGCCTGCGAATGTGTCCTGCTACATAGTCTGTTTCATGCTTTGTACCCCATCTGTCTCATAACTTTTTTCATGTTTTGCTGTTAGTCTTGCAGGATTTGAAGTAAAAGATTTTATCTCCATCTCATGATCATTATCAGTCCTGAGCTTTTCCAACTTGGTTTGTTTGTTTGTTCATCTTCCAATGCGTATCCAGAATTGCATACCCGAATCCTTTGGAAACTTGTTGGTTTGCATTTGCCTTAAATCTTTTGGCATGCATTAGCTGGAGGAATCTTACTCAGTTTTAGATAGCTGAATTCTGAAGTGGGTTGGGAGTTAAAGTCATCAGATTATATCTTGCTGACACACATGCCTTAGTTATTCCTCTGATCACTCATGCAACCTGCTTCTGCACAGCAGGTGGTCTAGTAAAGCAATCCTAGGTGGGAGAGGTCCTGATCACAGAAAGTTGCTGACTGACTAAACGAGAATGAAGTGTAGTGTGGACATAGATCTTAAAATAATAACTTACTCCCCACCAGTATGTTTGCTTTCCATCATCTTTTGCTAAAGAGAACAGCTAAATTCAAACACACATTCTAAATACATATTTAAGGAACTAGAATAGAGAAGAAAGAAATGATGGTATATAAGCTTAACCTCCCTAAACCTTTGTTGTCCCTGTCCAAAGTGGTGTAGAAACATAGAAACCTGCTTCCCTCTAATCTGTGCCATTCCACATTCTGTATTTCCCATAAAGTGAGGGGGATATATTTATCTTTAGTGCTTCAACTCTTCCTCCCTGGTATGTGAACAGATTAAAAGGACATTGATGTCAGACTTTAGTATAAGTAGCTGAGAAGATAAAATAACTTTGGGGGTACCATGTAGACTATGTCTGCACATTTTTGGAGCAGAGTGTATGTTCTAAAGGCAGGGCTCAGTAATCAAGGGCTGCTGTCAATTCACTGAGGATAAATAAGTCCACCTGTAAGCAAGCCTAAGCACATGTAAGAGAAAGAGTTGCTTACTGTCTCTGTGTTTGGCTGTCTTCAGTTTAATACCCTCCTCCTTTCTTATTTATGTATCAAATTTTAAATTGTAAGCTCCTTGTGATAGGGTCCTGTGTAAAGAGCCATGCATGCTGATGGTGTTGTGTAAACAGGGCAAATAATAACCATGTTACTTGTAGACAACCCAGAAATAATACAGTCCACCTGACACACATTTGAATGGGGAGGTCAAGATCTGGAAGAATATGGTATTAGCATTCTTCTCCCTGCGGCCACTCCCCTCCATTTCTGTGTGCTTTAACTCAAGTCAGCTTTCCCTGGTGTACAGAACAAGGCCAGAAGAAAGGTCTGTTTGCACAAAGCATTTTCAATTTAGTTATTTGTCTTACGGTAGATCAGTTTTTAGAGGTGGTGGTTATTACCTTTAAAGGAAAAAGTGGGGAAGAAACTCCAGGTGCTCATAATTTTTCTTTCTTTTTAAAATGTCTGCACAACATATTTCACAAGCTCCTTCCGCAGGGGCATGTTTCCTACAATGATTTACCAATACAGGTGATGCTCTACTGAATCACTGTAGACTACATGCTGCTGAAATGCCTTGGGCCAACATTTTTAAATAAATAAGCCCCCAGAACCTAAAGTTCCCCCCTTTCTTTTTTCCTATTTGTGGTGCCATCCCATTTGTGTTGGATTTTATTACCTTTAAAGCCCTAAACAGCCTGAGATTGGGCCACTTGAAGGCCTGTCTCTTCCTGTGCGAATCTGCCCATCCTTTCAGATGAGCTGTTGCCCTGCCCATGTGCATTGTTGCCTTCTGGAGCATAGTTGGCAGCAGTATGGAAGGGGGCCTTTCTTTTCTTTTTTGGTGACACCCTATTTTTGGAACTCCTTGCTCCAAGAACTTAGCTTAACTCCCTTTCCGCTTCCTTTACAGCCATTGAAAACATTTTAAGCAAGATTTTGATTCTGTTTTAACTTATTATTTTGGTCCTTGGTATTTTTTCTTGGTGCTGTTTTAATCTGGTAATCTGATTTAAATGTTGGATTATATTTATTTTGATATCTGCTTTAGAAATTGTTGGCTGCTTTGAACAACTTTTTTGTGGGGGGGCAGGGAAGAAGCAGGATAGAGAACTTTGTACACATTTTTAAAAAGTGTTTTTTCCCCTTTTCTAATCATAGTGAAGGTAAGCAATTTTAATCGGGCAAAACCAAGACCTGATGTAATAGAAGAAGAGAAGATATATGCTTATCCTAATCATGTAACCTCAGAAATTGGATTCAGGTAACTTCTGCAGTTGTTATTTCTATGTACCTGGTCAAGAATGACATTTATTGGAAAGCTCATACTGAAAGCAACTAGGAATAGATTTCTTAATGGGTATCAGCAGTTGCTGTGCTGCTATTTTATGCTATAGCAATATACCCAACGGATACCTCTGTGATTTGGTATTGTTGTGGATAATGGTTCATGAGACATGCTGTATTACATTTGACCATTGGATATGGCATATCTATATAAAACTCTTTAGGGACAGCTATATCCTTGGCACAGGTTCTTGTGTCTTTGCAGTCTGATAGTTTCATATTAGATTAGATTTCATTGTTACTGATAATAAAGAAGGAAGCCTCAGAGAATCGGAATGCGTTGAAAACCAGTAAGGGACCACCTGTGGTATAACTTAATGGAAGGTGCCATAGTGCAATGGACTAGCATCTGCTGTGTATGTGGAAGGTCCCATTGGCATCTCTTGTTTTTTAAACCTTGGCATCTCTGGGTAGAACTAGGAAGGAATCCTACCTGAAACCCTGGAGAAGCTTTTCCTGTCAAGTATCATTATGAATGAATGCTTTGGTTTAGTTTAAAGCAGCTTCCTAAGTTGCTATGCCTACTTTTCAGGAGTAAAGCAACAAATAATGCCGTAAGAAAGACTTGGCATGAATTTTCTGTATTTCAGGGACACCTCAAGCTTGGAAGAAATAGTTGAAAAACAAGGTGATGTGATTGAATACCTTCGACGGCACAATGCCCAGCTTAGCAAGAAACTGTTGGCGGTAACTTCCCAGCAGGGCAGAGGCTAGTTTTGGACACAGAATGGTGGGTGGACAACAGAGGAAAACACTGGAATGACCTTAATCTTGACTCATCCTTTCAATGTTGAATGTGCATCTTATGCAAATTGATCTGCGAACCAGGTCTGCAGTCCAGGTTCTGAAAAGCTCGCTGATCTCTTCTGGTTCGGTGCTAAAACATCTTGGTTTTTAAAGGACATTCATTTTAAAAAAGTGTTTTCAAAAATTCCTGCAGTACAGGAAATGACATTAGCTAGGAAAAACTCTTCCTTGGTCAGTTGTTAATGGTTGTTGAACTTCTCTAATTGAAACTATAGCAAATTGCCAAAGATCTTTGTAGTAGCTTGGGATTTGGTCCTTTTCACAAATTAACATAGAGAAAACACCCTAATTTCTGAGGCATCAAAATAGTAATATCCTGTATTGTAAACAGTAAGGTCATCATGTTATTGGTGGGCAAAGCTGTCACATCTATCTGATGGGTTGCTAAGAAGTTGTCTAATGTCCGAAAAGGTCTGTCGCCATCAAAAACTTGTTGAATCCACCAGTGTAGACACATCAATGACAAAATAGCATTGCAAATTCAGTGACTAATGCCAGTGGAAATACAGGCAAAGCCCTACACTAACCTTTCCCAACATGGCGCCTTCCAGATGTTTGGAGGTACAATTCCTAGGTTTCTTGACCATTAGACATGGTGGCTGGGGCTGTTGGGAGTTGCCCAAGTTGGTGAAGGATGCCCTGCACAACTGAAAAAAAGGATGTAAAGAACTGAAGGATTCAGTGGTTAATTGATGATAGTTATATAGATAAAACAGATTTTGTATCAGTTAGAATAATGTGTAACACAAATATGCAAAGAAGAGGTGAATGACCTGAAAATTCTCTGGTTTGTTCACATGTGAATTCTCAAATCCCATGGTTAGGAAATTGTGGCGTAATGAAGGTATCAACACTAATTTCTTGCTGCCTTCAGATTTTATTTTACAAGCTACTTATGCATTTCTGCATATCTTACTCGTAGGAGATAAATGAGCATAATTAAGGGAAAGTGCATGTGTATATATTTATGAATGTACACGTTAACAAGCTGCCGGTAAAGTGTTTGCATCCTAAGTGTTTGTGATGTCATTAGGAAATCAGTGAACTGCTTCTACTGTGAACAAACCATGTGTGTGTGCTGCTTAAACAGCTTTAAATTTTTCTCCAGGAAAACTACTTCTGCTATATCTTTTAAAATTATGCATATCAGATGTATGCAAATCAGAACAAACAAAACCTTGTTCATAGCAGTTTCTGTATCCTGAACTTTGGAAATGGGTCAAACTAAACTTTAAAAGTGAAAGTACTATTTCCCTTCCACTCTGAACTCGCTATGATTATTGCTGCAAATACTTTATATTTTGGGTAGAATCATCTTCTGCTGTACTGATAGCAGCTTCAGAGATCAGCTTGAGAAGGTTGTGAGATCTAGAGCAGGTTTGGAGGGAAGCTGAGAGAAGGACAAAGTCCCATTGTGTTAGCTGACATTTGCACATGTGACACTGAATTTCTCCCTTTGATGTCTTTGAAAATGTCATTGTCCCCCCCACCCCCCCCCCAAAAAAAAAAGGTAAATGGTTAGCACAATGTTCACATAGTCTGCTTTGGCCATGTGGTTGCTAGATTTTATTGAACTTTGTAGATGGTAACTGTTAGGACATGTTCTATTTGTAAGTTCCCCATCCAACTATAAACAGCTTCCCATTGTCTGCTTTACCTCTTTCCTGCTGACAAAGCCTGTTCTTGCTGTGAATATTCTGATCATTTTTTGATAGAAGGATAAAGATGTTAAAAATTGGGGAAACTCTAAACATGTGCTCTGATCTTGTTTAGGAAGAACAAAAGCAACCTACTCTGTTATACTTGGTGTGAACTGACTGTTACTTCATTGCTCAGTGAAACACATATATAGTATATAAGGGACATTGTAAGAATGCTGCAGCTGGCCACTTCTAGCACTAACAGGTGATTTTCTTTTTGGCTGTGCAATAAAAACACAGCTGGGATTTTATATAGAAGCTGAAGAAGGAATATATATAACTTTCCTTTTGAAAGACACTCAGGTTTTGATGTGATTTGTTCGTAACTTGTTCAATATATTTGTACTAAATATGGTGAAATAATAATAAAATGCAACAAACCTGTCATTATTACTAATTAAAGGTAAAGCTGCTTTTGGCTTTGTATTGATGCAGGATGCAAGAGAATCAATGCCTTTACAAGTAGCAAAAACCTGGTTTTCTCTTGAGCTGGTTGCTTAGCAGATTGCAGTTAAGAGCCTGGTACTATTAGAATATCAACATCAGCTTGAAGTATTGTTTCCAGAATATTGACCTTTCCTCACCTGTTCATGAATTTGCACATCTGGAGGCTAGTCTGTTAAATCTGCTTTTTTTTACAGATGTCCTCTCCCAGCCGAATCTGTACCCAGATGCTGTTTGTTTGCTTTAAAAAAAAAACTGTTTTCATTTGCAATGAAGCCCATTTCTAATAGCCTTAAAAGTATGAAACCAACTGCTTTACTCCAGCTGCAGAATCATTGCCAGTCCACTGCAGGTGTTACAACTGAGCCTTTATTTATCAAAGGTGTATTATTAAACCTCGGCGGTGTGGTCCACATTTGCTTCTCTTGGATCCCAGTCCAAGATTCCCTAGATGACCATGCCTCCTTTCCTCATTTCTGTTTTCTTTCTCAGGCCCCCAAATTGTTAAGTAGCTTCCCAAAAATACTGCTGTTTGGGGCCTGCCTATCTTGCCTGTGACTCAACCAACCACTGGAATGTGCCTACCTATAACTTCTGTGAGGTGGAATTTGAGCCCCAGGATGAAAGAGGTTCAAACCCCAGGAGAGGTTTTTTCTCCCTGTGATGGGAGAAAAAACTGGGATTACATGTTTCAGCCCCGTAGCTATCTATTAATCAATACACAGATGTCTCACATCTAAAGTTGACAAGTTACTTTCCAGGAAACTACAGTGGTTCAAGAGCCCTCTCATACCCATGCCCCTTTCAGTCACAGCACACTTCCTTTCAGATGTAGCCAGAACACTGAGTGCATGTGCTTAGTTTTTGTTTTGTCCATGTCTCTGAGAGCCCACCTTGAATGGGTACATGTGCTGAAACTTTGTAGAAGTGTTACTCCTTGACTCAACTCATGGTGGTGGACTTAGAAATAACAATGGTTGGGAAACAAAACTGAAGCTCAGCTCACTTTAGTTAGCCTTATTGCCATTTTCCATTATCTATTGTTTCTCACCCACATGAGATATAAAGTTAGAACTGTAGATGAATTGTTATTGGTGCAGGAATACAGACAGTGTATTTTTCATTGCTATGCTGTTGGGGTTAAAAGGCAAAGCAAAACTGAATTCTTATATATTTGACTCCAAGGTAAAAATATTTCGTCTCTATGCCCCAGAGAGGACATATCAAAATAACATTGGGATGATGCTTCAGTGATGAAAGGTTGAAATCTTTGGATTGGCTTAATCTTCTCTAAGGAAAAAATAGGAAAACATCCAAAGGTACCATTAAAATGATTTTAAAAAAACTAATGTAGTTAGGCTTAACTGATTTATCTAATGCATTTTGAACTCCCTCATTATCAAAGTGCTCCCTGCTCTTTATTAAGTGTGTTTACAATTCCTTAACTAAAAGACATGTTGAAAAGCTGAAAGCTTCAAATGCAGTAAGTAAATGTCTGAATACACATGCTTCCATGGCATCTGTGGATGTTTTCTGTTTTTTTCCTTTTTTATGAACTTGCAGAGTTAAGTTTCCATAAAACATTCATGCCCAGTTACTTCAAGGCCTTAAATGTGAATACAGTCTGCTAGAGAATTTTCTATAGAACCCTCAATTGAAACAACTTTTTTTTAAATCAGTGAAGGGTAATTCTGCTTTGATAAGGCTATCTATAGCCTAATCCTGAGATAACTTAAGAGACATAAAAGCGGTATCACTGTGGGAACTGGTTAAATGCCTCAGATGTCTTACAATGTGTTGGGAGACAGAACTGACCTATGGACTGACCACATTCCCTGTGTGTAAATACTAGACTTTGGAAAACACATGTTCACTATACAAAAGAAAACATATCAATTGGTTTTCCATTTGCTTGAGAAAATTATTTGAGGGCTTCCTTCCCATGTTTGACTGTTTACTGAGGTTAGGACTATATCCTAAAAGGAATTGTCTTTTTGATTCCTCTCCCGCCCGCCCTCTGCCCCAAGTCTTCCAACACCTTTTGTTGTTGTTGTTAGTCGCGAAGTCGTGTTCGACCCATCGCCACATCGTGACCCCATGGTCAACATTCCTCCAGGCCTTCCTGTCCTCCACCATTCCCCTGAGTCCACTCAAGCTCACACCAACTGCTTCAGTGACTCCATCTAGCCACCTCATTCTCTGCCGTCCCCTCCTCCTTTTGCCATCTATTGTTCCCAGCATTAGGGTCTTCTCCAGGGAGTCCTTCCTTCTCATTAGGTGGCCAAAGTATTTGAGTTTCATCTTCAGGATCTGGCCTTCTAAAGAGCAATCAAGGTTGATCTCCTCTAGGACTGACTGGTTTGATTGCTTTGCTGTCCAAGGGACTTGCAGGAGTCTCTGCCAGCACCACAATTCAAGGGCCTCAGTTCTTCGGCGCTTAGCCTTCCTTATGGTCCAACTTTCACAGCCATACATTGCAACTGGGAAAACCATAGCCTTGACTATACGCACTTTTGCTGGCAGGGTGATGTCTCTGCTTTTTAGTATGCTGTCTAGATTTGCCATAGCGCTCCTCCCCAGGAGCAAGAGTCTTTTAATTTCTTGGCTGCAGTCCCCATCTGCGGTGTTCTTGGAGCCCAGGAAAATAAAATCTGTCACTACCTCCAATTCTTCCCCATCTATTTGCCAGGAAGGAGAGGACCAGATGCCATGATCTTAGTTTTCTTAATGTTGAGTTTCAAGCCAACTTTTGCGGTCTCCTCCTTCACCCGCATCAAGAGGCTCTTTAGTTCCTCTTCACTTTCTGCCATGAGAGTGGTATCATCTGCATATCTGAGGTTGTTGATATTTCTCCCAGCAATCTTAATTCCAACTGGTGATGCATCAACACCTTTATGTTGCTCATATTCAAATATGTCTCTACATTACACAATACGGGTGAACAAGAGGCACAGAATAACAAAAAGCATCCCTGTGTATGAACACTTCAAAAAATTAAGGTTGCCTTTGAAAGTATTCTGTGGGTGTGATGCAACTCCTGCTCAGGAAGGTGCTGTTTTATGTCTTGTCCTGGGGTGATGCACGAGGAGTTTGCCAGTGTGGTGTAGTGGTTAAGAGCGTGGGACTGGGACTCAGACAATCTGGGTTCGAGTCCCCGCTCGGCCATGGAGCCAACTGGGTGACTTTGGGCCAGTCACAGACTCTCAGCCCAACCTACCTCACAGGGTTGTTGTTGTGGGGATAAGATGGAGGAGAATGATGTAAGCTGCCTTGAGCCCTTTGTAGGAAAAAGGCAGGATATAAATCGAAAAATAAATAAACTAAATGCGAAGATCTGCTGCAGACCACGACTGCTTTGGTCTGTTCTTATTTATAGGAAGGAGCAAATACCTTCATAACAATTACAGGCAGCGACAGCAGCTCTTCTAGTTCCAGCACTGAGTGTCTTGTGGCACCTTAGCATGCCTGTTTTCAGCTGAATCACCATGACTTTTGGTGGGGTTAGCACAAACAAGCATGGCAGTGATATCTGCACAAATGGCCGTGGTAGGTGGCATGCGATTCATGGTCTGGCTACATGCTGCCCTCCTTTGATTTAGGGCTTTAAAGGCAAAGGGCAGCATTTTGATTAGGGTCTGAAAACAAATAAGCAGCTGGTGTGACTGGGACAGAACTAATTCATCATGACTGAGCCAAGGTCCATTGATTTGAATGGGGCTATACTAAGATGGCTAAATCTGGATCCAACCCAATGTTTTAACTAACGTATATGAAATACAATGTGTTGACATAGAAACAGCATTTTTTTTATTTCTGTGCAAGTGTGTGTGAGTACGTGGGGGGGGTGGAATATACTTTTACTTGTTCTTATTTCACTTGAATCTAGACAGCCACCCATCCAAATAGCATAAAATCAAAGAAATAGCATGATTCAAGCTATATTTTATTTTGCCTTATAGATTATTAAAGTTTACATTGATCCCTTAATGAAATTTATAAACAGATTACACACATATTTAATTTGTCTTTGCATGTGGGTAATTTTCATGTACAGAATACAAAAATTAAAAAATGTACACATTTTAATATGACTATGCTATCTGAAGTATAATTTTTACAACATATACAGTTACAAACATGCTTTAAAGAAAAAAATGAATCTCAACATATGCTCTATAATAGCTGTAAACTTGTTAAAATTAGTACAAAGACACTTGAGGATATGTAAAGGAAAACAAATCTGTTAAGATCCTGGTCCTGCAAAGTTTTCTAGCTGATAAACCTTTGCACTCCCAAAGAAAAGTTCAAAGATACATGTATGCCTTTCAAGGTAAGGTTAATTAGTATTTAAGAATTTTCCACTTGAAAATAAGAATGCACTAGCAATGTCAGCTGAGTTGAATAGCTGTGGTTTTAATAGCCCCATATACATTTTTACCAATATTAACCATCATATTTATGAATCAATAGCTTAATCCTTGCATATTCCTAGCTGGGTATTAAATATATAGAGAGACACATGAATGGCTAAGTAATAAACACAAGACACCAATAGTTATTTAAAAGACACCATAGCTGTTCTAATATTGTAAAGTTTGCTTCCTGGCTACTAGAGTGCATTGTTGACACACAAAGAAGAATAGCTATCGTATTGCACTGATGATTCTCCAGAGCTCCCAGGCAGGACCACTTTGTTCTTCCTTGTTTCCACCCTGTTTAGAGAAACCTTAAACCTCTGTGAAGCTTGTTACAACAGGCTTATATTAAGGTTTTCCAATGCTTCCTGATAATTGCTTATGGGACACCTGCCTAACTTACAACAGTGTTGCTATCAAATGTTGTCATTTGGACTTCCCTTCTTCATTTCTTGTCCCAGCAGTTGGTAAAGACAGTGTTCTGAGGGAGTGGAAACTGAACTGGATTTTAAATTATTGTACTGAGATAGTCAACATTTCTTTACCAAAACAAGCAAAATACCACTCTACTAGTGAAGTCGGGTGCTGAGCATTGTAGCCAAGGCAGGTCTAGAGGACAAAAAACAAGAGGAAGGTATCAGTATGCTTTGGGAAAAGCTAAGCCACACAAACTTTTAAACAATCACATAAGACTAAACATCCCTCCCACAAACCATTCAATGTAGTCCAAGCTGGCTTAGCAGCTGTGGAATGTAGAGTATCATTTGGGAGAAAGCCAACAAATAATACAAAGAGAATGGAACAGAGTTTCCTGAAAGATGACATGATTGCCTACAATTATGAGCTGGCATATTCCTGTTGGGATGTGAGGATACATTGTAACATTCTGTTGCAGAGTTTATTTGTATATGTAGAGCTGTCAAGTTTTAAGAGCAGTAGGATGTAGAATTGATGTTTTGGAAGTGAGCTTCACACAAAAGACTTAATTGCAGTTGACTTTTTGGTGGCCAGGAAAAAAACGCAACTGCCATTCACATTTATTATTGCAACACTGGGACAACTGGATTTCTTGTGTGACTGCAAGGGGCTATAATGGATAAATGCAAATATTCCTCACTTGTTATCCAAGAAAAATAGCTATCTGTATCATGTACTATAAACCTGCATCGGGCAGTATGTGCTGCATTTAAGGAAAAGTGGGGGTTGTTCATTTATACTCTATTCTGGTGTGTTATTAGCATCAGAATGCTCATGGTTTTATGAGGAGCCATCGCCAGTTTGCTTGTGCCAGTTGGGGTTGATCAGGTAAACAGGATACAATTGCCCTATCCTCTCACACTTTGTTTAGAAACAAGTTAAATAGGTGTATTATTCAAACAACAGTTGCTGCTTACAGATGCCTAGAGGAGTCTTCAAGTTTGTGTTTAACTGAGGTGCTTAGAAGGTCCTTGAGCAAACATGCGAATTGCTGCATGTCCAAAAAACTTTGCTTGTGAAACAGGCAGAAAATTTGCCATAAATGGGGGAGGGGGGGCTGGGACTTTATTAGAGTGCCTGATGAACTTTCTATTGAAATGAACATTATGTCCAATGCCCTTGTAGCTCAGTTTCCTCTCTGTAAAAAGGCATATTGCATGCTTAGGTAGTAAATGTTTTACAAGAGCTATCATTTTTATATTTGCTGTATTATAGAGAAAAGGGAAATGCATTCTCAAGCAAGACAGAACCATAGGATTGGACAGGCCCTCAAGTCACAGTACACGATTCAGGCATTCCTGCATATAGAACAGCCTTCATCCTTTTGAATCCTAGGACCTACCTGCAACAAACAATACCAAGTCTTATTTATTTTTAATGTATAAGTACTTCCCTTTTTTTCAGGATGGCTCTACACTGCAGACAATGCTGCTTTAATATTCAGTCTCCCAAAGGAACCCTAGGAATTGCCATACAATCAGGGTTGGTTTGTTGCAGAGCTTTCCAATAGAATCCCTACCACTTGTAGCAAGCTACATTTTCCCAGTTATTTCTGATCAGAGCAGGAAAGTTATGCTTGTTGAATTAAGATGGAACTAGCATCAATTTACAATTTAAATATTTGACATCCATCCCTTATTTCTAGGGATGTAGGTGGCACAGTGGTTTAAACTGCTGTGCTGCTGGGCTGGTTGATCGAAAAGTCGCTGGTTCGAATTTGCACAACGGGGTGAGTTCCCGTTGCTCCATCCCAGCTCCTGTCAACCTTGCAGTTCGAAAGCATGCAAATCCCTTATTTCTACTACTTCTTTAACTGTAGGAAGCATCAGGTGTTGTAAAAGTTTGGAAAAGACATTAAGATGCTCTAACCTGAATATTTCTCGTATCATCTCCTAGGTATTCTGAAGGGTATTTAAACTGCTACAATTATACTTGATGTTTCCAGAAAATAAGAAATGCTTATATTCTGATATTGTTATCTATTGATCAATTTGTTTTACTTTTGGTCAGTTTGTTTATAAATTGCAATGACACCTTTTTATGTAAGCAAATTTAAAGTGTCATTAGTATGATGCACCTGAGTGGCTACCAACCCTGCTAGTTTGTAAACCAGCAAATCTGTTACTTCTGTATATTAATCTATTGCTACAGGAGCCTTTGCACTGTAAGCACTCAAGATCATACCAGCTTTGGGGTCGTTATGCATTGAGAATTCAGTTTGGCACAGTGCAGTTCATAAGCTCTTCATTTTTGATGATAATGCATTTCCTAATTTCCTTGTGAACAGAGGCTCACATGCATTGTGCATATACAACTGTCAGGTGCCATATACAGAGTCCATGGTACCCTGATCATGACATGGTATCAATGCTCTTAATCTTTCTGCTCCATGTTCAAATCAATGGGGCCTACTTCCATTTGAGTGCCATGACATGGTTTTGACCTTCTGATCTTGTCTGCAGGCAATTCATCCTCACCCTCCAAAAGCAGACCAGGATTTAAAAACACATTATAAATCTGCTGCAACAGTAAAAAGTCTGGCAGGGAAACATCTGCTTCTTTTGTAATCTTAAAATGAGGCTAGAGCAATGGCTGAATACATTAGAGAGCTCAGCTGAGTCCCCCACCCTTCTTCCATTAGGAGCTTTCAGTTTTTCTTTTCCAAAATCAAACGATGGAAGTGCTTAAGTAGCAATTCTTTATTATTGGAAGAGTGTAACATATATTCCAGACTTAATAAACCTTGCATTAACATGTAATTCCACCCCTCCTCCAACACTGACAATTGTGTGAAAATTAGCACAACTCTTATTTCCAAGTAGTTAGCCAAAAGGATAGTCTTGAGCCTCATGAGCTGTCAATGGAACTGGAATAATGAGTGCTGAAGGTGCATTAGCAGCCCTTAATAGCCATGCAGGGAAATGTCTAGGAGGAGCCTTCTTGTTAGGCATAGCTCCGTTTTATCCTAAATGCTACTGCCTATAAAACAGACAGGAGGAGCTCAAATGTCTGTTTCTCTGGTGGCTCAGTGTCCAAGGGGCAGTAGCAGTGCTTTATTGGCCAGTTCAGAACCATGGGTAGCTTCTGCACTTGCTTAACGTTTCAGAAAATTACTATTCCTGCGAGTAGCCAGCTTCAAAAATAGATGGATTCTGTACGTAACTGCCTTCTTTGTGAACTCATGCACAGTAAAGAAATGTAGGGTTGTATCCAATATTAGTCCTACATAGAGTAAATGCACTGTACATAGATTAACATTGAGTCCAACCCCTAAAAAAGCCATGCTGGACTGGGTTAAAGGCCTACTTATTCAGGCATCCTGCTTCCCACAATGACTAACCAGATGCCTATGAAAAGTCAGCAAACTGGATAGTGCAACAATGTTTTCCTTCATGTGTTTCCCAGGTACTGTCATATGCAGAAACACATATAGGTGAGCACTAACCACATGGCCAGTAACCATCAAGAGCCTTATCTTCCATTAATTTGTCCAATCCTCATTTGAAGCCATACCAGCTGGTGGTCATTTCCACATGTTACAGGAGCAAATCCCATAGCTTAGTAACATGCTGCATAAAGAAGCGCTTTCTTTTATCTGCCATGAACTTCCCACCTTTTAGCTTCAGGGGTGAAAAGCATTCTAGTATTAGGGAGGAGCATGACTCCCTATAGATTTTCTCCACACAATGCATCATTTTGCACATTTCTATTGTGTTTGCCTACACTTCTTGGACAAATAGCTTCAAATGTTGTAAGCTTTCCTCCTAACTGTTCCAGCCCCTTGATTATTCTGTTGCTCTTTTCTGAGCATTTTCCAGCTGTGTGGTAACCGTTTTTGAGATGTGGTAACCAGAACTGTATTCCAAGTATGGTTACACCACTAACATGCTTAAGGACAGAATGTTATTGACAGTTTATTTTAGATTCCTCTTCCAATGATGCCCAACATGCAATTTGCTTTTTTCACAGCAGCAAGTGCCAGGTCCTATCAGTGTAGACAGATGCCATGAAATTTTCATGGGAAAGTTGGAACCATGTCCCACCCTTCTCTCTGCTTGACATGCAAGCCATTTCAGCTGTTCAAAATCATATCTCTACACCATGTTACAGTTAAGAGCATGTGTTCCTGTTCACTGCCACTTGTTATGAGCAAGCAGCTCCCACAGTGGAACTTGCTACAGAATAGGCTTGCAAGTAGATTTTCTGGAAAAGAGGTGGGGGGAGGGAATCCACCTAAGCTCATATTTATCACCCAGGTCTTGCAATATTAACCCAAATACATAATATTTCAAGACACAGTAAGAAACTACACAGTCATGAAACATTGCAAGTGAGAAGAACTGGATTACTTTTGCAGCAGTAGCTCAATGAGACATCCTCTTTAAAATTCTACCCTGCTCTTAAATTTCTATATTCTCAGTGACCTGATGTGATTGCTTTGGCTGGATATCCTTCTGCTGACACCACTGAGAGCTCTCAGTCAATCTGTTCTCTGTTGAAATCAACTCGCAGGTGGGCCTTGGTAATAAAAGTTTGTTTGTTCATCTGTTTAAATAGTATGCATCCAATGAATTTCTTAACATTGATGCAGCTAGTTTGGATCTTGGAAAAGTCACCAAGACTTTAAAATACATTTGTTACTTATAACATAGTCCATACTCAAAGATTATAGTTGGATGGATACTGTATGTGTGTGTGCTTTGTTTACTGAGGCTTACAAACATCAGCTGTTTTCTGGAGTGTAGGGTTCCCAGATGTATCTCCTTACAAGCCACTTTTCCTTTGCTTCTAAAGCCCTTATCAAAATCCTACATCTGCTATTGTAACTTAGCTTAAGTATGTATGGCTAAAATCACACCTATTCTTTCCCAGTTTCCCCCTGTGTTTACTTTCCTCCGACTTCCTCTGTTGAAGGAGAAGCCTTCTAGATGTTGTTGAATATCAGTTCCCATCATTCTTCACCTTTGGCTATGCTGGCTAAGGATTGCAGGAGTTGTACTTGAACAGCATCTGGAAGGCTACAAGTTGCCCACCTGCCCATTCTGTTGTCTCCTTTATATTAAATTATAGCTGACAAGCACCCTTATACCTTGCAACTTACCCGACCCAATGATGGGGTACCAGTTTGGTGGCCAACTGAACCAATCATAGGCAAACAAGAATGGGCTGCATGTGGTATCTTTGGGAGACCAACAGTAGAGGATGTCTGCTTGTTGCAAAAGCTTACTTCCTCCCTCTCCTCCACCAGCTTCTGCCCAGAAAGTCTTCATAAAAGTTACGGCATGGCCATGGCCAACATGCCCTTTGTCATTTTCTTGCTATAGGCTGCTACATTTCTGTGGCCTGGTCCACATGACAGGACATCCCATGGTGTGTTGTCACACACATCCCATGGTGTGTTTGTTTGCTCCAGGGTGGCTTGTGTCATCCAGACCTGGTGTCATTGCCTCAGTGGGGTGTGTGTTTGTTAACCACACCCAAACTGCTCTGGGTAGCTACGCCATGTCAGGTTGTTCAGGGCTGCTTTCTGTGACATGGGGACTAACGTGCTACTGTTAAAGCACAAGAGGAGACCAGTAAAAAAACCAACACAAAGTATGAACATCTTAGAGAAGAGCATTAAACTCTTGACAGTTTCATGTGAATCTTGTTGCATGTAGACTAGAAGGAAATTGCATGCAGTGACATTCGGCCTAAGGCAACCTTTCTTGACCTGGTTCGCTCTGGGTGTGTGGGATGATCCATCATCCCCAGCCAACCAGGCTGACTGGGGATGATAGGAATTGCCATGCAACACATCCAGAGAGAATCAGACTGGGAAAGATTAGACTAAAGCATTGCTATTTAGCAAGCTCAAGTGACCCAATTTATTATCAATTTTACCCATGTTATTTTTAACTTTAATTTTGATAGGAGAGTTTCTACTGGGGCTGTACATAGTTCAGGCTTCATAGTCACAAAATATTTGCCATTGCATGGGTGATGCAGAGGAAACACTTGCCTCTGTCTTGTAGCAAAGCACAGCAGGACAGCGGGGCGTCAAATGAGTCCCTTTCTCTGTGTAGCTTCACTCAGAGAGTGAAATAATTGACAGAGAGCCCAGTACTACTCACTCATTTGGAACCATGCCCTGGAGTTCACATAATACAAGTACTTTTATTATGCTGCTTCCCCCTTTAGTTCATTCCCACCCCCCCCTCTGCTCCCTCCCCTTTGCTCTTATTTTCAGGACAAATAAAATCACGAAGAATGGAGCCCAAAGGAAATTGTTTGCTGTTTGGGGTTAGCAAAATGCCCCCTCCCCAGACTGTTTGGAAATGAAAGGAAAATTTGGAAATGGGTATATTCTGGAGGACCAATTCACTTATCCTCACAGTGTTCCTTAAGCAATGCTACAGGGCAAGGCTTGGGCAAGCCCAGTTCTGCTGGCGCCTGATGTTATTGCCACACACTTATGAATACGCCATGCCTAAATTTAGCCCAAGAGCAATAGAATTGGAGATACCTCATGGAAACGGCACTCTAGAGTGCAGTGGCATGCATCGCCGGTGGGAACAGTGATGTCTGTGCAGTTTTCGTCTTGCAGCCAGGTTAACTGGAAGATAGGAGAGCATTAAAAGAGTCAAGATATCAAAAATAACCGCAGGTAAGCAGGAAAGGTGTTTAACATATTTTTGGAAGGCATATATGCCCACTTGCTGCAGGATGCCATCTTCTGCATGGACAGGATTCCTACTGTGATACTGTCATTTCATTCTAATTAAGAAGCACAAAAGTTCATTGATGGGCTTCCACTAGCTAAGCTGTTTTTTTTTTCCTTCAGAAATCATCTTCCACAATCAGATATTGCCACATGTAATAACCATTTGCTAGACTTGTGTAACTACAGAACCTTTAGCTGGCAATGGGCATGATCCACTTAAATGCAAATGCCCTTACAGTGCAATACTTTGTGTGCTAATTTGTAAGTGAATTCCATTATAATCAGTGGGCTTTACTCTCATGTAAGTATGTGCAGGATTGCAGCTTTATTACTAGCATATAAGTCCCAATGAACAGAACAGAATTTATGGAGTAAGCATGCAGAAGATTGCCCTGGACAATCCACTAAACTTTAATACGAGTTTACATGTAACTGGATTGTGTTATTTGGCTTTAGCACATGAAATAAAATGTTTGAAAATAAGAGTTCTTACATTCATCCAGAAAAAAACTAGTGGTTTAAGGATTTTATGTATTTTCTCTTACATTCTGTGTCACCTAGAGAGCATTTTACATGAGAAAAGGTGTTTGGAAAATAAAATAAATAATGATAGGAGTCACCTGACTAATATCAGTACTACAGTGCTTGAAAACAGGAGAGAATTACCACCAGAAGTAGTATATTTTGCAGTTCCCTGCAAAAGATAAACTACATTTGTGGACAACAGAAATCCAGTAAGCTTCACTGTTCCCCTTGGGGGCTCAAAGACATTACTTTAAATCTGTGTCTAGCAACTACCTCTCCCCACATTTTTACTCTAGAGTAAGTGGAGGGGCCCCAGTCCAGTTCTTAAAGGCACCTCATGCTAGAATCTGGATTGCCATCTATGCAACAACTCTAGAGTAAACATAATGTCTGTTCTGGCCCTGGCATTGTAATAGTGGCCTACCTGACAGGGTTATTGCAACACAGTGCAAACCCTGTCTGAGCATTTAAGAGAATGTGCTGAATAAATTCTAAGCACCGTTGATGCATCCTGGTGCCTTGAGCTGCTGAAAAGGGAGGAAGGAGGCACAGTTCATTTTGCAGGCCATTGCAGAAGACAGAGAACTGGACTGGGATATGGGAAACATGCAAATCTCCACTTATGGTCACTGGGTATCCTTAGTAAACTGTCTCCCAAGTGTGCAGCCAGAATGCCTATTTTCCTGAAAAGAAATCTCAAATCCAAATGCAATAGTATTACCAACACCTTTGGATCTACTATTGGGAACAGCAGGATGCTCTGACCCTGAATGACTTCTGTATTTTTAGAAGCCTGAAATTCTTTAAGTAACCTGGGAATATGCTGTGGGAAATCTTGTATTTTGTCCCAGCATCCTGCCAGATGTTGCCAGAGCTGCCCACAAGCTGGCCGAAGGCTAGCAGGGGCTACTTGCCCTGGACTCCTGCCAAATGGGGGATCCCAACTTACATTCTGTGTACCTTGTTGTCCTCTGCACCCCACTTCCCACACACCCGCATGGGCCCTCATGGCAGATCCCCAATGTCATGCCTACTCCAGATCCCACTAAGTCCTCTGTGGGGTCCTGGATGCTTTAGAAACATTCCAGAAAAGCATCCCCAGCAAGTCTTTTTCCTCTCTACACTGTAATTAAGAGAACGGCTTTTCAGGATTGGAGCACCACATGACTTCTGGATAACTCACTCCTTTGGCTCTCTTCTCTTTTCCCCATAGAAAGGGGGGGGGGGGGAAGACTCTAGTGGTTTTGTTAGTTTGTAAACGGACAGGTTGGCATTGTGGTGGAATATTTCTTTGATTCTTGCCTACCCCTGCTTCACTTTTCAACTTTTTTCCTGCCAGCTGAAGAGGGCTGGAGAAGTATGCTGATCACCAGCTGGGGCTGGGGCGCAGTGCTCCTTTTTGCCCAGGGCTACCATCTGTTCCAAGCTATTTGCTCTAGAGTTATTGCTAATGAAATGGCTGCAGAATTACTGGTTGGGGATATCCACTTTAATCAGAAAAGTGAATCGTCCCACTGTTGGCGTGCAGGTAGGGTATTTATGCAACATTTACTTTTCTAGAAATTCTGTACACCGGGGCAAATTTTATTTATTTATTTATTTATTTATTTATTAAAACATTTTTAATTTTACCTTTTGCGCTTTCAAATACTGAAATCTGAGTGCTGTCGGAATCTGGGACAGTATATTTGACTGAGCGAAGAAGAAAGGCTCAAAACTATCCCCCTCCATACAAAAATCAGAGCTCTATTAAACCATCCTCGAAAGTTATAAAAGCTCAGTTCAGGCAGATACTAGTCAATGATTACGGATAATTTCTAATGGAAAACGGTAAACATGCATGCATTGAGCAGCTATTTCGGAAGGTTTTGCACGATCCAAGCTTTTTTCCTCGGCCGTTCCAATTTACTCAATTTATGGCTCTATTGCTTAAGTGATGAATTGACGGGTCTCAAGCAGAACAGAACAAAACCAAACGTACAGTTCCCGTTCCCATTCCATTAATTACGGTAAAGCAGCAGGACAAGCCTAGACCAATGTACCATTTCGCGAAAGCGTTTAATGCTGCACCATACGCCCTGATGTTGCCATGATCATAATTCATTCTTAACCTGCCATCTTCTAACGAGCGAGCAAAAGAAACGGGTTTGCACTGCACGTGAGAAGGTAGGTGCATGCAGAGGCTGAAGCGCAGCACTCTCCATTCTTTCACGGCGCGGTCCTATCTGTTGCCTACTCGGAAGTAAGTCCCATCGAGTTCAATGGGACTTACTCCCAGGTCAGTGTGCCTACGATTGCTGCCTTAGAGAGAGGTATGGGTTAAACCATACCATGGCTTGGGGTGGGGGGGGGGGGCAAACGTAGCAGCACAGATATGCAAGCGCTATATAGGGAAATCCAAGGAGCAGGCACCATCCTTAGCGCACAAGTCTTACCCACCTGGCCTCTGTCCGTCGATAAGGAGCATCCCAGTCAGGAGCAAAAGCCAGGTCCAAAGGAGCCGTTGGAATCTCATGCTTGCAGGCGTGCGGTCTCCACACCACCCCCGGCACGGATCCGGGATTCCTAACACTCGCAGCGAATGAGACGCCCTCCCGGAAATGTGCGCCCGTCTGCAGTATCTCTCTGGTTCAGCTCACATTCTCCTGACCAGCCTCAGAGGAAGGCACAACCAACTGCCTTTTCCAGCAAGGTTAACGATTGCAGAAGGCAAGGTTACTCTTCCTGCACTGTGGCCAGCGCCTCCCCGGGTTTCCCTCTCTGTCACTCCCACTTATTTTCCATAAGCCAACAACAGGAAGGGCGGGGGGAGTCAGTGTGTAAACTGCAGCTTCTGTCAACGTTGGGGAAACAAGGAGCTCCCCGGGAACAATGGTCCAACTTCTCTTGAGATGCATTCCAGGCAAGGAGAAATATGCAAAGCAAGCCAGGAGAGCTCTTCCTCCTCTTCCTATTTGTAACTGTTTATGCTCGGCTGCATTTTGCCCATGCTGGTCCCACATGCGGAAACGCCATGGAAGGGGGTAGGAAGTTGTATCTTTTGTCCCGCTCTGAAAAGGCAAGCTTAAGAGAACCCAAAGCAACTTGGGGCCCCTTCTTGTTTGCCTCACCGCACAAATTTTTATCCCTTCTCAACTAGCTGCGAAAGAGCATCTATTCAAAGTTGTGGAGGCCGAGTAGAATGCAAAAGGGCCAAGCTAATGCATATCTTTGACAGCGGCAAGTGTTTTCTAAGAAGCCAAAATGACTTAGTGCGCACGTGCGTGTGTGTGGCCCAAGCATTGACTGGAGGACTGTCCATAAAGTTTGTCACATTAAAGAAAAAAATAGCACCTTCCACCCAAATCATAATTTTAATTCTAGTGCAGAACCGCCACCACTTCTTAAGTGAGTCATGCACATCACACCACAGATTTTAATAATTCAGATGTATGCAGCACTGTGTATTAATATAAGGAATACAGTGTCTCTGTTATTTGCATCTTTTCTGCTTCCTGTGAACAAAGATATTTCTAGATAAGAATTGCTGAATCTGTAAAGAGCACTACAGATTGGGGCACATGGCCAATTTTATGCTAGTGGAAGAAGTCCTGGTTGGCTTTGTTACACTTGTGGTTGCAAGTTATTAGATCTAGCACAACCAGTACAAGCAAGACCTAGTCTATTGAGGTTATAATGAATTGTTCAATGATTTAGGAACAGATTGCCCAGCACATCACACAATGTGTGTAATACATAGTACACAAGTGGAATCAGAGTATTGGCTCTGACACTTGTGCATAGATAAAAATGGCACTTGTGCAAACCAGAAAGCCTTGTGCTAGTGCAGTGAGGCCATCAGATACAATCCTGAGTTAATTCCCCAATCCTTAAAAGTTCTTCATACTAGAGATCAGAGAATCAGGCTTTGGGAGTATGTATTCTGTGTAGGCTTTGTGCATTTTGAGATGGTAGAATCCATGAGATACAGGAAATAAGTGGGTCACAGGGACAACAGACTGGGGAGATAGTGTAGGAAAGAAAGATGGCAGCCTTCCCTGTGCTATGTTGGTTGGGGATGATGGGTGTGGTACTCCAGCCCATCCAGAGAGCACCAGGCTGGGGAAGGTAGGAAAGTAAAAATAGCAGGACAACAAATATACAAGAGTTAAAGGAAGGGAGGGAAAGAACTGCTCCAGGGAGGCAAATTTGTGACATCAAAAAGTCCTCTGCAACTCAGCTGGATTCTTTTCCAAGTTGCAGAGCCAGTTGCCTTGATCTTGACCTTGGAATGGAGCAGGTGAGCACAACATTATGTATAATGTAGCAACCCTTGTTTTTTAGATTCATCTGTATTGTACCGAAACAAATGGTTGCACCACTTTTCTTTTTTTTACAAATGACTTCTTTCTTCACTTTCACTCCCTTTTCCATCCCTTCTTTTACCTTTTTTTTCTGAAGTTGAATGATGACCACTTTGCTACTGTATTTTGCTAGCCATTGCAATAATTTCAAGGATAATGGTTTTATTTCAAGGAGAGACAAGGCCACTTACTAGTCCTGCAAAGCAAGCCAGTAATGTCACCATATAAAGTCCCACAATGCAGCATTTCGTGAAATAGCAAGATCATAGACAAAATGAGTTTGTTGTTTTAGTTTTACATGCATTTATTGGACATTTTACTTTACAGTTTTTCTGAGGCAGGCCTATTCTCATTCCCAGTCTTACCTAAATCTCTTTGGTGGAAAGCTTGGCAACATGGTACCCTCCTGCGGGACCAATGGTAGGGAGTTATGGGAGTTGTATTCCAAAAGGGTGGATCATTTGAACTTGAGCATTTGCACATGGAATGAGGGAGAAGGAAAGAAGCTTGTTAAACTTCTGGAGGAAGTATAGAGCTCTGTGCTCTTTTAAGTGGTCAATCATCTATTCCTTTTGTTAGCCATGAAGGTGGACACTTTTGACCATATATTCCATTGCTCCGATTCTGGTTAGAATTGGCCATTGTGGTTTCCTTCCAACACCTACCTGCATGTCCTGACTGTCCTAACAATGCACAAGCTATAATGAATGTGTGTGTGTTCACTGACCACAAATATAAGAAATTCTTCAAAAAGAAATAGCAGATTATTTTGCTGGATGTTTGCCTTAAATAAAGATCACTTTAATGCATGACAAATTTAAGTTAAATTAGAAACACTGGTGTTGTCTGGTGGTCGCTCTTCCCTTTTAGAGAGAGCATTTGCCTGCTACTCCTTCATAGCTGCTCTGAAAAAATATAGGGTGGTCCCGAAGGCCTAATTCGGGATTCACCTCAAGAAACTATTTTTTCACTCACTAAAGTTACTATCCTGAGCATGTTTGAACAGAAGAACCCACTGGGAGTTGTAGGAATTGTTTCTATCTTAACATCAGTAGTATTGTGTCCTGAGTTTAAGAAATTAGTACTAGGACCTCTTAAAGAGGTGTCTCCAGGATTTAGAACAAACAAATACATTGGTCCAGTAGGAATTTGGAACAGGTTCTTTCCACACTAGCTGTGAGGATTAGGGCAATTTGAGTGTGAATCTCCACCTCTAAGGTCAGAGCTCCTTTCTGCTCAGCTCTGGAAAAGCGGAGGATGCTAGTGCACCCTAATACTGTCCAGAGGCCACAGGATTACTCTGCCCATCTACTAAAAGTTCACCATCTTTATATAGTAACATTTCTCCAAAATTTTGGGCAGGATGAGGTGGCATGGCAATATATGTACAAATGGGGTGGGAATGTAATGTCACCAAGGGGTTCTGGAGATGCGGTAAAACCAATAGCATGTACCTAGTGCTAAATTGGCAATATAAACTACTTTGGGACAGGAACTTCAGGACACTGTGGACAACACTGCTCTTGCTTGAGAGCCAATATGGGAAACCCAGATCCTAGTCCCCATTCATCTCTGAAGCTCACTAGCTGACTCTTGGCCAATTGTTGGACTCTTGTGAGAGGAAATAATGCAAGTTCTAAATGTAATAGGTAAACAAATGACTGTTTCATATAAATTTGATTGATTGTATTTGTTACATTTGTATCCTAACATTTCCTCGGAGGAGTACAACCCTACATACTCGACAGCCCCCGTCCAATTTCATCTTGGTAAGAACCCTTTGAAGGCAGGCTGAAAGTCAGTGACTGACCAGTGTTACCCAGTGAGCTTCGCGGCCAAGTGGGGACTCAGACTCAGGTGTCTCTAGTTCCAGTCCAACCTTCTGCCCGCTATCTCTTCTACATTGCACTGGTTCTCAGCTTATCCTAATTACAGGAAATGCCATAAATGCACTTTTCTGATACCCACATACCAGTATTTTCTCCTCAGTCATAAAGCTAAACAGAATATTAGTATAACACAATATTAGTACAGATGATCATTTAGCACAGTGTAATTCAGTTAGTGTCTCCAAAAGTAGGAAATCTTGGCTGTAGCATCCACCTTGTTTTCCATGCATTTTGCCCCAGATGGATATAGGGCAGTGGTGGCGAGCCTATGGCACGTGTGCCACAGTGGGCACACAGAGCTCTCTGTCGGCACGTGAGCCAAGTCGCCCCAGCATCGTCACAGCAGCTGAGCATTGGATAACAAGCGCACATAGGGGCCCTGTGCATCCTCAGGAGTAGTGGTGCCAGGTGATGATGTCACAAGGCGCAACACATTAGCCACGACTCGTCCGAGCTTTTGCATGGCTGGTCAGTGCACTGCCAAGGATATGTATATTTTGCTTAGACTGGCAGTTTTCAGGTTTTATTGCAGTGTTGGCACTTTGCAATAAATAAGTGGGTTTACTGGGAATGCCCAATAAACTTGGGTTGCAGTTTGGGCACTCGTTCTCTAAAAGGTTCACAATGACTGGGTTAGGGTTAGAAAAAAGAGGTGTCCTGGCATGGTTTTGACGATTAGAATGTGATTAGAATGGGCAGAAATGATGAGCTATGCAGAAAAAGCTCCTCAAGGAAGGCTTTTTCAAAATCTCTCTCTTGCCAATGGAATTTTGATCTTATATTAGGGTTAGGGGTGTGCACCAGGGTAGGGGTAGGCCAATGGTGGCGAACCTATGGCACGCGTGCTGCAGCAGGCACTCAGAGCCCTCTCTGTCAGCACACAAGCTAAGTCGCTCCAGCATCGCCCCAGCAGCCAAGCATTGGATAACAGTGCACATAGGGGCCATGCACATGCTTGGAAAGGAGTAGCAGCGCCAGGTGATGACATGTGCTGCGACTCATTAGTTGTGACTCGTCCAAGCTTTCACATGGCCGGTCAGTGCGCTACCAAGGATATATATATATATTGCTTGAACTGGTTGTGAGTTGTTTTTTTCTAAACTAAAATCACAGTTTTCAGGTTTTATTGTAGTGCTGGCACTTTGCGATAAATAAGTGGGTTTTGGGTTGCAGTTTGGGCTCTCGTTCTCTAAAAGGTTCGCCATCCCTGATATAGGGAAGCAGGACAGTGATGGTTGCCATGGGTGATCACTGGCTCCCTTGTGACTAAAAGGTAAATGAAAACAATTGATGGTCAGACTTGATAGGCGTAGTGTGGAGAAAGCAAGACAACTTCAACTTTGGCTTCACTCATCAAAAATGGTTCATGATGGATTCAAGCAGCAAGAGAGAGTGAAATGGGGAGGGGATGCTTCGGGGAACCAGGAGACTGAGGCTGGGTTAGGGGAAGATTCTGCTGGAGGAAGAAGAGGAAGTAGGGAGACTGAAGATGGCAAAGTGGAAAGAGTGTTCAATAGGGACTTGGAAGATCCAGGTTCCACTCCCAGCTTGGCCAAAAGTTCACTAGGCATTGTTGTTCCTCAGCCTAGCCTACTTTGCAGGGTTGTTGTGTGGTCAAAAGGGAGAGGAGGGTTTTTTTTGCAATGCAGTAATTTATAAAAAGAATAAGCAGATTGTGGTTTTAAAGAAGTGCTTTTTTGTTTGGGGTTTCAGATCCCACCTCTGCCATGTGTTCAGGTTCTTAGGCAAATTGCATGTCTTTTAGTTCCCTCAGTTTGCTATTCTGTGCAATGGGTGTTCTGAGACTCAGCACATTCATCACAACAGTCATTTTTATGAATGTTGCCACGGCAGCAATTTTTTGCTTGTACCTTTGACACTTTCTCAACATTCTAAATGCTCCCACTAACTTCAAAACGTTGGAGACCCCTGCTCCAGAATGGCACTGAAATGAGTGCGCACAATTAGAGATGGAGCTTGTTGCTCCGATGTCGCCCCCTGTGCAAGTCTGTTCCACCAAGGACTGATGTCTGAAAAGAGTTTCTGTTTCACATGATCCTGACAGTAAAGCTTCAGGAGACACTGATACAATTTCTAAAGTACTCATAGAAATTGAATCCCAAGTACAGTGGTACACAAACATAAACCCATTGATTTGTGTGCTGGATTTCTGGGGCCAATGGCAATAAGATTTCCTAGTGCAATAAATTCTACCAGTACTATAGGACGAAGGTTTTGTACCCTGACAAACTACACTCTCTTTTAGAAGTAGCTTATTGCCATAGAATTGTTGCTTAAACCAAATAATGGAATATAAACTTTTAGAATTAAATCTAAACTCTTAAATGAAATCTTCTGCACTACAGCATTGCAGCCAATGTTCTCAGGATCTGCTCATTGGCCATATCAATATGAATTAGCTGACTGTGGCTAGAAATCTGCAAGCTAAAAATAAATGAAAGCCAAGCAAGGAATACTGGCCTATTGCTAAATTAAATTCCTAAATTAAATTTCTTTGAAGTGTTGCAATATATCTAAGCATTGTTTTGTTGAAGCAACTGGTCTTTCAGCAAAACATAATATAACCTGCACATCTTCCCGTTTCAGTATGCTGTGTTTCTAACAGATTTATGTCAGGCAGCCAGTGAATAATGTGAGTGAGCTTTTCCATCACTGCATCACCAGCTTGGGACAAATTGCTCTTGAGCTCCATTTCACATTGCAGGCAGGTAGAGGGAAGAGGCAGGAGAAATCGCATCACAGGAACTAGTTATGGAAACTAGTTTCCTTTCCCCACCGCCCCACTCCCAATTTGGACCTTTCTCTCTTTAAAGGGTTAGTTGACTTACTATTTCAGTAGCACAACTTAGGGCAGCCTTCCCTAAGCTTAGGTCCTCCAGAACTTTTGGAAGACACAACCTGGTGCACTTCAGATTCATGACCGTAGGCCATGCGGTTTGACACTTATGAGAGTTGACATCCAAAACATCTGGAGTGCACCAGGTTGGGAGAATTCAAGTCATCTGGAGTGAACCAGGTAGAGAAGGCTGCCTCTGGTAGCGTCTAGGAGGGAAACAGAATATGAGCTACCTGCTCAATTAGCTGTCATCCATTGCCATTGCAGTGACCAGAACTGTACACCATATTCTAAATGTGGTTGCACTATAGACTCGTATAAAGGAAGTAAGATCTTGGCAGCTCTGTTTTCAATTCCATTCCTAATTATGGAATTTATCTTTTTCACAGCAGCCCCTACACAGTAATCAGAAGATCAAAATCAGGCCTGGATTCTTTGTAATGGATTTTACTATAGTCTGATTTTTGCAGTTGACTGAGGTGGAAATGTGTATGCATGCAGCATGACAGAAAATAACACAAACAACTTTGTACACTTCTTTTAGAATGTGCCAGCATTGATACTAGTGTACAACACAGAAAATGGGGTTTCTCTTCCCACCTTACTGTTAGTTCATTGGTGTACCTACATTTACTCAGAATGAGCACATTGACACATACGCCAAACTCTGCCCCTTAGACTTTATAGTTTCCACTCCCAGCAACTGGCCAGGAGGATAAAAGTCTTGGCAGACTTGTAAAATTTGGTCCATTAACTTTAGAAGAACATGAACTAGCTCTTTTAGCTAAAGATACTTTTTCCATTGAAGAACAGAAGCAAATTGCCCCACTCTGCCCTTCATTCTTGGCTGCAACATAAAATATCCTCTACCTTACTGTGGGAGGTGCACACACACACAAGTATTCTTGTTTACTTCAGGTCTTTGTTTTCCATCCAAAGAGGAAGACAAATGGGCTTTGTAAATGTAACTGAATATTTGTGTATCGCTCTGAATAATGATAAAGCAACACTATTGCCCAGAAATCAAGTCCGCATGTAGAGCCAGATAAAATGATTGCTTATTAAACCCTGGTCAAAAAATATCTACATTTGTAAGTCTATGTCTGTCAGTCTTAAGCATCATCTTGTTCTAAATTCTAAGAACAATTACCACCCCTGCCTCAAGGTGTCAAATACATTTTACATATGAATCTTCTCTCCAGGTTTTATTGGAAGTCCCTGATAGCTTCCTCCATTGAGTTTGCCCTCTATAGAAAGCAAAAAGGCCATTTGAGTGTATCTCTGGCTCCTGTCTTCTGAGACCTGCTGCTAAATCTTTCTGCCAGATTTGTTTCTTTGTCCATTCTGGGTAAGAAACATCTCCTAATGTCACTGTCAAAGCTTGGGGGGTGATGGGGGGAGTAAGACACAGAGAGAATACAACCTTTGTCCTCTGCTAAAACCTTTACCAGTGAAACTTTTTAAGGGGGAATTATTCATTTGACTTGATCATTGAGATCCTGAGTCTGTGCTCTCTTGGCCTTCAGAAAAACACTGTGTAATATTGCCCCTGCCTGAACTATGGAACTTGCTACCACCAAAGGCAGTGATAGCCACCATTCATACCATTCTTAGACTGAAATCATCGGTTCCCATGCTTGGTCTGTTTTTAAGGATCAGTAGCATCCTTAGTACAAAAAACACTGCAGAAGTTGCTGAATAATGATGAAAAGACATGATAAAGATATTTCTAAGACAGAAAAAGAATCAATACACAGATGATTTAGTCTCTGTTTACAATCCACACCCAAAGATGGCCCAGTCTGCCAGTGTAGACGCAATTCACAAAATCAGACTGGGTTGAGCAAAGGGCAAGAGTGAAGTGGAAACAACAGGGGGTTCCTGGAATTCAAAACCAGTTGTAAAACAGCTTTTGTGTTACAATCTGCAGTGGAACTATATACATTTTTGTCCATTTTTTAAAAGACAAAGTAGCTCTTACGTCCTTATTCCAGCTGGCATCTATGCCTAGTACAACCTAAGACAATTACCTTGGCACAATGTGAACAGAAAAAAGTATAAATGCTCACACCCACTTCCAAACCTTCATTTCTTAACATGCTTTTTCCCACAACATGACCAAAGAGAGGAATTTGTGGTTTTCAGATGGGAGGATCACACCAGGTGGTTGTTTGGGGAGACACATCTCTTCTCCGTAGTCTGTTTTCATTCTTCTCTTTGTACGTGCACACAGCTAATTGGAAACCAGCCGCATGAGGATAGTTTCTCATGGCAAGTCAGTCCTGTGACCAATTCCCACACACTTTGAGAAGGAAAACCATTTTTACTGTGCAAACATAAACAGGAAAAAAAGAAGATTGACTGTGGGTAACCCATACAGGAAGCCTCTTCATATGCCACATCCCCATACATGTGTGCTTTAAGCAGCCACTCGTGTGGGTGATTCTGTGTATACATAACGTGAATGGATCATTTCAACTGTGCTAGTAGTCTCTTTTGCTTGCAACGGGGGAGCAACCTACATGGGTCCTGGAACCAATTTCCCCCCAGAATCCCCTGGGGTCCGCCCCCGTCACACACACATGAACACTGCAACAGCTTCTGCTCCCTACCTTGTGATTTTTGCATGGAAACAAGGGGCATCCCTAGTTCAAAAGCAGAATCATGCACCTGAAAGGGCTCCAGAAGTGAGTTTCTGCTTCTCAACTAAGCATTTGTTTACCACACTCCTGATTTTGTTGAAAAATTGTGTTGGGGGGTGGGGTGCCACGGTCACTGCTGCAGCCAATGCAATGGTGACATAGTATGCGACAGATGCAAAAAAAGATGAGGGCCCCATGTAGCGCATGGGGCATGTACTACCCAGCCTGTTTGGACTAATTCTTCTCTTCCTCCCTATCCAGGGTTGTGACTGACCGTGACAGAAGTTTTGTTTTGGTGGGATGGTGGTGAGGAGTTCCCCTCTCACACCTTCGATAGTGCAGACACGTGTACCTGCAACAGAACGTTGCAGCCTGGAACAGTTCCGCTGAGTTCCAGTCCACTAGCCCTCCCCTCCCCTCTTACAGCCACTCCATTTCATTCCCCTCCAGTTTTCTCCCCTCATCCCAGTTTTCCATGCTTGACAGCCAGCCTGCATTCTGAATCTACTTCGTATGGGTTCACCTCTGGTAGGTTTGTGGTTTTTCTATTCCTTTCCCCTAATTTTTGAACTTCCTCATGCCTCAGGGTTTTGCTCATGCTGTCCTTTTGTGTGGGGGTATTGTTTTGGCTACAGAAGGATCCCTTGGGACTCTAAATAGTGAATTAAAATTACTACTTGGGCTATTATCCTCAATATCCACTCTCAGCTGGATATGCTGACTGGGAGTGATAGGAGTTGTAGTTCAGCCCATCTGGGTGACACCAGAGTGGCAAAGAGATACTGCATTGGAGGGCTTTGTTTTCTGGCTGCAAACACACACTTGCACTACCATCTCATTACAGCACAATTTAACAACACAAATCCATCCTTGCTTTGGAGCTGCTGCTGCTGCTTTAGAACAATCAGCAGTTTAAAACAAGAAAAGTAATTTATTGCTCCAAGGGAGTTGTATGTTTCATCATCCATCCATATCATCCAAAGCTTCTTGCTCTCCCTCCTCTGCTTAAATTTCCTCCAGAAATATATAAAACACAAATAAGCTGATGTAATTTCTCCCCCCACATCCCAAATTGTTTTTATCCCATTCTGGCTTCTATTCAAACTTTGGATGTGCTTTCCTAAGTATCTAGATAAATCAAAGTTGTCAAACTATCACATGTGCCATCAAGTTGCGTTACAGATATGTATAACAGTATTTTTATGCAAAGACATCTCTTAGGAATGCCGCACATGGGATATTCATAGAAACTGGTGGCAACCAGATGGTTGCAATCTGATTGCAGCGAGTTACTACAGTCAGATTCTCATATAATTCTGCAAACCACTGGGTTAGAACTATTGACCAAACACTGCCATCCGAAAAACATTTCCATCTGTTACATTATTGAGTTATAGCTTACATACTTGCATCAAAAGGGTGCAAATTATAACTGCATGGTACTGCCACAATACGATAAGGTTATCATTTGACAAAGGAGAACTCCCCACTAAGTATATCTAGGAAGGACAACTGATGGCCCTCCAGGGGTTTTGGCCTAAGGCTCCTATGAGCCTTCATGATTGCCTGTGCTGACTAGATCTAGTGAGAGCAGTTGGCCAAAACATTTGGAGGGCCACAAGTTGCTTACTCCGATATAGATAATTTAAGTTGCACAGAACCTCCCACCCCCACAATTTCCACCCCTCAACTTCATATGGTTAGGTACTCCCTACTTTCAATCCATTTACTTTCTAGGTATCCCACCTTCCAACATTCTGGTAGGACCTAGTATCATGAAATAATATCACATTTTTCACAACATGCCTAATTTTATACATGACTATGATATCACCCCTTACAAGTTGTTTTTTTAAAAAAACCAAGTCTCAAAGTTGTAACCTTGATTATGTTGGTGCTTCCTTCCTGCCCGTTTTCCAGCATGCAATATACTTTTTGAGGTTTTGTGGCCAGAATTGTATTCCAGACATGTTCACACCTGTATAAAGGCATTATTATGATAGTGATACTTTTATTTCACTTCTTTCTCAAATGATCCTCCAACTTAGTATTTGGCCCTTCACAACAGCTGCACCTTGACATTTTAATTGATCCAAGATCCTTTCTTGGCTGGTTTCTGCCAGCTGAAGTTCATCTCAAATATCCATCAGAAACCTACCCAAAGCAGGCTTGAATTCCAACATTTGGGGTTGGAAACCCTGTTACCGTGCTCCAATTATAGGGGAGTGGGCAGAGGGAACATTTTCATTGCCTCCTTAGCTTTTTAGAAGACCACAAGGAAATCATGATTGTTTAACATTCTAGTGAGCCTTCTAGATTTCATTATGAGTCCCCTACATCCCTGCTTCCATAATTCACACACTGCATAGTTTTCCAGATGGTAGTCGTTATGCTTACTACCCTGAATGTGATTTATTATGAGTTGGAGTTAGAGATGGTGGGCAATGTCCCTGAAATGAGGTGGAACAATGAATTGAGGACAGGCATCACTCTATTGTTTTGCCAATCAAGCTGTATCATGTTTGGTAAGACACCATTGATCCAAGGTGAAAATGGTTGTCCTTGAAATGAAAGCATCATTTTAAATTAATTGAACTGTCCTTGGTTTTACTGGTAAATAGCACCATATATTAATGTATGCAAATTTATTTGATATAGTCCTCCTCCAGAATTTGTAAAGTCTGCTGATATAAAATGGGTACTTGTACTTTGAACTAGCTGTTTGGTGTTCATACTTATTTGACTAAAGTCTCTTAGATTTAAAAATCATTCAAATTTAAGGGGAGCTTTTTTAGTTTGTATTTTAATGATTTAAAAACATTGTACACTCTGACCTGGTTCACATGATCATTTGATCCACAGTGGCCAGCCTCCATGGTTTGCCACACTTGCTGGACACCTGTGGGTGCCTGTTCTGTAACCCTACCCACCCTCTGCTAGCAGGCTGTCATGTCATCCAAAAGCAGAGAGGATGTGAGTAACAAACCACACTGAACCCATAGGCTGTTTTAGGGTTCTGGGTGGTTTGTTATTTTCCTACTCTTGCTGGGTTCAGATGATGTGACAACCCACAAGTGGGGCCTGACCTATGGAACTGGTACCCAAAGGTATCCAGAACACATTGACTTGTTTAAGTTACTGTGGGTCAAAATGACTGTGGAAACCTGCCTGTTATTTTGATGGTTTTGTGACTCCAAATCATTTGGCTGAAATTATTCAAGCTGCTGATAGCTGACTGAAAAATGCCAGTTATCCATTAACCAACGGAGGACTAACAGCTGTGTAAGCATTCAGCAAATGAACCAGATGATTGTAATAACTTACCACTGCATATTGCTTAGTGCAGAATGGCTGTGCACATTCTTGGTTTGAGGCAGAGAGCAAATAATTACTTTTTAAAGACAGTTTATGGTTTTCTAAATGCAAAAATAGGTTGCTTTCAGATGGAGAACGTCTTGTGCTACCACTTAGAAGGTGTAGGACAGCTATTCTGCCTTATTCTCCTTAATGGACATATGCCCTGAGAAAAGAAGACAAAAGAAGCTGTGATAAAATGAAGCAGAGTTATGAGTGAAGATATCCCGTGAATAAGGCAAAGCATCCATATTTGGAAGACCATATTGGTGGGTCACATAAACCATTGGGTGAGTTCATGGGACATATCAACTCATCCTACAAATAAACAATACTGTGTGTGTTGTTCTTGAGATGTCCCAGAGTTTGCCAAACAGCTGATCAGGTTCACTGTGGTTTGTCACCTGCTCTTTCCTTACAGGCATCCCATGGAATTCCACAGGAAGACCTGCCTTTCCTCTCCTTGCACTGTGCCTACAAAATCTGCATATGACTCTGCAAAAACCCCCTTAAGACTTTGTCAAAATTCATTTTACAGGAGGCCTGAGTTTTGACAGCTGTCAAAACACTGTGCTCCTATAAATGGGTTGGCTTGTACTTTTTCACTTTCCTGAATACCTACAGTCTCGGAAAAGGGTGAGAAAAGATGGAGGTCACTGAGAAAAGATAAGTCCAATCCCCAGAACTAAAACATCTCACTCGGAAATGGGTGATCTACACTTCACCCCTTTTCACCAGCAAAGATCCCCTTGCAGCTTCATCTCTCATTTGATAGCTTGCCATATGGCAGTGCAGAAGCCAAACAACAAATTAACCTATGTGTAGCCTTGCTTTGTCAAAGTCTATGGATGATGCTTCCCACCCAGAGCACTGATGAGCAAGCCTCTGCATTTGAGAACTACCAATCAAAGCAAAGCAAAATAAGAAACATTTGTGTAAATATTGGACTTTTAAAAAATCAAATATTGGTTCTTTGGATGGACTGTCACTGGCTTTCACTTTGGAGAGTGCAAAAAGCAATCTCTATTTTAAAAAAATTAAAAGAAAAGCAGAAAAGGGTAAAGAGGGAAAGCAGCCATGGTGAGTGTGAAAGGGCTTGTGGTCAGCACAGGGCAGACAATGCCAGCAATGCTCCAAAAGGCCATCTGGGCCTTTGATAGAGTGGCTGTCACTGCCCATGGCCTGGACAAGTTCAGCAAGAGCAGCAAACGTTGCTGGTGTTGGTGCTGCACGACTCACTTGTCCTTTTCCTGGGATCAGTCACCCGGGTTCAGGTCACATAGTAAGTCTTTATAGATACAACAGCTCCAAGGACGGGTTGGCAGGATGGCATGCTGCCCATGAACAAGCCAGACGTGGGAAGTGGTCCAGATTCACATGTCGCCACGTCTAGTTATCTGTAATAGGTTGCCATGAAGTGTGGACAACATCATTGCCTCTGTTCATGTAGCAAGATTAGCTACTCTAAGGGCAGCTTCAAATGTGGCATTGATGGAGAGAAAGACCTTGCCTGACATCACAATCCTGTATTTATTTGCTAAGAAATAAATATCTATATGTAAATGTAGCTTACTGTCAGGTAATATGTACAGGATTGCATCCAGGATAACATACATGGTCCTGATATGATACATGAAGTTAATGAAACTGGGTCTGCCTCTGTCTCTCCCTCCCTCTCTCTCTCTCTCTCTCTCACCCACCCCACCCCACCCCACCCCACAAATAAAGTTGCCTTTATTAGACCAGCTGCTCATAAAAAATGGCCTTGGTACTTCCAGTCATTATAAATGCCTGTTTTTTACTTTCTCATCACAGCTCCTCTGGTTGTACTCACATAATTTAGAGTGGCAGATGCTGCTGCAATGCAGTAGCTGGTGGGTTTGTATGTTCAATTGTAGTCTGTGAAGAAGGAAAGCAATAACAATGCATGTCGTGTTACAGAACTGCTTGATGAAATGGCTCCTTAGAGTGTCTAATTTTGTGGGCTAGGAAGCAGGAAAGCTGTCTTCAGCTTATCCCACAAGAATGTTTTGACTGGGCAGTGGAGTTGCTGAAAGTAGGAGATGTCAAAACCTGACCCTTGGTTCTTGGAATGTGAGGCCACCCAGGTACTACAGAAGGGGGAGAAAGTAACTGGATGGCAAAGTCTAGATGATACTGTTGGCTACTAAAATATTGGACCAAGAACTATTCTCTTAAAACCAAATCTCTGGCATGCAGCTTAATCAACAGATAACCACTATACATAAATGAGAGCAACTCGGAGGCCCTCTTAGGCTACACGTTTCTCAAGTTTCCATAGTCTTCCTGTGGGAAGAATAATATTTTTGTAGTATCCAGCACAGGGCTGGTTCACATAACACGGCCAGCTCACTGTTGATTATTAATCCACAATGAGCTGTGGTGTTTGCTGGTAATGTTCAGCCACCATTTTGATTGCAGACCCCAAACTGTGCCAATTAGGACAGTGTTTTCCAAACTCAACCATTGTGGGGTTTTTAGGGTTAAGCAACCCTCACTTAACTCCTCTGACAAACCTTGGACCATGTTTCAACAACATCTCAATTTAGATGACACAACCCTCCCCACATTGGCTTGATTAGAGGTTGCACAGTCAAAATGGCTGCAACACCTGCTGGGGCAGTTCAAGGGTTAAATAATGCATGTTGAATCAGCCATGCTCTGCAAACTGGGTCACCATGTAAATGAGTGTTTTCATCAAAGAATGAATTCATTTTGTTTGATTCACCACTCTTGCTGAAGGTAAAACAGAGGTGCTGAACTGAGGATGGAGGGACAGACAACCGCTCACTAAGCCCTCCACAGCCTGGATGATGTCAGGGGGGCACAGACACATCCCGCACAGCTGGGGAGTGCTCTTCTGGAGCAAGCCCAGCTCCTTGACAGTGGTGCCAGCTAGAGTGAGGCACGTGATTTCATCTGCCTTGCATTCCTCCTCACCGGGGAGGATGTAAGGCTAGCAGAGCAATTAACATGCTGCTCACCCTCTCAGTTGGAGCAGTAAGGGTGTACTAAGAGAGAACATTGGAGAGATAACAGCAGGGATGTTTCTCCTTCAGTGAAAAGAGGTAAAAAAGAGCCTTCCCTTAAGTCCCATGGGCTGGTTGGTGGTCTCAAAGGTCAAATTTGGCCTGTAGGCTTGAGGTTTCTCATCCCCAATTTAGAAGATTGCAAGATATTTAGTGGCACCATGTTGCTTCTGGGTCTCCCAGTATGAAGTTATTTTATTTGTAGTTCATTCTGTCTTTACATATTTAGGTTAGGCGGTCCAATGTTACTAGAAACAAGTGGAGAAACCACCATTTCAGAACAATGTGTGTGTGCATATGAGAAAGGATTAATTGAATCATTGTAGGAACTACATTTGACTGTTGATCATGGAAGGCTAATCAACTTTGATGACAATCTTCTCCATTTATTTGTAACATTTGTGTCCTGTCTCTTATGGGCTGGATTCAGAAGTTCTCTTCTTCTAATGGAAGCATCCTTGGAAGGAAGGTGACCAGCAAACTTTAGATTCAACATGATCTGTACAATGGCAATGCAATTGATTTCATAATAGGTTTTCTTTTCAGTCTCACTCAACAGCCATGACTCTGTATGAAGACCTTGGTTCAACTGCCTTCTGCAAGAACCCAAAACACACTTAGCAGTGGGGCTGTTCAGAAGTTTTCTCTGCTCTCTTCCAGTTATATAATTATTTGCCTCCCATATATATCTAAAATTCAGTGTAACAATTCTGTAAGTCTCCAGTTAGCCTCACTGACCATGAAAATGGAATATAATAGTCCGCTATTTATTACATGTCACTGAACATGTGAGGTCTGTTCATGACTCATATTACAATATAGTGTCCAAATGGTATTGGTAATTCATCTTTTGTAAAGATGAAATGGTTCTTTTCTTTCACTGAGTGTGTGCGCTATTACTTTACATGTAATGCAATTACATCATTTCCTTTTTATGACTTCATTGGCTTTTAAGCTTATACTGGGATATATTTCATTCATATTGAAATCAACATTGCATATGAATTTTAAGGGTTAAGCAATTTTGCATATATTTCTTTATTTTGCAGAGTGTATTATAGTTCACTGAAGCCCCCTTTAACTATGAGGAAACCTATTCAGTCTTCTTTGACTTTATAGATTCCATCACAGATCCAGGATTTTGTTTCATGGATAGAAACTCTTTTGTTTTGTTTTGAAATAAAGCTACCGATCAGCCTTTCTCAAACTGGTGCCCTCCAGTCATTTTAAATATTTCCCATCAGCCCTAGTACTTTCTCAAATGCTGGGAGTTACAGTTCTAAGCCTCTAAAGTGTACCAGGTTGGGGAAGACTGCTACCAATGATTCCAATTCAATATTCATTGACTGGGTTCAGGTAACCCAATAACTCACACTCAAGGGTTGAGTGTGGGTTGTCCCATAAATGTGGGTTATCATGTTATCTTAACCCAGCTGAAATAAAAAATCATGATGAACAACCCACAGTTTACAGCCCAGCAAACCATGGGTTGTTGTCATGGTTAGTGTAGCTGGGTTCAGACAACACAATGACCCATGCTTTATCAACAATCTAGAGTTCAGTAACAGCCCACATTCAACACATACTCAGTCTTCAAATGTGGGTTATTGGACAGTCTGAACCCATTTAGTGTTTTTTCCTACATGTGTCTAGGATGGTTGGTTAAGGTTTTTGCATCAGTGGCAATTGGAAACGACGTTGACCAAAAGGAAGGTGTGAAGAATTTACCTTTGTGCTTTCAGTTTTGGATCTAGTGGAACATGGCAAGGTGAAGCCATTTCTCGCTGATCTTAGCCCTAGTATTTGAGGTGATCTTGGTTACTTTCAAATGTAAAGTTAAGGCTGTAAAAGACTGTGAGCTTGCTATGACTATGAATCACAAATTTTCACATTACATTGTTCTCATTAATGGATAATTTCTGCAGTGAGTGCAAAAGTCCTTGTTTCTACTGAGGTTGAAAGAACGGTATGGTATGTGTCATAAAAGAATGCCCTCATTAAGATTCAGCAAATAGGAATATACAACTCTGTATGTTGCATGATTTAAAATAAATTGGAATCTAATATGCTATTTAGCCTGTTATATCTATCCCATTGGCCAGAGATATTGTGAAATACTCATGGTCTTAGTTCACAGTGTTTGCATCTGTTTGCTAATTGAAGTCTTACAGTACAATCCTATAATATGTAATACATTCTCAGATGTAATCCCAATTAAGCTCAACTGATTTATTCCCAGGTAAGCAGGTTGGCAACATTTGTCATTATCATTTTACTAAGATGGTTTGGTTAATGTTTTGTTTTATTGAAATTGTTTCTCCACTGTAAACCACCTTAAGAAGATTATGGTCTTGAAAGGTGCCTAGGAAATTGATTAAATATATCAATACATTTGTTACTATTGTAGAGACCAAAACCTGTTTCTTATTTATTGATTTTTAATCTGTAATCTCTTTTTGTATTGAGTCTTACTGAATATGTAAATTATTGGTTTTTATTATAGCTGCTTTTTATGGTTTTTCTCTTGTACACCAACTTGACCGGGTTTGACACATGACAACTGCCCAAAATTAGTTTTAAATTATACAAAAATATTAAGCATTTATGGGTAGTTTTAATATATCTTAAAGATGGCAAAAATGGATTGGGATGTAAGACACTGATATTCTGAATTCTGTATATGCTGTCAAAGGTTAAATGTCTTATAGAAACAGACCTTCAGAATACAACTCATTTAAGTATTAATTCAGCTTCTTGTTCCAGATGGTTTTTCTCCTATCAATGTTTCTGCCCCAACTCCCCTCTCTCACAACACATTATAGGATTTTTAATAATGTGAAAACACTTGGGAAGTTGACAGTTTCCAAAGACACTTATGAACACAATGTCCAATCTGCAAGTGCCTGCATTATTTAGAGAATAAATAATAACAGGGGAAAGTAGATTCTTCGGCTAAAGAGGTGACAAGTACTGCTTCTCTTTGTGTTATAGAGGTTTAGTTTTTCCCCTCCAAAGATGCCTGCTTTGGTTCATTACTTTTGGTGAGGGTAGTTCCTGTTGACAATGGCCTGTGAAGAATTGCCTTGAGAAAGGGATCTCTTTTTTTCTACTCAAGTAGAACAGGACTGGATGACAGCTAGAAGCCCTGAGGCCAAACTGATTGTACCACAACAAGGTATGTATAAAAGATTAATCCTTAAAGGCAAGTAGGTACTTTCATCTCCAGCCAACTTCACTTTCATCTTTTGCCCCTGATCTTCCTGCCAGTGGATTCTGATCATGACCCCATTTGGGGCCAAGTTGAACATTTATCACTTGCTCTTCATGTCTTGACAGCTTCTGAAGGTTTTTATTTAAGGACAATCTTCCTTCTGAGTTCAAGTTAAAAACAACCCCTCCTAACCCTACCACATGTGTTTGCTGAATCTCTCGATAGACAGAGACTGAGATCCAGGACAGTGCTGTGTTCAGGTTTTTGGGGTGTGTTGGGCAAGGCACTGTCAGTGAGCCTCCTCCTCCGTGCATCTGCCTAGTCACCACATACCTGCTCTAGTTCCACATCCTCTTTCCCAGCATTGCTCCCACTTGCTTGTTCCACCGGCAAAGACTCCGTGAGCCAACAGGCCATGGCACCTTCTGCCCCTCCTTCTCACCACCATTGTTGTTTGGGCCAGAGTAAAAGGCAGGTGAGCAAGCAGGTTGCAGTGTGGAAGAGCCAGGGGCATCTTGTCAGTGGCCCTTGCTAGGCTGTGGACCTTCAGCAGGTGCCCAACTGTGTCTGCTGTCAACAGCAGTCCACATCTAGGGGAACATGACTGTTATGTGAACAGTGTAACTTATTAAATTGATGTGGTTCCCTTCCCCATTTTTAAAATTTTTCACAAAATAAGTTAACAAGTTATTTTATATCTGTGGAGAAATATCTGTCTTTTGAGAGCCATGTCCTTAGGAATTCAATTTTGTTTTAACTAGGTGCCTGTAAGGACAGGGTGGTCATAAATAATGTGTACTTCTCACCCTATGATATAACCATTCACTGATGTATTATTTTGAGACTCTGACCTGCAGAGCCACAGGCTTTCACAGAAGCTAGATTTCAGACCATGTCTTCTTCATTTCTTGAGGGAAAATCCTGGGAACAGTAATGTAGGTTTGGCTGTAATTGAACTGAAGAGTTGATACATTGTTATTTTTTGTGCCTGGACCCTAAGGAAACATCTGTGCCATACATACTTTAGCAATACACTAAGCGGACTCCCCCATAACTTGGTGGTAGAATTATTGGCTGACAATCAAATATATACTGCTTATTTTCTATAGCAACCAAAAGGATACATTCCAGCTTTATCCAAATACCAATAACTGTAATGCATACGTTTTCTTTCCTCTTCGAGACTATGGACTACAGAAGTACGGCAGGTTGAAGGCAATCAGGTACACCGCTTACGGTGCGATCCTATGAAATGCACCCTCAATGCTTGGAAGCCCCTGAATTTTTGTGTAGGGTGGGAGGAGTGATGAAGGCCATCTCAGACTCCCTGATCCTCCCATGCACTTTGAATGGCCACTTTCAGCCTTTTAACCGAGTTGTTTTAGAGGTTCGTATTCAAACAATTGTTGTTTTTATTGTGTTTTACTTGTAAAAATACTTTATGATGTCCTTCATCTTATAGTGCTAAGGCATTGCAAGGCAATACACTCCTCAGAAAGCATGTAATGAGATAGTATACTATTTGTTAAATAAAAGTGGTGGGATGATCAAGTGACATTTTTAGTTCCTATACCTGATTCTGGTAGAGAACTAGATTAGCTTCAGGCTTCTGCAAAAGCAGATGATATTTGATGAACCCCAACATTGTGCTCTGTTTCCTTTGTGGGTTCCATCCAAATCAGACTGTATAATGTTAAATTGTAGTGTAAGTTCTACTATGTAGCAGTGTCAGGAAGGGATGCTATCATGCCACGTAGATCAAAAGAACTAAAGCTTCTCATACAGAGAATTTTGATTGTGTCTTCTGGAAACAGGAGAGTGCAGGACTTTTGCCTCCATATTTAGACTTAGAGCTGGTTCACATGTAATGAGAAGCCACTGTAGGAAAATATCACCCCAGAGCTTGCTATTATTGCAGCTACCAATTCGAACATTTAAGGTGTGGTAGGGGCATGCCTTGGCCAGTCACTATGTGCAAATCTAGTGAGGGTGAGTTGTTGGGATGGTTGACAAGCCTTTACGGTTGCTGGCAGCTACTTCAATAACCAACCTTGTCAGGTTCACATGTCATGGCAAGCTCTGACATGCCACCATCTTGGCTTCTCCTTACATGCAAACCAAGCCTCAGGATAATTCCAAATGAGGCGTTTACCTTGTAATTGCCCAATCACATTCACTAAATTTTGCAGGAGGTCCAGACATCGGTTGCCTTCAACTTGCAAACCTCTTATGCTTTCCTTCCACATCTATCTTTTTCCTTGCATTAAGAAAAAAAGTTTAAGGAAGAAAAGACTGGAAAAAAAGTACTAGGAAGTATCCAAGGTCTGGAAGCACCCAGATAGCTTAGCATGCAGCATGGATGCTGCTTTCTGCCATGCATCAGGTTGCTTGATCCCTGCAGCCTGCCATGGCTTGTGCCGCATGCTGGCTGCCATTTTGAATATGCAAGCTGTAGTTGGCCAGGTGCCATGCTTTGTCCCATCATGCAAACCTGAGGTTCATGGTGTGAATGAGGGTTAAACTATGTTCCTAGCATTGTCCATGGTTCTATGGTTATTCAAGAATTGTTTAAATCTTAAAAAAAAAACCCATGCCACAACAAGCCATAGCATCCACCTTCTGTAGCTTGCATATTCAAAATGGTGACTAGCACACATCACAAAAGCCCACAGATTAATTAACCCATGGTGGTTTGTAGTGTTGTTTGCACAGGCCCAAGAAGAAGGATATAAGGATGTGCTTTGTTTTTAAAAGACAATTTTAGTCTCCCTAAACCCTTCCAGGAAGAGTTCCTGGTACTGAACTTGATCTTGGCCATCTTATTTGTTGCCTTTCCAGAGCCTGTAGAATCATATGGGCTAACATAGAGATAACCATGTGGCTAAATTCATCTGCCTTCTTTCTTGTATTTTGTCAGGATCAGTTATTAAGACTGAAGAGAAACTCTTAGTTCAGCTTCTCCAACCTGATACCATCCATATGGTTTGGATTTCAAGTCCTTTCAACTGTAGCCGATGTGACCAGTAGCCAGGAATTCGGGAAAACGTAGTCGAATACATCTTTTGAATGTGGAATGTAAGCAGAGTGTCACCTTGTCCTTCACCTCAGGCAGAAAAATGCCTTGGGGCACTCCTGAGTCTCTTCCATATTCCCTGCATGCTCATCCTTCACACAGTGGTGTGGAAGAGGGTAGCACTCATCAGTATATACAGCATGACTGGTGATCAAAAGCTTTTATTTGTAGTGATGGTGGTGCAGTTCACAGAAATGTCTCTCTCTCTCCCTCACTTGCCATCACACAAACAAGCACGCACACATGGACATATATGCACGCGCGCACACATTTTCCCAAGCTTTCTATAGAAAACAGAACTTTCCTGTGAGCTCAAGAAGCTTTTGCCATTCCCTAGCTGACAATGGAAACCCCAAACTCTGTGAGGTCTTCTGAGTCACAACCCAGTGTATTCATGCAGTGCCATAAACAACAAAGCATGCTGTTGAATAACTTCCAGCATTGGAATAGGCTTTGTTGTTGCTCTTTGGGAAAATGAAGGTTTCTTGCAGTATGTTCCAATATTAATAATACTTTACAGCAATCTGAAAGATATCCTTGGTCATACCGGGCTGGAGATAGGCAGCTATTGTGTTACAAGGTCTCTCTTTGTCCATCTCACCTAGCATGGTCCGCTTGGACTGACAACCACCTGAAGCAAAAGTATTTCTCATCACCTGCTCCATGAAGCCAGGGGGCACTCAGGACCAACCTTCAACCTGCAGCACGCAAACAAAATGCTGTATTGCTAAGGTATTGACTTTCCTTATCTGGCTTGAAATGCACAATTGGCCAGCAGCAATCCCTGAGTTCAGTGATTTCAAAATGACCTTACCTCTCAAATTTGGAGCAGCTTTGAGCTATATTGCTGGCATGAGTATGATCAATAAGAACAAGAATACACTGTTGTTCTTAATGCATGTATACATTGTTATATATTTAGGATGCTTGTCATCAGACCATAATTCACTCCAAAGCAAGAATGTTTGAAACCTCTGTGAATATGCCAGGTGTGCATTGGAATGGCTGATGCAAGGATGCAGTGAATATTATTTTATTTTCAGCTCAAGCTGAGACCTAAAGCACAAGCTCAGATTTATTCTGCAGCAGAGGCAACATTGCACTTTCTCTCAGCTTAACAGGTGGACTTGAAAATTAAGGAGGACTTGAAAGGAACGTTTGTTTTGCCACCTTTTCTCAGTGCCAGTGTTTAAAAATAACAGTGTTTCCACTGTATTTATTTACTGTATCTGTTCAATGGCGTGTTCTTCATGCTAAAGACTCCCAAAGCAGCTTAAACAACAATAACAATTAAATCAAGACAGACTTATGTCTAAAGCAGCACTACAGAAAAGTCAGTATAAAACAGAGCAAAGATTACAATCCAAAAAGCCAGGGCCAATAAAATGGTATTCACCTGGTATTGGAAATATATCATTTGGATATCTTCATAATTCCAACATTTGTTTCTTTGCTAACAATGAATGCAACTAATTCTGGAATCCACTGGCATGGATCTACTTTCCTCTACTGCAGCATTCATCAAGTAGTACCCTACAACTCCCAGTATTTCTGGCTGCTAGTGCTGGCTGAGGCTAAAAGTCCAAAACATTTGAAGAGCAGCAGATCATGGATAGCTGTTCTTCCACACTGGGCAACTTTTAACAACAGAAGTTGACTTCTGCCCTAAACTGTGTGTGAGTCCTGCATGCCAGCAGAAAAAAATCAGGAAGAGAACATGTAGCAATTAACTCAGGGATCTGGACAGGGACTTTTTACAGGTTTGTCATCTAGAAAGCATTCAGATAATTTGCTTTAAGGTTTCATGTTGTTGTTGTTCTCATCAGCATTCTCATCATCGTTATTATTCTCTTTTAGCAGCTGTGTGCACAAAGATTGCTTTCCAGTGGAATTCACTTTTCCATTCTGTTTAAATGAGTATCAACCTCTGACCCTTCCTTTAGGTGCTGAGAATTAAGAATTTGTCATGCAAATTAGGTCGCTGTGACCCTCAAATGCAGCGATCCTTGAATACATAGAATGAAGCACACAGAGAAGAGATGCAGAGCCTTAATGATGACAGTAAAAATCAATTTGTGGGCTTTTCCAATTTTAGGCTAGGCTGATTCTGATGTGACCCCTTTTTCTTCACAGAAGGATATCATTAGAGGAGCACACAGCAGGAAAGGTCAGTTTGGAGTTTGAACGCAATGGGAATTTTATGATCCAGCACTGCATTGGAACATGCATTCTTCATTGCAATTGGAATTGACTTAGTCTGTTTAAAATGGATTATGTCAATCCATAGGTTTTGACACTTTATAAATATTAGTTGATGTATGATTGTGGTTCAGATTAAGCTGATGCAAACACTCCCTAAACAGAAATTGAACATCACTGTTTGTACGATATAATATATATTTGGCTTCATTAGCAACCTGGATCTGTTACCATCCCTGTGTATTCTTTGCAGCTCAGAATAAGAATTCTCTATGTGCTCGTTCATGTGGCCTGAGTAGTGTAACTAGACTTATGCAAGTCTACTCAGAGGTAAGTCTCAGTGAAGTTGAAGGGGCTTATTTCCAGGTAAGCAAGCATAGGATTGCAGCCTAAGTGATCAAGAGTTGACTGTGATTCTCATCTGTCATTATTATTATGCATGTAGATCAGACCCAGAATCCATCTTGTCCACGTGATCTCACTGGCAGGATATCATTGCACCAGCACCTTCCTGCCCCAGTTCCCAGCAACTGGTGTACTGCCTCTGATCCTGGGAACAGCATATGGTCATCAGGACTAGTAGCATTGATAGCCTCCTTTGCCATGAACATGTCCAATCCCCCTTTAAAGCTTTCCAAATAGATGGCCATCATGGCATCCTGTGGAAGTGACTTCCATAGTTTCATGATGTACTCTGTGAAGAAGTGCATCCTTTTTCTGTCCTGAATCACCCACCAGTCAGCTTCATGGGATGACCTCAGGTTCTAGTATTATGGGAGAGGGAGAAAAATGTCCCCCTCTCCACCATGTGCATAATTTTAAACACCTCTTTCATGTTTCTCCTTACCTCTTTGCTCTGTTAAGCAATGCCAGATGCTGCAATCTGTCCTCATAAGGAAAAGGTTAGAGCATCTGGAGAGAGGGAATAGTCATTATGAAACCACTATCATCAACTGTTTCTTCATCTCCCCCTGCACAATACTATCACATTTAAAGCTCCAAGCAGCCAAGCATGATAACAAGGATTATGGCTCCAGGAAGGCAAATATCCAGGAAGCTGCCGTGCTTTTTATATGGTCCAAACACATGTTGTGCTTCTTAAATATGTGGGCTCTGTTTTGAGTATAAAGTACCACGAGGGTTTCCTTTTTAGATTAACGAAGAGTGCAGGAGATGGCAATGAAGTTTCCCTACTGCCTACATTACCTGCTTCCATTCCACTTTTGATTTCCACATTTCCATTTCCACTTTGAAACTTTTCCAAGTTTCAAAGTTTAGGACTTGTTTCCTAAGCTTGTGTTTCAAAAATTTTAAGCCAATTTATGTTTTCCAGCTATTTTGAACTTCAATGCTCCCAGCTTCAGCCAGTGGTCAGGAATTCTGGGAACTGTAATCCAAAATATCTGGGGGACTCCAGCTTGGGGAAGGCTGCTGTAGACATTTTAGAATGGGAAGAGAAGCAAGTTTTGTGTTTTTTGCTTAAAAAACAGATTCTATAGATTAAGTCCTGGGTGTAAAACACATCATTACAGTTCCGTGTATGTGTGCATTTTTAGATTCTATGTCTGAGTTTTAGCATTTACATAAATACTTTGAAAGCATTTATTATGGTGCCTATATAGCTGTTTTTATAGTTAGTGTTCTTTTATGGTAGTGTTCTTTTTAGGATATGTAGACCTGTTCTTAAAAGATTTTTTTAAAGATATCTTTGTATTACATTTTCAAATTTCCCTTGAGAATTTCATCTCAAAATGCATCTAGAGCAAAATATAGATGTAGCTGCCTTTTTTTCTTTTTGTATGTAGGCAGCTTTTAAAAAATCCTTGTGTAACAACCTTCTTGTTGCTTTCTCAAACCTGGCTCTGATAAGAGAAATTAACTGGGTGTGAGTGGCAGGGCAGTCTTAAAGCATCAGAATATATGTGTAAGAAGGCAAAGTGAAGCAGGCGGGTTTCACTTCCAACCCTCACATGTTTCAATTTAATGCAAGTCAGGACCTCTCTCCTTCTGAGTTAGCTGTATATTCTTCCCCCCAAAGGAAGGCAGAAGCTCTTTCCCCAAAATGTTTACAGTACACAGCTGAGGTAGGCACCTCTGAAATTTTAAACCTAGGCAGTTCTATGATTAGTCCTGCCCCGGCACTATTAGGTACTATTATGCACTAGTCTTATGTTGAACAGTACTTATTATTGTGTAGTGTTGGTACAACTCATGTGCCTGCCCAAGTTTCATCTTTGCATGTTATACTGTAAAAAGAGGAATTGAAAGCCATCTGTTTCTTCAGTAGCATCTGAAGCCACCCTAAAAATAGTATCTGAATTTTTCATTTTTGTAATTTAAAACACACGCACGCACGCACACTGTTGAGATTTATATTTTATGCACATGTAGATATATGTTAACTAATTTGTCTTACCAACATTTGAAACTGAAGCCCTGGAATTCCAAAAGGAGTTTCTGAAAACATGCTTCTAAAGTGAATACTGCATAAGTGATTTAGGATTGTTCCACAGGACAACATAGGATAGGAACAGAAAGTGCTGAACGCTTTTTCTGCAGTGTAGAGAGCATCAGCAGTTTAGAAGTGCAGAAGCTGTGCTTTTGTAATTTAAATAGCACTGGAAAAATTATTACTATTTATGACATATCTAGCCATGCGAGAACGTCTATAAAGATGTTCCCATTAAACTGAAGTATTGGTGATCTAATTAACCTGGGATATGGATCAATTACTGCTGGGGTCAGAGGAAAACGTATTTGCCTGGGTAATTGACTTGGCATACTCCAAGACAAACTGGTTGTATCTGAAGCATGGAGCCCTGATATTTTGAGAAGGTAGGGTCTACTCAGTCCGTTTCTATTATTGGAAGACTGTGGACACCAGGAAGCAATGACCATGTATCACTCTAAATCTTATGTTTAGTGCTAAAATGTAGAGCAAAATTAATTTGTATTTTTTTCTGAAAAATCGTCTGCCTAAACAAGTGGAACTAAGCTGTGGCAGCTCTATTACCACCATGTTTGACCTTAAATAAGCCTAAACATCAGGAATTGAACATTTTGTTTTTAGTTGCAGTTTCTCAGCCTTCTGAGTGAGCTAACTGGTATGTACATTAAAAGTATTCCTGTATTGTGAAGAAAGAACATCCCCCTCCCCAATGTAAAAGAGAAAAAAAAAATCAAAATGAGGCTATTCATAGCATAATGCATTTTTCCTTTGCTTTATGTAAGAGTCAAATAACGAAATGGTTGTAAACAGGAGCTGCAACAAATGACAATGGAATCCCAAATGGATGCAATTCAAAGGCCACTGTCTCTGGTGAGCCACATCATTTGCATTGGCTTGAGAATCAGCAGTACAGAACTCTTGTTGTGTTTGTCAATACATTTTGGACAGAAAAAACAGTAGTATCAGATTCAGAAATGCTAGGAAACCATGGCTCCAGTCTATACAAATGATCAAGGAACACCAGTAATAACTCAACACTATCCCTAGCCTCTTCGTGGAAATACAGCTGGTCAGGATCCCTACAGCTGTTGTTGATGGGTATGCCCACTGAACCCGTTTTTCCCTTTGAATTCCAAGCTGTATTGCAGATAGCTTGGGAAAGGTATAAGAAGACATGTGTTTGCACAGCCCATAATTAATCTTTGCAGTTCATTGCCACAAGCTGTAATGATGGCCATTAGCTAGACGCCCTTGAGATTAAACAAATCTGTAGAGGATGGGTTGGTCAACAACTGTAAGTCATGGGGCCTATAGGGAACCCCTAGATTCGGGGGCATTATGCCCATGAGTGCCATTTGCTGGAAAATGACAGGGCTGAGAAGGGATGCCATATCTGTGGGCTACTTGAAAGCATCAGTTGAACCACTTTGGAAAGCAGTCTGGGGGGGGGGGGGGGGGTGTCCTCTCATTCTGAGGGTTGCAACCAAATCTGTTCTTATGCTAATGAGAGCAGTTCCATCAACAAAACCAAGGATTGATTCCCCCTCCCCCACATCCTCAAAATCCCTGGGTCTGGGGGCTGGGGACTCTCTAGAGCAGATTTTTTTGGTGAGCAGGGCTGCAGGGGGAGGAGAAAGGTAAAATATCTGGTCTCACGAAAAGATGGCAATGATGGATTTAACTCAGCCTCTCCCACATTTAAAAAGCAGGTTACTGTGAAGCAAACTATTTGCAAATGCTAAGCACAAAGCCTTTTGGCATTGGAGGAAGGTGTGTCATCCTATGGATCCTGATAATTGATTGTCAGTCAGTTATCATTTGTATCGTAGCACTGACAACACAATTGGACAAATGGAGATGCATCAATGCACCGGTGAAAATGATGAAGCAAGTCTCTTTTTGCTAGTAGACACATTTTTGCATGACCACAACATGGGCTGATGATGCAGATGAGACTAATGAGAGCTTCCCGCTACATCTGTAAACTCTGTTGATGCCCCCAATTTTGGCAGACATAGGTGCAAAGCTATACGTATTTCAACCAAAACAAAACATGGCTGGTTCAGGAATGCTGGGAATTGTAAGACTTTTTTTCAGTTTAAACAGACAGAGGGTTGCACCCTAAGAGGAGATGAAGACACTTATATTAGAGTAAGTCCTATTGGACTCAATGTAGCATTTTTCTGAGTAGCCATGTATTGGTTTGCACTGTAAGAACCTGTAAAAATGTCAATTAACAATTAAAAACTGAAAATATATATCACCGAAAAGTAACACCTACAAAAGGGATTGACCCAAGAAGTGCAAAATATGTAGGCATACACACAGTCAATAAATTTGTTGTTTCAGTTATTTATAAACAAATACCATTTCTCAACATATGTAGCTGCTTTGCTTCTTTTGCTCGTCTGTAATACAGGATCTTGCTTCAGAAGGCTATTGACTTGCTTACCAATAAGGGTCTAAAATAAGAAAAATTCTGGATCATTCCCAGTGGGCTGCTACAGTTTGTGACCAAAGCCAGATCACCTTTAGAACACAACTTTACAAACATGCCAGATGTAACAGCTTTAGGGTGTGTGGAATATTGTACCTGGTAATTTGTTTTGTTATCCCCATCTCAAAAGTTTTATCCTACAAAAGGAATGACCTCTACATGTTTCTGTTATCAGCTCAAATATTCCTGTGTTTGCCATCAAAATCAAGAGTCCTGAAATGTTTTGTGAGTGGCTTATGTTATTGTATAGTCCAGTCACTAGGTGGCAGTTAACAATATCTAGATGGAGTTAGGAGTTTCTTGTTGCTCTTCTACTCTTGCTGGACAAAGAAAAATGATTTCTTGTTCAGCTTCTTGACTGGTGCATCCCCTAAGGATCCTACAAGAGTTTGCATGGCTATTACTCTTATTAAACCAAGCACCTTCTAGCTAGCAGGACTTCTGATAAATAGTCAATAGGTAAGTCCAACATAGTGGCAACAGCTTCATTAATACCCCTTCCAAATTGCCCCCTGTGTGAGGATTAAGCTATCCTTCCAGCCCCAGATTTGGCACCAGTGAAAACCCAGGGCTATAAGGAATAGTTCCGGGGTTGTGGCCCCGTCTGCCCACAACTAGCAACACCCCTGCAACATATTGCAGGATGGCGAAGTATTTTAGGAAAGCAGTTTAAATGAAATAATCTCAAAGGCCACACCTTAGTTTTGTTATGCTTGCACTTCCTGAATACCCCAAACTCCAGTAGGGTGCTTTTGAAAAACCTAACTTCCATCTCTCCGAAAGCTTTGCAGACTTTGGTACTCGCAATCTTCTTTTAAGCTTTTTTTTTTTAAGTATAGTATAAGACTTCAAATTAACATCTTGCAATGCAGGAAACTCCTCCACTTTAGCTTGGACTGGAGAGGCCAAATGTTAACATCAAACATATTCAAAATCCTTATATGTCTGTTGCTCTTAGTTGATCAAGGGCTTAATCATGTCAGAAGATATCCTTCTAATTTTGGAAGGCTTTTGACTATGCTTTAAATCACTGAGTGATGTCATTCCCCATTTGTCTGTGAACCAAGAAGCCTATGTGGGTTAGTTTTTAAAAAGTGGCATGTGTAGGGAGGAAGTATGACTACTTGCTGTAATCTTGGGCTGGGAGTGATCTACTGTCCCTCTGCACCCAGCCCAAATATTTAGCACAAGCACAACTTACAGAACATGCTTTCTGTAGCAACAATTGTCTGCTTGGCAAGAGTAAGTAATCATTCTGTTCTGATAAATAGCTTCTCCTCTGCTCAGGTTCCCCTGTGATAATCCATGCTGGAGCCTAAATATTGGTGGTCCTAATCTAATTCTTATAGGATGAAACTGACCTATTATTTACTACTGGTCACCTTTCCTGTTTACTGCTACAAAAATCATGACAACTAGTAAATGGAAGCAAGATTGGCTGCCCTCTCAGACACAATGATTGTCAAAACATTTGAGCATTGTTTTTGCAGAGAATTCGTCAGGCTTTGGCAATACTGGAGACGCATTTGTACATTCTCTGTGTGAAGGAGCCCCCTGTACAAGTTGGGAAAGAGGGCCTTATCACCTGTCCTGCCACTGCTGTTGTGCGTGTCACTGTGGATATTTTGCACAAGGATGAGTAGCTGCAACACCCAGGGCTTTTCTACGTCAGGTTTTTAACCCAGCATTTCATCAAAGCTTCTTCTTGCATTTTCATTGCAGTGGAAAGAGAGAGTTTGGCTTTCTCCAGGCGTGGGCTTCCTCTGTTTTTTTATACATTGTCCTATGCAACCACAGGCTGTCAGCGTTGTATAGCACAATTCCTGATTCACTCGAGCCTTTATTCCATTTTGCACCTTTAAAACTCCATACCTTATTATCTTTGCTCTTTAGAAAATCTGCGAAAATGGTTTCAAAATGCAGCAAAGAGGACTTGCCAGCTCACATCATGCAAAGGATCACATCATGCAAAGGACTTGCCTACACGAAGGATGGCAAACACACAAAAGTGCTTTGTGTAGAGAAGCCCTCAGATGCTCAGTGTGCAGACATGGCTTCATGGTATGAGTAGACCAATATTAGGATGTTTTATCTTAGCCACCACCAGGTTAATGTTGAATTCAACAGTTGTGTATCTCAATACTGGGTATGCACTTAAATAATTGGATCTCCTCACTTATTCCAAACATCAAGAAATCTGCTTGGATTACTTGAGGGAATAGGTTGCTTCCCCTTAAAGGCCTATGTAACATGGCCCATGAGCTCCATGCTGCTCCTGTTCCCCCGGCCTCCCAACACGCACACATAGGATGCCCTGCCTGGCTGGCACCCCCCAATTTCCTTTTTCTTTTAACCCCCCCCCCCGCAGTCTAATAGGTGGCTCTAGCTTCTTTGGGGCACCAGTATGGTTGCATTAAGCTCCAAAGCAAGCTAAATCTAGCCCTTGTACACTCTGCAAGGTATTGGAAGAGTTTGCTGTCAATTTTCTGTGCCAAAGCATCATTTTTCTCCCCTTTAAGGAACTGTTTTGGAGCAGGTCACAGACTGCATAGCATCTGCACAGTGCAGTCTGCGGGGCACAAAAATGGCCACTTGCCTAGACACCCATTATAAGCACCTGTAGTTTACAGGCAACTTACTCACCCAGAGCTATTCTAAATTGGAAGAGAGGCCATGCTTTCCCCCCCTTCTCTTTTTATGTAGCAATGGTCTGGTTCCTGTGATCATCACAGCCCACAGTGGCTTGTTTCAGCCACAGTGGATTATGGCATGTGCCAGGCAACTTTCCAATATTCAGGCTTCAACCATCACTTGTCCTGACATCTGAACCTGGTGGGGGTGGCTTGTTGGCATGGTTAACAACCCACCCACAATCCTCAAACAACCCATGGATTCTGAGTGGTGTCATAACGATGCCAGAAACCCACCATTGCAAACTTCATAAGTATGGGAGGGAAAGGCAGATTACTAAAGATTTGCTTGTGGGTAGAGAGAGGGGCAGTTGCTTGGTGGTAAAGCACAAGTTTGTATGTAAAAGGTTCCACTTATAGGCTGCTCCTACATTTATTTAGAGCCAGATAGGCTGCTGATTTCTGTCAGTAGGGATCCTTACCCTTTGGAGCTTTTATTTTCAGCTTTATAAGAGTTATCCATGGTGCTTCATGGTTGTGAACAATTCTGAGGATGGAGTTCAGCCAAATGAATAGTTCCTTCAAAGTTCAGCATAAAAGCTGCCATGGATGAAGAGCCTCAGTACTATGAGGATCAGTAGACTTCTCTGGTGGCTGCTGGTGGATGGGAGTGGTTCCCCCTCCCCAGTGGTGTCAATCAGTGTAGACCACATGACTTGGCCTAAGGTCAAAGCTTGGACATCAGATATAAAATGTACATGAGTATATGTATCTGTGAGTTCTGCTTCCTTACAAGACCCACAAACTTGATATGTGCATGAATTTCAGAAGGGACAAGCAGTAAGCAATACATATCTGTACTTGAGTAGCATATTGGAGTCTTCTGTGCAACAGCCCTTAGTTCGAGGTCAGATAGAATTTGGAGAAGAATGAAAATTTTAAGAAGACCCACAAGGTATAAAACTACAACCTGATGTTTTTTTTTTCTTTCTTTCCATGCAACAATGCTAGTTTGGCAGGGTGAATGTGTGGTTGTTCGAATGCATTCTGAAGGCTGCAGAGTGCTTGTGCGTTGCCCAGCTGATAAAATTCTCTGAGTACTTGGCATGCAGATTGTCTTTTGGGAAATGCTAGGAATTACTCATTGAAAGATGGCTAAATCTATCAAGATACAAACCGGGAAAGGTCCTGGCACTACCTGGGATTTTCTGGAAAAGAAATCTATTAAAGGCCAATTAGTAAGAAGCCAAAATAACTTTGAAATGAGGTTTATAATTGCTATTCATAAATAATATTTGGCTCCTACAAAGCTCCATATTCTGTAATTAATTAAACCTCCTAAACCACTGATGTATGTAAGCATTCACAGATTTGAAGGCCAGGCAGGATAATTATAATGATTTACTTTGACTCTTGTATACCACAGGCCACTGGCTTCATCTGTTTCTTACTGTAATGGGGACGTAAAATTGATGGTTGAACTAAAACTACACACATGTGCTTGTGTGCGCACACAGTCTTCTGAAGTGATGTAATTCACAAAATCTTATTCCTTTCAAATTTTCACCAAAGCGAATGCAAGTTCTAAAGATTGGTCAGTGATGTATGCCATACTAGCGCTGAATCTTCTGATCACAGACTCATTAAACTTCCACCAAAGACAATGAAGTTTCACACTATAGGATAGTTCAGCACAGTCGTGTACAATTCAAGCTTTCCTTTCCCTTATATAACATTCACTTTCAGTCGAGGGCACAGGGTTTTAGGTGAAACACTGTGAACTTGTCATTCCCTACTCAAGGTTGTTTATGGATTCTTTAAGTCATGTTGTGACTCTCCAGTTTTTGTAGGAGGGGGAAAACGTGGCATTTAATTCTGAAAGTGAAAGTTCTGATCTCCCACTTGTGTGTAATATTTGACTATAGTACTGTGCCACCTAGAGGTTATGTAGTGGAAAAGCAGAAAAGGAAACTTGCCTCATCTAGTTCACAGATCTCAATTGTGCAATGAAAATGAAGGTAGATACAAAGGATTAACAGTCTCATGAAGGAAAGCTCATAATCTTGCCTGGTTCCCATAATGGACAACTAGGCATCCTGCAGAAGTGTTGGACGGCAGCTCCCTTAATTTGATGCTCTCTTGGTATTAGGTGAGTCATATCCAACACATATGCAAGACATCCAGTTGGAGAAGGCTGCCAGATGAAACGTGTCTTTTCAAAGGATTATTTGTAAATTACTTTGGGAGCTGTTTCAGTCAAGAAGTGTGTTAAAAATACTTCAGAAACATTCATCAATGCAGCAGGAGGAAAGCAGGGATCTAGCCCGTTAGTCTGGTCCTTGCATCCATGAATTAATCCAAAGCTGTGACACAAATACTGCCTGCACCGAAAATATATGTGTGCTGGTTATCTGCATCTCTCCATGGTCAAGGGTCCTATACTTTGCAGGAAATCTGATCGTGTGTAGATTCTGTTTACAGCTTTGGAATGATGCATGGATATGAGGGAGGGGAGGAGGTTGGGCAGATAATTTTGCTTTCTTGCTCAGTGTTCATATCTCTAGGTATATTGCATAAAGGGGATGGATCCTTTCCCAGAAAGACATTTTGTAGTGATTCATGTGCCTATTCTTTTGAGATTGCAGTCAAGGTTGGCTGATGTTTCTTGTTACCTTCCATGCTCAATTTAAACAACAGGAACAAAGTTTGCCCAGTAATAGAAATGCTGATCCTCTTAGCATTTTTGAGTATAAATTATTATAGTGTGGTGGGAATGTTGGATTGGGATCTGTCAGATCCAGGTGCTAGTCTCCCCTTCTCCACAAACCTCAGTGGGTGACTTTGGGCCAATTTCCCTTTGCCCCCTCTTCTTGCCAGCCCAGGAGGAAAATCCTGCAAATGGCATGTGCAAAGCCAATATTTTCTGCCAGGATATGTGAATGCACGGCTGCTCTTAAAAGGAGTTCCACTGATGTTTCTTTGCATATACATCTCTCTGCATGGAGTGGCAACTTGGCTGAATTGTAATAGCTGGTTGATGCTGAATATAACTCCTTCTAATGGGGGGGGGGGGTGGCGGCACCAACGGGTGATCACAGCAGTGAGCTAGCAGCTCTTCAACTATTCATCCAAAGAACCTTCTCTCCTGCCACAGTTGAAAGCCTGTGGATTAGGCTTCATAAGACTGGCCTGATAAGCCCAGTTTTAAACATCACAGATGAAGACACACAAGCTATGCATAGGCTTATGGGGAATCACTTTCCAAGCACTGCTGCTATTCAGCCTCCCTTTCCTCCACTGAAATAATGGAAGGATATGTAGCATCAGTCCTGGGTGGTTCCAATAAAGGCTCTGAATTAGATGCAGCACTATAGAATATGTCTGTTTCTTACTATGAACGCCTTTGGGACAAGTGATGTGGACATCTGATGATGCATATATAAATACAGCTGTTTTAAGGCCTTAGGGAGCTGGATTCAGAATTAGGACATGCAGTTTTAGAGAAGACCTAAGAATGCATTGCATTGGATTAATCTGAAGCGGAGAAGAGGCAGGGATTCCTCAATCTGACTCTGCTTCAAATCACTCTGAGCTGCTTTCCCCCTGCAAATTTCCAAGTGCAGATGAACAACAGGTTAGAGCAGAGGTAACACATGGCTTGGACTGCATATTCTCTCTGGTCTTTTTGAGGTTTCCCACCGTTTTCTTACCACTGCCAAATTTACCAAATAAATAACCTGCTGCAGATTAATTTTGAAGCTATCTTGTTCTTGTTCCTATTTTTAAGTTAGCTCAAAAAATGCTAATATCTATTAATTTCAGGCGGGCTGGGGGACAAGTCATTGGAAAGATATAATTCTAAAATATTCTTAGTACAAGCTGTATGCCCTGACAGAACCAGTCCTGCTAAGGAAATGGTAAGATTCTCTGTATTCCATTGCTTTTAGCCTCCAGAACTGTATCACATCAAAGGACTCCAACCAAGAAGACAAATAATTTAATTACATCCAACACATGTAAGTGGTACGTTTTGGATCAAAGCAATTCCTTAGGCCATTGACATTGTATGTTTACCAAGAAGTGAAATGGTCTATTACCTGAGACAGGTGTAGTGCAGCCACAGTTGGCACCTACTAAAGAGCTCTCCTTCCTGTTTGAGTTGTTATTGGTCTGAAGCTATATAAGTTTACAACTAAGTATTCAAGGACAGGCTGGGCCCTCCATACATATATTGGCACTGGGATCTTATCTCCCTGATCAGACAAGCTTCTAAGTGCAGCAGTCCATATGAGCAGGCCATTAAGATATCAAAAGGTTGCCTGATTTCTAAGAAAAATGTTGGGACTCTAAAAAAAGAAAGAATGGAATATGACAAGTTTCTTTGATCTGAAGCAAAAGCCATTGAATCATTCCAAAGTTCCATTAATGACATATTTACCTGGCTGGGCTACAAAAACCTTAGAAGTGAGACATGATAAACTACCTTTTAGACATTGTCTTGCATGGATTATGATTTCATAGAAGCATTATAAAAATTATCAGTTATCTCCAAGGATATTAGACTTCAAAAAAGAAACCATTTAATAAGCAGTTCTTGCGGACTTGAAACTTCAGTCTCAAAAATCTTTTATACACGTTCTGATTTTGGTTTATTCATTCCTGATCATAACATGAAAAACACTGGAAAAACAGATAGGACAAGAATGGATGAGTGCACTCCAGTGCTTAGACAGTAGTTTTTCCAGTTATTATATTGACCTTTAGGGGCTTTTCACAGAACATAATCTGAAAGATACTGCTCAACAGTATATAGCAATGTTATAATGCCTTTAACAGTTCATTGCAAGAAAAGTTCTGGAAAGGTTGTTAGACTCTAAGCACTCCAGCTTAAGAGAAACACAATGTAAATATTTCAATTTCTAGTGCAGTTAGGACCTGCAAGGAGAAACCACTCCCTTGTTATAGAATAATACTATGCAGAAATGTAAGAAGTGGACAACTGCAACAAAAACATGCAATGGATCCTTACCCTGAAATGAAAAGTTCAGGGTGCCAGCAGCTTTCCATGCCTTCCTCCTGGTTACTATAAGTTTTAAGGACCTTTAACAGGTCAATTCACTCCTCATCTCCTTCCTCTTTCCTAATTTACAATTTTTCTTTTCCAATTGATACCCAAGATTCCATGCATCCTGGAGACCCCTGAGCTAAGTCCCTTGAATTGTGCTAGAGATTTTGTTTGTTGTTGTTGTTGTTGTTGTTGTTGTTACTGAGAGGGGAGGTAGATAGTGGCATTTGCCTCCTTTGGGGCTTTCAAAAATTTTGTGCTCATCTGCATATCCCGGGGTTCACCAAAGTATCCTGATAGCTCCTCCCTGGCTCTTAGTGGCCCTATTCTGGCCCCAGTCCGGATGGCACTCAACTACCCGAGTTTGCTGTTAGAGGGAATAATGACTGTAATCCTGAGTCTTGCAGTGAAACAATCTGAGTGGCTTTCTCTGTATACTGTTATGCCAGAGAACAGCTTCCCTCAGCTGTACCTTTTCTTCATCTGCTGAGCAAGGAAGCCAGCTCCCAGCTGCTGGTAGAGAAAATTTCAGAGCAAGCACATGCATAGTTTTCTCACTGTGCAAATCCAGAATCTGGGCACAAGCTGCATTTCCGTGGGAATGTCACAATCCCATGCCAGTTTTCCAGCATCACTTGCAGCAGTAACATGCAGAAACTCTTTGCTCAGGTAGCACAGTGATCACATCCTTAGCCTGTTCCATGCCATCTTCAAACTTGGGCCACATAAAATAAAGCTCTAGTCCTTTGGTCACTCCAACAGCCGAAGAAGAAGCGCTTTGTAAAAAGCCTCAATAATAATTTATTAAGGTAAGGCTAGAATGATTTTATAAGGAGGGGCTCAAAAGGCTTCACTTCAAATGGCCCATTAAGCAGTGCTATCATGTCTGGTTTCCTTTTGATCACTGAAGGGTTTGTTCCATTCTCATGCATGCCCTTTGTCTTGCAATGTCTCCAGGGGACCAGCTCCTTTGTTCATCTCTTTTAGAGAGTGCTCTCAACAATAAGGCTAAGAGGTTCTTCATCTGTTAAACAGCTGCCACCACACCAGCCTCTGCAGAAGCCTTTGTCTTTCTCTTGCCAGACTTTCTCTTCTTTCTCCTCTTTTCCTGTGGTTGGAACTCCTCCTCTGCAAGAAAAAGACAAATACACAATAATTCAAAAAGCAAAATGGCTTCAGGAGGCTGGTAGAATTTTTGACCACCTCCCAAAGACTGTCAAACAAAACCTTCCTTTTAAATGCAGGATAATCAAATATGCCAGAGAAGTCAATTGATTATGAAGGACTTGTGCAGCATTTGTGCTTTTGAGCACTGTGTTAGTGCCTTCAGTTCTGAAAGCTCAGTTGAGGGTTGCTGAGCAACCAGAATGAAGTTCTCAACCCTCTTCTGATTTCTGTCCTTCAGCTTCATGCTTCATTAACCTGATGCCCTGCACCAGATGAGTAGGACTACTCATCCTGGCATCCCCTCACCAGCACTGGCTGGGGATGCTGTGAGTTGTAGTTGACCCTATCTGGAGGACAGCAGGTCAGAAAAGTCTGTTCTACTTGGTTGATGAAGATCAGTACCTGCTTTGCAGCCCACCAAATGTGTTGTCTATTTTGCTTGCAGGAACAGCCTGGGATAAAAGGCCCCCATCTTTTCATGGGTCACCTTAATCGTGGCTTTCACTGGACACTCTAGTGGGCCCCCAACCTTTTCTGACCTGTGGATACATTTGAGGATTTGAGAACTGCTGTGGGGACAACCACAAAATGGCTCTCATGGAGCATGTAACTAGCCACATAATGGCTACCATGTTGGCCTGGCTGGTCAAGATGGGATATGGGCAGAGAGAGTCATAGAAAGGCTAGGGGCTGGGAAAGAGAGGAGAATGGAAAGAGTTGCTTCCTGGACTGCCTAGTCTTTTCTCAGCCACGTAGACCTTTCCCCTTTGCTCTTTCACACTACTTCCAGTCTCTAGGATCAGTACCATTCCTCTCCCCTCAACAATGTCCTCACAATTTCTCTCCTTTTCCCTATGCTTGCGCTTTCTCTTCCATTCCTTTATCATCGTTTTCTGCTCTACAACCAACATCTAGCCTTGCTCTTTCTCCCCCGCACCATCTTTTTACCTTGATGCTTCTACTTTCTCATTCTCTTTGGGATGCAAATCGTTGATGCAACAGGTGCTTTCTGCTAAAGGGTGAGGCAATGTTATCAAGCAAATCCTTTGGCATTTCTGTTATAAGTAGAAATGTAGGCCTGTGTGACTGAGTGATCCCCTGCAAGAGCATTAAAAGGACCTTCCTGCATAAATCAGTGTTATAGCTGCCCTCCAAGTCTACTTTCAAGGGGAGCCTGCAACTCCCAAGAATCAAAAGCCAGGCTGTGCCTGCATTAATATCCCAGCTCTGAGATTGAGGGACAGGTGGGACTGTGCTGAAAGCAAGTCACGCCTGTGGCATAGCCCGGATGCACAGTTCTGACAACTGCATCAGGGCTAGGGAGGGAGGGAGAGGTGGTGAATGGAGGTGGTTCCTCCCCTTGCTTGAACTGGCTGCACCAGCTTCAGAGCTGACGGATGGCTGGTTGTGCGGTGAAGCTGCGCTGGCTGGCTGGCTGAGAGAGAAGGCAGGCCCGTGCCCCTTTACCTTGCATCACCTTGTTCCTCCCACTGATCTACTGACATGCATTTATCCAATGACAGACAACTGGGAAGGGAGGCAACAAAACGTTGCCACGTCTCCCATCCATTGTGGATAAACTCTTGTACAGTGGAATCCCACCCCAGTCTTAATCCTTTCACCCCAGGATATTATTTGCTGGCTTGTTCTTTCACTTTCTTCCCCTACAGTTTCCTGCTTCTCCACATTTCAGCATCCTCTAAACCCTAGAAATTCTAAGGGCTTTGGCAGGCCGATTTTGGGGTGAAGGAAGAGTTTGTGCTGGCTGGGGAATGCTGGCAGCTGTAGGACCCTAGATGGAGTGCCATAGCCAAGAAGGCCCTTCCCCTCATTGTCACCTCCTTTCAGTGGTGACTCACAGAGAAGGATCTCCATAGATGATCTTAGTATCTGGGTAGGTGTATATAGGAGGAGGCATTCCCTTGGATATCCTGGCTCTAAGCCTTTTAGGGCTTTGTATGTCAATGTGAGCATCTTGAAACAAGCCTGGATTTCAATTGGTAACCAATGCAATTGGTAAAGAGCAGGACTTATTTGCTTGTAATGGCCTGTCCCAGTCAGCAGATGGGCTATCCTGTTCTGTACCAACTGAAGTTTCCGGACTGTTTTCCAGGGCAGCCCCATGTGAAGCACATTACAGTAGTCCAAGCATGAGGTTACCAGTACATGGATCACCATTGCTAGGTTCTGCCTGCCCAGATAGGGACACAGATGATATATCAGCCACAGTTGATAAAAGGTGCTCTTGGCCACAGATGCCACCTGGATTGTACCCTAAACTATATCCCCCATGCTAAAGAGATATCCTGGTTTGAATGAAGTTCTGAACTGTCATCTAAAGAGCAATGCTGGCCACTGTATTCATAGCTTGCTGCCTGTGTCGCTAAAATTCAACCACATATTTAATAGGATCCACATTTTCATACATGAAATATGATGGAACTTATTTCCGGTTGATGAACAGATCCTCCTGCTTAACTTCAAGAGAAAAAGAGATACTTTTTGAAAAATGCTATGTTTCTAAAACATTAATCTGATTAGCATGATGGGAGGTTAGAAGCCGAATGAAGTGCTGAAGTCAGCACCAGAAATAAGGAGCATAAATCAAATCACAAAGAAGCTGGACTCATTTATGGGATGAAGATTGAGAAACAGAGGTTTAATAGCATTTGTTCAGTTTATAAGGGTAGGCCTTGATGTACCATATGCTTGCTTTCTCTTGCTTTTATGAAGTATTGCCTCAAAACCCTTTCTTTAAACTCCCATGTGTGTGATTAAATTATCCTACCACAAAAATAAGAAAATTAAAAACAGAATATTAACACAACAGTCAACAGGCCTGGTCCCCAAACAATCATTTTCAACAAACTGTAAAACCTCAGAAATTCTCTGAGAGTTTAATAAATATATTGTTAGGCTGCAATGATATATATAGTTAGGCTGGGAATAAGCCCCATTGAACTCAGTGGAACTTACTTCTGTACAGACATTGAAGTCCAGGCTCAATTCAAGGTGCTGATTATCACCTACAAAGCCCTTAATGGCTTGGGACCTGGATACCTAAAGGAACACCTGCTTCCTTATTTGCCCTCCCGCCCCTTGAGATCAGCAGCAGAGGCCCTCCTCCGGGAGCCCTCCGGGAGAGACATCAGGAGGCAAAGTACCCGGAGGAGGGCTTTCTCTGTGGTGGCGCCCCATCTGTGGAATGCGCTCCCCAGAGAGGTCCGCCTGGCACCCTCATTATTTGTTTTTCGGTGCCAGGCTAAGACCTTTTTATTTAAAAAATATTTTAATAACATTTAATATTTATAGGTTTTAATTGTGCAGCCAGGGTGTTTCCGGATTTTAATTGTATTTTGTATTATTTTGTATCATGTTTGTTTATGTCAGCCGTCCCAAGGCTACAAGTGATGGGACGGCATACAAAAACTCTAAACAAACAAACAAACAAACAATTGCACTGTTAAAGTTCTGCATAAAAGCCACATTTGCTATCAGAAAGTTTAAATGTTTTTTTTTCCCCCAGGATGCCAAAATTATACCAAAATGTGCAATCTAAGTGCTTAGAAAGTCCCCAGAGATGACAACAATGGCCAGCTGTTTTGGAGACATAAGATACAGCGCACCACATGTCTTTGCAGAAGATTGGAATCTCCCTTATGTTTACTTGTCCATCTAGCCTAACTGACTGGAGGGAGCTCTCCATGACTCTGGCAGAGGCCACCTGTTCCCTATTTCTTTTTAATTGTGGATGATTGAGATTGAATGCAGGACCTCCTGCATGGAAAGCTGCTGCTCAACTAAGGTCCTTTCCCCCCAAAAGAACCCAGCCCTGTCACCTATTCGCTGCATGGCAGGAGTGGAATACCAGACCTGGAACAAAGGAGCAAACCTTTGTTCGCCTTCCCTGATGCCAAGACCAGCCTCACACCTTGTTTCTTATGCTGTTTGAGCTCTAATCACGATGCTGATCTGCCTGCCTGCCTGCCTGCCACAATGAGTAGGATTGTGGTTCTAGCACTATCTCCAAAGTGACCCTCTAGCCAAATGTGTTGCTCACAAGAGTTCTTTCCTCTGGATATTACTCTCAGCCTAGGGAAGCATCCCACACTATCACGGCGCTGGCAGAAATGAACATTAGATGAGTCGGATATGTTGAAAGCCCATGATTCTCTTTTAAGATCCAGGCATTCTCAGCAACAATATCATTCAAAATTTATTTGTAATTTCACACGGCATCATCTATCATGGGGAGTCTTAGCATCCCAGGAAGTAAACAATGAAATTATAGCCATAATAAAATTGGATGCCTGGTAGCTTGATAGCTTGTGGTCGCTGCTTTTTTAAAATTTGCAAAGCACATCATATTATTCATGTGTGTTTCTGAACTGGGTTCTCCTGAAGAAGAGCTATAGATATACAACTAGGTCACTCAAAATGTTGCTGCAACAGCAGTGAAAGAGGATTCAGGAAAGCGAAGCAGTCTCTGAGTCTGTGCTTTACAAATATTTCCACATTGTCTTGTGTTTTAATTTCACTCCCACCCCCAATAAAAATGTAATCCCATTTTAACCTTGCATATATTGAAACATTTGTCAGTTTGAGACTTTTTGCTGTTTCTTATGTGCAGTTGACTACAATATGGTAATACCTTAGGGAAAGGAAAAGGTTTATTCTCTTCAGTTTGGGGTTATGAACTCGGATGGATTGTTGCAGCTCAAGTGCAAGGTGAAACTAAGAAGACCTGAATATTTCTTTTTCTTTGATTTTAATTTGAGCTGGGAAGAGCTCAATTTCTTTCTTCAGTTTTCCACACCCTCTTGTTTTCTGCTCTCACTGCAGACAGTGCTCATAATGCTTGGTACAGTGGTGCAGAAAGGTCAATATCATCTGTTTGAGGTGATGGAAAATACTAGAATGAAATTATGGAGGTTGATTTTACCACTGCATTGCTGTCACGGTGATTGTCTGTTACAGGGGTGGGCAACTTGCAGGTCTCCATATGTTTTGTCCTGCAAGTCCTATCATCCCTTACCATGGGCTGTGCCAAAAAGACCTGATCTAGCTACCAACATCTGGAGGCCATAGCTTGTTCATCCCTGTTTAATGTAGACACATTAAAAAGTGCATCAGATATGCAGTGGACATATACTGAGTCCATGTCACAGTTAATGGTTGGCTATCTCTTATGCACCAAACAAAATTGTAGTGAAGGGCCTGTGGTGAATGTGTAGTCTTCACAGAGCAAATATGTTAATTTCCTCCACTCCTGACAGAGGATATTAAAAAAAACCCACATGCAATTTTCTTCCTGGTTTAAAGGCAAAGGAGGGGCAAGACCAGTCCAATACATGTTGCTATCAGACTAGCAGTTGAATCTTTCTTCAATATTTATTTATTTAATTTTATTTTTCGATTTATATCCTGCCTTTTTCCTACAAAGGGCTCAAGGCAGCTGACATCATTCTCCTCCTCCATCTTATCCCCACAACAACAACCCTGTGAGGTAGGTTGGGCTGAGAGTCTGTGACTGGCCCAAAGTCACCCAGTTGGCTCCATGGCTGAGCGAGGACTAGAACCCAGATTGTCTTGAGTCCCATTCCCATGCTCTTAACCACTACACCACACTGGCTCTCAGTGTAAAGTAAATCAAAATGTATCATGTGTAAAGTAATATTAGTAAAGTAAGCCAAAATGATCGTGTGGTTAAGAGTTGTATACACGGGTTTTTATGTGAATATGTTGTTGTTAATTCTGTACTGTCCAATAGGCAAAGACCTTTTGTCAGGTAAATTAATCAAATAGAATGAATACTGTTCATTCTAAAAACATAACATTTCACTAAAAAATTAAAACTGAATTTTAACCTGAAGACAGTTATCGTTTCTATGCTCTCAATTATTTGATTATAATTTGATTTGATTTGTATGCCACCCCATTAGCCATAGTCTCTCTGGGCAGGTCACAGCATAATAAACTACATTTAACAACAATTAGAACAATTCAGTTCAACCATAAAATCACAAAAATTGATCAGTTTTCTGAACCATGCCTCCTCCCCTGCCTGAGCTACTTGCATGACTCAGGAAGAAGTCAGATTCAACTTTGGGGTCAAGCCAGTGGGCTTCTTACACCTGTCAAATCAGCATTTTCAGGAAAGCTGCTGACAGGGTGATGGTGTGGGCAGCGGCCCACTTGAGTGTGTGGAACAAGCCCACATGGGTGGTGGTGAGCTACGGAGTGAAAGATGCCTGATTCATAGCCCAAATATGGATCTTCTGCTTATAACAATTGGGTGTTTGCTGTAAATATATTCCCTCATTCTTTAAATAACCTGTACTATGAGTAATGCATTACAAAGCACATTAATATTTTCAAACCTAGTCATGGATTGGGATCTTCATCACATTGGCCGTCAATGGTTGTCTGAGCAGGCCAGTGCCATCTCTCATGTGTTCGATTTATTATGTAAAATGTCAAAGATCAAATCATTTGTACGTACTGTGCAAACTTCAGCCTTGCCCCAGTCCTCTGAGCCCAGAGCTTTGGATCATGGTCATATGTCTGGAGATGATGGTTGGTGAAAGAATGACGTTTTGGAGGGTCAGCATGAAGGACGTTATGCCAAGGCTCAACTCCTGACATACATCAGGAGTGTACAACCCATGAACCACACATGGCCTGTGGCGCCATGGTGACCCTGCCAAGAGTTTCCCTTGCTAGTGCTAGGACTAGCACTAAAAAGCGAAGCTTTTCCCAGATCTCTCCTAAGAAACCAGAGGTAGGAAAAAACCCTGTCTGAGGATGGGGTGGGTGGAGAGAGTGTGTAGTTATATGTGTGTGTGGGTGATTGTAAATGACTGTATGTTGTATGCACATATGTGAGTACATGTGTGGATTATATTCACCCTATGCACACTGGAATGAGTGGCAGAGGTGGCACCGGCTGCATCCACCCATCCTGCACATTTTGCTAGTTGAGTTTTGTTGTCCATCTAGCTGGAAAGTTTTAGAGGGGAAGGGAAGGTGGGTGGGTGGAGAAGCCTCAGGATAGCTCATACCCTGGCCCTCCAATCTCCACTCCATGCCCACTCTAATGCCCCTTCCCTTTACCCTTCTTTACCCTGCTTTCCTGCCCTTAGAGAGCTGCAAATGTGAGAGGGAGGGGAAGGTGGGTGGAGCTCCAGAGTCAGAACTCTGGCCTTGGATCTGGGAATCCAGAGTCTCCTATGGTCCCTTAGCTGTTGTGTAGGGGCCATAGGATTGGCCCCTGAATGTGTGAATGCGTATCGGAGAGTGTGCATGAGTGTTTTTTTTTATTGCGTGCAGGGTCATCCATGTAGCTGAGCAGTCCCTGGCACTCTGGCAGTCAACCAGAGCCAACATGTCTGTTCTCCCCTGGTGTACATAAGTGGAATAAAATGAAAAGGTCTTTCAAGATTTAGGCCATGGCTTTCAAGTAGGCTTCAGAGTTGGCAGAAATAATTTATGTATTTTTTATAAGCTGCAGGGCAACAAGGATGTTTCAGGGACTGGAGGCAAAGTCCTTTGGAGAAAGATTGAGAGAACTGGGCATGTGCAGCCTCAAGAAGGGAAGACTGAGGGTGTTCCACAAGGCTGTGACAAAGAGGAAGGACACGATATCTTCTTGTTCATTCCAGAGTGCAGGACACAGAATCATGGAATTTCAACTTAAGGAAGAATTTCCTCACTAGGCTCAAAGTCACCTAGTAGCCTTCATAGCTGAGAAGGGACTAGATTGCCTGAGTCCCAGTCTGGATTCTTAACCACTGCAGCACACTGGCTCTCATTTGCAAAGAAGCCCTGTACCTAAGCTGGGATTCCTGTCACTTACTCTTCATTTTTAAAGGAAATTTTGTTGTCTCTGTTTTGAACTTTGAGCCAACATGGATTTGTGCACAGGGAGGCTAACCGGATTCTGGATATAATCCCACAGCTGCTTTGGATGAGGCTTTCAGAGATCCGGTCCAGCCCTGTGTGTGGAACTGGCATGATAGCCTTTACCAGCTGTGGGGGTGGAGGATGCCAGATCTGAAGGAGGACGGTGCCGATAGAGTCACGCACACACCGGCCAACATCATGCAGTTGATTCCCGCATTTTATTTGGAGAATAATTATTAATCAATAATTATTGATTATGCAGCCTTTGACTGCATGTGGAATTGTCTGCTTAGAGGGCCCATTTGAACAAGTCGTCCCTGTGTGGGGCCAGGCACATGGTATCAACAGACACAGAACCGGATCCCATTGCTGCTGCATTGCCTGAACTCTCCTGAGCTGCTCCATCTGCATCTCGCAAACCATACAGCAACTGTACTCATCTGCGACCTCACTGAATAGCAACCCCTCAAAATGGCAGGGGTCGGGTGTTCTTTTTTTCCCCATATTTACTTTATGCTGCTTATTGGAATCTGATTAATGTTCTTGCCATGTTTACAGAGATGCGAGCCATGCTATAAGCCTTGTAATGGTCACAACTGAAAATTCAATGGATTGATGCTGTGAAATCAAAACTGCTCGCTCAGTTTGAGATCTGCATTTCCCTCTTGCCTTGTATAGTCAGGAGATCAAGCTGGGAAAGCATAGTGGCTAGAGAGCGCCACCCAGCGGGAGATCTGGAAACTGTTTTTACAGCAGTGCAGTCTTTTTAGTATAACATTGTAGTTTTATGTTATTAGTATATGCAGTTGGATGGCATGCCTTTGCCTCCTTCCAAACATTGTTGAAAGCGTCTTTCACTTTAGAACATAATTTGTATTGAACGGCATGCATTTCTCTTGTAGCATTCATGATGATGATTACTGCTTGAATTCTCCACTGAAACTAATAGTTGTCACAGCCATAAACACAAAGGATCAGGCCTACTTCTTCTTATTATTTCTGTTTTAAAATTAAGCAAGCATCTGCACCACTGCAGCATTGCCCAGGGGCTGAAAGGCACCAGGCCCAAGGGCTGAAAAGGCCAGACATCTCTGGGCTACTGACCAAATCTTCCTTGGACCTATTCCTCCTCTTCCCCATTATAGCCTGCTTGCTCACCTGGAAGCTGTGAGTGAGAAGCCATAGACGCCACTGCCAATTTGCTCGCTAGTTCTTTGCTGACAGGCAAGAAGGTGGTACAATAAGAGAAAGGAGAAAGTAGAGCTAGTTAGGGGACAGAGTCCGTGAGGAAAAGGGTCCCTCTGGTGCTTCTTGCCAAAGAGCCCTCCAAAATATGGAGCTGTCAGTTCCTGTATCCTATTTCGAAGCAATCATTTCTGTCAGTGCAACCTTTCTTCTGGCAATTATGTTGTGTACCAAAACAGGATAGTTTTAGGCTGGAAAACAATGAGAAGGGAGCACACCTTGGCTTTTCAAGAGTGGTTAGGCAATGATAGTGTTAGTCAGAGCTGGGATGCTTTCGTACTGATGTGTCTGAACATCTTTTTTGTTGAAGTCTGTGGAATTCTACCACCTCAGGGACAAAAATGCCTTTCAAAGACCGTTTTCTACTGTCTGATTTGATAGAAGTATTTTGTCTTGTATTGTCTCCGGATGAGGCAGCATCACACTCCTTGCTCTATTTGGCAGCCAATATAATGCCCTTCTTCATTTGACATTTTTAACATTTTGCGAAGTGCTTTGTATTTATAGAATCTGACTATCGTCAAGTACCTTGGGGCTTTCATAGTTCTCAGGTTTAATGGGCTGAAGTCCCAACTGTTAGAAAGCCAAAATGAATACCTCTGTATTTCAGAATCTGCTCTTGTGATTCATATCCTTTGAAACATGGATATGTGCAATGGTTTAACATAACTTTTATCAGTGGACTAGGGAAAATTGATTTGGCTAATTTTGACTTCCTATCCTGACCATACTGGTGTGGTGCTACTTCTAATGTGCTTGGAAAGGCATAATGACAGCATTATTGAGAAGGCTGAAATCTGTTTAAATACAGATTTTAAAAGCAGACCAATGATGCTTGCAAATGAAAAGTCTTTACTTTGGTCATTTACTATTAAGTGTATGCAATTGTCCCTGAACCATTTTGTCTATTTTTCTTTTGATTTGCGAAGAAATTTAACTGTCTGTTAAAAAATGACTGTTTGCCCCTTGCTTTTTATATATTTATACAGATACAAAAACCTTCACTTGGAGGCACATTTCTGAGAACACGCTTTGCTCGCTTGTTCCCTTGAGCTAGCAGAGTTAATTTGGAGCAGGCTTCGGCTGACTAGTCCCCTGTTGCTTCATCTAATCTCACCTGAGGGCCAAGAGGCAGCTTTTAGCAGCCACAGTAAATGCATTAGCCAAAGGCAGCTTCGTCACTCACCTGAGACAACTGCCAACCTGTGTTTGCTTTTCCCCTCCCCACTTCCCTCCAGGAAAGCTCATAATCAGCAGCCACACCACAAGGCTATCTCAGCTACTCTCTTTCCTCTCCAACTGTTGAAGGGAAAGGGAAGGAGCAAATGCAAGTGCCATGGCACGCTGCACCCTGTTGTTTCTTCACTGGAACAAGTTCCAGGGCTCACCTATCAGTGCCATGTGTCCTTACACTTACACCAGGCAGCAGAAACAAGCTCCATGGCGACAGTAGGGGAGAGAAGGCATATAGGGCAATGAATGCAAGTATCAGATGACCTTAAACCTCAAAGAAGACACAGAGCATCCCCTTCTTTCTGGCCTTGGTGCTGCCAATTAGTAACCCTCTGGGGTTTTTCTCTGTTCCTCTCTCTCTGGCTCTGAAGTTCTGACATTGGCTAATGGCTCTGTGGCAGATGAATTGCACTGACTCTTTGGAAATCCTGGGCCTGCCTGCCTGCCACAGCAGAACTCTGAAGATGCAAATCGTTTCAAGTTGATTCTGTTGCAACTCCAAATATATTCAGAGTGGCGTGTGGGAGTTGCTGATTTAATTGGATCCTTTGTATAAAATCACCCTGGCGCTAGCACATAACAGCTGCATCAGGAAGATGATGACGGAATAGAAAAAGAATAAGTAACAGTTGTCACAGGAAGAATGTGCCACCATGTCATTAAGACACCTAGTCATAGGGCAGTGATGGGGGGATTGTCTGCCGCTTCCAAAGCTGCGAGAGCCAGTGTAAGAGTCTGGCTGGACCAGGCCAAGACATGCTTAGTCTGGCATCCTGTTCCCCACAGTGGCCATCCAAATGCCCTGAAGCAGGGGAGGAGCACAATACACCCTCCCACTTGTGTTCCCCACAACTGGTGTTCAGAGGCATAGGGCCTTGATGCTGGAGGTAATGTATGGCCATCATAATTAGTGCATGCACCCATAGGGTAGAACTGATTTTATTGTCACGGTGCCCATTCCATCCCTTCAAACAAGAGGGAGATACCTAGGCCAGCTTGAGGCATAGCCGAATCCTGCAGGCTCTTAGGACACAGTCTGATACTGCCCAATACCCAATACCCAATCAGACCCTTGGACCATCTAATTCAGTATTGCTTGCACTGATCTGCAGCAGTGGCTCTCAAAGGTTTCAGGCAGGGTTCTCCCTCTCTTTTCCTGGAGATGCCAGTGACTGAAATTGGGACTTTTTGCATATAAAACCTCTGCTCTGGCACTGAGCTCCAGAGAGGGACCTTAGATTTGGTACCTTCTTTCCCCTCTGCTCCAAGAATACCAGCTCTGGACCTCTGACTGGCAGAAACACTGCTGGCAGCAGATCCACACCTGCAGAGGTTTTTATTGTTATTTTTTTGGCAAGGGAACCAAGTCCAAGACCCTTCATGACAGACATGTGGCCACCTGCCCTGTCATCCACCAACAGAGTTCTTGCCTACTGCTTCTCTGCTCAGTCCTATCCCTCTTGGACAGCTATCCAAGGAATGCACTGTCAAAGACATTTATTTATAGTTATACTCTCTCCAAAAGTTCCTGGGCACCAACATTCTATGATATACAGTTGGGGTATTAAGCAGAGAATTCTAAGTACCTTCACCAAGGAAGGGGGAATCTATGATAGTTCATTTGATATACAACTGATATAAATTGGCATATGATGAATATAAAGATATTCAGTTTAAGTACAGTATTTAATATTTTACCTTGTAAGCTTATACTTCCTTAAGCCATAGTGTGTTGCAGTGTGTCCCAATGGACATTTTGAATATTCAGCTTCTGGTGGGGGTTGCCATGGTTTGCTGTGTCATCTGAACCCAGGCAGCAGGGGTTATGGAGGGAGGAACAACCCTTAAATAACCTGACAGCAAACCATGGGTTATTTGAAGTTTGGGTTTGAACATTTTAGCAAATCATGTCAATCCCCCTCTGGAGCCTAAATATTCAAAATGGTAACTGGCAGGCACCAGAACCCATTGTGGCTTAAATAACCCATGATGGACTATACTGATCACGTGGACTAGGCCATTTACTCTGAAATAAGCCCAATAAAGTGGATAGGGCTTATTTCCCAGTAAGCCTGCTTAGGATCATGTACCACATAGGTATCATTTTTAATTATACATGGAAATATAGCACAGTTTATTGTAAAAGAAAATTAGTCTGCATTATTTGAAAGGGATCAGTTCAATGATCTGGATGCATCTTCTTCACACATAATGTAAAATGAATCCAGAACACAAATTTTCAATGACCACTCATTTGCTAAAAGGACAAAAAGCAACCCATGCCTTTCTGCCATGTTTTTCATCATATCTGAACATCTGTGAATATAATTGTAAATTAAAACACTTAAAACACTTTTCCAATTGTGCATGTTGATTAATAAGCTTGAGTAACAGGAGGGAAAACGTCCTAGAGAATGACTCTTTGTTATGCAGTCTCCTGTTGAGAGTGACCACCCCACCAGGCCAGCAAATGCCAGAACAATTCTCTAATAGCAAGCCATTGCTGCTAAGCAACACGGTTGGAGGAGCAGAGAGGTTCTATTTTTATATTGCACAAAATTAACTCTTCAGGGTTCATTTGGTGCCCATGTATTGATTGGTATCCTTGATTAAGTCCCAGAAAAGCCAGTGGATGTATCCCGGTGTACATAGGGTATAATCCAGAGAAAATTAGGCACACCTGAAGATGTTAAATCAGTAGAAATCAAGCCCCTTCTAGCCAAGGGGAATCAAATTCTTAACTGTGTTCTCCAGCTCCATTGGTGTCAGGTAAAGGAGAAAAGCAGCAGAGAGGTCCAAATTCCTGGTGATCATGGTAGGGAATGGGGAAGGCAGTACCTGTTACCCCCAAGTTCTGCATTTGGGGGGTGGCTGGCACTGGTAGGGGTGATTTGCTCCTCCTCCTAAGCAGGTCTGTAGCCAATTCCCTATACTCATGAAGTGGTTGCTCACCCAGGTTGGAATGATACAAAAACCCATCATGGGTACAACCACAGCATCCCATGGAGAAATCAGTCTGTATGACATGACAACATATCATTGCAAGGAACACAAAATGGGCAGGCTTGCACTTCAGGCCAATCCACTGTGTTAAATGTCCACAAAAGGGTGTTGTAAAGTGCCGAGCAGCCACAAGGAGACCAACAGAGCACTGGGCACATCGTGCTTGCTTTCCTCGCTGCCACACCTCCTGCCCTCTTATTCTTCCAGGCAGCATCCCAGGCAACAGCAGAGTGCAATGAGGCTCGTTCTTTGGCAGCCATGATCATGAGTCAAGTTCAGATTGCTACGGCTGCCAAGCAATCTCCTCTGCAAAAGCAGGTGTTATGCCTTGGAAAGGAAGGGTGTCGGTGACATCACCTGCTCCCTCTGTGCCACACACACCAGTGATGGGCAACAGGCAGTCCGTGGCCTGCCTGAAGCTCCCGGAGGGAGTTGTGTAGCCTCACTGTGTCTCCTGTTTCTGCATTCTGGCGACAACCCCTGCGTGCTTCCAGATTCCTGGAAGAATCACTGCTTCTTCAAAGAAACAGGATGTTCAAGGATCATATGACCTTTTTCTTGGAAGAAGCATGCTTCCTCTCCAAGCTTGCCAAGCAGCATTGTTTTCCCACGAAATTCCAGTTGTGACCTGGCCACTTCTGATACTTGGCCACTTGTGGTAGCAGAGAAGGTTCCAGGGGGTCCATTGCAACCCAACCTTCCACAGATACTGATCCGCAGTATATGCTAATACTCATCTATATCTCTATCTCATCTGCATTGCTATGGACCAGGGTTCTAACTCGAAACTTTCAGTAACTGGGGATGCTCTAGCTGGGGATACTCTATGTCAGTGGTGGCGAACCTACGGCACGCGTGCCACAGCGGACACGCAGAGCCCTCCCTGTTGGCACATGAGCCAAGTCGCCCCAGCATCACCCCAGCAGCCGAGCATTGGATAACAGTGCACATAGGAGCCATGCGCATGCTCGGAAAAGGAGTAGTGCTGCCAGATGATGATGTCACAAGCTGCGATTCATTAGTCGCGATTCGTCTCACCTTTCGCATGGCCGGTAAGTGCACTGCCAAGAGTGTGTGTGTGTGTATTTGCTTGGACTGGCTGTGAGCTGTTTTTTCTAAACTAAAACCTCAGTTTTCAGGTTTTATTGCAGTGTTGGCACTTTGCGATAAATAAGTGGGGTTTGGGTTGCAGTTTGGGCACTCGGTCTCTAAGAGGTTCACCATCACTGGGTTAGGGTTGGAAAAACGAGGTGTCCGGGCATGATTTTGATGGTTGGAATGTGTTTAGAAGGAGCAGAAATGATGAGCTGTGCAGAAGAAGCTACTCAAGCAAGGCTTTTTCAGAATCGCCTTCTTTGCAATGGAACTTTCGCCCTGTGTTAGGGTGAGGGGTGTGCACCAGGGTAGGGTTAGGGTTAGAAAAATGAGGTGTCCTGGCATGGTTCTGATGGTTGGAATGTGTTTAGAATGGGCAGAAATAATGAGTTGTGCAGAAAAAGGAAGGCTTTTTCAAAATCGCTCCTTTCAATGGTATTTTACCCCTATATTAGGGTTAGGGGAGTGCACCAGGGTAGAGCTAGGCCAGTAGTTGCAAACCTATGGCATGCATCCCACCGCAGGCACACAGAACCCTCTCTGTCAGCATGTGACCCCAGCATCACCCCATCAGCCAAGCATCGGAGAACAGTGCACATAGGGGCCATGCGCATGCTCGGAAAGGAGTAGTGGCGCCAGGCAATGACATCATGAACCGCATCTCATTAGATGTGACTTGTCCAAGCTTTTGCATGGTCGGTCATTGCACTGCCAAGGAGATATACATATTTGCTTGGACTGACTGTGAGTAGTCTAAACTAAAACCTCAGTTTTCAGGTTTTATTGCTGTGTTGGCACTTTGCAATAAATAAGTGGGCTTTGGGTTGCAGTTTGGGCACTTGTTCTCTAAAAGGTTCGCCATCATTGCTCTATGTTATACAGTAAGCAAATCTAAACATCATCAATCTAAAATATTAATAAAACACAAAACTGTAGAATCAAAAAAGCAACCAAAACAAAAACAAAACTCAAAGTTTCCCAAAGTTATACACACAGATTTCATAACTGATACATCTAAAATACATGATTTTTCTTTTTGGAACACCTTGAAATGTTAAAAAAGAATAGTGCCAAGTGAACCTCTCCGGAAAGGCACTTCCACAACTGGGATATCACTGCGTAAAAGCTCCTCTCCATCCTTGTTGTTATTACATTCTTATTCTTACATTGCATTTATATCCTTTTTATCTGTTGTGAGGGACCAAAGGCAGCTTACATAGCTCCATGTTATCCTCATACAACAACCCTGAGAGGGACATTTTGTGGAGAATCTGGCCAAAGCCACCCAGTGTGCTTCATGGTAGCAGGGGTGTAGAACATGGATCTCCCAGGTCCCTGGTCCAGCACTCTAACCCCCATATTACACCAGTTCTCATAGTCAGTGTAGGACTAAATGAGCAAAAGTTTTATCATAATGTGCCTGCTAATTGCCTGACACTGTAACAATATAGTATCCCTCTATAAGTACTTCAAAGGCTGTCACAAAGAGGAAGTTCAAGATCTCTTCTTGTGAACTGATCCATGTCCTCAGACATAGGACATGGATCAGTTCAAGATGCAACAACCCAGATTCAGGCTAGCTATCAGGAAAAGTTTCCTCACTGTGAGAGCAATATGACCGTGGAACCAGCGGCCTAGAGAGGTGCTGGGCTCTCCCACACTGGAGACATTCAGAAAGAAACTGGACAGCCATCTGAGTGGGATGGTATAATGTGGTGTCCTGCAACAGCAGGAATTGGCCTTCATGGCCCCTTCCAATTCTATGATTCTGTGATTCTATGATTCTGTAAACAGCGTTTGACTTAAGATGGGATTCCTTATCTGATCATGTTACAAGTCTTGCATCCCAGGTACCCCTTAGAAATACTAATTTCCCTGTCCTGAAAGGCCTGTTCTTTTAGGCACACCTTAGACATGCTAATGTTTACTTCTCCTGAAGGTTCTTCTCTTTCTGTTGTCCTAACCCCAATTCAACCATTTTGCTTTATTCTCTTCTGCCCTTAGCAAATTTCCTATGTGATCCACCACCTGATCCCCTGCCCCTCCTCCAAATGATGTATGTAACTGGTAGGTTATAAAAGAATCTTGTACAAACTCCATCTTTGTAGTCCCTTTGGGGGCTGCCTACATCCTGCATGTATTTCATGTATGTCTGAATGAACTGTAAATGCTCTTTTGACTGTAGAGACCCAGCATGTATCTCAAATCTCAATTTTTTTTCACTCCTGTCATCACCCACTTCACTTCATTGGACTGGGGGCACTCAAAGTAGGGCATCTGAGGAACATGTAATGGCTGGTAGGTACATATGGGAGAAAGTGGTTCTTCAGGTAACATGGTCCCAAGCTAGTGATGGTTGGAAAGTTTTAAAAAGTGCTAGAAATTAGGCCCAGAAGCAGATATAACACAGTTAAATAGCAGCCTACTTTGGACCAAATGCAGTTTTTCACATCTTTTAAAAAAGTGGACAAAGCTTCATTGTACAATATGAAATTTATGAGGGACCAGTGCATCACTGTCTTCTATTTGTAACTCTCCTTTATTTCCCCACCAATATATGTGTCTTTTTTCCCTCCCCCTTCCCCCACAGAATAAAATCATTAAGGAGGGAGAGGCATAGCTACAGTAAAAGGACTGGATTTGACCTTCAGGCCTGAGATTCTACATCCCCCATGGCTGTGATAATGTCTTTTAATTTTCATGTTTACTTGCTATTGTTCAACTGCTGGGGTCCTTATTGTGGTAGGGCAAATAACCCTGATACTTCCAAACAGGCCCTGGTCTGCCTTCTTTTTCCTGTAATGACAGCCAAAGGAAATCCTGAACTAGCCTGATAGCAGGGCTTCCAATGTGGGATGGTTGATACATCAAAGGATCAGAATGAGAGGCTGACTGTAAATGACATTAAAAACTGAGTGAACTAGAGTCACAGACAATTATTTTGAAAGCTTCTTTGTGTCTAGGACTGCGCTTTTGTTTACATTATCCAGTTCCAACATTAAACGATCAGCCCATACCACAATTCAGTGAGTTGAGCTGAAAATAAGCGTGTACAGCAATAAACCTAGTTGATTGTAGTATAAAGAAGCTAAACTACTCCCTTTTCATGAGCAATATGAGCTCTGTAGCAGCATATTTGGTATAAAGAATGACTAGACAGCTTTGATGTTCTAGCACAACCGCATCTAAAGGCACATTCCTAGACGTCTTTAGAAAGGAATAAAAGTCCTAAAACTCCCAGCATTTCTGGATGGGGAATGATGAAGTTGCAGGGAATTTTCTGTCTAAACATCCATTGCACCCTACCATTTTGACAAACCCACGGAAGCCTAAAGAGCAGCATAGTGCTATTTATCAAGGAATGTAAAATAATCTACATTATTTACCTGCATCATTTGTGTCAGGGTCACTGTAGATGGAGGCCAGGATAAACAAGGTGAAAATGACAAAAGCCAGCAAGATGAAAGCCACTTCAAGGTTTGTGAATGGCAGATCCATGAAATGTTACCTAAATAAAATGCAAGGAGTTATTTGACATGAAATCAACCAATTTAGAACAAGAGAATTGGCTGAATAGAGAAGCATATTTTGCCTTCTCCGAGAGGATACTAGATCCTGGTAAAACAGGTTGAGTGACTTGTGTAGGCAAGGAAACAGAGCCATTTGTTTACAAAAGGAAGGTTTTGGCCTATTCTGGCAGCAGGCTGTCAGGTAGGATTGAGATGTGTATCTGCATTTAAAAATGAGCTATATTTCTGTCAAAAGTAAAACTTGGTTATAGTTTGTTTTGTTTTATCAGGTACCTCTAAAGGTAACCATAGTTGAAGAACACCTTGAAGGAGTGTGTGTGTGTGAGAGAGGGAGAGAGAGAAAGACAGACAGACAGACAGTCAGACAGTCAGACAGACACTATGGCCATTTGAGGATCTGGCCATACCCATTGCTATGGTGTCTCCAGTTGGCAATGCAGCCCTCCAGCCAGGAAAGGTACTCTAGACTTACTATTAGGGAAGCCACAGGAGAAGGAATAGAGGTCTTGATCCCTGTGAAACCCGGACTTCATAATAAGCTTAAAAATAACAGTGCTCAGTAAGACTAACTTCCAAGTGGGCTTAGGCTTGCAGCCTTAATCACACTAAAAGTTACCTCCATCTGTTCATTCTTCCAAATACGATTCATCAGAATTTCATAGCAATAAAAGTATGATTGACATATTTATTTGATCTTCAGGGATACTTCAAACTCAACCACATATCAGCATTAGCAAATTTCTTAGTGGAAAGACTGAATTTAAAATATAGATATTCCTGAGGAGCTATTATCTCATCAGATGCCTAAGTGAAAGGCATATGAAGTATTGCTTAATTTAATTTGGAATTAATGTGAATGTTTGCGAAGAAGCTTTATCTGAGTTTTACCTGTTGCAGTTCCAGAGGGACTATGTATGAAAGCCTCTCTCCTGCCTGCTGCTGCTGGTCTAAAGGTATTGCAGTGAGCCTCTTTGTAAAGTGTCTCATTGCATTCATGCTACTGTTCCTTAGAAGTCTATCACGTATCAAAGTATTATCCAGTTGGATTTTGACAATGACTGTCATTTGGTGAAAGGGATGGCAGTGGTCAGGCATGAAGGACCATAAAATAGAACTTAGGGGATTGGGTCTTGATATCACTTTGATGTATAACAGCAATAATTCTAGCCAAATCAGCAGAGTTTGGCCAATATTGAAGCTATCATACAAAAAGAGTGTGTATATTGTTCCATTTTAAAGTTACATTGAACAACACAGGGCTCAGTCCAGGACTGGCCCAGCCATAGGGGCAAAGCAGGTAACTGTCTGGGGTGCCAAATTTCTTCTTCAATAAGAAAGAGAGATGCTGCAGGAAGAGTATAGCAGCAGCTTATCCAGAGTTTTCTAATCTCCATCTGCCCACTTGTAAAAGGACAGACATTAAACAAGTGACAGATATTAAATATGAAAATGAGAAAAGAGCATCATGGTCAATTCTCATAATTTATCATGTAACCCTATTGATGCTTACCCAGAAGCAGCATGGCATCCCTTCCTGAAGCAATCACCTCAGTGTTCGTAATGGTAGGGCTGACCTTTACCATCATGTCCTCTGCTCACTCTTTGATAAACCATATTGGTTGCATTTTTAAAACTTCAGTTGCAGCTGTTTGAAGCAGTATGCTAAATGAGACTGGCACTAAATATTCCATTGATAATAATCTCTTGAGCTCTTCAGTCATTCCATTTCACATAGCCTAGCTAGAGGTGTTTAAAATAATGCATGGTTTGGAGAAAGTGGAGAGGGAGATGATTTGCTCTTTCTCCTATAATGTTTCAACCTGGGGTCATCCCATGAAACTGATTGGCGAGAGGTTTAGGACAGATAAAAAGATGTATTTCTTCACACAGTGTATAGTTAAACTATGGAATTTGCTGTCATGGAAGGGTGTGATGGCCCCAGTCTGGATGGCTTAAGAAGGGGACAAGGGGGTGCTGGTAGGAGGAGATCTTGCACCCATCCTGCTTGAGCAATCCTGTGGGCAGCTAGTTGGCCACCGCGTGTGCTGGACTGGATGGACCTTTGGTCTGATCCAGCATGTCTTCTGTTATGTTCTTAAGTTTTCATGTTCTTAGGTTGGGGGCCATTCTAAATGTCTCTGGCAGTACTAGCCTATATCAGAGAAGGGGCAACCTGGTACCCTCCAGATACTTGAGACTACAATGCTCATAAGCTCCAGCTATCATGGCCAACAATTGGGGATTATGGGAGCTATAGTTCCAAATCTGGAACCACTATGTTGCTTATCTGTGGCCTAAATTTAGAACAGGGGTAGGCAACTTGTAGCTCACCAAAAGTTTTGGAATGCAACTTCCATCATCCCTCATTGTTGGTTATGTTTGGTGGGACAAGTGAGCAAAAACATCTGGGGGGCTACATGTTGAACACCCCAATTTAGAGAATACCTTTGAAGAATTGAAAACCTTGACTTTTAAAAACATGCAATGCTTTTCCTTTTTCTTTAACAGATCAGATGGATACAGTTATGCAGTTGCTTCATTTTGCATGTTTAAACTAGGGTTTATAGAGGGAACAAAGTCATTGCATCTTATCTCGGCTGACGCTACTCTCAAATACTGTTTCCACAGGAAATTAGCTCAGCATCTACTTGCCTTGCTTGAACCCTCTTCCAATTTCCTGTCAGAAATTAAATTTTCTGTAGTGGTTCCTTCTTCCATTAGTAACAGCAAAAGTTCTCAGATCAATATTTACATTGCTGGACAACATTTGATATTTATTCTCCCCTCCTCCTCTACTTGTTGTAATGTAGAAGAGTTGCAATCAATGCCAAAAAGAAAAAATCATCATGAAACCTAACTCTGGTAATGAGGTTTTTTGGGATAGTTCCTAAGAAAAGGTGGCACAGATGAGGAGGAAATGAGTGAGAGTTCTTGGAACATGCATGCAACAGAAGGAACACACACACACGTACGTTTATTTTTTTATCTAAAGTTTATGGGCACCCTTTCTGAATGGATGTGTTTTGCTTTATCTCGCATTTTCCTTCATGTTGAATGTGGTTAAAATAAGGTAATTCAAAGGAGGAACAAAAGGAGGGAGTTTGCATTCCTTAAAGTAATTGCTTATATTGGCCTACATCCAACTCAGAGTTAACTTTATTTAAACCCACTGGAATAAATAGCCTTAAACAAGTCCAGCTCATTATTGGATTTAGGCCATATGCTACGGCTTCATTAATATCAGGTTTAAGTCCAGATCGGCATTTTTCAAAAATCTTAGCATAAAGAGAACAAATGCATCAAAAATGTCCAAACTGAAAGGCATTTTTTTGTAGAAAAGGTACAAGCCTGGAGTGGCCACCAATCTTTATGCAAGGAATGTACATAGGAGATTGAATGTTAAGGCAATTCAAGATGGTGGCACTGCATTATGACGTTTTAAAGCTAGGGCTTCAGCAAGCACAGGGGACAGGCTAAGATCAGGAAGAAATTCCCTTCCAGCCATGAATCTCACTGTGTGACTGTGGACCACCCAATAAGCTAAGAGTCACTATCTCAGCCTAACTTACCTTAAAAGATGATTGTGATAATAAAACTGTAGAGGGAAAGAGAGAAACACGTTTGCTTCTTTGGTCTCCTTCAGGCATGAAGGAATATAGTAAAATTGAGCATTAAATGGTATAAGACTAAAGATACCTTAAAGACTGCCCATTAGGCTCAGCTTAAAGTATGTCAACCCTTTGAGGCAGATCTACTAAAGGAGTGATGTAGTGGTTAAGAGTGCTGGACTGGGACTCAGGAGATCTCAGTTCTAGTCCCAACTCAGCCATGGAGCTCACTGTGTGACTTTGGGCCAATCACACACTCTCAGCCCAACCTACCTCACAGGCTTGCTGTTGTGAGGATAAGGAGAATTATGTAAGCTGTCTTGAGTTCCTTATAAAGGAAAAAGGTGGAATATAAGTACAATGAGTAATAAAAATAAAAATAAAATAGTATCAATAAATATATTTTAACCCTTCTAACCATAATGATGTTAGTAAATTGGATACAATAGGGACTAGGTGATCAAGATGGCAGGAAATGCATGATGGGATCTCCATATTTTCAAAGGGTAAATGCAGTTGCAACCCCGATTCAGAAAGCAGCCACAGTACTGAGGAGGAGGACAACTTTTCCTCCCATCTCCATTTTCCTTCATCTTTCATCTCCAGAGTTACTCTCTGTCCCCTGGGGGAAATGTACCAATACCCACATATTTCCTACTGTGGGACAAATAGCAACTTGGGGAGAAGGGGCAGAGATGATTCACATCAATAAAATCTGAATTCTTCTACTCTGTGGCTGATTTATACTTTAAAATAAAGTTTTTTGTCATTAAAGGAAAGCTGATACTGGAAGTTCTTTCCTCCACTAGTTGCATCTAGTGATTAGAGATTTAGAAACTGAGGCTGTAAGCAAAGCCCAGTGAGGGTGCAGGGAAGAAATGTTTGTACTGATGATCTTGGGCGGGGGAGGGAAACCTCTGGCTGATGGAGCCTCCCTGACCAGCTCAAGACTTCCTGTTCTCCTCTCACACATTTATTTGGCTGCCAGTGGCTTCCGTGACCTCTTGATGCTTTAGTCTCGGTGCTTTTTTCCAAGGGTAGAATTAATCCTAAGCAGAGCCATCTGGAAAGACCATTGACCTGCGTAATGATCTTATAAAAAGCACAATGCCAATAATTTTGGGAGCTGAAAACCAGCATGCCATTAGTGATTCTATTAATGTCCAGTAGGAATGGAGCCATTTGGCATCTGAATAATCTGTCAAAATTGTTGGGCAGTATCCAGCAAAACACGAGTGCTAACACCATGCCAGCAAGCACCAGAGGGCACTTATGTTAATAGAATGTAGTGTTACTGCTGAATTCTGTTCTGTCCCATAGCTGCAAAATATTTACCAAGGCTAAAAGAAGGCCATTATATCAACACTAGAACAAATACTAATAGCACACCCCAAAAGGAAATAAAACATTATCTCTACTTACCAATGCATAAAATGGAAACCTTTCTCTTGTCAGTAATTCCTGTCCTGCAAGGGCACTTTAATATAACAGCACATCTTTGAAAGTTCACCAGGCAATGGTTCTCCTTGTCTTCTGGCTGAATTTATAGCAATGTTAAAAGCTAGAATTGATTCCAATGAACTCCAACCTGGCAGAAAAAGCATAAATTATGGAATTTATTTTATTTTGTTTTCCTTTCTTTTGCTAAGTTGGTAGAAAAAAAATGTGTACTACTGATTTCAGAAAACCATACAGGCCTTCTTGTTAGAAATTAAGTCAGTCCAAAGGTTAACATATAGACTATGTGAGTGTGACGTGTCCCATTTGAACCCAATTATTGCTAGTTAAAGCTGATAACAAATAGCAATTACTTTTATTCATGCTGGGCTAAGCAAATAAGATCTTTGTTAGCAATCAGGTGTTAACAAAGTTAATCTTAAACAGAATGGAATAAATACCTGTTGGCTAGGTTTCCAGCATTTAGATCATACACTATATAAGGAGACAAATATATTTCTAGAAGGAATATATGTTTATTCTCAATTTTCCCTCCAATAAGTCTTACATTCACAATCCATACAAACTGTTACAGTGTCATTGATGTCAACAGTATTGTACACATGACCTCTGATAAATGCTGTCCAATGGAGCATTTGTTTTCCAGCTGCTATGCTAATTTGCATAAGAAAAATGAAATAGCCTATGTTTTGTAAGACATATTAAAATATGTTAAAATGTAAAATCTAGAAAATAGTAAATGTAAAAACATTTTAATTATGAAAAACTTATTGGATTTTAATTTCAAATGACATGATGTTGAAGATGGAAATGTGGACTTATAAAAGGGATCTATTGCTTGGATTGTTGGAGGCAACAATTTCGTGGGATTAGCATATCCTTCATTGTGAAAGAACTTAAAATAGTGGTTGTGTTATCACAGCCTTGCATGTCTCAGTGTCAAAGAAGTCTGAAAAGAGATATTCCAGACACCTTAAGACACTAAACACATGAGCATCCCTGATGGCTAACTGTGCTCATGTCGTTTTAATTGTTAATTCCACTTTTTCCTCAAGAAATTACATTCTCTTTAAAAGTAGAGAAAATCACCCAGGCACACTTCTCCCAATACATCTATGGCTTCCTAATGATAGTCTTGCTTGACTACCAGAGGAGGTGAGTTGCAAAATAAACAATAAGAGAACCAACAGCTGCTGGGCCAGAAGCGCAGCTATACACTAAATTAAAATAAATAGTTGAAGGAGAGGAGTAAAATGGGACTGCAAAATATTTCCATGTATTTCTTATACAATAAACATCAATATGTACATACATGCACATGATAAAAACTAAAGCAGGAATATGAATGCAAATACTTATTTGTTATTTATTCTTCAGTGAGAATATCTTAGGGATGACAGTTACATGGAGAGAGGCAGTTAAAAAGTATGTGAGCGTATGTGTGTGGAGGGGAATGGACCAAAAATGGATCTTTCTGTAAATATGTACTTAATGGCTCTATCTGTGGTCCACCATCTATGTAACTGAGCAGAAGTGATAGGACATCAAGAAGAAACAAAAGAAACCAAAGCAGAGTGGTTTGCTGAAGGCCAAGGTTGATAAAGACATAATGCTTAAGCCAAAACAGATTCAGGAAACTTTTACAGAATCATAGAATTGTAGAGTTGGAAGAGGCCATGAAGGCCATTGGGTCCAATCCCTGCTGTTGCAGGACTCCAAGTTACACCATCCCACTCAGAGATGGGTAACCAGCAAAAATGCAAAGCTGTTTAGTGAACCCCGGGAGCAACTTTGGAGAAAAATACAAATATGGCTTGGATCCATGCTGCACTGTCACCCACTGTTAACATTTGGTCCAGCTACTGTGGGCTTGAGGTCACATGTATGTGTTTCAGAAGATTGTTTCCTTTTCAGAATGATTGTCCTTCTATTGTGCTGATGTTTACTTGTAGTGAGATACAGAAACTGGCCTATCATATGAGGAAGAATGATACCAAGTGTGGCTGTTTCTACATTAAAAAAAAAATCTTGTGGATTCTTTGCCCTTAGGTCTTACCTGTCTCTAGCATGAAAGTCTTGATGAATTCCATCAATATTACATTATCCTGATAGGTCTAGAAATGTAGGACAACACTTCCCTTAAATGTGTTCTCTCTCCACTGCCACAGAATCATTATCGAGACAGCCGTGCCCTTTGCCAAATGAAACAATAACTCTCAAAGATAATTTACAGGAAATACAGGGCTGGGTGAGGGAAGCTGGGAGCAGGAATTTTCTTCCAGTGGCAAATGGCTTCCATCTTTCAAAATGCTCTGTAGACCACAGAACAGTACTTCAGTCCTATATATCAACCCTGAAGTGAAGCTCTTGAATTGCTGAAAAGAAACTTGCTGAAACATTCTTACATCTAGTGAAAATCTAAGAAGTGAAAGAATTGTGTTTAAAAATATAAAATAGGCCCCTTGTGGGAAGAAGAGAGTGGAATGCTTCAGAGAAAGGTAGATTAGGGAACAATTCTGTATATTGCTATGCAGAAATCTCTGTTTTCAATGCCGCTTACAGCTAAGTGTGTACAGGACAGTATCCTTAGGTACACAATATATTATTCGTCATCATCTAAAGCTTCTTCTCAGGTAAGTATGAGCTTTCAGGTATGAGCAGGCTAGCCGTGCATACCAGATGCCGGTGTGCACACTAGACACAGAGGCACGACTGATGTCAGTCTGCAGGAGCCCCATGTGGGTACACACTGAAGGCGGCCCGCAGGATTTGCGCCCCATGGAGAGAAACTTAGGCGTGCTTGTCCGTATGTGTGCAGCCCCACTGTATTCTGAAAAGCAAACCTGGCATAGGCTCACCTGGTGCTTGAGACAAGGCAGGACACATGCCATCACCAACTCCTGCCCCACCCCTCCCCTTCCCACCCCCTCTCATGTCACCATCCCCTTCCTACATTGTGCCCTCCTCCACTCCCTTCTCCTTGTACCACTTCATACACCTGCTACAATCTCCACTTCGTGCCTCGTTCCCCTTACTGCCATGAGCCACACAGCCAGAGGAAGCAGCTAGCCAGCTGAAATGCCTGGCTCCAGGGAGATCCTTACTGTTTATATTCCTCCATTTGGGGAAATTACCTTTTATTCCTGCTCTCTGCTTTCTATTCTTTAACTGGTTATGTATCAAAAAGAAGACCCCTCTCTTATTCCCTGCCTGCTATGTTTGTTCAGGAGTCTATGGGTAAAGAACTCTGTTGAAAGCCTTTAGAAAGTCAAGAAGAAGTCATGGTGGATTCTTTTGCAGCTGGGCTTGTCCTTCTATATGCTTGCTGATTATCTTTAGTAATGCTTTCAACCAGTTTATCCAGAACAGATATTAAACTAACTGGTCTGTAACTTCCTGGATCCCTTTTTAAAAGCTAACATTAAAATCTTTCCATGTGTTTGCTGTGTCTCCTGGTAGCCTTTCTGCAAACTCCAAACAGGATTTGATGTGAATTTGTTTCAATAGCTTTCCCTTCACCATTCTTCCATAAAGCCTGCTATAGTGTAGGGCCCCAGTGATAGCTATCCCATGGATAGCTATCTCAACTGCAGATCTCTCCAGTTCTTTCAGAGTTGCTACTGGGCACTTGGTTGCTTTGCCGATTAATGCCTCCTTACCCACTCACTAAATTTTGATGGATGGTCTTCTTTAGGAAGTGCTCCGGTTAAGCCATATTCTTTCCATTTTGTAATAATGGATTTAAGCCTATTTCTGGGGATGCTCATAGTTTAGGACTTTCAACTAATCCAATGTTCAAATTTGTTACCCTCTAGGCTAAAAATAGCACCATGTAAAAGGAGTGTTGTACGATCATTTTTAGCCTGCATCGGGGGTCTTTATTTCACTTATAGGTCAACAGCACAGTCCTCTACATGTTTACTCTCTAATGTCAATTCCATTGGGTGCAGTAGGACTTACTCCCAGGTAAGAGCAATAAAGCTGCAATCTGATGCACACTGACCTAGAAGTAAGCCCCACTAACACAGCAGGTCTTAGTAGACATACATAGGATTATAGTGTTAGCTTTTTGATGGAGACTTGGCTTTTGCGGAAGAAAATGGCAATGGGTATGTTGCAGGCTGCCTGCAGATAGTTCACATTTTCTCTGCATGATATGCATTTAATGGTTTAGCAGTATACTTCATACATTTCTAACGGTAGCAATTGCAGCCTGGGTTATTGCTACAATCTCTGCGAGTTCAATGACCCAACACCAGAGGAGCTGTTTACGTTAAGCTTTACCAGCTTAGAAAGAAATGGCCATGGTTAACCCGCTTGAGCCCTGGCTTGGCCGCTTTGCAGTTGCAGCAGCGAACAGATATAAAGTTACCACAAGCCTTTCTTGTACACAGGGCTGTATCTCAATGAAGGCAGTACTCTACTGGTGCAATGTGGACGAGAATTTAAGGCCAGTTCACATAAGGTTTTCCTCTGGAACCCCAACCATTGGACCCACAATTGTTTGGAGAAAGAGAAATGTGAACCAGGCCATGCACAGCCACAACTGTGGCATGTTTCACAACCGCTGTGGCAGCGGTTTTAGGAAAGAAGGCATAATTCCATGATAACATGCATGCTTTGCATGTAGAAGCTCCCTAGTTCCATCTGTGGCATCCCTTGGTATGGCAGGAAAAATTCCTGCTTGAAACCCGAAAGAGACACTGCCAGTCAGTGTTGACAATAATAGGCTATATGCACCAATGATCTGACCTAGCAGAAGGCAGTTTCTCCTGTCCCTGATTTTCCAGATGCTGCCATCATGGGAGTTGCTGCTGTCTGTTCCTGTGTATAAAACACAGTCTGTCACTTGTGCATATGCCTAAAGGTAGTCCGGACTACTCAAATGTAGGGGAAAAAGTTGCACAGTTCAGTGGCAGAGTGATGTAAAAGGTGCCGAGTTTGTTCCTTAGCACTTTATTGCCTAGAATCCTGGAGGTCTCCTTCCAGACAGGGTAGACCATGGCCCTCTAGGTTCATCAGTGGCCACATCTATCATCTTGCATCATTGGCTATGCTGTCTAGGGCTGGTGGGAGCTGTAGGGCACAACATCTGAAGGGCCACAAATTACTCACCCTGGGTGTAATCAATTAACCTACTGAAAGGAACTTCCTAGGTTAACCTATGTATTACATATGTGTAAGCCACTCTTACTTTAGATTCCCATGATTTCTTCTCATGACAATACTCAGATTCACATCTGCTTAGCTTTATCATCAGGGGTTCCTTGATTATTCATTGGGCCTCCCTGCAGACTGGCCCCTTGAACTCACTGTCTTAATCACCTCCAAAGCAAATGCTCTTAGTTTAGGTGGGAGAATACAAACACCTGAATACAATAGATTAGAAAGACAGGATCTTAGCCGAAAGAGTTTTTAAAAAGAGCAAAGAATAACTGCAGCTACAGTGACATGCTGAAAAATTTGTACAATCACCCAGTCCTTCAACAGCAATTTTATTTCCTTGGCAAAACATTTCTCTCCTCTTATATAAACACTGACAGACCTGTCAACTCCTTCTGGATTTTTTTCTTTTTACAATCAGCCTCTGTAATGTCAGTGGAGTCCTTTTCCGAGCTCAAATTGTGACTGGCTTTATTAATGCTGCCACCGAGTCTTTAGAAGTGTTGTGGATACTTTTTAAAGCAAAGATCCTGATGAATTAGTCAAGAAGAAGCTGGATATTTGCATATACTTTTGCTATTATGTCAAGTTGTCTAGAGGACCTCATATTCTTTGTGACTCGATAGGCTGTAGCCTGCTCATAATGTTTAATACAGTATGAACTAATGGTTCACATAGAAAAGGTGCTTTGCAGACCTTTTTCACTGGCCTTCACCACTAAAAGTCAGTGGTAGGAAAGTCCTCTTTGGCTAAATTATTAACTGGCTCTCCATTTGCAAGGCACCAACTGTGGCTTGCCTTGGCAAGCCAGACTCTCACCTCTGTGAGTCCCATGGCAGTCCCTTCCTGTTTAAACTGTGATTGTACTTCAGAGGTACAACTGGCCCTACCATTAAGCAGAGCAAAGCTGCCACTTTGGGGCAGATGCTGGGGGCTGTTTTCATTCTCTGGACCCAGTGGCCTGTTGGCAGCAACTGCTGTTGGCCCGGGCCAGCTGGCTGTTTTACTTTGTCACCTACTCCCAGCATGGCGCAGAGAGCACCAGAAGGAAATGCCCCGATCAAGTGGAGAGTCAGCCAGCCCAAGTAGCGCACTGGGTTGAACTTCTGCAGCATTCATTTCTGTGGGCAATAAGAGCCACGTGGTGTGGTGGATGAGTGACAGCAAGGCCAGAGGCATAGCTTGTGTAGCGCAATTCCCATAAACAGTTACTCAACACACCCTCATCCACTCCCATTTGCGCCTCACTTTGAATGCCAGACAGCTGATGGTTTCAGCTTGGAAACTCCAGCTGAATGAAACTAATTCAGGAAGAGCAGACAAAGGTGGTGGGGGAGGGGGAGGTGAAGAAAAAAGTGGTTGAGGTCTCAGGATGATGAATAAACAAAATGCACAACATGATGAGATCAGCTGTATTTCCATCGCCTGCTAATCAGCTTGTTCCAACTGTCTTTGTAGACCCCACACCTGTGAAATGAAAAGGCAAATATTAATTTGTTTGTTGTCAGTGCTTCAGACTGACAAAAGTGTTTTTTGTTCTACCTGACTAATGTCTGGTATTTGAAAACAAATAAATTATATCTGCTTTGCCAAAGAAAATATTCAGAGGACTCCTCAGCTCCAGATACACTGGAAGATCTCTGTGTTCACCAGCAGGGAGGTACTTCCAACTTGGAAATGTCCATGGGCACAGCTCAGCTTCTGCAAGCTAGAGTCTTCCAGATGTTTTGGACTTCCATTCCCATCAGTCCCAGCTACCGTGGCCAATGGTCAGGAATGCTGCAAGGTGTAGGAAGAACATCTGGAAGGCACCAGGTGGGGAGAACTGATGCAGTTCTACTGCTGGCAGACTTTCTGTTGGCAGGTGGCTGCAAAATAGGATGTTCCATGAAAGGGGAAGGGTGGCTTAGGCAGTAGTGGAGTGGCAAATGTCGAATTGAGGCGCTCCAAGGGGAGTCCAAAAATGCAGACCATTGTGCTGATGCACAACAACAAACCACTTCTAGTAGCTTTCCTCTCCACTAGAAGAAGATCATTTCTAAAGCTTCACTGCCTCTAAATGCTTGGCATAAGAAAGTATATTGTTATTGGGAAAATGTATTTCCCCCCAGCTACTCCAAGGGCGGTAGCTAGGCTTAGATGGGAAAGAGAATTTTGACAGGGGCAGCAAGTGACGTGAACATCCCTGCTGGTGCAGCCACCCACACGAGTCCTGTAGGAGTCCTGCAGCCCTGGGATTAGCAGCTGCTGGATTCAAAGCCCCTTTGCTCATCGGAGAGGTTCCAAGATTGAGCCTTTCAGCTCGTGCCAATCTGGAGCAGGCATATTTCCCCTGCCCCAGTGACTCCAATGGGAGCTAAACTCAAACTCATTGTGCTGCAAAGATGAGGAACCGCACACCCCCTTCCTGAGTGGGCTGCAGGTAGCAGGCAGGGCTTTGGGAGTGTGGATCAACTGCCGCATCCCTCCACCTCCTTGCCGGATTTCTCTGAAGATATAACATAAAGTCCTGTTTGTCACAGAATCTCCCCTGAAATCCTGAATTAGAGGAGGAACTTTGATTCACTGATGGGGTGCAGGGGAGGCAGAATCGGGGAGGACATTAGGGTGGACCTTACCTATCACCAGAAAAAAAGAGAACAAAATAGATTTAGTATAATTCAGTTAGCAATACAATTGATCACACCATATTGGGGAAGATGATGACCAGTGCTCAAACCGCTGTCCAAATGTGAACTGCTGATGGGCAGCCTCAAGGCCGTTGCTGGTTTGCCCTTCTTGCAGTTCCTTATCTTGGAGCTGCAATTGGACTTGACAGCAAGCAGAGGGCCCTTTCATAGGGACACATTTCTCTGAAAAAAAGGATGTATGCCCCCTACCCAGAGGAATTAAGCTTAGAGCAATAATAGGCAAGTACCGCATCACAAACATGTATGATGACATATAAAGACCTTATTTCTCCAAGCACTGATCCTCTGTGTTCCTTTAATCTAATTCTAACCCTGTAAGATTCTATTCCATTCAACCTGGTTGTTCCAATCTCTAAGGCATATTCAAGACCTCTTAGGCTGAAATCCGTGGTGCTGTTTTGATACAGAGAAACTGCATCAGCACTTCTGCGGTGAAAAAGTAGGACACATGCATAGCTTCCTAAGCCTCAAAAGTGTGGAACCAAAATCCCCACCAGATTTGTCAGTTGTGCAAGGCACAGCAGCCATCTCCTCTAACCCGTGCCATTTGAGGAACTAGTCACAAGAGGGAGCCAATTCCAACAACATCAGGAGAACATTGTTTCAAAGGCTGGCAGAATTTCATCCTGAACAGGTAAACGAGAATTATCAGATCAGGGTTTCTCCCTTGAAAGCACCTGATGTTTGAAGCATCACAAAGATATGAAACTTTGATTTCTCTCTTGAACTGACAGATGCCAGTCAAATCATCCAGTCTGCTATTTTCTGGGATTCAGCTGCGAGTGCTGCTGCTTTATATTGTCAGTGTGGCACCACCCACGCACCGGAGGGAAATGCCAGCGGACTCAAGAGAAGCCCCAGGTTTGCAGAAATTTCAAAAATGAAAATAAAAATTTAGGGGAGGGGAACCCATTATGCATATGCACTCACAAAACACTGAATACTGACTTACCAAATTTGTTCTTGTGTAATGACAATTCCTATGTAGTTTGATGCAGAAATTGTTAAGGCCAAGCATTGCCTCCCCTGTGCTTGCTGTTTCCACTTTCAATCAATAAATAATAAGCAATTGTTGGGTTGGTTTTGGCTTCTTTGGACCCTAAACAACCCGGAGTTCTTTGTTTGGATGTCATGGTAATAGCAATCCCAGAAGAGGACATTCCTGGGAATAAAAACAGAAGTGGCAAGCCTGTGTAAGGTAGTTGCTTGCTTGCTGAATGCTCTTTGGCCTTGACAATTCCTGGAATGAGCAAACCAGGAATTATCATTGTGTGTGAACTGGGTCACTGCAGCAAGTGGAATGGAAACCAAGGAGGAATAGACAATGGAGTATTGGGGAGGAGGACACAATGGCTGATAGGAACACTAAGGAGAGGTATTCCACACGACAACATGTTGTTGTATGTCCCAATTGTATCTTTTTACTTTCAGCCCAGTTCTATGTGCTTCTGTATTTCAGAAGCAGCAACAAGAATCTGATTCTTGAGTATCATTACTATTCAAGGGATAGCATATCCCCGTATGCAAACACTAGGGTTAGATATTGAGCCCAGCTGTGCCACAAAAGCAGCTTTGGGTGCCATTCATAGAAATAGTACATGTGCCTAATATAGCAATTGCCAGCAAATGCTGTGATGCTTGGTTGTCTATAAATGTCCTTTTAGTATTTAATCACTGACAGTTTTTAGAGACATGCAAGTATTTATTTGTTGGCCATCCTTTGTACACAGAGTACTTTGCAATGTTTCTCTTCTTGAGTAGATCAGTTTATTAGTTTTTACAAATGTGAAACTGAAATGAAGAGAGTGCTGCTGAAAGCTACCCATTAAGTAGATGATTAATCTGTGATTTTATTCCTGATTTCCTTGGTCCAACAACTCCTACCCTTGCAAGTGGATCATATTATTACTTCTAAGCAACAGTATTAACTACTTTAAAAAAAAAACACTAGAGTTAGTAGTGTTTGGGGTCATTTCTGACCCCAGCAAAACTGCCTCAGCCAAGAAAACTGTTGCATTTGAAAAGCCTTTGTTGTGGCTGAATTTCCCCCCAGGCAGTTGCAATCAACATAAAAATGGCATCCAGCAATCAACAGCTTTCAGCACAGGTAATTTAAGACTTAATACTCCATCAAGCTATGCAAAATTAGAAGATCTGCGTAACAGTGCTTTACCTATTTGTTCCCTGCATGACAATAGTTTGGCCAACTAATTTAAAAAAACAGAAAGAAAAGCTTTTCTTCAATGGATTTAATTCTGGTTGCTGGAGGTTTTTGGCTAGGAATCTTAGGTTTAAAATAGACCAAGATAATCTGTACCAAACCCTTTTTTGTTCCTTTGTGGCCTATTTTTGGGAGAATAAAAATACACTATATAAGTATTCTATGGAGGTTGTGTGGTAGCTTTATACCTTGGTCTTGTTTTGGTTTATAGAAAACAAACTGTAAAAGGCAGAAGGCTGACATTTGGGGATGCTTTAGGCTACACACTTTGTGAAAATGTCCTTGAATGACTAGTTGGTAGGACTACTAATAATGTGTAAATTATGGAATAGAATGTGATCTAGGGAGAGGGCAATTATTCCACTTTGAGGGATAAGGGCTACGTAGACTTATAAGCAATGGCTTGTGTGGCAATAGAGATATATTCTTTTTGGTTAACATAAACTGGCATGCATTAGGTGGCTAAGTGACAATGATGGCTGCATATATATGTTCCAGTATACATTTGCTTATTTCAGTACCACCTTAATGGCCTTACCTGAGGAAGGGTTACACCAGCAAATAACTTCTTAACAATGCTGTGTCCCATTGCACCAAATTAATACCATAAGCCAGGGAGAGCCAGTGTGGCGTAGTGGTTAAGAGCATGGGACTGGGACTCAGAGGATCTGGGTTCTAGTCCCCGTTCGGCCATGGAGCCAACTGGGTGACTTTGGGCCAGTCACAGACTCTCAGCCCAACCTACCTCACAGGGTTGTTGTTGTGGGGATAAGATGGAGGAGGAGATGTAAGCTGCCTTGAGCCCTTCGTAGGAAAAAGGCAGGATATAAATCGGAAAAAAACAAAACAAAAAAAACCAGTGCTGCGCAATTGGTGAAGGGGCCATTTTTACTCCCTTAAATTCTCCCATGGGCCATACACCTGTCAGTACCCTATGGAATTCTCCGTGTACAATGCAGGTAGCAGCAAAATAATACCAAAAGAAATTCGGCCCATTTACGTCTCCATAGTGGTAGGTGGGTTGTTATTCCTTTTGTCATTGCTAAGTTTGGTGACGTGGTGGCAAGATAAAATGAGGAGGCCCAGTGGGGGTCACATGTGGCCAACGGACTGTGTGTTCACCTTGCTGCTATAAACATGATGCTATCCGTTTCCTGCAGGAATGTTCCATCCAACGAAAAGCTCAATTCAAGTGTGTCAGCTGAGGCGCACTTCTGCCCCACCTGTGCCTTTTCTTCTGCTCAGGTTCTTCAGAACTTCACCAAGAAATTGAAAACTGTGTTCTGCTAGTGAGAAATTAGCCAAACGATGTGTGTGCTCATATGTCCTGCCCTGTTTGCATCAACACAGAGTCACTGAGCATGACATTTTTCTCAAATTTTTCATACACTGGCTTATTGGTGAGAGCCGTGAACTCTCAACACCTTTAAATTATAGTTCCAAGCTATTTGCATATAATATTTATTAGACATATTCAGCCCTGGAAGGAAATCCCGTTTGTGCATAAAACATTATCAATTTAACACCAAACTGAGACCTCGGTTTGTGATCCATCATAATGACATTTAGTTGTATAAAAGATGGCCTTCCACCACAGTACATGAGACACAAATAAAACTGGAAGATTACCAAGACTGTAGGTGATACATCAAAGGAAGTAGAGGTCTGGTGTTTTACATATTAAATAAGTACCAAGCAGGCATGTATCATACCTAAGTTAACACACACCTCTTTGGAGCCATTTTTTTAAAGAAGGACTATGAGGAAGTAATAAATCTCTGACACAAGGAAGCTATTTATAGGTTTCTAAATCAGATGAGGCTGAAATTGGTGACTTTTATGCAGTCAATTAACTCTTTCTGACACAGCACATCAAGATTTGTGAAATGCATACCCCTATAAATGATTTTAATTTTAGCTGGGTAACATTAAAAGTAAATGGGTGATAAATGTGCTATTAATTTGGGAAATGTTCATAAACATTAGCATTTCAAAATGATAAAATGGTGCAATTAAATGTATGCTGCCCTTGAAAAGGAATTTGTTTGCCAGTGATTTCCTTCCATGATTTTTCCACCTGTCTCTTTTAAAAAGCTCAGTAAAGGAGTGAACAAAACAGCAACCTTCTCCCAGCCTTTGCGCACAAAAGCAGGCTCACTGTTGAAATCTCATATTCATACATGTTACAAAATTTCATGTCACAGTTGCCACAGCAACTGTAACTTGGACACATGGTGTGTGTATCTGTGTGTGTAGAGAGAGTCAGGCATGTACTCGAGCTGAGAATGCTGCTTTGTGAGACAAGATGCTTCTAAAAATTGCACATGAGGGATTCTTTTTTCTTCTTCTTTTGCTAGATATATATCTTTGCTTCTGCTTTGGGCAGAATAAAGAAGCTCCACTGGCTTAGTAGAACTATTCATATTTAAAGTTGGGCATTGAATTGTTTTTAAGCTGGCTTTGACATTGAGCTGTGACATTTTTGTGCCGGTCCAGGGCAGCCAGAGCCATTTTGTTGCCTGAGGTATATGTGGAATGGGAGTGAACCCGACTGGCAGCTGACTGTTTCTTCAGCACAGGTTAGAGGATCGCATCCTCCACCTCAGGAAAGCAGGCTTGCTCAGTCAAGGATTTTTAAGCTAAATCTGCATTTCAACTAAAGCCAGGCTTAGAAAGAGGAAGGGAAAGCAATACACAGCTCTATACTGACAGGAGACACTGTGCAGCTGACTTCACTCACTCATGATGTCCATCTTGTCCCGTTGACCTTGAAGGACTGTAAAGACTTCCAAGTCTGGCTGGGATTTTGCCCAGGCAACAATATCTGCTGTGCCAAACTACTGCCTTGTGGCTTCTGGCTTTCATCCCAGGGCTGCCTTTAACCAGCATTGACAAAATGGAATTTCTGTGCCTCCCTGCAGCTACCCACATAACATCCCTTATTGCTGTGCAGGCACATTGCCATTGAATCCTGGTGAATGGAGAACTCATAACCGTAACTTTCTTTATTGTTCAGCAGCTTGAATAATCCCAGTCACTGCACTGAAAAAGTATACAGTTGCCCCATATGTAATGCAAACATATCTTTATTATTGTAATAACAATTGAAGTGAGCCTGGGAAGCGGAACCAGCCTACAGTAAATTATAACGTTTAGGGTGCTGCAATAGTTTTGCTTTAAGTGCAAATGCATCCGGCAGCAGTTGCTGAATTGGGGAAAATAATATTGACAGGAAATCTGGTTATCCATTTTAGAGTGTATGAGATTTAGGACTGTGCCAGTCTAAACGTGTCACTGTCTATTGAAAGGCCCTCTCTATCTGTTTTGTTTTGTGTAGCTAACTTATTTGCCTTCCCTGTTTGTATATGTCGTTGCAACTGGCACAGGAACAAACTCATTATATTTTGAAATTGTCTCTGCAAAGAAAAGAATATTCATTACTGTATTCCTTGGAGCTTTGCATGAATTGCATCGGTGCTGTTGCCACAGTACAATAAACCTGTTCCACTATATAGGCAATTAGGACAGGGTTCATGCTGCAGCATTGTACTGCATCAAAACAGAATATCCTTTAAATTTGCATTGAACAGTTACCTCTTTCACCCCAATTCTTGATCTAGAGTAGGTACAAGAAACACAGTCTGGCCTTTAAAATCGAATGTGGTGAATAGCTAGAGTAGGACTAAGGAGACCAGGTTTGAACTGCTACTCAGCCATGACTCTCACTGGGTGCCTCCTGGTAAGTCGTTGGGTGGGTTTGCATGGCCCAGCAATCCACGCCATGGCACTTGTCATGCAGTCTGAGTTGTCTGCATAAGGGCCCATGATGTATCTGGTGGGCGCATTACGGGTGCGGGCCCCTTCCTCTCCCCTTGGTCCACCCATGCACATCCCATAAGGATCTTGCAGGAGAACTGAGGCCCCTCACACCTGGGGGAACAGGGGAGCAGCGATTGCCACCACCAGCTCAGCAGTGATTTTGGCTGCCTGCCTTGGCAGTGGGTTGAAAGGGTTTGCCACCACCCCAGCATTGGAGAAGGAGTATCACTTGACAGGAAGCTGTCAAGCCCATTAAGAAATCTCCAGCTTGCGGCAGGAGCACAGAGCAGGAAACCTCTGCTTTGGGCCTGCACTGCAAGCTAAAAGGAGCTCACAACAGCAGCACAAGTTGGGAGAAATGGGATTGCTGCTGCTGATGTCTAGGCCAGTGGTGGTGATTATGACGGTATGTTGTGGTGGACGGCATGTGGACCGCTCTGCACCATGGGTGGTGGAAGAATGGCAGCAAGCAGCACCCAGCCTACCCCTCTTCTCTCATCTCCTCTTTTTCCATAATTTTGGCAAGGGAGCTAAAGAAGCTGTCAGTGCTTTCAGTTAAAAAATATCTCCCTCACCTGTATGCATAACTAATAGATGGAGGAGGGGAAACTTTTTTACAGTGCCTTTTTCCTGCACAAATCCCTGTTCCAATTCTTCCTGCTTACTTGCACAATGGCATTTGTGTGTGATCATATTTGCAATGCAGTGGAGACTGTACTGTATGCATTAGGATGTGTCCTGACAGTGGTAAACATGTTTTGCATAAATACCACCGCAGCATTCCATGGGAAATGGAAGGGACTCCAGAGTAGTTCCCCCTCTGGTATGAAGCAGCTTTATAACCAACGATGAAGGTTGAATTGTGGAAAACAATCCAGTTTGCCCTGATTACAGCTCTCTTTGAGTGTGTGTGTGTGTGTGGTGTCTCTCAGATTAGAGTTATCATGAGAATTTCCCACTACATGGAGACTTCATCATGATAATATTCAGTGTGAAGTTTTTATAACTACAGAGAGAGCAATTGAACAAGAGTTCATGTTTTTCTAAATGAAGGCTGCTTGATGACACTTCCACTCCTCTTTTTCTTGTCTGTTTAATACATGCATTGAATGATTTTCTCTGTCACTGCTTTACAAGTCTGCTCTGCCATATGCTCCAAGGGTGAGACTAAGTCATCCACAAGAGTATTGTGGAACCGGAAGAAAAGTGAAAAGAACATTATATGGAGTCAGGATTGTATAAAACCTAAGAAGAGGGAAGAGGGAAGACTTTATTCACCTTGGCACATACACACAAGGGATACACACCAACGGTGAGATTCTGGACTCATTTTAAGAGTGAGCTGAAGCATTTACAGTGGGGCTATTTTAATGAGAAAGTGGGTAAAGTTGGGTAATTCTTTAACTGGGTGTGACTTTTAAACTTGAGACCATGGAGAGATGGTAGGATATTGATTGAAAAAGATTAGCAGAGCCAACATCTGGGCAGACTGGGCAGAGTCAACCTATGTTTACATTGCACAATCCTGTACTTACACCATAGAGAATAAAGCTATCGTCATGGTCATATGCTACTTCCAGTGTTGGAGGCAGTATGCCTCAGCTTTCTGGGGGGCACAGACAGACACCTTTTTTTCTTTCTCTGTTCACAGGCTTAGGACCCCACGATAGACACCAGGAGCAGCCCCAGTTTGGTAGAACAGGTTCTGCTTTACATTCCAGAGGTGTCTGGTTTGAACTCAGAGCACAAGCCTATGTGGGAAGGGCCTCTCGCATGCAAATACTCTTAGCCAATCACAATGAGTGTGGCATGGGCCAATAGCCATTTGACTCCTGAATGGACAACCAGCCCTTTTGGCTTGCTTCTTCCCCTGTTCAAGCCATTTTTCCCATTTATGGTGCCTGGTAGGACAGCCCTGCAAGGTAGCATGTCTATGTGCACAGAGATCATATGCACATAGGAATGGATGTCTGCAGGGGGAGAGGCTAACAAGTTGGAGAGGTTGGAGGTGGGGCCAAAGCGCCGTACAACCATGGTGGCAGTGAGACCAAAGGAAGGACACTGTGACTCCTTTTGGCGTATCCTGGACCTTTGTATGATGAATGCGTGAAGGGGGATTATGAATCACTGCTTCCTTGCACATAGGATCCATGCATGCCTTTGAATCAACAGGAGGGTTTTAGGAGCCAGGCCAGTATTACCCCACTCACCCCCTAACGTCATCCAAATTTAGAACATCTGCATGGGTCCAGTGTGTTACAGGGGAGAAAACTGATTGAGGGCAAGCAGCATCAGAACTCCACAGAGTATAAATTCCATTTGCCAGAACTCTATTATTCTGGGATATCAGCTTGATTAAAACTGCCGTACTTAATTCAGTTCTAATTAAAGCTATAACTTGTTCAGAGTGTCACAAAATTTACAAGGCAAATCGTGATGCACATTTTAGCAATTTAGATAACATGATTTTGCATTTCTTCTATTACACTTGTATTTATTGTGTGAAATACATAAAATGGTGCCAGCATTGAATATTTCTTGGTAATTTTAATAGTTCTGCTATTACTTTGCATGAAGGAACAACTTAAATTATGGGCAATCAGTGGCAAACTATTTTTTTTTTTAATGGAGATGGAAGAGGACATTCATTCAGATGAGAAAATAATTCTGAGATGTAAGTATAGATTTTAACTTGTTACCTATTACTTATTTGTTATATTCCTGGTAGGTTTATTTGCAGTGCAGTGATCATTTTATTGTTAACTCCTGATTTCATCCATGCTTGAATTAGTTGATAATATTGATCCCAAATGATGCTTGATAGATGGCTTGTGATCTGCCTTAGAGGCTGTATAATGAATATTTCAGCATTATACCTGAACTGAGTTCTTTAAAGTATATCATTCCAGATAGATGGTACCATTTCAAGTCATTGCTGCTTTCTGCAAGTAATATGGTATAATCTGCATATCTTAAAGTATCAGTGTGTCTTCCACCAATTTTCACTCCTTCCTCTGATCCTAAACCAGCCTACCTTACAATATGAGCCACATAAAGATAGGGAGATAAAATACACCCTTATCCAATGCCTTTGCCTTTAGGAAACCATTCTGCTTATCCATATTCCATTTATTCTGTATTCCCTCCTAGCAGTAGCTTCTTGTCCTTTTTACATGATATACATCAGGGCAACCAAGTTCTGAGGCACATCCATTTCTTTCAAAGCTATCCATAGCTCTTTAAAGTGTCACCGTAGTTTATAAAGCAAAGCCAGATCTTCTTCTGAATTTCTTTGCTGCATATTGGCAATATGATCTTGAGGGTCTCTTCCTTTTCCGAATTCAGCTTGAACATCTGGCATTTTCTCACTCCATGGAGGGACACATGATATGTCATATCCTTTTGGTTACATAGGAAATTTGTGCAATGGTCCTACATTTGCTGCATCTCTTTCTTAAGGATTGGTATGTGTATTAAATGTTTCCGGTCTGTAGCCTGCTGTTCGGTTCTCCACATTTGTTGACATATTCTTGTTAGGGTTTGGATTGATTGGAATCAATCAATCTTGATATAGCTTGGAATAGCTCTATTGGTACCCTGTCGACTCTGTGTGCTTTATTCCTTCAAAGTGCTTTCAGAGCAGCTTAGACTTCACTTTTTAATATTGCAGGTTCTTTCTCACAGGGTTCTTCTTCAAAGGGATCTGTCATCCTTTCACCTCTTTTATTTAGTTCTCCTACTAAAGTTTTCACTTTCTCTTTATTTGTATTATATACTGGACAGATAGTGTGCAACTCATTGGACGATCAGCATTCCTAATTTAGATTTGAATTTCCCTTAGATTTCTTGCATCTTCTGGGGGAAGTCCATTCTTTTGCTCTTTTGTTCTCTTCTATCTCTTTTCACTGGCCATTGTGATAGGGGTTTTTTTGTTTGTTTGTTTTTTTTGGTCTCTCCATGATAGTTGCTAAAAAGTTGCATTCAGGATTATGACCTTTCTACTTATAACCTGCCCCCAGGAATTGTGAATGTTTCTTCTGTCATTAATTTAGGGGTTTTCTTTAGTTTTGCTAAAGGAATGCTCCTTTTGCATTTTTCCCTAGTAACGTCTCTTGTTTCATTCAGTAGTTGTTCTGGCTCACAGTCAATTGATTTCAGTAATCTGCAGTAATGTTCTGTTATTTATATGTGCAGCATCAGACTTTCCTTTTGTTTCTGTACATGTCACCACTTGACCTGCATTTGGCTCTTGATCTAGTTGTGCCATTAGTGACAGTGCTATCTGTATTTGCCCTTTGCTGTTCCTCAATAGCTGGTTCAGTGTCTTCTGACCTGGGAATATCATCTTCTGGCACTCTCTCCTGCTTCATTTTAGATTTTATATAGATATACAAAGTAAGAGATATTCTGAAGTTGTTTACCATTGCCTTCTTCTGCAGAGTACTGCCCAGAGTTAGCTTGGGCATCCCTGCTATTGTCTGTGATAGGTTCTCCTCCAGTGTTTCCTTCAGGAGCTGTCCTTCAGGAGTTTCTCTGACCCCAATACCATTAAAGATATCCATTCTCTTCTGCTGATGAGTTCATTAATCCTGAAGAGGGTGAATGCCTCTTAGTCTGGTGTCAGAATTTACCAGTCCACCTTGGGTGATCCTGCTAGGACACCAGAAAAGTGAGAGCGTCTGACTTCACAGTGGAATTGCTGTTAGCTTCTAAAGCATTCTCAAACCCATTCAACATACTAAGGTGTACTTCTAAGAGAAGGACACTCATTCTACAGCTAATGCAGTAAAATCCAATGGATAAATTGATAGCTAGTTACGAATAGCATGATGGCCTGCTTAAGTCCATCTAAACTCACATTGGAAGGGACCTCTCATGTACATTTACTCACTGCCCCTAAGGATAACCATTTTATTGCAGCTATCCAGCCACAAGCAGTATGATTCTTACATTATGTCACGGGGAAGGGGAAGGGGAGCCAGACATTGGGGAAGCTCAGGATATGTTTTGGCCAAGCTAGGTAGGGTTAGAAAAATGAGGTGTCCTGGCATAGTTTTGATGGTTGGAATATTTTTAGAGTATACAGAAATGATGAGCTGTGCAGAAAAAGCTACTCAAGAAAGGCTTTCTCAAAATTGCCCTCTTTTAATGGAACTTTACCCCTATATTAGGGTTAGGGGTGTGCACCAGGGTACGGATGGGTTAGAAAAACGAGGTGTCCTGGCATGATCTTGATGGTTGGAATGTGTTTATAATGGGCAGAAATCACTAAATCACAGCTCATCACTAAAATCCTTTCTAACTTCCTGATTAGATTTCTGTAATGCGCTCTATGTGGGGCTACCCTCGAAGACGGTCCGGATACATCAACTGGTGCAGAATAGAGCTGACACGTTGCTGACGGGGACTGGGCGTTGTTCTCATATAACCTCAGTTCTCTGTCAGCTTCACTGGCTCCCAAATGAAGTCTGGGCCCGATTCAAGGTGTTGGTTATGACCTATAAAGCCCTAAACGGCTTGGGACCTGAATACCTAAAGGAAAGCTTGCTCCCATATAAGCCCTCCTGCCCTGTGAGGTCAGCAGCAGATGCCCTTCTCCGGGAACCATCTGTGAATGACATCAGGGGGGTGAGTACCCAGAGGAGGGCTTTCTCTGAGGTGGCACCCCATTTATGGAATGCGCTCCCCAGAGAGGTCCTCCTGGCACCATCGTTATTTGTTTTTCGGTGCCAGGCTAAGACCCTATTATTTAAAACTTATTTTAATGGTTAATTTATTTATTTGATGAAGGTTTTTTTAATTTTTAGCCGAGAATGCACTGAGGTTTTATTGAAGTTTTATTGCACTGGGGGTTTATTATATTGGGGTTTATTGTATTGTTATCTATTGATGTGTTGTGAGCTGCCCTGAGGCTTCATTGTGATAGGGCAGCACAGAAGTGTTTTAAATAAATAAATAAATAAATTTCCATGCTTTCTAAGCACATTCCAACCATCAAGATCATGCCAGGACACCTAGTTTTTCTAACCCTAACCCTACCGTGGTGCACTCTCCTAACCCTAATATCGGAGTAAGCTTCCATTAAAAGAGGGCAATTTTTAAAAAGCCTTCCTCGAGAACCTTTTTCTGCACAGCTTATATTTCTATCGTTTATAAGCACATTCCCACCATCATTAAAAGAGGGCGATTTTGAAAAAGCTTTCTTTCAGTAGCTTTTTCTGCACAGCTCATCATTTCCACACTTTCTAAGCACATTCCCACCATCAAAATCATGCCAGGACACCTCATTTTTCTAACCCCAACCCTACCCTGGTTCACACACCTAACCCTAATATAAAGGTAAAGTTCCATTGAAAGAAGGCAATTTTGAAGAAGACTTCCTTGAGTAGATTTTTCCGCACAGCTCATCATTTCTACCCTTTCTAAGAATATTCCAAACAAGAAAACTATGCCAGAACACCTTGTTTTTCTAACCCTACTCCTACAGTGGTGCACACCCCTAACCATAATATAGGGGTACATTTCCATTAAAAGAGGGCAATTTTGAGAAAGCCTTCCTTGAGTAGCCTTTTCCGCACAGCTCATCATTTCCACACTTTCTAAGCACATTCCAACATTCAAAACCATGCCAGGACACCTCGTTTATCTGAACCTAACCCTAACCTGGTGCACACCCCTAACCCTAATATAGGGGTAAAGTTCAAATAAAAGAGGGTGATTTTGAGAAATCCATCCTTGAGTAGCTTTTTCTGCACAGCTCAACTTTTCTACCCATTCTAAACAAATTACAAGCATCAAAATCATGCCAGAACACCTCACTTTTCTAACCCTAACCCTAACCTGGTGCACACCCAAAACCCTAATATAGGGGTAAAGTTCCATTGAAAATAATGCGATTTTGAAAAAGCTTTCCTTGAATAGAGTATTCTGCACAGCTAATCATTTCCACCCTTTCTAAGCCCATTCCAACCATCGAAACCATGCCAGGACACCTCGTTATTCCAACCCTAACCCTACCCTGGTGTACACCCCTAACCTAAATATAG